>NC_051849.1:220536405-221136405 GCF_905115235.1 Hermetia illucens | reverse complement strand
ATTCAGAGGATATTTCACCAAATTTTAATCTCAGTGACTTTCAACTCTTCAGAGGGGAATTCATCCGTCGAAAATAATTCTCATCCGATGAGGCAGCTGAAGATGAATTATGGACATTTATTGAAAAAAGTAGTAAATTAAGAGTAAATTATGAGAGCAGATAACCAGGTATTCTTATGTAAGCTAGGTATTTTGTAAGGAGCTTGAACATATATGCATATTTAAACAATGATAATTCTATGATAAATAAATGGTGAAAGGAGGACAACCAATTAAGGTATAAGGTATTTGAAAAGTGAACAAAATACACGTGAAAATTTCGTTGAAAGCAGAAAGCATTCAAATTTTACAGTAATTATGGTAGCTACTACTTTGATAATCTATCCTCAGTAGAATGTAATGTAGTGAACTTGATTCTTTAAGTTCTTTGAACCCATCAACTCAGCAGTGCAATTATGAAGTCATAATAATTTGTTCAAATTTCGCCCATGATTTTGTTCTAACAAAAGATGGTAGCCGTCGATTTTGAATATAACTAGGAATGCACTTCTCCAATAATAAATTTACGAAATTTCCAGTAACAGAACAATGACCATACTTTTTACCTCAACCCATTTAAAACGGTTTAATTTCATTAGTTGCATTCACGCATCTAAGTGAATTCTGTTTTCAAAGCAAAAAAAAAAAAAAATCAAAAAGGGAATGTATATTATTAAAATGCCGACAATAAGCAGACAAAACAGGGTCAGTTCCTTCCAAAAAACAATGCGATTAATAGCAATGATAGTAGACATTAAGCTGGACGAACCCCACTGTCTTCTTTAGATCCCATATCCATGTCTCTGGAAATTCTTTTCGAACTTGAGGTGTACCTAAACCATTTGGGGCATAGTCCGCATCAGTTTCCAAAACTGATATGGGCATTGCGGAATCGTAAAATACGCCAGGAGGGAGCTCGAACGCTTTATATTGAATTTCAAAGTGTACAAAATGAAAATATAGAAAATAAAGATATCGACGTTATGATTTTGTTTTGCGTTTTCGAAAACATAATCGTAGAACGTTTTTTTTTTCAAAGTAATGTAGAGAATCTTCTTTCTACAGTGGATTATATGAAACTATTAAAATCTACTACTTACGTGGTGGCAATGTGTAATTAGCGTTTGTGAACGTAACTACACCAGCTTGATTTCCAGGACTTCCGTAGCGAGAGTAATGAGTGTAGCCTTCGTAAGAGCGGAGCTCACTGAAGATATCGTTTTTACTCAAATCATTACCTGTCACGAAAATGGAGTATTATCAATTGCAAAAATTAACTAAATGCTGATTAGGTTGACTCTACACACCTTGTTTAAGCAATAAAACACTTTGGTCTACTCCAAGGAGTCCAACGAAAGAGTTCGGACTAGTTTTCACCTTAATATTCACATCCTCGCCAGGCTTGACTTCTTCGGCTGTTTCAATTTTGATCTATGAAATAGAACAGAATATCATCCTTAAATTCGTTTACAAATGATTCAAATAAAAATACATACCTGATTTTTTAGGTTTTCTCCTAAATCCATTATTGTTTCGCTCCACAAAAGTTCGCCGTCTTTGATTGACTGAATATACAAATGGGCGTTTGGTACCATCTCGATGGTGGGTTTGACTGTGAATGTGTGGCGTTTTTTGTCTGGCAGCTTAAAATATAAAAAAATTCAATGAATAACGGACACAGATATATGCATTTAGATCGTCTTACATCTTTGATGATGTCTGATTTAAGGATATTCCCTTTTCCGATAATCTGGTATGAAATATGATCTAACTCCTTGCTCGATGTTACTTCCACTTCTACATCCTTATCCAAACTAGGCCTGAAAAATTGAGAATCGTAAAATTTCTAAGAACTAATATGTTTTTATGTTTTTTGTATATTACTTGTCGGTTTTAATTTGGGCTTTCAATGGAGTTTGTTCATCGTGGGGCGGGAAAAACGGCCTTGGTGGGTTTAGGACTTCAGTGTGTTTCCGTAAGTGAGCGAAATGACTTTCAACATTACCATATTTTCCCTGAAATAAAGCCACAAAATTGTATGTTTCTCTTTCTATGATCTTATTGCAAAGTTTCTACTTACAATGAGTGAAACAAATTCAATATCGGGGAATGTCAAACTGAATGCAGCCTCTCCATTTTCGTCTAATTGATGCTCAGTTTCGTTTGTATTAGGTTCATTGTATCCTCTTGAGATGCTGACCTTGAGTGGTTGTTTAGAGTCGCGAACAGGCGTTCCATCCTTTTGTATAACTTTAACCTGATAATAAGTGTTACTTGAAATCAAGCTTATTCTTAAATGTTTAAAAAATCGCCTGCATACTTTGAATGTGACTGGCTTGCCTGGCTCGAAAGTATATGAAATATCCTCTCCTCGAATTTCATATTTATCTCGATGTACTGTTACGTCTGCTGAACCATTTTGCTTATTTCCGGTAAGTTTCTCCTCGACTACAGCTGTAACCGTCATTTGTTTATCCCAGTCATTTTTCCTATCGAATAGTAACTCGAATTCAACTGGAGCTTTTCCATCAATGGGCACTGTTTTTTTAGTTTCTCCCTGAATGGCAGCGCCTGATGCAAACATGTAAGAATGTTTGGGAGCGACAGTAACTTCTGCTGTTCCCTTTACTGGTTTTCCGTAAGTATATCTGTAGATAAAGGAAAACGTAAAGAAACCCTAGTCTTGCTTTCATTTAAAGCTATGTCTTACTTGGCTCGAATTGTAGCGCGAATTTTTCCATCTTCGAAATATGCGTGTTTTTCAGCATCGACAATAACTTCGAATTTGGGTAGTACATACTCCTCTACACCAAATTCCTTGTCTCGGGTTTCACCATCGATATCAACGTTTATTTTCCATTTTCCCAGAACGGGCAGTTCTGATAGTTGGATTTCATCTGAGAACACTCCTGTTGTCAATTGGATGTTCTTCAATTGTTTAATGATATTTTGTTTTCCATCCTGTGGAGAAATAAAAATAAATTTGAGAGAATAAAAAAAATCAAATTAATTATGTTTATATTTTTAACAGCAAATCAATAAATGCTGATGCGGATGTTCCCATTTCGGACGCAATCAGAGATAACACCCTCACTTATCGAACATAACACCGCGGGGCGGTGTTTATTGTCTTTAGTAGTCGGACAGCGCTCAGAACAGGGCGGGCAACACTACGGTAGATGCTAGATTAGCGTCGATCGATGTGGACTGCCAATTTGCACAGATAGATGAAGTAAATTTAAGGCTGCAGTACATCATTGACTGAGAGAATCGATTTTAGGTTCATAAATCGCTCAGTTTTCGGTAGTCAAAAACCTTGTTTCATCCAGATTCAGTCGCTGCCTGTGTGACATGGGAAGATCATTTCATTGTTAGGCCAGTTGCTCGAGATCAGTTTTGTTGTGACACGGGTCAACTAACAACCCATGATATCAAGTTTCATTGTGATGGAAGGCGGTTAATAATATGTGGATATGCTGTTACGTATGCAGGGATATTGTAAGACAACTAAGTTTTCATTCCTTGGTGGCGCATCAACCACACCTACGCGCCATCGCTCGCAATTACCTGACATGCTCTTCAGCTCCCCTTACGACCTCCAGAGACGCTTGCACTCGTCCTCTACTGTTCTCCGTCAAGTGCCCTTGGGGCGACCCATTCATCAGTCATCTTGGAAGACTATTTTTTGTCTTCGGCAGATTAGAGAAGTTATTGGTCAATTCAAGATTATCTATATAAGGAGAAGTAGTGTACAGTGGAACTTTCTTGATTGCTTACACTTTAAGCTATGATCGAGTTCCAAGACCACAAAAATTCAACTTTGAAAAGTAAAAATTGAAAGTTGTTACCCGAGAGGCGGGGACGAGGGGCATTTTGAATATCTTTGACTTCAGTTGCTAATACTCTTTTGGGTCCAGGCAGGTTGGTTATTCTAGCATGGATTGCTTTCACGAAGAGCAGTATAAAAAAAAAATAGTATGAAGTAGAATCCCAGATTTCAAAAGGAGAAGAGTTAAAACTATAACAAGGCATCCGGCACAGAAGTAAACTACATAATATGGGAAAATTTGAATTACAAAATCGTACAAACTTACAGTTATCTGGATATCAATTGGAGAGGTGATTTTCGCTGGTCTAGTTGCCGAATCCAAAACTAAAACACGGTAGCGAACTAAGTCGCCAGGTTTATAGAGAGCCTTGTCAGTTTGAATGAGAACTGAGTTATATTTCTTAGCTACACGTAAAACAGACTCCTCCTTGAATTCTGCTCCTCCAGATCCTTCGACTTTGATCTTGTATTCATTATCATCACTCGGAATTTTAGGTACCTGAAAGAGAAATTATAATTTTGTTTCTTTTTTGCAAAGAAAATCTCGCGGGTCATAATATGTTGAATACATACATTGAATTGCACGATTTGTGTTGTATGCGGTTCAACTTCGACTGTTTGGGAATCAGTGTAATCTGGGCCGGTTATATCAATTTTGCATTTGATTGGCTTATCAGAATTATGTGTTGTAACAGATACATTATACGGAGTATTTGAACGAATTGTACCCGGAGCAGTGACGGTATAGTAGCTGCAAAAGAAAAAAAAAATTTTTCATTAATATTAAGGTACAAACATGTATATTGTAATCTTTACTTAAAAAAACTTTAAAATTCATTTATTTTTGTGAGCATGGGGTATGTGTATCTCGTTGTCATCGTGCTCCGAGCTGGAATAACAACACCACCTAGAATCCCCTCTGACAATCAGGTGAGAGTTAACACTGAACCCATCCATAACACAGCCCTCCACGACACCTATAAGAGGGAAATGGATGCCGCAATAACCGCAGTCAACAGAGGACCTGGAGATGAAGCATCAACAAATGATCTTCACAACCACCTGGAGAATGTTATCATTGATACGGCTATAAAGATATTTCGTCCCAGCCAAGCGAAGCGACTTCACAGACGGAAAAAGGAAGCCTGGAAGAACCAACAAGTCAGTGAACTAGAAAAGTACAGGGAGCAATCGCACCAGGCGCGGAAGTTTTACCAACAACAGGATGAAGCCTTATACACCTCGATGCTCATTCTGCCGAGACAAAGAGGGAAATCTGATTTCCGACAGAATGGGCATATTGGAGCGATGGGTTGAGTACTTTGATGAGCTACTGAACAACCAGAACATCGGCGAGTTGGAGGCGGCCAGTTACACCAAGTGGTTCATCAACTGATGCTCAAGGTATGGGACAGCGAATCAATGCCTGACGATTGGCAACGAGGCATAATCTGTCTCATACATAAAAAGGGAGATATCACACAGTGCAGCAATTATAGAGGTATCACGTTGCTGAGTTCCATCTATAAGATGTTCTCCACTATCTTGCTAGGCCGGATAGCCCCATACGCCCAAAACATCATTGGCCCATACCAAAGAGGCTTCACTCCAGGCAAATCAGCAACAGATCAGATTTTCTCTCTGCGGCAAGCGATGGTTAAACTGTTGGAATATGGACAACAGTTGCACCATCTATTCATCGACTTTAAAGTCGCCTATGATAGCATAGCCAGGGTAAAACTGTATACAGCCATGAGAGAATTCGGTATTCCAACGAAATTAATAAGACTGACTAGGCTGACCCTGACCAATGTGCGAGGCCAGATAAAAGCAGCAGGATCACTCTCAAGACCATTCGACATCAACAACGATCTACGACAAGGGGATGCGCTATCATGCGTCCTCTTTAACATGGCCCTCGAGAAAGTGATTCGTGATGCTGAGTTAAATGCAAGAGGTACGATCCTCTTTAAGTCCACCCAACTACTGGCCTATGCTGACGATATCGACATCATGGGATGAACCACCCGAGACGTACAAACTGCCTTCATCCAGATCGAGCAGGCGGCAATCGGGGCGAGATCTTGAGTTGCACATCAATGAAGGCAAGACAAAGTATATGGTGGTAACGTCAGCACCGAAGACCAACCAACCAACAACATCAAACCGCACTGGTCAAACAGGAAGAATAAGGATAGGAGAATACAACTTTGAGACCGTTGATAATTTCTCCTATCTAGGGTCGAAAATCACAACCGATAACAGTTACGATGATGAAATCCGCGCACGGTTATTGTCAGCCAACAGAGCCTATTTCAGCTTACAAAAACTGTTCCGCTCGAAACGTCTCACCATAGAGTCAAAGCTCTTACTGTACAAGACTATGATGTTGCCAGTCCTCATGTATTCCTCGGAAACTTGGGTTCTTAGCAAGAAAAATTGCGAACTCTTGGCCGCGTTCGAGAGAAGAATCCTCCGAAGAATTTTTGGCCCCATACATGAGGATAGACGATTCCGTAGCCTACACAATGACGAAATCTGTGAGCGATACCATGACCGTGGATAAAATCCGGCTCAATAGGTTACGGTGGGCGGGTCACTTAATCCGTATAGATGAGGATGATCCCACCCGGAAAGTCTATAAGGGCAATATCTGTGGTAGAAAAAGAAGACGAGGCAGACCCTGTCTAAGATGGACGGATGGCGTAGGGATATCGAATTGGTGGACCTCGGCGCAAAACCGGGATGTCTGGAGTTCCTTATTAAGGCAGGCCTAGACCGGATACCGGTTGTTGCGCTGCTGATGATGATGATGGGGTATGTGTAAGAGGTCTTTAGAATCCAATAAATCCATCTGTTGCCAATCAAGCGGAAATGTCTAATACTGAACATCAGAGAACTACGATTTCACGCACTACATGAAAAGTCTATCAATCCACTATATCACTTTGGCATAGTAAGTGTAGATCTAAGACATTCGCCTATAAACAATGTTAAACCATCCTTTGGTGAATAGGCTACATACCGCATAAGCGCAAGAACCTAAACGAGATCATCACTAAGGGGAAATGTGTACAACAGGAATCGAAAAGTCTGTTTGTGAGCCAGGAGGCAAACAACCACCAGTAACAGATAAATTTCTAGATGTAACAGAAAGCCCAGAATAACGCAGTTCCGGTTTAAGGTCGTATTCCTAATTAACATAGTATGATCGCACAAGTGTTCACAGGTTGCCTAGGAGAATGGTTCGCCCACAGAATGGAAATGGCAAAGAGTGGTACTGATTTTTAAACCGACTAAGCTGACAAACCAATTCGTCTCTTGATTATAATAAGCAAGCTTGCTGAAAACAAGAATCATAATTGGTTACATCGAATAATTAATAGTAGCGGTGGCTTGTCAGTCTGGTAGTTGGCGGAGAGGTCAATCGTTGGTGGCCCCCAAAATTAAAAATGCGTTGAACCTTACGAACATGAAGTATACTGTCGACGTTCTCAACGTGGCAAAAGCGTCAAACCATCTCCTGAGTGCTATCACGGACTACTTCAAGAGAGTGACAACTGGATTACGATCCAGGCAAATTTTCAAAAACTTATAACACAGGGTGTGCCTTGGCACCCTTGCGATTGAGAGTAACTAAACAGACCGTTGACTTGGAACTTTCTGAACATAAAATGGAGATAGTGTTTATAACAAAAGGGTGAACACATTATCCACCCCTAAAATGCCTCGGGGTAATACTCGACTCAAAGCTGAAACCACATTTGAAGAATATTGATAAGCATCTATCAATAACTTGACGCTAGTGGGGATTCTATAATACCAACTATAGATGTCCCGAGGTATAGTCGAAGACAACTTTTATCATGAATTATTGTTTTTTATGCGCACCAGTAGGCGTATCGGCGCTAAATATCCTAGCACGTTCTATTTCAAACTGAATATCGAATAACTGCATTCCAAATGTGCTATGGATCGTTGTCTGCCCGGCAAACAAAGTGGGAGCAGAGCTACTGAACAAGTGGTTCATACAAAGGCTTATCACCGAAGGCAGGGTGAAATCGACTGTCTGGCATCCTGGCCTACACCGTCGCTCCATCTGAGGCAGGGTTTGCCACGTGTTCTTTTTCTTCGTCTACCATAGATATGGCCCTTATAGACTTTCCAGGTTGAATCATCCTCGCCCATACGGAGGCGGTCGTGGTATCACTCATAAATTTTATCGTTAAAGAGGATTCAGAATAGTCCATCCTCATGTAGGGGACAAAAAATTCTTCGGAGGGTTCTTCTCTCGAAAACGGTCAAAAGTTCGCAATTTTATAATGAATGTGTGTTCGCGGTGTTTCTAGCGAATGATTTAAGGAATTAAATGGCAACACCGTCCCCGTCGTTAATAGTGACTATTTTATTCACTATATATCGATATTTGGGGAACAATTTGGTGGTGTTGCGTTTTTAATTTGGCGATTTTTTTTGTTAAAAACCCAGGTCTTCGAGGAATATATAAGCACCGGCAAGATCATAGTCTTGTACAGTAAGAGCTTTGACCCTATGATGACACGTTTTAAGCTTTGATTTAAAATAGCCCATTTAAGAAATGTTAATTGATCTATTTTGCCTCTAGTGGCGAATAATGTATGGCTATAATAAAACTTAGCCCAAACATTTTAATATTCCTCATAATTCCTTCACCATAAGGTTTTTAAAAAAATCGTCACCACAAATTTGCTGCATTCTTTTAACAAAAAAGTGATGCTTTAGCTCCATTTTTCCGCCCTTGACCCTAGGCAACGCGCCCTTTGATTCCTTATTTGAATCTCGCTCTATGACATTTTACAACTGACAAAAGCGTCTCTGAACGTCCTGTGATCAGAGGAGAAGAGGGACGCGAAAAGATTCGTAAGCCCTCCAACTTCGAGGAGTAGGTAATTCTTGCGAATTCATTTCTACGAACAAATGGTTCCCGAAATATCGGTATTTGCAAGAATAAATATCCACACCAACGAAAAAGAAACAACAAGTTTTTTATTATTTCAGATAATTAATCGTTGGAAACACCCCATAATTTCACTCAGATGCAAACAATACGTTATTTCTTTTCTGAGAAATCACGATTTTAAAAACATTCTACAAATTGCACTCTCATCCATTTTAAACAACAGACAAGGTAATATCCAAATTCGCGAAAAAAATCCTGTAGAAGCTGCGTCACCTGCAATCGAAGGCAACACATAAGCTAGACTTTCCGTAAAGAGTCAGGCGAAAATGCTTGCAATGGATTCAGGGACCACCAATTGGACTCAAGAAATGTGAAACAATTTCATCGTTCCCCCAACCCAACACAAAATGATGCAACACGGTGCACATGTAGCGGTTCACAGCCACAGAATAGTTTTGGAGTAATTCTCATGTGATAGACGGATAGATAGACATTGAACCGATTTTAATAAAGTTTTGTTTCACACAAAATATCCATATCAGTATTTTTAGTATTTTCTCTTTATAAGTCGAGAAGTCGGGAAAAGCTACTAGACGGTTATTTGAGAGCCTCTCGACTCCATCCAGATAAGGCCTACGACCGAACACATCTTAGCGAGACTAATGGCAAATATCGGGGGTGCTACGTCTAGCAAGCGACGTCTCCTGATGAGTTCAACGCAGTTTGTCCTGTTCTACGGCGCAGAGGTATGGGCTGACGCTCTTAGCAATGAGGTATACCGTAAGCGTAAGCAGGTGGCATCTGCGTACCGCACTGTCTCTGAACTGACCGTGATGGTGATCTCAGGAGTGATCCCCGTTGTCCTTCTTGCTAAGTAGCGTCAAACCATATACAACCGCAAGGGAGAAGAGCCAAGGGAGGTAGTTGCTCGTGAAGAACGGCAACGCACCCTAGATTATTAGCAATTCTCTTGACAAAATGAAACTAGAGGCAGATGGACCGCGCGGCTCATTGGCAACTTAGATGCTCCTTACCTAGTTCTTAAGTGGGCATGGAGGTTTTCAGTCTCACCTACACAAGATTGAAAAGGCATAATCTCCTGATTGTGTGTTTTACAATAGAGTTGTGGACGACGCCCATCACACCTTTTTTTCTTGTGGAAGGTTGAATGGGACTCGTCAGCACCTCTATTTAAACACAGGGGATCTCTCTCCAGACAACATTGTCGAGGAGATGCTGAGGAGCGCTGACAAGTGGAGACGTGTTGCCAATTACGTTCGGGTCCTTCTCGTTGCAAAGAAGATAGAGCTCGACCGGAGGAGAAGCCGGATGGCAGGGGGTTCCTTGAACTGACAATTTCCTTCCTTCTCTCCTCTCCCTTCGGGGAAATAAATTCCCTGATTTGAAGGCTCCGCAAGATGGGAGATTCCGGGGCTAGCGTGAAGTAATGTGACAAACGGTTTCAGGCTAGCTGTCTGACGATAGGGAGGTGTTAAGTTGGTAGTCTGATGACGTACCGTTGCGGGAATCCAATACTCTGTGCGTAAATGCATTCACCTATCCCACCCCAAAAAAAAAAAGGTTATGGAAAGAGAATAGACATCGAAGAAAGAAGGGGCTAGGCAACGTCTTAAATCAACTCGGACAATTCATGAACCAAAGGTGGCGAGGCCATAATTAAATTCATGACAATTTTTATTAAATATTAACCGTAAAAATATCCTTTCAGCAGATAAGTAAAACAAAACAAAATTTGCTCCTTTAATATTGTCTTTGGATTTTTTATTCTGCAATTGGAATCAATACAATGCATCAATTGAATTAAAATCTTTACCCTTTTTCACAATTGACACAGTTTTACAGGAAAATGTTTCGAGCATTGTTTCCCAGTTCTGTATTTCTTCAGAAAATTCCGAGGAAAATTATGAAACGGTGAACCGATACTTGTGGGTATATTTTTAGACAAAATCACGGAATTCATAACAAATAATTCTGATATTCAAGACGTACTCTATCAATAAAATCTTCAATGATTCATAAATTATTTCACCATTCGAAAAATTGGAAAAAAGTTGAGTAGCTACATATGCGCCCGCTAATTGCACATTTCTCAAAACAGAGTCGTGTATAAACAATGATGACGTAATAGGGGAAACCCCCCAACCGGAATGTCTGTATTGTCGCTTCCAAAAGCTACATCAATCAGCTGATGGATAAAAACACAAACACCGGGAACACGCAACATCTTTTCTGAGAAATCTAGCAGAGTTTTGAATTGTTTCTAAGTGTGTAGGAATCTTTTTCCAAGAGAGCTGAGAATTTTGTAATTATTCGGTCAATTGGCCCAACACCGCCATGGCTATCAGCGGGATGACTCATGTTAGTGGCCTTTTACGTAGAACCAGACTAGCATTGGTCAGAGTGAGGTGAAATTACCTTATCGAGTTTGCTAGTGCAGAATGTCAAGTACTTTGTGCTGATAAAGATTGATTAAAGAGCGATAGGTGCCATATAGCAAAGTAGGCGTACTTATTTGCAGCTTTATAGGAGCAGCACACTATCTCGTTTCACGTATTTCAGGTTAAAATGTCCTTTATTCAACTAAGTTCCCCACCTCATGGATAGTATTAAAAATTGTTGTGAATACAAATGATAGGATTTCCTTGTTAAAACTCACTTTTTGATGGGCTCGCTAGGAATAGCGCTTGCTAGAACTTCTTTGGTCACACTTGGATCCATTTTCAGAACGTACGGACACAATCCAAAGATAACAAAGATGCACAGCAATGTTTGCATTAACTAGTGAAATTCCAAAGGTAAAATAGGAACAATGTTTCCCCGTTCACTTCAGAAACTGTATTGAGAATCCAGCGATGGTCGACACTAGGTTAGTTATAGCCGACACCATGGCGACCGACTGTGATGACGAGAGTCATATCAAAGTATTCTCCCACTAAATATGTATGTGCATAAATTACGTATTGTAAATATAAACATCACAACTCTCGCCATCTATACCTAAAATAAAAACTTTGCGGGGCAGCTTGGTTGGAAAAGCTTTTCTGTATTCCAAGCAGCTCGCACAGCGGAAGCAGTCACGCCATGTCGCACATAAGCCCGATGGCAACGGACGTAGTCGGGTGTATATTGGGTGCGTGGAGTTAGTGACGACTTCTGAGAAGCAAGTCTACTACGATTTTTGTCAAAAGTTTCTGATGGTGTAGAAAGTTGTTATTTATTAATAAGTCTAGCGAATAAAATCGTAGCTCTCTTAACTACAATAAATTTTAATTCATGTATATACACTAGAACAAACTCTCCGGTGCGCAAATTGGTAGGATTGGCACGACAGATGAACTGGAGTCAAAGGTTGGGGCTCGTACCCTGCTAAGTACAGCAAAAGACCCTGCCTCCGTGGTGGAAGCTGACCAGAGAAATCTTCAACATCTGCTACAGGCAAAAATATTGGCAGCCATACAAGGACTGCCTGAAGAAGTACAAATCGGCCATCAGGACTGCCAAGAGGCGGTCTTGGCTGGACTATTGTCAGAACATCGAAAGCACTATTGAATCCGCGAGGCTCAGTAAGATTCTGTCCAAGGAACATAAGAACCCATCCTTCCTTAAGAAGTCGGAAGGCTCCTGGACGGAATCTTCTAGTGAAACCTTGAAGCTACTGGCTCAAACGCACTTTCCCTCCAGCGAGGAGGAGTTGTGAGTTGGAACCGTTCTAGGAGGGTTTGCGGCAACCCCAGCTGTGCGAGACTTTTAAATCGGTAATTACCGAGGATAGGATCGGCTGGGCTATAAACAGCTACAAATCTCCAGGCCCAGATGGCATAATGCCAGTCATGCTACAGAAGCAGCAGGAAGGGGTTGTGCCGTGACTTGTTGAGATTTACCGGAGCTGCATCTATTTAGAATACGTACCGCAGTCCCGGAGGCGCGCACGAGTAGTTTTCATACCGAAAGCGGGCAGGCGCGGCCATGAGTCCGCGAAGGATTTTCGACCAATCAGCCTGACCTCTTTCGTGTTGAAGACCCTAGAACGCGTCCTGGACATTCACTTAAGGACGATTATGGAGAGAACACCTTTCTCTAAGTCCAGCATGCCTACCTCAAAGGAAAATCCACAGAAATCGCCCTCCACGAGGTAATTGGCACGGTTGACCGGTCGCTGCAGTACAAGCAGTATATCCTTGCTACCTTCTTGGATATAGAGGGAGCTTTCAACAACGTCAGTACCAACGCCATCAAGGAAGCCTTGACCGGTATTGGATTGGAGGGGCATCTCACCCATTGGATTATATCCATGCTGAGTACCAGGATAATCCAGTCGGATCTGGGAGGCAACCACTTGACCAGAGCTGTGAACAGAGGCACGCCTCAGGGTGGCGCCATCTCACTGGTGCTCTGGTTAATAGTAATGGACAGCAGCGGGGTGAAGGTGGTGGCGTATGCTGACGACTTGGTGATATAGTATCAGGGATGTTTCCGTCCATTATGAGCGACATCATGGAAGGAGCATTGCGAAAGGTGTGCCTGTGGGCCGCAAGATGCGGACTCAGCATAAACCCAACCAAAACGCAAATGATGCTATTCACCACCAAGACAAGGATACCTGAATTCCATTTACCATGGCTTAATGAACAAAGATTGGTTCTTACCTCTAATGTAAAGTATCTGGGTGTATGGATCCTAAGGATCCTAAGCTAAATTGGAGGTTGAACACAGAACTGAGGGTTAAGAGGGCCTGTATAGCCTTCTATGCCTGTAAGAGAACCTTTGCAAAGAAATGGGATCTCCGGCTGAGGATGGGTCTCTGGATGTACACCGCTGTAGTGCGTCCGAGACTGACGTACGGCTCTATTGTATGGTGGCAGGCTTTGAAGAAGAAATACAATAGAATGAAGCTTAATAGGATTCAAAGAACTGCGTGTGCAGGTGCTACGCGAGCTCTGCAGTCCTGCAAATAGATTAAACCGGGTTTCATTTGAGAAAATAACAGATTCTCAGAACGATTGTAACTTTTGAACAAAACCCTTTGTAAATTCCGAACGCCGCTTACGATTTAATTTGATAATATATGGCTTCTTCTTAGAAATTCGGCCGAAAAAACACTTTCCCGTTACTTGTTTTGCATAGTTTGGGAACTAACGGTTACTCCACGTCGCATGGCATGTTTGTAGCGATGGTATGAGCTCTTGTACACGGCTTATCATGGAGAGTTTCTAGAATTCTAGACACCCCGGTTTTGCGCCGGGGTTCACGAATACGATATCCCTAAAAGCTGTCTGACCTCCTGACCTACGCCATCGCTTCATCTCAGGCAGGGTCTGTCTCGTCTTCTTTTTCTACCATAGATATTGCCCTATTCCATACGGATTAAGTGACCCGCCCACCGCAACCTGAAAGGAGAAATTTTCAACGGTTTCAAAGTTGTAGTCTCCTATCTTTATTGTTTTCGTTTGACCAGTGCAATTCGATGTTGTTAGTTCTTTGGTTTCTGGTGCTGAAGTTGCCACCATGCACTTCCAGGGCCAGGTTAAAGAGGACGCATGATAGGGCATCCCCTTGTTCTAGACCGTTATTGAATGCGAATGGACTCAAAAGTGATCTTGCTGCTTTTATCTGGCCCCGCACATTGGAATTCTCGCATGGGCGTGTACAGTTTTACCCTGGCTATGCTGCCATAGGCGGTTTTAAAGTCGGTGAAAAGATGGTGCAACTAATGGCCATATTCCAGCAGTTTTTCCATCCCTCGCCGCAAAGAGAAAAACTGATCTGTTGCTGATTTGCTTGGAATGAAGTCTCCTTGGTATGGGCCAATCATTTTCTGGGCGAATGAAGCTATCCAACCTAGCAATATAGCGGAGAATATCTTATAGATATAGATGGTACTCAGCAACGTGATATCTCTATAATTGCTGCACTGCGTGATACCTCCCTTTTTATGTATGGGACAGATAATGCCTCGTTGCCGGTCGTCAGGCATTGATTCGCTGTCCCACACTTTGAGCATAAGTTGACGAACCGCTTGGTGTAATTGGTCGCCTCCATATTTAACCAATTCGGCTATAATTCATCGGATCCTGGCGAATTATGATTTTCAAGCCGGTGAATTGCACGGACTATTTCTTCTATACTTGGTGGTGGCAGTTTTTATCCGTCGTCTTAAGTTGGCGGGACCTCCAATTCGCTGATGTTCTGGTTGTTGAGCACTTGATCAAAGTCCTAAACCCCTCGCTCCAATATGCCCATTCTGTCGGAAATCAGATTTCCCTTTTTGTCTCGACAGGATAAGCATTGAGGTGTGTAAGGCTTCATCCTGCTGACTTGTTGGTAAAACTTCCGCGCCTAGTGCGGTTGATCCCTTTACTTTTCGAGTTCACAGACCTGTTGGCTCTCCCAGGCTTCCTTTTTCCGTTTGTGAAGTCGTTTCTCCGCCCGCCAGAGTTCGTGGTAAGTCTCCGTGCGTGCCCGCGTCCTTTGAGAATGCAACATTACTCAGTATGCAGCATTCTTCCGTTCCGTTGCTAGTTTACACTCATCGTCAAACCAGCCGTTCCGACTTTTTTTGCGGCTGGGGCCAAGTATGTTTGTGGCCGTATTTATGATAACGTTCTTCAGGTGATTGTGATGATCATTTGTTGATGCTTCATCTCCAGGATCTTTGTTGACTGCGGTTATTGCGGCATCTATTTCTCTGACATCTGATTGTCAGAGGGGATTCCGGGTGGTGTTGTTATTCAAGCTCGGAGCACCATGCCAGCGAGATAGTGATCCCAGTCTATATTGGCCCCACTATATGTTCTGACATTAATCAAGGCTGAAAGGTGGCGGCGCTCGATCAACACGTGGTCAATTTGGTTGAAAATGGTCCCGTCTGGAGAGGCCCACGTATGTTTGTGGACCGCTTTCCGCGCAAACCAGGTACTTCCAACAACCATTTCATGTGACATGGCTAATTGAATAATCCGCAGTCCGTTATCATTTGAATTTAGGTGAAGTTAGGGGGGCCAACGTATCGTCTGAATACGGGCTCCATCCCTATTTGGCTGTTAAAATCCCCAAGTATGATTTTGATAACATATCTGGGGCAGGCTTCGACGGTTCGTTCTACTGCCTCGTAGAAGGTATCCTTCTCCGACTCTGCAGTCTCCTCTGTAGGGGCGTGAACGTTAATGAGGCTTATATTTCTAAATTTGCCTTGCAAACGCAGAGTGCATAGCCGTTCGCTTATGTTTTCAAAGCCGATAACAGCAGGTTTCATTTTTTGGCTGACTAAGAAACCTACTCCGAGCACATGGTTTGTTGGATGACCGCTATAATATATGGTGTAGTGACTCTTCTCCAGGAAACCGGTCGCTGTCCAACCCATCTCCTGCAACGCTGTTACATCAGCCCTATATTGGGACAGGGAATCGGCTAGTTGCTTGGCAGCTCCATCTCTTTACAGTGAGTGGATTCTTGACCGTCGTGACTTTATGATTTAGGTGGGGCATAAGTTGCATTGAATTAATAGCGCCTATTCTCTCCCACACATCAACTACTCCGTGAAACACTTAGATGTTTTTCGGCCATTCAGACTATAGTGACTCAACACTCCTTTTATAAATGCGCTTGGGGCCTTTTTTGATTGGGAATTGGAAAGAAACTGCATGTCTTGAAGGGCATTAGCTAGAAACTGGTCATTTTTAAACAACTTTACGAAAGTAGTTAATCCATGACGATATTCTAACACTTTCATTGACGATCATTGCTTCACTAAAATGCGATTTCTTCTGACCACAAAACCCTATCTTTTATATATGAATAAGACAAATATTCTTCTTCTTCTTCTTGATATGTATGTAAAGTTGTTATGAATAATTTTACATAATTTTTCAGGAATAAATCGTCTCCCGCTTTGAATATAGATAATTAAAACGACAAGAATTTTTTTTTTCACTGGAACGTTAATTATAATCTTTTTTCTGCAAGTCTAAGTTAGCTTGTCTCGAAGTAAGGTCAAGATCAACCGAGTCGTGAATCTAAAGATAGCGAACAGATGCTCAGCTATGTGGTTATCTTGTGTTTATTTCAATTTACTTGTCTCCTAGGCAGCATAATAAATTTATGCTTTCTATGAATATACGGGTAATAGCTAGGCATGCATTTACACGTATGCCAACTTTGGATTTTTTCTTTCTTCTTCATTATCATCAAATAAGCGGATTAGCGGGAGTTTAAATAAGCAAAAAGATTTAAGTCAATATTACTATATAATCTTTCAGTAAAAAATTATGAGTTTTTTATGAATCCACTTAGATTTTTTTATATTTTTTTTTGTACTGATTGACCGCTAAAAACCTGGCAATGGTTCTGGAACAAGTTTTGTATTTGCCAATTTCAGCAGCTACGTGATAATGAATAAATATCAATATTGGTTGCAGTTTTGAGTATTTTGTTGTCCCAACTGACAAAAATAGATTTATGAGTAACTCCTAAATATGATACGTGGACATTACAGATTGACTGATCATTACTTGTTTTGGTGAAGGATTTTAGCTATTGAATAATCAAGAAATCCATGATAAATAAAATGGTAGTTATGTACTTGGTATATCAATTTTTTACTAGAGGTGGACAGACAAACATCGATTAAATATTAACCAGACAACCAGACAATAAGTAGTGATAGAGCTGCATGCTTTCGTGAAACATAGATCAACGGCTTCAAATCTTCTGGTCTTTACCAATTTTGTTGCTAAACGCTTGAATTCACGACAGGAGGTACATGCTGTTTATACTGATTTCTCCAAAGCCTTTGACACCGTTGACCATAACATTCTCCTCTCTAAACTTTCTTCGCTAGACTTCCCTCCCTCAGTCATCTCCTGGTTTTCCTCCTATCTCTCATACCGTTCCTGCAAAGTTTCTTTCATGGTCACTCATCTGGTTCCTTCTCTCCTTTCTCTGGTGTTCCCCAAGGCTCTACACTTGGCCCCCTACTCTTCCTGTTTTTTATCAGTGACATCACCTGACCGTATTTGCTTTACACAGACGACCTTAAATTATTTGTCTCTGTTTCGTCTCCATTGGACTGTGCTCTCTTACAATCCAACCTTGATAATTTAGCCCGTTGGTGTTCGATCAACAAGCTAACACTGAATGTCAACAAATGCCACTGGATGCGCTATTCCCTTAAACCCTCCCCATCATCCTTTTCCTATTCTCTCAGTGGTCAACCCCTTTCACTACTGACCTCCTTCAAAGACCTGGGTGTAATATTCGACGATAAACTTCGTTTCAATTCCCACTTCGTTGACATCATCAATAGAGCTTCCAAAATGTCTGGTTTTATCCTACGTTCCTCGTCCGACTTTACCTCAGTCCAGCCCTCCTTAACACTCTTCAATTCCCTTGTCAAAAACATCCTTGAATATTGCTGTGTAGTCTGGTCCCCCTACCGCATCCGTGACGGCTGCGCTTTTGAAGCTGTACAACGCAAATTCATCCGGTCCCTCTTTTATAAAAAGAACCTTCCACGGGTTGATTATCCGGCACGACTCCGCACCTTCAATCTCCCCTCCCTACAGCAACGCCGTATCTTCCTTGATATGTGTACTCTTTTCAAACTCTGCAATGGCCTCATGGATTGCTCCGCCAACTCGGATATTACTTTCCGTATCGCCTCGTCTCATAACACACGTAATGCGAACATTTTTGATGTACCCTTCGCGGAGCTCGAGATTTACTTTCACTCTCCGATTCCGAGGTTTTGCCGGTCCTACAATGCCCTACAGCTTGGTTCCTTTGACTCTATGTCCCTCTCTAGCTTTAAGCGCAAAATATGCCATTTACTTGCTCCTCCCTCTGAGGACAATATGTAATAAGAAATTTGCTTTCTGTGTATTGTCCTCATTAAATAAATAAATAAATAAGTAAATAAATAAATAGTTAGTTAGTTTAGTTAACTGGGGGGAGCCGCAGCTCCGAGCACTCAGGCCATTATTAGGCCCATTGTACTATCCCCGTAAGTTGCCTATTCAATGGCTTTCCGCCTACGGTGTTCACAGGCTTTAGCGAATCTTAGAACATTCTCCAGAGGCAGAGAGTGTGCAGATTCTTCATTGAAGGAAACCTTGGTGTCTTCGTCTGAGATCTGAGGATGCCGGGCAGCTGTATAGAAAGTGCAGGGCCGTCTCCTCCTCCTCCTCACATTGGCTGCACACAGCCGAAACCACTACCCTAATCTTTTCCATATGGTAGTTTAAGGGGCAGTGTCCCATTAAAAGCCCTACTAGGGTTTTCATGTCCCACTTCTTAAGGGACAACAAAAATGCCGCTCTTGTGGCCCTAGGCTCCTTCACAAGGATTTTCGCTTGCCGGCAAGAGTCTAAATTTCTCCACTCGGTTGCGTGAATCTTTGCAATTTCACCCTTCAGAGTAGACTTGACAGTAGAAGGTCGGATTCCAAGAGTTGGTTCTGGCTCCACTATTGTGGATCCAGACCCTCGGCGAGCCAGTCTGTCAGCCTCCTCATTACCGGCGATGTTAGAGTGCCTCGGCACCCACATCAGGAATGTTTCGTTCAGTCGGCCAAGTTTCAGCAGCACCTGATGATAACTCCATACCAACTGGCTTAATATGTTGTTGCCATTTAGTGCTGATAATGCCGCCCGACTGTCGGAACAAATTCGAATGGTGCGACCCCTCCATTTCTGTCGCAGACATTCTTTTGCTGCCAATAAAATGGCATATATCTCCGCCTGGAATATGGTCGTCATTTTTCCGACGGGTCGGGCCAGTTCTATAATCGGATTCTCCGAGAACATCCCTGCGCCCGATCCATCCTCCATGACTGACCCGTCGGTGAAGATTATTAGGTCTGTAATCTGAAAAGACTCATGGCCACTTGTCGACCATTCTTCTCTTTCGGTGATTACGACAGTGTATGTCTTTTCAAAGACGAATCTGGAAACCATATGATCGGTCGGCATCAGGGCTACCGGATGCTTTTCAAGGAATTTCCAGATAGACGCATGACTGATTGGCCGCCTTTCCACGCCCCAATGATATCGAGCCTATATGCGTCGTTGGCCGCTTTCCGTTTCACCTCCAAGTGAATGGGGGGTAAATTTAGGATAGCTTCAAGTGAATTGAGTTTGCTGGGGACGGCGCGGGGCGACGTCTACTCGATTTCGGTAGATATGCAGCATAGATCTCTGGCGGGATAGATACCACAACCTCTTTTAGGTCGCCAAGGAAAATTTCAACCTCTTCGAACAACAAATCTCTTTCTATCATTTTTGAGGACGTTGCCGACCTACGCAGATATGGTAACATTACTATCGAATGTAGTATTTCCCAGCCAGCTAAGCATAAGCAAGTTCAGCACCACATCAACAGTACTGGCTCTCCAATCATCTCAAAGACGTTTCTTCTACCATTCCAGAAGCTCGCTGTTGCACGGAAAGAATTCAGCGAACTAATAAACCAGAGTATATGCAGAACTTCCGACAGAAGTTAGTTATCTCCACTCCATTTGGTCCCCAACCCTAAGGGCGTATGGCTACCTTGTAGGGATTATAGACGCCTGAATGTTCTAACAATTCCGGACCGATACCCCATTCCACTCAGGCTTTGCATATTACCAAACTCTCGTGATTTCTCGGTATTGAATTTCCTTAAGGCTTACCACCAAATTCCTGTAGCTTCTGAAAGTATTCCAAAGACAGAATTTGCACACTTTTTCCGCTCTTCGAGTTCACACGGTTAACTTTTGACCTGTGCAAAACCTTCCAGTGATGCATCGATTCTGTACTACGGAATTTGCACTTCTGTTTCCTCTACTTAGATGACGTTTTGGTCGCATCCTCCACTGAGTTCGAGCATTTTGCACATCTCGAGCGCATTTCTCAATGGCCTAATTCTCAACGTTAAAAAATGAAATTTTTTTTGAACAGCAGGTGAAATTCCTAGATTATTCCATAACCCTTGAAGCCGATCACAACCCGGCATTACTTAACGTGTTCCTGACCAAGAATTCGCGGGAGGTTGTGTGATTTCCAGAAGACGTGCAAGCATTTGAAACCACCAAGCAACAGCTGGTAGACATAAAACTTTTGGTATTGCCTCAACAGGATGCACCCCTAGTCGGCGGTGCCTCAGATATCACAATAGGCGCTGTTCTTCACCAGAGAGTGAATCAAAGCTTGCAACCATTGAGTTTTTTTCTCAAAACAGTTAAATTCCGCTCAACGGAAATACGGCGCCTACGTCCGTAAATTACTGGCCGTCTATCTGTGCATCAATTAATTTCAATTTTCCCTTGAATGCAGGCCGTACAGACAAAAACTCACTGAGGAAGAGGACAACTGAGAAATATATATGAGAAATAAAAAATTCACTTTTCGGCATTATGAAATAAAATTCGTCTTTTTCTTCATTATAAAATAAGCCGGAAAAATGACACACACAACCGAAGAAGTGAGAAAGGGTCCTCGCGCTAACTTCGGCAGTTAGACATCATAAGTCAGTTTACATCGCACGTTCAACATGTGTCCTGAAAAGACAACCTAGTCACTGACGCTTTGTTCTGGATCTCCGAGATCAATATCCATCCTGGTTGCGGGTCTTGCCTTTCGTTTTGCTTGGCTTCCCTATAGCGGTCCACGAGGAGTTTGTTGCGCCTACTATGAGAGGCCATTCCTAAATTAAAGTCACACGCAGCCAGCAGTCCACACCCCTAAGGAACCCGAAGTCCGCATCCACGTTCTCGGGAGGGCTGATACCATCCCGAAGCAGTTACCGCTACCATACGAGGGCCCTTATAAGGTCCTCAAGCGTAGGGACATCGGTGGTCCAAGGCAATCTCCTTGGGTAGGCTTTCTTTCAGCAGGCAGACGACACTCGAAGGTCGCGAGAGAACCGCGTTCGTTTCGACGTCCGCCATTCGACCGCGGCTGTGCAGTCCTACCACGGGTTCGCGCGTTAAAACCCTTGGTTTCAGCTGGTGCGGAGTGTTATGGCGGTATGATACTAAGCACCTGCTTCATAGCCCTCTCTGAGACAAGCGATGCACGGGCCCACCGGCCAGATGCGCTAACAATTAGGCAAATATGCGGCGTCGGACAAATACCGGCCAGAATGAATGCGGGCAGAAACTAGCCCCGTTGGTTGAGTGCGAAGGAACGAGCTACAGGTTATCCAGCAAATAATTCAACTTCTTGGAAATTGGATAATTTATTGTAAATATCCCTGGAGCATGTGTGAAATCAAGTCAAGTAGTTAAAGTTGAAAAGAAAAAATAATAAAAAACTGTAAAAACAAGGATAGATAAATTGAATCTAGCTGCCCTGCTGATTTAGGGATAATTTGAACATATTCAAAGAATACTTTCAATAGTTATAAATTTTTCCACTATAGCAGGAAGATGCATAAATTACTTTAGGAATAAATTTGACTTTAAATTATTGGGATGATGATTTAATTTAAATTTTTATACCCGAGACTTGGTTATGTATATTTTCCGAAATGATTCGTTCAGCAAATGCTCCAAATATCTACTAATCTATAAATATATATTGATATTCATAGTCGATGACTTAAATATACAAATTAATAAAACGGTGGCTGTGCATTTTTATTTGGCTTTAATGCTTCCAATATATTCTGACTTTTTATTTCTGGAGTGCTAATTGGTTTTTCTACGAATGTTGTTTTAATATATTTTTCAAATAGTACAATCTTTCAAGAGACAAGTATCTGGTTTGAATATTATTTGTTGCTTTGGCAGAACAAGTTGAACTGCAACAAAGGAAAGGTTGTTGATTAATTGGCAACTGTTCAAACATATTTCCAGCAAAATAAAAACTATCAGAATAAAATCATTTTGAATTATCTATCATGGATCAGTGCATGTTATGTTCTTGAATACAATATAGTTTAGAATTATTGTAGTTACATATTTTAGATGATTAATTCAAAGCGCGCAATTGTTAATAAACTTTCATTGACCCCGAAAAAAAAACTTTGCGTTCTGTCATACAATACCTTTGGAAAGTATATTTTTTTAAATATCACTGCACACGGTCGGTTGCGTAAAATAATTGAATGATTCACTTATAATATGGATAGAAATTATTATTATACCTATGACTATATTTTTAGGAATGATAGAATGTCACCATTAATTGGGTAGTATACTTTCTAAAATAAAATCTTGGTAGGGACTTTTCTGCAAGCAGTCTCAATATTCAGCTAAGAGAAGATTCTGCAGTCTTTTTGTTAATTACCAACTCTTAGAACAGTAAAATAGTAATAGTAGTAAAATAGTAAGAAAATCCATTGAGGAACATAACTCTTATCAAGTATTTACTTGCAGAAATGGACAGTCGAAACAGTTTTTAATTGAATGACAAAGGCTCAAGCATTTCATTCTCAGCAGTAGGGTACGTCTAGAACTCATTAGTGTTTATACGGATTCACCTCCAACATTTGTTATTTTAGCCTTGAACTATAAATACGATAAATTACTTTGTTGTACACCTGAAGTGTACTCATATAATAAAAAAAACATTTTATCACGTTTGTTTGTTGCTTTGCATATGAATAAATGTTCCAGGAAAAAATGTAACCAACAAAAAATTGAAGTTGGTTCTTATTTACGGCTAGTTTTTGCTTCCCTGGAAATTTTTTAAATAAATTCTATGGAAAATCCAACTGGTTAATCGTCACGATATTGTGTAATCTACCTGATCTTTTTTACTGGAAGAGCGTTATCCATATTTTCTTATTAGTCAAGTATAGTGTTGTGCGCATTTCTCATTATATTATGTAGTTAGTAATACCTACTAAGTAATAAAGTAAGCTTCGGGTAACTGAAGGTTAATTGACGCATAGTTATCCTCCTTCAACTTTGTATATACCATATCATGGATAGAAGATGAAAAGATGAATGACAGTCCAGGGTGGAATTTTGCTTCATATGACACCCCTGGACCACACCCTCATATAGAATAGTTTGGAAACTATTGATGAGATCTATACGAACCCAAACTACGGATTATGGCGGTGTGCACAATCTGGTGGTTTCTAGGATTCATGCAGCTGATCTGAACATATTCAGTTGAAGACCCACTATTGAGAGTACGTATGTCCATAGAAGTGGGATGAATTTGGAACAATGCAATTCTCGAAGACTCCAAAGGCATATTTATGCACTTGCGGAGATAATATTTTCTTGATTTTTGGTGACTGAATCTGAAGTTATGACTTATCAAAGGAATGGCAATTGCGGTCTTAACTATACTATCGCTTGAAAGAATGTGTCTCGAAGCGGAGCTAGGTACACTCAGTAGCCTTCAGTTGTTTAGGATTGCAACGTACGTTGGAAAAGAAAACATTAACAAGTATAAAAATATTTTTAGATACATATATGGTACAATAGTCACTTGAATGACACTCTCATATTCGAGTACTGATTTGTATATGACCATGAGCCTTCCATCAGTCTCTTCATGTCTAAATCACGTATTTTTGGGGAATTCCCACAGGTGGAATTGGCCCAAAAACCCGAAACCAGATACTCAGAACTCCTTACTGATCTACAATTACTACTTATCATAGTAAGAAATGAAAACACGTTAATTCTTTGCGAATTAAACAACCACGAACCACAGCTGCTGTGAATTTCCGAGTGCCATCAATGAGTCATGGGACGAAATATAATTTAATATGTCTGTAAACAATAATAATGAAAACGAGTTCAATGCCAATATTCGCAGATTATAGCAAATCATATATTGCGATTCGCAGTGATGGTAATTTGAATGCTGGCAATTTAATGATTACCTAATTTAGAACCATCATTTTAGCAGCAAATTCATCTTGGAAGTGTGAAGGTATAATATATAGTACCATGTTCGGTCTATTGTCAGATTTTAGTCGGACATGGCCGATATTAGATTGATTTCATGGAACGTCGAAAACAAAATTCATTTAAATGATTGTTGTTATGGATTTGGCTCAACAAAATTAGTAACTTAATACCATTTACGGTAGAATTGGAATGCTACAGAGATTTAGAGTTGCGGGCTGAATATATGAAGGCATCTGCAGAGTTGAGAAAATGACGTGCTTGAATTGAAATTGAATTTTCATTACGGTAAAAACAATTGAATACGAGTTAAATCCCGAAATATGAGATTTTTTTCCAAAAGGATATGTTGATCGACAATTTGATATTCAAAGTCTAGAGTCAATGAGGACGAGAGTAGTTGTAAAAGGGATTTATTTATAATATACAAAATTCAAGGGTGAACTTTCCCGTCTATATCATAATATATTCTTAAACAAGTCGGGAAACCGGAAGATGGACGCTTCAGGTATGAAAGGTTTTGTGAATTTCTTTTATAAAGACATTTGAGTGTGCGTTTGTCTAATTAGTATATAGCACGCAATATATGCATATACTATGTGAGAATCTCCACTTTTAGGTGATATTCACATTCAAAGTAAGTGAATTTACAAAGAAGCGGCAACTTTGGCCTATTTTAATTTTATTAGTAACAGTACGATTTACGCCAAATTTGGTAGGATCATGCTGTGTTATAGCCTACTTCGCTGCAATTTTGTGGTGCTAGGATGAACTTAAGGGGGCTTTCGTAGTCAATCTAACAGGTGTCAAAACTAAGACCGGAAAGTATTAATCGATACCTTTCATTTGATACCGCACACGACTATATGGGAACTCCCCCTTACATTCGACACCTTTCCATCAAATTTCATGCCAGTCGCTATAACCGTCTCCCAGAAAAATGCGTGTGATAGACAGACAGACAATAATCCGATTTTAATGTGTGTGCGTAATATAAAACGTTGAAAACGTTCATAGCTAAAGCGTATAGCTTCTAGTTTCCCGATTTGTTTTATTTTCTAGAATTTTCTCAATTTTAATTATGAAAATGATCGCAATAATCATCATTATGAACCGAACCTGGATTTCGGAGATTCGTTGACAAGGGGGTATTTTTAACGGTATTTTTAAACTTAATATTTTGCACCTGAATGCACAATATCTCAAGAACATTGTGTCAAAATTTCAAATCAATCGGAGTAAAATTGACGAAGTTATAAGTATTTGAACATTCGTTGTTTCAGGCCGGAATTTTTAGTGTATAAAACTATAAATTGTTACTTTTAAAGTCCGGTGTACATATTGAGTACTTCTTCACATTATTTTCTTTTCTTTTCTTTTTTTTATATAATTAATAATTTTATATTTCAATTTAATTAAAATTTCCTTAAATTAGTCCATTTTTTAACGAAAATTAGGGTTTTCGCTTCCAAGCGCCACGAAAAATTGAAAAATCGACCAAAAAAATCCTGTTACGTCGAGAAATATCTATCATATGCATTTGAATTTTTTGTTTCAAATGATTATATTGCGAGATATCAAGTGCACCGCAAAACAACTATTTGTCGAAGTCTCTCAGGAGATTTTACTATCTCTGGTGCAGTAGATAGAAATTTCGGAATATATTGTTCAAATATTCCATTATTATAGAAATTCATTAAATAAATTAACACTATCTGTATCCGCAGAAAAATCTTAAAAATATACCATTTTTTCAGGGAATTAACTCTACCCCTACCCCTTAAGTCCTTTTCCAATGTTTTAGGCAACAAAATGAGGGCAATTTGGAAATTTACTTCGAAGGATAAAGGAATACGTATGTTGGGTATCTTCATTGCTCTATGCTCGCTAATATGTATTTTGCGTCAGGGGTTAGATAGGCGTCGTGAAATGCATTCATTGGTATGAGTACTGACTCAGCACCTAAGTACAGATTAGTATCGCTATGCCACTAAGGAAAAGGTCTACTTGTGACTCAAGGGAACTCCTTTGTAACATCTAGATCCACCAACAATATAATTCCCTTGTTCATTCACATTCTGTAAAAGCCTTATCTTAATTAATGAAATGCGGTAAGTACTATATCATGTTTTACGTTGTTTATTTTGATAGCAGAAAACTTTTAATATGAGCAAACTTGCTCTGTCAATACAATAGGGTCGAGAAATGATTACTTTCCTCAATACATTATTTCGGCAAATTGATTCACGTAGTGATCATTATTAAAAATGGTATCAAGTCGACGTTTTTCGAATTTTCCACTTTTTGGTTTCTTTGTAATATTTTTTCCCACTCGACAAGTTTAGAACTTAGTCACAAATAAAAATAAAGAGATATCAGCACAATCGGTATTTTCTAAAAAATGTATCTTGATTTAATCAATCCTCCACTTTCTTTCTTTGCAACTAATGCCAGAATTAATAATTCTTTGGAAGAATACTAATCAGTATTTTTCCATGTTCGGCCACAAAAATGCATGTATCGGGACTCCTTAAACTCAACATAAAATGATATTATTCACTCTATGCATGGGTGTTCACGGTTCGAACATTGCTTCCAAATTTCATGTTAATAGTCTTCCGAGAAAAATACACATTGAAGACAGTCGGACAGTCAGATTTCAATAAGGTTGTGTTTTACACAAGATCTTAAAAATATATTTTAAAGACTCTCAGGTGCTCTGAGGTGGAGGAGGCGGCAATCCTGTCGGCTGGAGAGGGAATGTTCGAGGTCAGTTGTTGTCCCGTCTAGTGAACAAAATGATCGGAGTGCAGCAAGTGCCCAGTTAAGCAGGTTATTCTTGAGTGTCTATGGTGCTTGTTTACGTTAATAACTGGTTGGTTCCACTAAAGATCTTTCTCCCTGATTAGTGGTGCTCAGAGGTGACGGTGAGGAAGATGGGGCAGCAACTCTATCGGCCAAACCAAAACCAAGTGGTCGAGGAGAACCTCCATAGTGGTGGCACCGGGAGACGTTGTAATCACTTTGGTTTGCCGGCCGTGATTCAGTAGGCGAATGCTCCAAAGACTTAATCAGGGCAATCAGACCCGAGTCTGCACGGGGACTCATCTGAAGTGGCAAATTGGTCACGAAACCTTACCAGGGATATACTGGTACCATGGGAACCGGGATAGCCCCTGGACTCACATACTTCCGGTGAACTCCTGTTGTATGTGAGGACAACTCGGTTGTTTGCGGTTGGCCCTCCTAGTGGGAGTTTCATGGTGGTTGTGGTTGTGCTCAAGCGAGAAGAGACCTTCGGGGCTCGACGTGGTGTTGCGTATCAACACGGGTGTTCGGTAGAGATTTAGGTAATTCTTGCATCCACCAGTATGAATGCTAAGCCATGCACTTGGTATAGACTGGTACCGTTGTTGCTTGTCTCAGCGGGGCTCTGATTGTAGTCACAAAATCAATCCGTGTCTTAAGAGGACCGTAGGATTAAGTTTCACGACAGGTGCCTACGTAAAACACTATGGGCTTCACTGTCCCTGATTAGTTACATTGGTCATTTTCAGGTTTGATTATTATAAAAAGCTAAAACGAGCCCGAATGGAGCTCTTTCCCCGTTCGTCAGGAAATATTCATGGCCAATCTGGAAGCAAAGTTAACTTTGGTGGATCGGATGCCAACATTTTGGAGGAGATACGTGAATGATATCTGTGCTGTCATTAAAAAAGATGATGTGGAAAGAACCCTCTATTTCCTCAATTAACTGCACCTCAGTATAGAGTTCACCCTGGAGATGGAAAAGGAAGGTCAATTACCTTTCTTGTACCTGCTGTTGAAGAGGAATCAAAAGAAAGTAGACTTGAGAATCTAAAGAAAACCGAGGGACACCAGATGGTTTATCCCCAGCACTTCGAATCACATTTGTCAGTACAAAGTCGCCTCTTTTAACTACATGATTCACCGGATGCTAACTCTTTCCATTTCGTTGGAGGGAGGGATGAAGGAGACGAAGCATATTTTTGAGGTGGCCAGACTAAATGGTTATTCCGACTATGGCATCAGCAGCTTGATTAGCAAAAGGAAGAGGATGCTCCAGCGGCAAGCGCTCGCCAAGCTGACACCGGATCAATAGCCCAGACGGAAAATAGCTTTGGATTTTAACGAAATTTCTCTTTCGTCGAAAAGACATAATTTGGACGTCGTCTTCAGCAGCAGGAATAACCAATTCAAAACACTTCTGGGATCGACCAAAGATCCTATCGATCAAATGGCAAAGTATAGGGTATACGAAATTCCCGGCACTGATTGCAGGAAAGTATATATCGGAGAAACCAGAAGGAACCTGAAAACACGTTTTAAGGAACCCGTAAAATTGGCGGGAAGAAAGGACACGTTGGCTTTCAGATCGAAGGTAGCGGAGCATATGGTCCAAAATAAACACAGGGTTCCCAGGGAGAACGTAAGGTTGGTGAACTTTATAAGCGATATGAGAAAACACCGAAGAATGAACTACTCAACCGGGATCAAGGTAACGTTCACTCCTGGTTCTTCGAATTAATCAGGAGGCGCACTCGTAGGCAAAAGTATGATATCCGCTCCATCGGCGAGAGGAGGTGAAAGTAAAGTACCAAGTACCAAAGAGGGGAAGTATAAATAGATGGATTTTGGATTTCTCTTCTCATCTAAACCTAAGCACTGAAAAAGGTGACAAGTTGTCACCGAAATATCCATATTTGCCTTTTAATAAATTATTTTAGAAAAGTATAAGGAAAGGGTTTTTGGATTTTCTTTTAAATCTAATTTTGTCCATGTTTCTATTTCCGAGCCCGTGAAGAATTTCGCGCATTTTTCTTTTCTGTTAGTGTCGTGTGTGTGATGCAGTGAATTGGTGTACAATCTAGGCGCCATCGGTACACTAACATGCCGATACATGGACCATAAGTGCTATGGATCATTAAGCTCCCTCATAGCTACCCTGCGTATATGTAATGGTATTCGATGCTGCCTAGAACCTAGATTGGCTCCTCCATTATGTAGTTTTCTCGCTCCAGATATTTGGCACTATCGGATATTAAATGGATTTTCCACCTGGTTGTGGTAGATTTCCCACTTCGAAGATACTCGTAAAGTGATCGGTCAGTCTATTATTTCTTCTCTAACCCACGAAACTCACAAAAACGAAGGATTATCCTCCAATATTATGGCCTGAGGATGCAAATGCAGAGCAACAAAAGAGGCATTTACATAGACCTCGAAATAAACCACCACAAGCCCCCTTTGTGATTCGGCTGTCGTCTAGCAGGGGGGACACTTTCTTACTGGACAAACGACACAATCTCTCGAGAATACTCATGGAGCGTAAAAAAAAATGCCAATGTCTCAGGTACGGATAACATTATCGGCCCCGTCCCAAAATGACGTTGTAAGACCTGGCTGACTGTAGAAACCATGATTCCAAATCGAAAAACATCGGATGACATTCCACCTTTTGTGGATGATATGATAAGCCACTATAACATAAGGATACGGATGGCTCCTCGAAATAGCAGTAAACATGTCTTTGCCATTACCTATACCGATCACATTAACACTCTTCGGATCATTCACTTTTCCGTAATGAGTGAGTGAGTGGAGTTTAGATCGCCACGCTATCTGCTCTTCATTGATTGCGAGGAAGCTTCCGATAGCGTGAAAAGGGAGCGTATTTGCAGTGCTCCACGCAGGAGGAGCATTTTGGACAATAAAAATATCACCTAAAACACCGAAATAGAATCTCAGGGGAATTCGAACCACATATCAAATTTCCTGGAATTTTTCTGGTACATGGATCGTTAAGATCAGTGACGACTGAGAGGGTGTAAAATTCAAGATTGTCTCAAACGGCGAGATTACCAGCAGACTAGTTGTTCGCATCTGGTTGCCAAAGATCCGTATGGATAAGAAGTAGCTCGTCCAACCCGTGGGGCTTCAAAATTCCAGGAACCCTATGGACTACTGGGTGGTGATAATGTAGAAAGAATCTCAGGTGAACAACAATCTTTTCTATTTCGCCTAAATGGAGATTGACTGGAGTAATTGGAAAAGCCGGACTGCAAATTAGAAAGTTGATGTTTCTCTCCTCGAAACCGCATGACGATCTGAACCCAATTAGCAGCTTTTGGAGAATATCTGGATCGACGTAGTACGAAACCCTACGCAAGTCATGCTGAACGCAGCGCAGATAAATCGGCAGGACTCGACGTGTATTTCAACTAATCTGTTGGTCGTCCAAGAGGAAGATATTGACATTACGTTGATATACACCTCCGGATTAGAGGAAGCTGAACCTTCAAAGCACTCCAAAGTAAATATGGCAAATTATTCCACAACCCAAGAATACCGATTGGAACAAACCTAGAGCACGCCATTGAAGCCGGATCTTAGTTTCCGAATATCTGATCGGAGATCCATCCCAGATCACAGTTTTATACTGTTCAATCTAAATCTCGCTATAGAATTCTCTTTCTTTGCAAATACCTCAGGTGGATCGACTGAAGGAAGTTTGGTCAAGCTATCAAGAGCAACTCTCCGGTGCTCGAAATGGCCACAATGGCACGACAGAAGAACTAGAAAGAAGTCTTGTGCCCCCCATAAAACAGCAAAAAACATTGCAACATTGCCACCGTGCGGGAATGAAGATCTATCTAATCTCAAGAAACCGACCGGATGGATGTTTAACATCTGCTACTGCGTGGAGAGCCCCTTAGACTCCAGACAAAATTATGCCTTTCACGGTATGCGTGGAAGCCTACATATGTCCGTCAAATTTCATCTTATTAGGTTTTGCCATTTCCGAGAAAAGTCCGTACGACAGATATTGGCAGCCATACAAGAACTACCTGAAGAGATACAAATCAGTTATCAAAGCTGCTAGAAAGCGATCTTGGCTGAAACATTGAAAACATCAAAAATTTTGCGAGACTCAATTAGATTCCGATCAAGGAATATAGGAGCCCACCTTGGAAGGCGGTATATTGTTGATCGCTGCCTATTTTGCTAGAATTTTTGGCCGCTGTGTGATAAAACTGATGCGAAGATCCCCGTCAGAAGCCGTCTCCTTGCAATTAGATCGCAGAAATGTTGGAATGTTACGGAGATTCAAGGCGTTCACTGTTACGATATTTGACGTGGTATGTCTCCTATTTTTTAAGTATCTTTTAATAAGGATTCATTTTTCTATATTTTAAACCTCCTCTTCCAGAGCCTGAAGTCAAACCCACAAGACAAATGATGCCATTTTCCAAGCACTTGTGTACTCCGGACAGGTGATTTTAGTTGGTTTTGATTTTTCGGGCATTTACTGGGGTAAATGTAATGCTTATTTCAATTTTTCCAATACTTCCACAATTTTTTGGTCCGGAAAACTAAAGATGGATCTCACAATTTGGACATGCGGTGCTTTCTTATAGATGTAGGCTGGATGGAAGGTAGGGGAAAGGGTTACCCCAGGTGTGGAGTTTTCTTGGAAACCCGCAGTAGAGGCTTCATGTAAATGAAGGGATAATATGTGGACCTACATCATTTTCACCCCGGGCTCCGATTTTTTCTTTATGACCTTGTTCGAAGCACACTATTAAAATGAGGGAGTGATTGATGCAGACTAATATCATGTGAAAATTGTAGCAATTTGCGTGTAGAAGATCAAATGTTCTATCAACTCCCCCATGCTATTAACAGGAGGGAGGGTTTGAGGCAACGTACTCTGTACTATCCTCAGTAAAACAAAAATAAAATGCTGAGATCAGGGAAAGAGATAAATAGAGTATAGTTGCTATGCTAAATCCTACCTGATCTCTCTTGGTGACAGGTCCCGCGACAGGTCGACCAAGAAAATGCATACAATGTCGTTACAAACATGATGATCGGATTGAGTCACAAGCCTCGGAGAAATGCTAGGGCGTCCACCTCAGTCGACGTGGCAGGACGGGCCCCGGTCCTGTCGAGAAATGGGCAAGGGTTCTTGACGCATGGACGGCATCAGGACGTAAGCAAGTTACTCCGAACACAACGAACAAAACAAATACGTGTATGCAAGCTAAATGTTGGTACCCTAACTGGAAAGACAGATGAACTCGCAAGAACCCTTCGGAAAAGGCGCATTGATATCTGCGCTCTGCAAGAAACCCGATGTTCTTGTGCCAAAAGCTGCGACATTGAACGCGAACGCGGTAAAAATGGCTACAAACTTCTCTATTTTGGTAACCCACACACTCAATATGGTGTTGGCATTGCCATCTCAGAGGGTTTTCGTGATGCCATTAAAGAAGTTGAACGATTTGATGATCGGCTGATGAAGCTCACCATTATATCAGCTGATCGCACTATTCACTTCTTCACCGCGTATGCACCACAGACAGGTTGACCTGATGCCGAGAAAGATGCCTTCTGGCAACTTCTCGATGAAAAGACTTGTTACGTGCCTGCTGACGATTATATAATCATTGCCGGCGACCTTAATGGTCATGCGGGTGTAAAGGCAAACGGTAACAGGTGCCATGGGGAAAAGGGGTTCGGAGCACGCAATGAGGGTGGCGAGCGTATAATCGATTTTGCGGACATCCATGACCTTGTACTTATGAATACATGGTTCATCAAACGATTGTCTCATCTTTCTACATTTTATAGTGGGAACAGTAGAACGCAAATCGACTATATTCTCATAAGACGCCAACATTTTACCACTGTCACTAACTGCAAAGTCGTTCCCTATTAGACCATCGCACCTCAACATCGGCCGTTGATTGCCGTCCTACGAATTAAGCCACCGATAAAACAGCGTGAGGAACGCACTGTCCCGCGACGCATTAAATGATGGTGATTTCGTGAGAAGAAAGAAGAAACGATCTCACTCATACGATTGCCGACCATTACGAATGTGGAAGAATCATGGAACCAAATGAAAGACACGATCCACAAAGCGGCCTCTGCAACCCTCGGGGTCACCAAGCCGGGTAAGCGGTACATCAACCGAGATACTTGGCTTTGGAATGATGATGTTGAAATGAAGGTCCGTGAAGAGAAACGCCTCTACCACAAATTTCTCGACGATAAAACGCCTGCTAATTGCGAAATTTATAAGAATGCCAACCGTGAAGCAAAGAAAGCGGTCGCTGTCGCCCGAGCGAACCATTTCAAAAATCTTTATGATAAACTGGACACTCGGGATGGCGAGAGAGAACTGTATCGACTTGCTAAAAGCCGTAATGAACGCACACAGGATATCGAACACTTCTGTTGGGTTAATGACAAGAACGGTAATTTGCTTACCAACCGTCGAGCCGCAACGGATAGATGGCGAGAATACTTCGAGCATATTTCAACTGAAGAATTTGCTCATCCTCCACTTTCACAATCATTGCCGACATTTGGAGCAGTTCCACCAGTCAGCGCAACTGAAGTCGAGGAGGCAATAAAGCAAATGAAATCGGGGAAAGCAACAGGACCTGACGACATCGCATCTGAACTCTGGAAAGCGAAGAGCTGGGACCCAACACTGTGGCTCAGTGAATTCTTTAACCAGGTTATTCAGAAAGGAAGAACACCATCTGACTGGCAAGAAAGTACCACTGTTCCAATATGGAAAAAGAAAGGTAGCCCAGCAGAATGTTTAAATTACCGTCCGATCCGGTTACTTTCCCATACCATGAAGATTTTTGAATGCATTCTTGACAACCGTATTCGCGAAATCGTTGAAATAACCGTGAATCAAGCCGGATTTGTCAAGAACTGCGGAACTACTGACGCAATACACGCTGCGCGGTTACTCATGGAGAAACACTGTGAGAAGCATTGCCCTCTTTACATTGCATTTCTGGATCTACCACACGAACTCATCTGGTATGCTTTACGACAACACTTAGTGCCAGAAGAACTCGTGTGTTGGGTTCAATTGCTCTACCATGATCCGAGAAGTAAAGTTCGAAGTATGGCGGATGTATCAAAACCGCTTCGTGTTTCTGTTGGTGTTCATCAAGGAAGCGCCTTCTCACCACTCCCTTTTGTGCTTGTTATGGACACCGTCACACGGGATATCCAACGTCCAGCGCCCTACACACTGCTTTATGCAGATGATGTTTTCCTAGTATCTAATAGCAAAAATGATCTCGAGCAACTTGTTCAAAAATGGAATGATGGCCTCATGCAACACGGTCTCAGATTGAATTTAAACAAAACTGAATTTTTGACGACCGATCCCCATGAAACAGGCTGTCAGCGGCAGTGATCTGCCCAGAACTGAGCGATTTAAATAACTCGGGTCAACGCTATCAGCCAATGGAGAACTGCGTTATGAAATTGTTTCACGCATTAACACAACCTGGATGAAGTGGCGTTATACAACTGGAGTTCTTTGTGATCGACGTATCAACGAATGTCTCAAATCTAAAATTTACCGCAATGTCGTCCGTCCAGTCGCTCTCTATGGTTCTGAGTGTTGGCCGACCATAAAAGACAATAAACGACGTCTTGCGGTAATGGAGACGAAGAAGCTATGTTGGACTAGTGGCGTCACACGTTTAGATCACATCCGAAATGAGGATATCCGCGATCGTTATGGGGTTGCACTGATCGTGGAAAAGTTGCGAGAGAGGCGTCTTCGATGGTATGGTCACGCAATTCGTGCAATCGAGAATTCACTTGCCAAGATTGGTCTGAGCATCGAAGTCGATGGTAAATGACCAAAAGGCAGACCTAAACAACGATGGCTTGATACGGTAGATGGGGATTTGAAAGCCTCGAGATTGCACCCAGATCAGGCATTCGATAGAGCCAAATGGCGAAGCCGATCACGACGAGCCGACCCCGCTTGTGAACGGGACAAAGGCTGAAGAAAAAGAAGAAGATGTCTAACGTGATACAGTCCGGCTTTTTGTTTGTTTGACATATTCACCTTTTTGAAAAAGATATAAATAAAATTTCCACCAAATTCGCGTTAAAATAGAGAAATGTCAAACTGGTATATTATAACGAAAAAGATACAATTCCTGTTTTTCTGGAGAAGGACGTTTTTCTCTTAAATCTTTAAATGATATGTGCACACTACATTTTTAATTTTTTTGACGACGCGTGGAAGTCGGGAATGCAGAAATTAGATGCCTTAGTGTGATTTCACATTCTTATTGTTCAGGACAAGATACAACAATTTGTTCTAGGACTAGAAATTTATCTGAGAATTGTCTCCAACAACCTGTTCTGGGACTTGCTCAGCTGAAAAGAAATGTAAATTTCTGCCTCTATTTTTAGCCTTTACTAATTAGATATGTTGGATGTTCCACAAAATCGATAGTGTGAACCTAGAAATAGGTTTCAATAAATTTTCAGATGCATGGGTGCCTGGAATGCAATTTGCTGTACAAAAAACTGAAACTGAATCCGAGAATGAGCTTCACATCACTGAACTGTGCATTATCAGCTGGTTGTGATATTATACTTTTCGTTATAGATGATCACTGTGAGTTAATTTCATTTGTGTGAGCAATGATCGTCTGCCATGTACCGGCGAAATAAATTTCTTGTATAATTCCTCATTAAATAGTTCTTATTGCCAGGAAAATTGCAATTTCCGGGGAAATGACGCTAACTGATAGTGTGCTGACCACTGGAAGCTCAAAACGGAATATACGTCGTCATAAGAACTCATAGTTAGTCGTGCCTTTTCTCAGTGATATTGATTTATATTGTATATCGATACGGTGAACTTAAAACTGCTCAACGCTGCCATATTTTGCTATCACCAATTTATTCGCGGATATGGTTACGCGGCTCATGAAAACAATGCTTAAATGAATCAAAACAGTTGCTTACTTTGTACATTGTGCGATGCCCAACAGCGATCCCAAAATCACCACTAAAACGTTCGGCCGCACCATTTTATTGTTATTAATGCGGTAATGTAACACTTGTGACGTCTTTTGTCGTTTTCACTTTGATTGGCGATTCAATTAGTACGAATATTTTCCACTCTTCTCTGGACTACTCTAATACCACAATATCACTTCTGTAATTTCACAGTAAATATTTATATAAAATTATGACAAAAATTATTATAAAACTAAATCAAGGCACGCCTTAAAAGTTCCATAACACTTCCGAAAATACTTGAGCTCAGAAATGGTTAAGAAAACTTTCAGAGAAGCGTACACACGACCCTCACATATGTGCTAGCCTCAGAGTTGATGATCCAACCAGACTAGCGAACTTCAACTGATTGAAACTTTCTGAAGAGAATCTACCGGTTAAGTTTGCACCCAGCTATTCCATTCCTCTACATATATCGCATTTAGTGGCCCTCGCATATGTGTCTTTTTTGATGTCATCTGAACAGAGTTCATCAGCTGGTGGGGGTTAATGGGGTCTGAATGTGGAAAGCACCACAATGTTTCCAAGTGAACATTTTTAATAAAATTTCATTTCATTCGAAGTCGATCCATGTCAGGAATATAAATCGAGATACCCTGCATCTAGCGAAAGAGCCCAAAAACCAAACCCAAGAGGATGGATGAGTGTATCTGAATTCTAAGATCTTTTTTCTCATATCTTAATTAGTTACATTTCTATGGGTTTCCAATATGTATTTCCATTAGTTATAAAAGTTCTACAGAGAAAATCTGAAATGCTTCTGATGAACAACCATTTGCCTGTTGATGTTACCGGACTACCCTTAAACTTAAATTTTTAAATTTGAATGTGGCTTGTTGCTAGTTATTATCAAGATTTGTTTACATACACTAGAGACCGGTTATAGTGTGCTTCTAGTACCGGTTGGTCGAGAAAGGGGATTAAATGTCCACTTCGGTGGGGAGTGGAGAGTAAATAGCGAAGCCAGTCAATCAGGGGTCTAGAGGTCTTCCGACCAAAGTCAGGGGTTTTCACTGAACTTAAAATCTAACTAGGATTAGAGTTACTAACAAATAATACATACAAGACGACGTGATGTAACTATTCTGCACGACTCTAGATATGCACGTTTGATGTTTATAGTCACATTAATAAATTCATCGCAGCTTGTCCCCTCTGGACTCTGAAGAATGATAACCTCAGACTTATCATTGGCAACCTTTACTTTGGACAAGTCTCATCAATTGGTCACATCTACAGAACAGAATTTTAAGTTGAGTAATTGTGGGCGAGATTAGTTTTTCGTACACGTAGATACTCGCATGTACATATTTTGAATGTTTCGTATGAAACGTGTGCAAATCATTGGTAAATATCTGCCTGTAACCTTTTAGCGGCCAAATATGCTTGCTTCTAATAGCCTGTAATATGTTAATAATTAATTGCCTTCTTTACATACATCACTAATTGGATCGTTGTCGTCTAGTAAATTCAAAAAGATAAATAAGTCGGGATACCAGGAGATGGACGTTTCAGGTATGAAAGGTTTTGTGTATTTCTTATATAGAAACATTTGAGTGGATATTTGTCCCCTTCGTACCTAGTAGAATATATACAATAGAATATATAATAATATTCACTTTCGCGTGCTACTGACATTCAAATTCTTAGAATGATTAGAATGATCTATTATAACTTTGTTAGTAATAGTGTGATTTTCACCAAACCTGGTAAGATCATGCTTTATAAAATATCCTATAAAATTCAGGGGAGTTTTGCAGTCCATTACTTAAAATTATTGTCATCATCAGCGTGCACTACAGCCTGACATCAGGCCCTGGCCGCCTGCATCGTTTTTCTCCAAGTATCTCGGTCACGTGACCGCGTCTTCCAATTTTGTAGTAGTAGTAGTAGTTACTCGGCGTGCTCTCAGTCTTCCTCGTAGTTTCGCTCCGTCGACACGTCGACCTTTCATAACTTTCTTAGGCATGCGATGGTCGCTCAGTCATTGGACATGTTCTGCCCACTGAAAGGGTTGTAATTTAACGAATTTCGACACTTCTAGCTCATCCTACAGTTCATACAATTCATGGTTGTACCGGATGCGCCATCCATCGCGATCGCGAGCTACTCCGAAAATTCGCCGAAGGACTTTGCTTTCGAATGTGCTTAGCAAATTTTTGGAGTTTCGATTAGGATCTGCATTTCGCACCCATAGCATGATGATTTTGTATAATCGGAGATTTGTGTTCCTGTGCACATGTTTCGATTTCATTGTGGGAAGGACCGACAAGAAAGTTTAATTTGCTAGCTGTATCAGTCGCTTGACCTCGTCAGTCTCTTTGGCGTCCTTTCTTCTTCTTTTTCTTCAGCCTTTGTCCCGTTCACAAGCGGGGTCGGCTCGTCGTGATCGGTTTCGCCATTTGGCTCTATCGAATGCCTGATCTGGGTGCAATCTCGAGGCTTTCAAATCCCCATCTACCGTATCAAGCCATCGTTGTTTAGGTCTGCCTTTTGGTCGTTTACCATCGACTTCGATGCTCAGACCAATCTTGGCAAGTGAATTCTCGTTTGCACGAATTGCGTGACCATACCATCGAAGACGCCTCTCTCGCAACTTTTCCACGATCGGTGCAACCCCATAACGATCGCGGATATCCTCATTTCGGATGTGATTTAAACGTGTGCCGCCACTAGTCCAACGTAGCATCTTCGTCTGCATTACCGCAAGACGCCGTTCATTGTCTTTTATAGTCGGCCAACACTCAGAACCATAGAGAGCGACTGGTCGGACGACATTGCGGTAAATTTTAGATTTGAGACGTTCGTTGATACGTCGATCACAAAGAACTCCAGTTGTGGAACGCCACTTCATCCAAGTTGCGTTAATGCGTGAAGCCATTTCATAACGCAGTTCTCCATTGGCTGATAGCGTTGACCCGAGTTATTTAAATCGCTCAGTTCTGGGCAGATCAGTGCCGCTGACAGTGATTGTGCTTGTTTCATGGGGATCGGTCGTCAAAAATTCAGTTTTGTTTAAATTCAATCTGAGACCGTATTGCATGAGGCGATCATTCCATTTTTGAACAAGTTGCTCGAGATCATTTTTGCTATTAGATGCTAGGAAAACATCATCTGCATAAAGCAGTGTGTAGGGCGCTGGACGTTGGATATCCCGTGTGACGGTGTCCATAACAAGAACAAAAAGGAGTGGTGAGAGGGCGCTTCCTTGATGAACATCAACAGAAACACGAAGCGGTTTTGATACACCCGCCATACTTCGAAATTTACTTTTCGGATCATGGTAGAGCAATTGAACCCAACGCACGAGTTCTTCTGGCACTAAGTGTTGTCGTAAAGCATACCAGATGAGTTCGTGTGGCACACGGTCAAACGCTTTCTCTAGATCCAGAAAGGCAATGTAAAGAGGGCGATGCTTCTTACGGTGTTTTTCCATGAGTAACCGCGCAGCGTGTATTGCGTCAGTAGTTCCGCAGTTCTTGACAAATCCGGCTTGATTTACGGTTATTCCAACGATTTCGCGAATACGGTTGTCAAGAATGCGTTCAAAGATCTTCATTGTATGGGAAAGTAACCGGATCGGACGGTAATTTAAACATTCTGCTGGGTTACCTTTCTTTTTCCATATTGGAACAGTGGTACTTTCTTGCCAGTCAGATGGTGTTCTTCCTTCCTGAATAACCCGGTTAAAGAATTGACTGAGCCACAGTGTTGGGTCCGAGCTCTTCGCTTTCCAGAGCTCAGATGCAATGTCGTCAGGTCCTGTTGCTTTCCCCGATTTCATTTGTTTTATTGCCTCCTCGACTTCAGTTGCGCTGACTGGTGGAACTGCTCCAAATGTCGGTAATGATTGTGGATGTGGAGGATGAGCAAATTCTTCAGTTGAAATCTGCTCGAAGTATTCTCGCCATCTATCCGTCGCGACTCGACGATCAGTAAACAAAGTACCGTTCTTGTCATTAACACAACAGAAGTGTTCGATATCCTGTGTGCGTTCATTACGGCTTTTAGCAAGTCGATACAGATCTCTCTCGCCATCCCGAGTGTCCAGTTTATCGTAAAGATTTTTGAAATGGTTCGCTCGGGTGACAGCGACCGCTTTCTTTGCTTCCGGGTTGGCATTCTTATAAATTTGCCGTCCTTTGCCAGGTTGCTACCCAGATATATAAAGTTGCCTACGAATTCGAATTTGAAGTCCCCTATGTTAGATGCCCGAATGAGCTGGCGTCCTACTTCTTGTTGCATCATTATTTTCGTTTTGTCCTCATTGATGCGTAACGCAACTTCTTTTGCAGTAGTGTCACGAGTATGAAAAAGCCCCCTGCGTCGGTCAGTTTTTGAGACATGATGTTGGTATCAGTAGCGCCCCGTTCGTGTTGGTATCCATTGCTCGGGTAGCGTATCGAGTGATGGGTTGAAGAGCATCGGCGCCAATCCGTTGCCCTGCTTCAAACCAGTACGTGTTTAAAAAGGATCAGTCAACCTGTCACACCAGTCATTTTGCGTTCGCTGGGAATTGTATCCCGCGACCTTCTATGCGGCTTCCTTGATGGTGCCTTTAAGTTCTGTGTTGCTGATATTGTGTAGTATAGATGGTAGTTTCTCCTCCAGGGCGGCTGTCTATGCCTGCGCCGTAGCATTACTCAGGATTTTATCAGCCTTGAAGATTTTGTGTGGAGCTGATTCCCGATTGATGCACTGAGGAGATTCTGCACCGATAGCCTTCACCTAGTGATGGTTTGAACCGCAGTTTGCTCTTCGATAGGATCTTACATCCAATACATTGGACGCCCATCTTTTATCAATGAGTACGTGGTCAATTTGGTTGACGGTATATGCATCTGGTGGTTTACAGGTCTGCTTATGAATGCGCTGGCCAAGGAAGCATATCGAGCTTGCGACAAAATTTCTACTGCTGGCGAAGTCAATTAATCGATGACCGTTATAATTGCATTCCTCATGGAGACTGCCCTCCAGTAGTTCCCCGATGCCAGCTTTCGTTTCCGATTTTTCCATTAAAATCCCCCAACAGTATTTTGACATACTTTGTTGGGAGTGAGTTAAACAGTGTCTCCAGGTGTGCATAAAATTCGTCTTTCACTGCATCTTCCTTGACTTTAGTCGGGGCATGCACGTTGATGAGAAGAGATTGAAAAAACGAGTCCTGATGCGAATCGCACGCAGCCTTTCGTTGATAAGTTTGAAGTCGATAACGTACGGCTTGAACTGTTTGCTCACTATAATTGCAACTGCAAACTCCTTCTGACCCGATGGTTTGCCACTTATAAAAATTATGTACAAATTCATATCGCTTATTTCGCTACCAATCCAATTTGTTTCCTAGGCTCCAAGCATGCTCAACTTGAAGCGTACATTCCAAGATCTGCCCCTGCCAAAACTATATCCAGGAGTGGCCTCGGTTGATAGCTGCTTCAGTTGGTACGAAACGTACCAGCGTTCACACAACTATGTTACAAGAGTGGCTACTCACCTGAGACGTTTAGGTGTAACTCATACATTCAGGCTACAGCAATCTCTTCCACCTTTTTTTTCAATCCGGCACCGTATAGTGCCAGCTTTTTATTTTTCTAAATTTTTTTATTGGGTAGGTGGGAGATTTTTCAATAAGAAAAGTTGCAAACTATTAGCGAGAAGAATCTTTCGAAGAATTTTTGTCCTACGACGTGAGGAAGGACGACAGTCCGAAAAGTTTATAAGGTCTAGGGTAGAAAAAGAAGTCGTGGCAAACTCTGCCTGAGATGGAGCGATAGCGTGCAGACGTCAGACAGTTTTTAGGGATATCGAAGTGGTGAACTGCGGCACAAAACCGGGATATCTAGAGTTACTAAGGCAAGTCTAGACCAGATACAGATTGTTCCGCCGTTAATGATGATCTTCTTTCTTGCTTGTTTTCACTTCAGTTTCTATTGGTTATAAAATTTCTTATTTTGTTTAATAACGAGTGCGGCCCTTAATTTTCCTTCAAAAAGGTTTGTAGGAACGGTTTGCAGTCGAGAAGGTATGCCTTTATATAATTTTCTATTAGTTCAGGCATTCAGGGTGAACAATTGTTAAGATCCAGAACACCTGGCCGCGGTTTCCATTCAAATGGCTGAACCAGCTGGCTGTAGCTTTCATCCAAATGGGTTCTAGCCCAAAACCTTCTTCGTCAGTCGAAACTTGGCGCACGAACACCTAGAGGCTGCTCTGTAGTCAAAAGGTAGCTGACACAGACGGGTTCCGATACTTCTCTGCGACTCTATCAATCACAGCGAACCGTAGGAGCGTCGAGGAGTACGGACAGGTCGATGCAGAGAACAGAGAAGGTAGGAAATGATTCTAGCTTCCTTAAAGAAATATAAACGGTCACGATCATCAGGCACACATCTTTGCTTAAGAAGTTTTGTTGAGGGTTACAAAAATTTGTATACCATCTAGACTTAACCCGAAACTGGGCAACTAGGTGAAGCGATAGCGCAGTTTGTTTGAGTAATTTGCAGGTATGGAGAGGGTCTGTAATAGTAGCAACTTACTCCGCACCAACTCTCAGCAGCCAAGACTGCACTCACTTTTAAGGAAAAACGTCAGATGTGCGTCCCCTCAGGATAAACTATAGCGCAGGCAGACCTATCCTTCATGAAGCAGCATCCGACGTAAGGTACCAGAAAACCCCTTGATTTAAGGCCGTCCATACCCCTATCACAAGCATCCGCCACATGGGCTCTGCCGGCGCCACCCAAATCATACGACAGGATAACTTGAAGCTTGTTAGAGGGTGTGGGAATCATGTTGGGAATTACAGTATCGGACAAGTTTCGGTAGAACTTATATTTTATGATGGACCTTACCAAAAACCTATAGAGATTAATAGCTTTTTTGGGGTGGGGACCCCAAGGAAAACTGGTTGAAAAATTAATCATCCTACCAGCCTTGAGGGTTTTAGGAATAGTAGAGTTCAAGTGGTCCGTTACAGAGAAGGCGGACTTAGCTTGCACCAGATGAGGTTAAGACCCTGCAGTAAAACAGAGAAAGTTTCCGGCGTCAACCAGCGTATATTCTGGTAAGTAATATTGTCAGACGCCCCCAGGCCTTGTGCCCAAGCAAGGCAGTAGTAACCTTCTCTAAGAAATTAAAGAAAAATATAATTTTTTTACATTAGCTCGACATGTTACAGCTCAGTTCCAATATTTTTCTGCTCTTTTTATTAATTATCAGATACAAAGACTAACTTAGACTAGGTACATTAGCTGCATGGGGGGTTGACTGTTGAGAACATTGATTTGGAATATATTTTAAATGTAATAAATCTTTTCATGTGGCTCCCTATTAAAAGTTTTATAGCTTTTCTATACGAATTTAATTACTTCATTTCTACATATTTCTAATCAGTAATTTCTTTATATTCTAATTGAATTCTAAATATTATACTCAGAAAATGTCACTTGCTATAGAACAATACAGTATTATTCATCAATGGGTATTCCCATCACATTAAAAAGTTGTTATGTGATGGCAATGACGTGCATAGTTAAATGAAAAATGTTTTTGTAAAACTTGTGATAACCTTCGACATTCATTTCTAAATAGCTGATGGATTTTTAAGATTCTCAATACATGTTATGTAATATCTCCATTGAATTGATATGGTTTTTAGAGATTGTTCTATTCGACCACATTTGTAGCAAAAAGGGTCCTTGCGGGAATGGGCCGAAAATTCAGTAGTCAGTGATAGATTCCAGTATTTTGATTTGTGGTCTATCTCAATTTAATGATCAGGTTTACAAGAAAATTAAAGCGGCTTCATTGATCTTGTTTTGAACGAATGATATTTGTGATCATTTTATGTTTTCAAAGAATTTTTGTGTAATTTTGTTTTGTAAAAAATAGGATGTTAATATTGTTTTTCTGTGTTTACCCCCTTTGTCAATCTTTCTTGAAAAGTGAATAAATACAACAGCAAACGGAAAAAAATAAGTTAACCCGGGATAATTAATGATAGCTCTTGAAATATAAAATTGCTTTCGAAAAAAGATGTTTTTTGATCGAAGGGACTGAATGATAACATTAGCAAAAGGGCGACTGACAGTTTCTTTGAATAGAAATAAAAGAAAAAATTGTTTCCAATTTCGGATAGTGAAAAACCGAGTCTTTGATTTGGTAGGTAGCCGACCATTTTGCAATAAAGAAAAGACACACTGGAATACGAGAAACAAGCTGAATGTGAAAACTTTTGTCACTGCCATTGTCCAAGGAGTTGTAGTTGTCATTCATTTATACAAAATTTTCGAAAGGTTGATATCCTCTTGCTTTCTATGGTTCCAAATGATGAGCAGACTCAAAAAGCAATGAATGCCGCCTGACGATTATTGAGTTGAAAATGTTGCGTTGGATCAGAAGCATAACTCACTACGACTGCATCCGGTGTGAAGACAGTGTTAGACCCAACATGGAGACCACCCATCTAAAAATCAACTGAAACAGCATGGTTTGATATGTTAAATAATATTTGCAAGTTTTTCGACTCTATCTGGATCAAACTTACGACGCCGAAAAGTCGCAAAACTGATCCAGACGAGCTGACTTCGCTAATAGTAGGCTGACATTTGTAGAGAACGGACGTGTCTACAAATTGATATTATTAATAAAAATAATTTAAAATTGAAATTAAATTAACTTTTATCAAGAATATAAAAAGATATTTATGTTATGTACTTAATTAATAATATATAATTTAAAACTTAATTGAAACTAATTTACTTTTGATTTGTTATCTAAGTTACTTTTTCCTTAAAAAGTTTTGAGAAAAAATTCGTTTTTTTTGGCTTGGCGGGAATGAGCGGCGAACCGCCGGCAGGTGGCGGACCAGACCGGCCCCCCACCATAAGGCCTAGGGGCACTCGGATCGGTCGTGGAGTCCGCAACGAGGAGGATCCAGACTTGAAAATAGCCAAAGTAAGGATAGCCAATCTTGAAAGAAGAAATGGCGAACTGGTGAAGACACTCGAAGATTTGAAAAATCAAATGACAATATTGATAAAAAAAATGGAAAGCTTACGGAGCAGCTAATGGCTGGGGAGGCGGGCCCGCCGTCTTCAAAGGTAGCCCGAAAAAAAGTGAAGCTTTCTTCGACTACTTTTGCAGTCATGGAGGAACCGGGTTGCCTTGAGGGCGAACAAGTTTTCGGCAGCGAATCTGTCCGTATGGAGGACATAGAGAACAGTAAAGCTGACGATACGAGAGTAAGCGACAACGGTGGCGATGGAAATGTCCCAGAAGAGGGTGCTAATCAGGCAAGTTGCAGTAGTGAAGATGGAAAATTGGGTGAGTTTTTGCTCTATGTTTCCAAAAAATTAAAGAAAAAAAATAAAATTCAAGAAAAAATATTAAATAATGTAAAAAATAATGCAAGTACCAGTGAAAATTTAAAAAATGGTCCGACTGGGGATACAATTAGCACCCGAAATAAAGAAAAGGGGGAAAGGGTGCCTCCCATTAATGTTTATAAATTAGGTGGTAGAGGTTTAGCCACTCTACTTAATGGGAGCGCGGGGCTCTCGAATTTTGTTATTAAAAAGACGGGGGCCGAGAGAGCCCAAGTCAAATGTAACAAAATTGCAGATTACAAAAAAGCACGGGAGGTCCTCGAGCGAGTGAAGGCTCCTCACTTCACCTACACTCCAAAGGAAGAGAAGGTGCCTTTCTGAAAGGCTTGGATACGGAGGAAGAGCCCGATGAGGTGCTCAAAATGCTCCGGGAGACGGGAATTGAGGTCAAGTTCCTCTCAGTGTCACGGTTTAGTACGAGGAGAACCGTTTTGGAAAAACGAATCCTGCCGCACTTCCTCATGCAGATAAGCCCAGAGAGCCGGGGAAGCGATCTGATCGGCATCAGGTCGCTTAATTATCAGGGCATTCGTTTTGAGCGCCTGCTAAGGGGCGAAATAGTCCAGTGTCGAAGATGCCAGCGCTATGGTCGCTCGGCAGTGAACTGTCAAATGACCTTACGATGTGTAAAGTGGGGGAAACACCATACCGCAGCCGAATGTTCGCTGACTGAAGCAGATGGCAAGGAAAAAACTTTCTGTGTCAACTGCGGAAGCGGAGGGCATCCGGCCGTGGATGTCCTGCATACTTCAATGTTAAGGTCACAAGGCAGCAGGCACCGAGATCGGCCCAAAGAACGAAGGTGTCAGCGGCGTTGAACGGTACTGTCCCTTCGGCACCAATCGTCTCGGGGATCCCATTTGCAGAAGTAGTTCGACAAGGGGGAGCTAAGAAACCCCAACAAGATGCAAGTGGCGGGATGAACACCATCCTCAATAAAATACTAACCATGTGTGAAAACATGCAGCATACGCTACACGTACACAATTCAAAAATAAATAGCATAACAGAATATTTACACAAACAGCATGCCCGCTGCTAGGTCTGCAGTCACAGCGGTACCACTGGATGGTTTCCGGATCATCGTGATTAATGTGATCCGGTTATGTATCATATATATAGACGGGCCATGGACAAAAGGATAGAATACCCCCCGAATTTGACAGTGGGGGCTCCGGGGATTCGACTGGAGATACTCCAGAGTGAGAGCAATTGATATTAAGCGGGATGAAAAAGAGAAATCCTGGTACTGGTGGCTGCGGGATGCCGGTTAGCAGTGGCCGTGCTCAGTTCTGCCATTTGTTTCTTGGTGGGGCTTTGTAAATATGTACATATTGAACGGGTGCTGATTTTGCCTCCAGTTGTATAATAACTTATACATACATACGTTATTATTCTTTGTTTCTTTGTAAATATTACAACTGTTATTATTACCTTTTCTAACTATGGATTTTATTGTAAAAAAAACCAAAAAAATATAAAATATATAATTATGATAATTTTAAGCACAATAATTTAAGTTAAAAGTATCTTTTGAAGCGATAAAACATTTATTACTATTATTATTTTTATATTTCTTTATTTGCCACTAAGGCCAAGTGAATTCTGTCGGGTTTTTTACCATTTCCCGACAACTTATTGTAAAATTAGATTTTTATTTCTTACTGTTTCTCTTCTCTGCCTGTAAATTGTTATTCGAAAACTTCTAGAGCCTACAGTGGCCATTAGATTTAAGTTATTTTTGTTATTTTAAAAGATTGTTTTTTATTGTTCATTTTTCCAATCTATATACTATTGTTACCTATTTCTTAAAAATAAAAATGATTTAAAAAAAAAAAAAACTAAAAAAGCTAACTTTGGTATCGAAGTCCAATCTACGTCTTTAGATATTGGAAATAGTACAAAAATATGAATTGAGTAAATCTGAGTGGTATATGGCCACACAACGGAAGTAATATTTAACAATTATTTGGTTTTGTAACTCCCTGGCTAAAATATATAAGATATAATACAGATATGTAAATGAATATTGCCATACCTCCATTAATGCATTTTAAAAGATCTGTTTTATTTGAAGAAAAACGAAACATTATTTACTATCGCGAAACATGTACGGTGAAGTCCCTAGAAGTGAGTAAATATCTGCTGTTTTCTTTGTTTAAATTTCATTAACGTAAGTCATTTATCATGAAACATACCAACCAAATATGTACATCACCCACATATGACACGCATCTCTTCGCACTCGCAGAGATACACCTTTTTCACAATATTTACCATTTTACTTAATGACCTCACCAAAATTGTAGTATTTCATTGTTACTTTTATTACCTTTTCCAGCTTTATCGAATCAATGTTATATAACGAACACTTCGCGGACTTGTTTAAGGTCATCTCACCAAATGTGGGTTATGTGGACTGAAACCCGTCTTGCATTCTATGATATGCGAACCACGTTGATTTTATTGTTTCTGATAACTTTTCAAGTATACCCTGTAATCAGTGGGGAAAAGTGGATTCATTAGTTCATGTGAAACAATATCATCTTTTTGAAGAAATACATATCTATTTATCATTTCATGGAAAATTAAATATTTTTACGTTAAGGAAGTTACACAATTTACTAGCTGAATTGCTCATTAGATGCAAAGATACTCATTGAAGTGCATTATTTAACTAAGTATTAAAAAGTGGGAAAGTAGCAATTTCTTACAACAACTGTTCAAACTGAATTACGAAATAAACAAGGAGGTTATCAAGAGAGTGTGACATTGTGACCTCCTAGAAGTGACAATAATGTTTAATCAGAAAAGTTTCAAGCCTCAATAAACTGCCGGTATTAACATCAAAAGTACACTTTATACAATGTAAATTTCCGAGAAATCTCGAAATTGTAGGTCAACACAATTATGTTGAACGAGATCATACAATTAATTATTAAAATTCTTCTGGTATCAAAAGATGTTCACTTGCAATTTCGCTAGACCATTTTGCCTGAATCTTCCCTAATTATCGCAAGGTACGATAAGAAATTTTTGGTAGAGTGCAATGACTGGTTGAGTTCACTGTTTGGTTTCATTAAACATTTATCTTTTCTCTTTGTTCTCTGCCGGCTTGAGATATTATAGAAAAGGTGTCATTGTTGGATTTTGAATTTTTCTAAGTCATTTGGAAAAAGTAACAGCATCGGAGGTAGGACACTGTCTTTAATGATTTGTGAGCTGGTAATACCAGGTACGCCTGGTAGCTGCATTCTCTCTGTCAGGTCTGGTCTGTCGTTTGAATTCACCACCAGTAAATGGCTGAAAATAGGATAGGGGAGAAAAAATTCATAATAGCGGTGACTGCAAGGAGCTTTTGGAAAATTCTACCCGCTGCCGTGAATCACACCCGGTACTGGTCAATATTCATATCAGTGGATGCAAGGTCCACCCAATAGATCTGGCACAATTAAGTTGTATGGTCCCGGCATGTGATATTTCATACATGAGTGCACAAGATGTAACTATGAAACTTCTAGAATCTAGTTATCTGCAAAAACTCGGATCCAATGCGCATCCTCTACCTGCCTTCCTCAACTTCCTACCTTCAACGTGCCGAACTATGTCTTACGGATTTTGAGGGACCATCTGAGGAACCGCTCCCTGCTCTATGAAACACTAGAGGGTCAAAGGTGGATGGAGGTCACGTCGGGGGTAGTACAGGGATCCATCCTAGGGACGGACCTATGGAACGCTACCTATGACAGTCTGCTTAAACTCGACTTGCCAGAAGAGTCGCGCCTGGTCGGCTACGCAGATGATGTCGCAACGCTTGTTGCTGCACGCACTGTGGAACAGGCGCAAAGCAGACTCGGCATATTGATGCGACGGGTAAACCTTGCACTGGAAAAAACCGAAGTAGTCATCCTGACTAAAAAGAGAATTCCGACCCTGCGTCCCATATCGTTCGTCGAGTCGATAATCGAGTCAAAATCAGCGGTAAAGTACCTTGGGTTGACTCTTGACTCAAAGATGAGCTTTTCTGAGCAAATCCAAGCAGCAGCAAACAAGGCTGCGGCTGGAGTTTCGGCATTAAGTAGGCTAATGGCAAACATTGGGGGTCCTACGTCTAGTAGGCGACGTCTCCTGATGAGTTCAACGCAGTCTGTCCTGCTCTACGGCGCAGAGGTATGGGCTGGCGTTCTTGGAGGAGGAGGTATATCGTAAACGCCTCGCGCAAGTGCAGAGACGGGGAGCTTTACGGGTGGCGTCTGCGTACCGCACAGTCTCTGAACCGGCCGTGATGGTGATCGTGGGAGTTATCCCCGTTGCCCTTCTTGCTAGGGAGCGTCAGGCCATATACAAGCGCAAGGGAGATGAGCCAAGGGAGGTGTTTGCTCGCGAAGAACGGCAACACACTCTAGACGAGTGGCAGCTCTCGTGGCAAAATGAAACTAGAGGCAGATGGACTGCGCGGCTCATCGGCAACTTAGGTGCGTGACTGAATCGGAAGCATGGTGAGACTGACTATTTCCTTACCCAATTTTTAAGTGGGCATGGAAGTTTTCAGTGTTACCTGCACAAGATTGGAAAGGCGCGTTCTCCGGATTGTGTGTTTTGCGATGGAGTTGTGGACGATACCCACCACACTTTTTTTTCTGGTGGAAGGTGGGACGGGGTTCGTCAGCAGCTCTATTTAAACACAGGGGATCTCTCTCCAGACAACATTGTCGAAGAGATGCTGAGGACTGCTGACAGCTGGAACCGTGTTGCCCGTTACGTTCGGGCCCTTCTCGTTGCTAAGAAGATGGAACTCGACCGGTGGAGGAGCCGGATGGCAGGGGGTTCCTTGAACTGACAGTTCCCTTCCTCCTCTCCCCTCCCGTTGGTGAAAGGAATTCCCTGATTTGAAGGCTCCGCAAGGCGGGAGAGTTCGGGGACTAGCCCGAAGTAATGTGACAAACGGTTCCAGGCTAGCTCTCTGACGATGGGGAGGTGTTTAGTTGGTAGTCTGACGACGTACCGAATCGGGAGTCCAGCACTGTGTGCGAAAATGCATTCACCTACCCTACCCCCAAAAAAAAAAATGCACATCCTCTGTGAGTATAACCTTCAGTGAGGCTACGCGATAAGAGTCATTTGCGATGATTTCCTTCCGATGATTAACCTTGCTGAGTATGTAGGACAGGCCGAATAACGACTTAACTATAATCAACTCAGTGCGGAGAACGGAAATCAGCCTTCCACAATTGTACAACACCTAAAACTTTACAGAACAATCCTAACAAAAAATAGGTGGCCTTGGTTGCTACTGTGGCATTTAGCCATCACCACTCAGATGAAGTAGCGTCGAGGAACTCTGTCGTTGAAAGACAAAACGCACTATGCATTGACGTCTTACCGGACCGACGAAGATTTCCTGAATGAAAGTCAGGACAAAGCCTATCCCAACCCTAAAGTCTAAGATAGAGCTCCTTCTGGTGTACTAATATGTAACCCGACGTTTACTACCTAATTCATCTAACTAACAAGTAGCCTTCATCTACCTTACAAGTAGCCTTAGTTTCGTTAGCTTGGTGAATACTTACAAAGTGATTTTGAGCAAACCCACCCTTCGCACGCTGGACTTCCTCCGCGTTAAGAAAACAATTATTTATGGTGTCAGTAGAAATAGTGCGATATACAGGAAACCGCGCTGCCAAACTAATGCGGTGATAGTCATAATTCAGATACTGGCCCTTTTCCATATCCATTCCATTCCAGTATAATAATAATAATAATAATCGTTGGCGCAACAATCTATATTGGATCAGGGCCTTGAAGTGTGTTAGAGCACTTCATTGAAGACCGGAACGGTACAGTACAGTATACTGTAGGAGCCAATGTGGTCAGCATTGCGCTTGCCCGAGATTATTACCCTGATTTGACTCAGGTACTCATTCACAGCTGAGTCGACTGGTATCCGACGTCAAATCACGATACAAATCCCACTGTCACCAGTGTGATTTGAACCGCGACCTTCCGCACGACAGCCTTGTGCTCTAACCACTCAGCTATCCGGACACTATACCATAGTATACGCACCCCAAAGTCTTATTGAAACTTTTCCTGATCAAGCATTAACGAATTGCATATGCTCAGTATACCTCTGCTCAAGCTCCCTTCAACAAAAGTGGTGAGATTCTAAGTGTAATCGGGCATCCTTGCATATACCTATATTTCGGGAACTACTTGCTCCCTTTATCAATGCTACAAGTCTGCCTTGTACTTTCAATTCAACCTACGAGCTAAGTTCGTCCAATGGGTTATTCATCATCAGGTTTCACCTCGAACATACTTACTGTCATCTTGTAGGGTTTGGACAATAAAGAAAATTAACTAGGAGTACTTGCTGTGATGAACAACTACAAAGTTTTCCCCATACACCAAGGCGTCATTGGTAGAGTTGCCAGTTAAGAAACCACACTACTTGTCTGATCCCAGATGAGGTGCTTTCGTCTCCAATCGCTCCAGTCACCCCTAAAGGCCAAAAGAAGAGATATGTCCTTGCATGATCTAGGATTATCATTCTTCCCCGGTAACTTCTGGAACAGAACGGACTTTGCAGTCTTCCATAGAAATAGACTATGACCATACATACGAAATAGAATTGCCCAGCCGACGGTTATGCACATCTTGTCTTAATGTATGACCTCTTTTTAAGGTTTTGTGTAAACACGTGTGGGATTCTCACCCACTAAAACCACCCCCACTTTCCCCACCAGTTTCCCTCCGATTTCAACATTTCCCCGACGATGTTCGGCGGGCTTAGAGTGGTTTTCAGGGAGTCTTCCAGTCTCCTCCTTTCTGAGAGAAATCGTGGACAGTGAAACATAACATGCTCCGGGTCCTCAGGTGTGCAACCGCATTCAGGACACAAGGGAGAATCATCCAGCCTGAATTGGTGCAGGTACTTCCTGTAACCACCATGTCCTGACAGGAATTGCGTCAGGTGGTAGTTAATCTCACCGTGTCGTCGCTGGATCCACTCTTCAATACGGCGAATCAAAGTGTGGGTCCAGCGACCCCTCTGCGAGTCATCCCACCGTTTCTGCCACTTTTCCAGCGACTCTCGCCTTGCCGCCTTTCGGCATTCTGCATCCTTTTCAAGAGGATTCATCTTCCTTGCCTCGTACAGGCAGCGTGTCTCACTTGCCAGAATGTCTATCGGGATCATTCCCGCAATAACACACGCTGCCTCGCCTGATATTGTTCTGAAGGCGCTGCACACCCTTAGCGCCACTAAGCGGTAAGTCATATTCACTCTCCTACGATTACTCTCACACGCTAATGCTTCCTCCCAAACTGGTGCCGCGTATAATAGTGTGAAGCGAACCACTCCGGCCACAAGTAATCTGCGACTGTACCTTGGACCTCCAATGTTAGGCATCATCCGCGCTAATGATACGCTGGTATTTGCCGCTTTCTCACAGGCATAGTCCAGATGTCCCCTGAAATTGATCTTAGCGTCAATCATCACCCCCAGGTATTTGATAACCGGCTTCGAAATGATGACGTGACCACCAACGCGAATATTAATCGTATTCCTCTTCCTACGATTGGTAATCAAGACCGCCTCCGTCTTTTGTTCCGCAAGGTCAAGCTGAACCATCTGCAGCCACGCTTTTATGGCGCTAATGGTTTCGTTAGCGTACATTTCGACGTCTTCAGGTTCTTTCGCGACGACAACCACAGCTAGATCATCTGCGAAACCGATCATCGTGGCCTCCTTTGGCACGGGAAGGACAAGGACCCCATTGTACATGACGTTCCACAGGAGAGGACCCAACACTGAGCCCTGTGGTACTCCTGCGGTGACGGTGTACTGCTTGGATCCCTCATCCGTGTCGTACCACAGTGTCCTCTCCGAAAGGTAACTGTTGAGAAGCTTAGTCAAGTAACTAGGGACACCCGTGTTAGCCAGTGAACTTTTTATCCACTCCCAGCTTGCGGAATTGAATGTCTGTCTGTCTGTCTGTCTGTCCGTCACACGCATTTTTCTCGGAGACGCCTGCAGCGATTGACACCAAATTTGGTGGAAAGCTGGGAACTGTGAACGCTCACGCATACAGTGAATTACATCCTTTTACAACGAATTTAAGGGGGGGTCCCCATACATGCAAAAGGAGGGTGTAAATTTTTTTTTCATCAAATATAGTCATGTGGGGTATCAAATTAAAGGTCTCGGCCAGTACTTTTCGAAGCTGGTCTTAGTTTTTACATTTGTTGGAAAGGTGGGGAGTGCGGGTGGTTGAAAGTGACCATTCCTTTACGGGGGCCATTTTCAGAAACTACTCAACCGAAAAATCTTAAGTTCATGCTAGGACCACGAAATTTCGCAACAATATAGGGTATAATATAGAGCATGATCTTACCAAGTTTGGTGGAAATCGCACTATTACTAACAAAGTTATAATACGTCAAAGTTTCCGCTTCTTCGCAAATTCAAGACTATAAATGTCAATATCATCCGAAAGTGGATATTCCCACATAATATATGCATATATTACGTGCTGCGTACTAAGAAATGCACAAAACCTTTCGTACCTGAAGCGTCCAGCTTCCGGTTTCCCGACTTGTTTTACTTTGGACTTATGATCTAAATATAATACTTTTAGAATCCGTTCAATATCTGCTTGTCAGTCCTCACAATCGGGTTTTTTTCTAGAGATGAGTAGCATCGAGAGCCATAATTTGGGAATTTAATTAACCCACCGAATTCACTTTATTGCCTACTATGTCCTGCGGAATTTTCTAAATCTATAGACATTAAATAATCTGACAGATTCCAGTCGTACTCCTTCAGTAAGAATTGTTCCCTATCTGCTACTCTTCACATTTTTGAAAACTTGTAATGTTCATGCCAAAAGGGAGAATAAGCATGTCTAAAATGTCCCATGTCCCCCCCCCCCCCCAAGACTAGATATCTAGAATTGGCATATGTGCCCTTCTACCTTTGTAGCTGTCTGCTACCCTGCATTATTGTCACCTCGTACCTTCTAATCGGACAATGTTTACATCTGTTCAGCCAAAATTCTAGTGGGTATAGTCCCGCAACCAGGAATCCTGCTCCGCTTGACGCTATTCGGAATGTATTGGCATATTTTAAACGAGTTCACAACGTATTATATACCGCCCATATTTTTCCTTTGTGCGCCTCAACCAAGAAGACAATATACAGAAGATTCAACTCTAAGCGCATTCTTTGAAATTTTTTGATGACGGAAAATCATTACACACCTTCGACCGCCACGGGAGTTGCGCAGCAAAAATTTCACGCATAAGGGCTTGTGTGAATGCCGTGTATGTGGCCACATGGTTGCGAGCACATGATTGCGAGCTGCTGCGAGCACGTGGCAGCATCTCTCATAATAAAATTCATTTCGGATTAATAGTAATGGATCTTAATGGAATCAGGGAGCGAATGATTGTTCAAAATTCCTTTATAGGAAGCTGAACATTCTTGGCATTTCACCCATGTTTTCTCTCTTAGAAAGTGAGGAGCAGATTGGTAGATGCATCCAAGGTCAATCTTTCAGATGCATTTGTTTCCTGTTGAGATGGGATGGAGAAACACACGTTTGAAAACCATCTAGGCGGCAGCGACACATCGACACACCAATTCATTAATCATAAGGGTCCTGCAGTTGGCTGTGGCGTTGAAATAACACAAACTCTTGGCAGTTTGTAAAAGTGCATAATTTTTGTCCTGTCTCAAAAGCTATGAAATCAGGCAGAGGTAACACTGCGTCTTATATGACTCTTGGTTGGTGAAGCGAGTCGGTGAAATTTCGTGGCTGTTTTTAAATAGGATAGATAGTAGTTTCTTGGAGATTAATGGAGGCACATCTGTCTATGGCGTATATTTCCGCCTGGAATATGCTACTGTATCTGCCCATTGACTCGAAGTACATTTTCCTTGGAACAATAACACCGGCACCCGCTCGCTTTGCTGTGAGCGATCCGTCAGTGTACCAAATAATTCACCTAAGTGAAGCTCGCATATATTCACTGTCACCTTGGACTATATACCAAGAAAGTATCTTTTTCACAGCGCGAAGTTGTAGGTTTGGACCAAGAAACGGAAGATTAACTTGGGTTGTCAAATGTTCCTTTGAAATTTATACAGATTCTAAAAGATTACTTGCTTATGCAAACAACTATAAAGTTTTTTACATACGTCGTTGCTGGAGCTGCTGGAAGCCATATTACCTATCTGACACCAGATGAGATGCTTTTATCCCTAATCGCTAGACCATAATTCCCTTTACTATTCCGCCAAAGACCAAATGAGAAGATATATCCTTGTATGACCGATCGTTACTCTACTCTTCCTCAGTGACTTGAAGACTAACATGCTGGGAAATAGTTCTCCCGTAGATAACAACTATACATACAAACACTGGATATGGAATGACGGCTATGAACATCTCGTCTTTTTGTATGACTTCTTCTCCTGTCTTCCGACCTATGATCAACAAGTCTATAGCTACTTAGATCGTACGCCAAAGTAGTCCTTCGTTCGATATTGTTCCGAGGCAGAGCACCTCGATGACACTACGGAAACGAAGGTGGTCAACTCCCAGGTTCTACTCCCAAATATCAGCGAATAGGAAATCATTTCAATTAGATGCTGTTGTTGAGCTATCTGAATTTACCGACTTTTGACGAAGCTGCAAAAGCGGATCTAGCTCTAGTAACATCGAGTTCAGCGGAAACAATCCTACTCAGACATAAGGATAGATCGACAACCTCAATACTCTATTTGTTGATGCATAAAGAAAGAATGTGGTTATCCTTCGTCCTAAGAACCTTAGTCTTTTTTGTATTTATCCTAAATCCGACCTTTTTTGCCCGATAGCAAAAATAGTGGATAGCTTCAGCTGAAGATCAAAAAGCAGTCTTAAATACCTTCTTCTGGGGAAGGTTGGATTTTGGCATATGCAGTTTTATCGATTCCATTAGATATCACTATTCTATAAAGAAAAGGGTCCTTTCTTTTATAGCAGAGGAAAAAATTAAAATATTCCATTCTAAGCACTATGTTTTCATGCAGGAACCCATTTATTAAGCTTCTTCACTTTTTAAACTTTTGAAAGTACCGGGAAACTATCGATCGTGTACGTCTTAATTGTCTGCAATGTCTTTTACAGGATGCACTAACAAGCGCAGCCCGTCGTTGTCCATCAATGGGCCTGGTTGTTTTCCTGGCTCACTTTGGAGAGTCCCATTAATCGGATTTTATTGAACTATCACTATCATTTGCCTCTACTGTCCAAATGTCTCGCAAATATTTCTGGTTGCTTCCGCAGCTTTGTGATCAAACTTAAATTTATAAAGAAAAAGTAGACATTTTTGGCTTGCTTACACACCTTTTCCTCTTTCTCTCTACAACCACAATGGAGTTTAAAATTGGAATGACGCCTTGATCAAAAGTAGGTTCAGCTGGCAGCAGTTTGAGACTTCAGAATAACAACTAACTTCACTTTATTGTGAAATCGGACATTTCACCTGCCACAATCTATATGGGAGCAGCACATAGAAAGTGGCAATGTTCCAATAGATCATCTAGGCGAGATTATAAGTAATATTTCTCCAAATTCATCCTTAGACAGTTGAGATTCGCCTACAAGTTTACTGAATCCTTTCCTAATGCAGTCATCATTGTTGCTGCTCTGTAATGAACAGTTAGAAATGAGCCTAGGGAAAATAGAATGATCAAACGACCATCCTGGGTGGCCGAAGACGACCTAGAAGGAAGAGCTACCCCAAACCCTAAAAGACATTGGCGAAGTGACCGTGAAGGTCAGCCCGCAAATATTGAAGCTCCATTAAAGTGTTCGATTGACACGTCCTTGCACGCCTCTGTGCTAGCCAGGCTCGAGAATGTGGGGGGGGGGGGGTCCTTTGAGCGCTCTGATCCCTCACGTGTCATTTGTACAAAATCGACCTCTTGATACCGATACGTGGGTCCGCGTCGGATCTAAAAATGACACAACGAACAAGGGAATTCGCGACGGCCTAACGAAATAAACCAGAACGCGAGCTAAATCTGAAAAATAAAAAGACGGCTCGACCGCGCGCGTGGAGCCGTAAGTCTCTGGACCTGACTGCTGCGATCGAGCGGGAAGATCCTCAGATGGTTATTGAGATGCCCCTTAGGTTCCCTCCCATCCTTGACATCCTCAGGCCATTATCTGGAGGATGTGCCTAAATTGTCAACTCCTTTAATCACAACTCCGCAAAACTCTCGGATGACCAAAATGCCATCCCAACTTCAACATTTCTGTTTTACATGTGTGCAGAAATGTCTCCGCACAAGGCGCATATTAAGGGAGAAACAACAATCGAGTTGCTCTCCGTAGCAGAGAACTAGAAAATAAAACAAGCAAAAGGTATCGCGAGAATTCAATCTCCTTCGTTTGGATTCGGAGAGCAAAGTGAAGATGAATTATTATGGACGGAACGACACAGCTGGTAGCCGAGTGCCTCCGTAATCCAACTAGGATTAATCTCACCGCCCTCACTCGTCCCTACGAAGAAGAAAAAATATTTAGTTTATCAAATTCTAAAACGAAGAGATAGCTGTTTCACATAAAGGTAGGGAAGAACACTCTTCAGAAGCTCGGATGGTAATACCTTTTAGCATATAGACGCAAATGGCCGTAGATTCAGAGACTTCTGGGAGACAACCACCTACGTTACAAGGTAGGAAAAGAAATTGAGGTTTAGGAACAGTTGCTTCCGGGGAAAAATGCGTAAAACCTAAAACTAGAAATGTGAAGACAAGTGTACATGGAGCCTAGCCGGGAACAATGTTGAGAATCTATTCATTCTCTATCCGACACCACCAAATGAAGTTGTGAGCCGGAATAGGCTATTTTCCACTGATTTAGAAAACCTGTAAGTAAGAAATATCGGGCCTGAATCCAGGAAATGTTGGTCCCCACGTTGGGCGCCATTTGTAATGAACCTGAGGGAGAAGTAGGATAATCAAGCAACCATCCCTAGGATCCCTAGGATGGGAGAGAACCTCAGGGTTACGGTTACGGTACGGTTAACACAAACTTTTGGTATTTTGTAAAAGTGCATAATATTTATGCGGTGTCAAAATCTTGGTTGGTGGAGCAAGTCGGTTATATTTCGAGCCAAACACTGAAGTAAGGATCCTTGTTTGAAGTGCAGCTTGCAAACTATTATAGTACGTTTATCTATTTACGGTTTTGAGCTTCTGTTGCCACTGGAGGAAGATGGCTGAACGGAAGGAGGAAGATGACAATATCTACAAGATAAATTGATCGAGAAGCAAACTTTTTCTATATTAATCAAGCCTTCTAGAAAACCGAACATCTTCTAAGTATTCTGACTTGATCATGCCTTCATCATCATCAACGGCGCAACAACCGGTATCCGGTCTAGGTCTGCCTTAATAAGAAACTCCAGACATCCCGGTTCTGCGCCGAGGTCCACCAATTCGATATCCCTAAAAGCTGTCAGGCGTCCTGACCTACGCCATCGCTCCATCTTAGGCAGGGTCTGCTTCGTCTTCTTTTTCTACCATAGATATTGCTCCTTATAGACTTTCCGGGTGGGATTATCCTCGTCCATACGGATTAAGTGACCCGCCCACCGTAACCTATTGAGCCGAATTTTATCCACAACCGGGCGGTCATGGTATCGCTCATAGATTTCGTCATTGTGTAGGCTACGGAATCGTCCATCCTCATGTAGGGGGCCAAAAATTCTTCGGAGGATTCTTCTCTCGTACAGTAAGAGCTTTGACCCTATGGTAAGACGTTTCGAGCGGAACAGTTTTTGTAAGCTGAAATAGGCTCTGTTGGCTGACAACAACCTTGCGCGGATTTCATCATCGCAGTTGTTATCGGTTGTGATTTTCAACCCTAGATAGGAGAAATTGTCAACGGTCTCAAAGTTGTATTCCCCTATCCTTATTCTTCTTCGTGTTTGTGTTTGACCAGTGCGGTTTGATGTTGTTGGTTGATTCGTCTTCGGTGCTGACGTTGCCACCATCTATTTTGTCTTGCCTTCATTGATGTGGAGCCCAAGATCTCGCGCCGATTACCGCCTGCTCGATCTGGATGAAGGCAGTTTGTACATCTCGGGTGGTTCTTCCCATGATGTCGATATCGTCAGCATAGACCAGTAGTTGGGTGGACTTGAAGAGGATCGTAGCTCTTGCATTTATCTCAGCATCACGGATCACGTTCTCGAGGGCCAGGTTAAAGAGGACGCATGATAGCGCATCCCCTTGTCGTAGACCGTTGTTGATGTCGAATGGTCTTGAGAGTGATCCTGCTGCTTTTATCTGGCCTCGCACATTGGTCAGGGTCAGCCTAGTCAGTCTTATTAATTTCGTCGGGATACCGAATTCTCTCATGCCGGTGTACAGTTTTACCCTGGCTATGCTATCATAGGCGACTTTAAAGTCGATGAATAGATGGTGCAACTGTTGTCCATATTCCAACAGTTTAACCATCGCTTGCCGCAGAGAGAAAATCTGATCTGTTGCTGATTTGCCTGGAGTGAAGCCTCTTTGGTATGGGCCAATGATGTTTTGGGCGTATGGGGCTATCCGGCCTAGCAAGATAGTGGAGAATATCTTATAGATGGTACTCAGCAACGTGATACCTCTATAATTGCTGCACTGTGTGATATCTCCCTTTTTATGTATGAGACAGATTATGCCTCGTTGCCAATCGTCAGGCATTGATTCGCTGTCCCATACCTTGAGCACAAGTTGATGAACCACTTGGTGTAACTGGTCGCTTCCATATTTAACCAATTCAGTTGTAATTCCATCGGCTCCTGGTGACTTATGATTTTTTAGCCGATGAATTGCATGGACTGTTTCTCCTAAACTTGCTGGTGGCAGTACTTGTCCGTCGTCTTCAGTTGGCGGGACCTCCAACTCGCCGATGTTCTGGTTGTTCAATAGCTCATCAAAGTGCTCAATCCATCGCTACAATATGTCCATTCTGTTGGAAATCAGATTTCTCTCTTTGTCTCGGCAGGATGAGCATCGAGATGTATAAGGCTTCATCCTGCTGACTTGTTGGTAAAACTTCCGCGCCTGGTGCGATTGCTCCCTGTACTTTTCTAGTTCACTGACTTGTTGGTTCTTCCAGGTTTCTTTTTTCCGTTTGTGAAGCCGCTTCTCCGCTCGACGGAGTTCGTGATAAGTCTCTGCGCGTGCCCGCGTTCTTTGAGAATGCAACATTACTCGGTATGCGGCATTCTTCCGTTCCGTTGCTAGCTTACATTCATCGTCAAACCAGCCGTTCCGACTCTTTTTGCGGCTGGGGCCAAGTATGTTTGTGGCCGTATTTATGATAACGTTCTTCAGGTGATTGTGAAGATCATTTGTTGATGCTTCATCTCCGGGTCCTCTGTTGACTGCGGTTATGGCGGCATCCATTTCTCTCTTATGGGTATCGCGGAGGGTTGTGTTGTGGATGGCTTCAGTGTTCACTCTCACCTGATTGTCAGAGGGGATTCTAGGTGGTATTGTTATTCGAGCTCGGAGCACCATGCCAACGAGATAGTGATCCGAGTCTATATTGGTCCCCCTATATGTTCTGACATTCATCAAGGCTGAGAGGTGGCGGTGTTCGATCAACACGTGGTCAATTTGGTTGAAAGTGGCCCCGTCTGGAGAGGCCCACGTATGTTTGTGGACCGCTTTCCGCGCAAACCAAGTACTTCCAACAACCATTTCGTATGACCCTGCTAATTGAATAGTCCGCAGTCCGTTACCATTTGTATTTTCGTGTAAGCTATGGGAGCCAACGTATCGCCTGAATACGGGCTCCTTCCCTACTTGGCTGTTAAAATCCCCAAGTATGATTTTGATATCATATCTGGGACAGGCTTCGAGGGTTCGTTCTACTGCCTCGTAGAAGGTATCCTTCTCCGACTCTGCAGTCTCCTCTGTAGGGGCGTGAACGTTTATGAGGCTTATATTTCTAAACTTGCCTCGCAAGCGCAGAGTGCATAGCCGTTCGCTTATGTTTTCAAAACCGATAACAGCAGGTTTAATTTTTTAGCTGACTAAGAAACCTACTCCGAGCATATGGTTTACTGGATGACCGCTATAATATATGGTGTAGTGGCTCTTCTCCAGGAAACCGGTCCCTGTCCATCGCATCTCTTGTAATGCTGTTATATTAGCCCTATATTGGGACAGGGTATCGGCTAGCTGCTCATCAGCTTCATCTCTGTACAGGGAGCGCACGTTCCATGAGAAAATGCGCAAATCGTTGATCCGTTGTCGTTGCCGGGTTCGTCGTTTTAAAGTCCATCCTGTCCGAGGCTCCTGTTGTGGCTTCGTAACAGGTTGTTTTCCGTTTAGGGTTGTCAGCCCTACCCAACCCCCAACCTAGAGGACCAGTTGGTACAATTTGTCCCGTTTTTAGGCGCGGGAGACTCGCCTTCATCCTTCTCCGTCTGCAGCTTTTCGTTAAGAAAGAGCTCCCAGCGGTCACCACGTGGAGGTGGAGATAGGGTTTGGTAGTAGAGATGTTGGTGTTGGTTCAGCAGGCATTTCCCAGGTTTTATGCTCCATCGTGTGTACCAATCCACGTTTCGCCCTGGGACCTATACTACCCTTTGACCACCAACAAATGCTAAATTTAGAAGAATAAAAAATTTGTAGTAAACAAAACAAACTGTCCAGATATCGCATAAATGTCTAGTCGGCTTAAGTACTTGCATAAAACAATCTTTATCTGAAGACATGAGAAATTAATCGAATGTCCGTCGATGATATCGTCGCTCATTGTTCGTTCTTTTCAATGAATTAGTCATTCTTCGCTAATTACGAGATAAAGATATGAATTTGATTTCTGGGGTATATAAAGGAGTAGCTCTTTTGGTATTGCTTAAGTTATTATTTCTTTTTTGGTTGGCGTAGGATCTCCCCGAATACCGGTGCAGATATGAAAGGTATCTGATCTATTTCCAAAATTTTATTTGTGCTAATATTTCTTGAATATCATTTTGGGTAGTTCTTTGGATTGTTGCTGTTTTTGTCTTGGTACAATATATTTCGGCTCTTCCCACCCAAGTGGCCCAAACTGGCGAATCGGATACTACAGACAAGGAGAAGCTCCATGATGTAGCGAAAACAATAGTTAAAAATATAAATCCAATTCTTCAGAAATTTAACGAGAACCGTGACAAAGATGTTTCAACGACAAATAAGATCGTTGCAACTATGGGTACAGCAATTGCAGCTATCAATGGTGATGTGTATTATGAAATTGTGAATTTTGAACAAAGTGAGTCTAATTCAAAATTTTTCAAATAAAATCAAGTAAATTTTGAAAAATATTTACCAGTATACTTACAAATAGTTTTAGAAGGTTTTAGAACTTAAGTCCGATTAGTTAAAAGCTTTACTTTTGGGAGTTTTAATTAATGGTGGGTGAAGTAAACTCCTCCAAACCCTTGTTAGCACTGATGAAGGCAACAAGTTGTCCCCGAAATATCGGTATTTGCAAGACCAATAAATAACACTAGCGAATAGAAAAAAGTCAGTTTTCTTCTTCTTTTTCATCAGCCATTTTCCCGTTCACAAGCGGGGTCGGCTCGTCGTGGTCGATTTCGTCATTTGGCTCTATCGAATGCCTGATCTGGGTGCAATCTTGAGGCTTTTAAATGCCCATCCAGCGTATCAAGCCACCGTTGTTTAGGCCTGCCTTTTGGTCGTTTACCATCGATTTCGATGTTCAGACCAATCTTGGCAAGTGAATTCTCGTTGCACGAATTGCGTGACCGTACCATCGAATACGCCTCTCTCGCAACTTTTCCACGATCGGTGCAACCCCATAACGATCGCGGATATCCTCATTTCGGATGTGATCAAAACGTGTGGCGCCACTAGTTCAACGTAACATCTTCGTCTCCATTACCGCAAGACGTCGTTCATTGCCTTTTATAGTTGGGCAACACTCAGAACCATAGAGAGCGACAGGAGAGACGACATTGCGGCAAATTTTAGATTTGAGACGTTCGTTGATACGTCGACCACAAAGAACACCAGTTGTGGAACGCCACTTCATCCAGGTTGCATTAATGCGTGAAGCAATTTCATAACGCAGTTCTCCATTGGCTGATAGCGTTGACCCGAGGTATTTAATCGCTAGAAATACGGCGTAATTACACTCAGACTCCTCCAAAGCTTTCGGAGACCAAAATTGACAATCTTCTCTAAAATTGCCTTTTCAAATATATTATCTTCTTGGAAATTTTTGATAACTTTTGCCTTTAAAAAGGCATTATTTTGCTCAGTAGAAGTCTATGCATCTTTTGGATCGGCCACACCCTTAAGATTTTGTAGAGGTTTCTAAGAAACACTTCATCATCGTCATCATCAACGGCGCAACAACCGGTATCCGGTTTGCCTGAGTTCAAACTCGGTCATAAAGCGGCGGGGGCGACCAAGAACATTAACAGCGCATTTGAACATGATACGGCAACCGAATGAACCACGCGGCGGTGGTTCGAAAAATTCGGGTCAGGCGACGTAAACCTTCAAAGTGAGCCACGTGGACATCCAGGACCATCGATTGACAACGACGAGCTGCGTTTGCTAGTCGCATCCGACACACGTCAGTCTGTGAGGGACATTGCAGAAAAACTGGGCGTACACTATTCGACAGTTTCCCGCACTTGCAACAACTTGGAAAGGTGAAAAAGCTCGACAAATGGGGTCCGCATGCCCTTACGGAACAAAACTTGGCGCTTCGAATGGAAATTTGCAGTTCTCTACTCACCCGCAAAAGAAACGATCCCTTTTTTGCACAGAATAGTAACATGTGATAAAAGGTCGATATTATACAACAATCGTCGCCAATCAGCACAATGGCTAGATGCTGATGAACCACCGAAGCATATGCCGAAACCGAGCCTCTATCCGAACAAGGTATTGGTGACTGTTTGGTGGTCTACAGCTGGAGTTATCCACTATTCTTTTTTGGCACCTGGAGAAACGATAAATACACAGAAATACTGTGCCCAACTCAAGGAAATGCACCAGAAATTGAGTATTCAACGGCCGAGATTGGTCAACAGAAATGGTGTGATACTCCTTCACGACAATGCACGACCTCATGTTTCCAGAACAATGGTTCAAAAGTTGAACGAATTGCGGAATAAGACTCTGGCTCATCCACCATATTCACTGGACCTTTCGCCAACCAACTACCACTTTTTTAAGAATTTGGATCATTTTTTGGCGGAAAAACAATTTAGGAACGAAGAGGCTGTCAAAATTGCCTTCGACGAATTTATCAACACCCGACAGTTAGACTTCTACGAAACTGGCATAAATGCTCTTGAATCTCGCTGGGAGTGGGAAGTGTTTTGAATCGACTGGCACCTATTTTGATTAAATAAATAAATTTTTGTAAGCTTTACAGCCTTTTCAAATTTTAGTACAAAAACGGCCATTTCATTAGCAACAACCTAATACAATATATTTGTCAAAGCAAAGGAGTCTCGGTAAAAAATGTGGGAAAATATTCATAAATAAGGACGTCAATAGTTCAAAGGTTCGGATTCTATGTACACCTACCAGGCCAGGAGTGTCAAAGAGGGAAAAGATGGAGAGTTTTAGGTTATTATTCACAATTTGGCAGGGCCTGAGAAGTATGGCCAAGGGGGATGGGCTTCCTTTTTGGGAGAGTTGCTGAATTAATGGATTTGGATGGTTTTCCAGTTTCTCGGAAAACCTTCCCATCAAATTGAACATATTTTCGAAGTGGTTTCACTCGTGCTCGCCGATATACTTTGGCGTTTTTCCCGACCTTTCTAGTCTTCCAGTTATAAGATAGGCCCGTTCAATATCTTAGTATTTGGCGTTCAAATGCTTCGCATTTATTCATGGCAGGGTTGGAGTAGGTGATTCACGTGGGTGGCCTTGTTGGGGCGGAACTAGATAAGGATATCATTGCCATATTGGATAATGTTAGGATCGGTCTCAGGAATGGGAACGCCAGCCGTGAAAATGCTACATAAGGTAGGCTCTGAAATGGATCCTTGCGGTACTCCTGATGTTATTGGCAAGAGATCAGAAAGTTCGTTTCCCAAGTTGACATAGAACAGCCTATCTTCAAAAAAGCTGATGGCAATTCTGGTAATTGGAATTGGTAGCACAGGCTACGGTTGGTTTACTGCTGACTATAAGTCTAGAAACGACAGTGTCGTGAAGGTAACTCAGTGTATGTTGCGTTCCTTGCTTATGACGGAAACCGAACTGGTGACTGGGAATGATATTTTTGAGATTACAATGCTGGACAAGTTGTAGTTGTCCAGGCTCTTTAAAAAAGTTTTCCTAGTTTGGAAAGCAGAGAAATGAGCTGAGATTGTTTGGCTTGGATATTTGCTACTTTCCAAGTAGATGGAACATAGCCGTTATTGATGCACCTTTAAAAGCTGCTAAAAGAAATTTTAAGGAGACGATGGGTAAATTTTTAATTAAGAAATTGGTAATCTCGTCAGGTTCGGCTGATTTTTTGCCGTTTAGGTTGTGGGTCAAGGTGGTCAGTTCTGGAAGACAGAAAATGTTGCGAATCCACTGGTTTGACTGCGGTTTTTCTAGCCAAAAAGGTCACTAATTTATTGGAATGTTTGGTAAGGAATTTTCTAATTGTCGCTTCAACAGTCGCAGTTAAGGTCAGATCGTTTCGAGGCGAAGAGGTATTGAGCTGAGTCTCAAATTATGCGTGACATAATGCTTTTGAGTTGTCCTGCGGGAAGAGTAGAAGGAAGAGAAGGTAGCTTTAGTAAGAAAGAGTCTCGTGGAACCCCATGGCAGGAGTCATTAGTAGGTTTCCACCTTGCAACGATTAAAATAAGACTTTGACGGACAGATAGAGAAACATAGTGGCGTAAGATAAATTACGCTCGCCTTAATATTGGCAATCCCCCCGGTTTGGAAAATTGTGGTCGTATTTAGTTTTGTGCTAGGAATTGACGTATGTTTGTTAGCTTGTGAGGTTTAAAGCCAGTCAATCCATCATGTAAAAAATTAGGGAAATTAAGGTGGAGTTTTAATAATTTTACTAGGCGATCTGTATCCTGAAGCTTACACCCAAAAATGACCTGTTTTTTTCAAACAATTCCTGTTTCAGCGTTATGATATGAATTTTATTTTCCAAAGATATTTATTTAATACTTATGTACGTGTACATTAATGTTCCATTCAATCATATAATTTAACTTTGGCTTGGAGTCGAAGCTGGCTTTTGACTGGATTGATCTTTGTTATCAGCTTTGGCTTCATCGGAAGCATATTGAATCCGGTAATAAACGCTTCCATTGATGGCAACAATAGCTGTACCGACTGTTGCGTCAATTTCATTTGATGTTTCATCTTTTGCGTCCCGACTGTCAGATGGATCTTGGATCTGAGGCTGGTTTTGTTGTCCAGAAGGAGATTGTCCTGGTTGTGCGGATTGACCCCATCCGCCCCATTGGCCGTTGTTATTTTGAGACTGGCTATCCCAACCGTTTTGTGGATATGCCGAAGCAATTGCAATCAAAGCAGCTAATGCAACAATTACTAGACCTAAGGATTAAAGATAAATTATAATGTATTTTTCAGCTTTGGATCTTATAGTTAAAAAGTTACCTTTCATTTTGGTGTTGTTTTGAATAAGTTCACTTGCGATAATATGCTTCGATTGGTAGCTTTGGGGAACAAAAACGATTTATATACCTCCAAAAAGATTGAATTATCTATTTATCGGTAGAACAATCAACACACAGGAACCAGCTGAAAGCATTCGCGGACTATCACGGCGATTATACGATAAATTGATTTGATTACGCTTTGTATCTACTGTACAAGTTTTATTAATCACCTATTCATAAGACACTCATGTTTAGTGACAACATCTAGATTGTTCAGTGATTCATATTGTTTTTGTTTTTTATTTACTTGGTTTAGGAATGGTAGACAGAAATGTGAAATATTTTCCTAGCCTTGAAATTTCCTAGCATTTCTGGACTATTGGTGGTGTGGGAAATCGAAATTGTGCAGAAAACATTAAGAATAATTTGCAGTGATGAAGTTCGAGAAATTTAATGTGAGGAATTGTCATTGGGGCATAATCCAGGAGTCCCTTTTCGCAGTGAATTAATTTGGAGACTTCAATCGGACCCTTGCCATGTGTAGCACAGTAGAACTCATTTTATGATAGCATTCATAGTACCATAGTCAGGTGCACAACCTCTGACTTGTAAAGTGCAATCCAGGCATTAGCTCATAAGGATCCCTGCCCGCGATATGCGCATTACCACAAATATTACTGAATTTCCAGAATGAGGGTAATCATAAATAACTGGGAAGAAACTAAATCCTCCAGAAATACTTATGAAGCATAAAACAAAAACAAAAATTTGTTAAAATCGGTTAACTGTCGGTCTGTCTGTTTGTCTGTCTATCACAAGCATTTTTCTCGGAAACGGTTATAGCGATTGACACCAAATTTGGGGGAAAGGTGGGAACTGTGAACGCTCATACATAGAATGAGTTACATTATTCTACGTCGTATTTACGGAGGAGGGAGGGGGGTCTCTTACATGAAAAAGGGGGTGTGGTCCCTGAAGAAGTCGCGGAAGCCATAGAGGGTGAAGAGCAGAAGCTGGACGACCTAGATCTAGGATTCCTAGGGCTCGGGGTGGACAGCGACGCGCAGGAAAGCGCCATGTCGGAGTGGGAGGGTGACACTCCCACAGTGGAAAAGAGCTCCAAACAATAACGGATCCAATGGCCAGCACTAAGATAGTTCAGATAAACCTCCACCATGCGAGAGCTGCATCTGCAGTGACTGCAAGGGCAAATTCCAAGGAGAACATTGGAATAGTGCTGGCTCGGGAGCCCTGGGTGTACCGGGGGCAGATTCGCGGTCTCCAAGGAGGAGACATGCAGGTAATTTGGGACTCCTCTTGTGAAAAACCAAGAGCTTGCATAATTCTCAAACGTAATTTAAAATACATATGTCTTTCAGAGTTCTTAACCGGGGACCTTGTGGCTAACCAAGTCTCATTGGAAGCCGGGAAGAGCACTCGAGAGGCAATTGTAGCATCGTGCGTTACCACTTCTTCTCGGCTGCGATGCCAACGCCCACCACGAAGTGTGGGGAAGCAGCGACACTAATCGTAGAGGTGAGTACCTTCTCGAATTTATTCTTAGCAATAAGTTAGAAATATACAACGTAGGGAACACTCTAACATTTGTGACCAGCACCAGACAAGAGGTACTAGATATAACTCTAGGAAATACCCTAATGAACGGAATGGTCAGGAATTGGAGGGTGTCGGATGAACCCTCAATGTCTGATCACAAGATAATCAGATTCGACATTGAGGGTAACTCCGAAATAAAAAGAATAATAAGGAATCCCAAGAGAATGGATTGGGAATCCTATACAACGCACCTGAGCAACAACATTGCCCACCTTCAAGGGGGCGGTGACATCAGGAGCGAACAGGAATTAGAAACGGTGGAGGAAAACCTCAACACAATCGTCATTGACGCATATGAGGCCAGCTGTCCGGCCAAGAGAGTCAAGTCATCAAGGGATGTACCATGGTGGAACAAGAACCTAGCCAGAATGAGAATAGAGGTACGAAGACCCTTTAACCGGGCAAAACAAACCGGGGACTGGCGGAGGTATAAAAATGCACTGACTGGGTATAGCAACGCGATCAGGTACACCTGCTTCTCAGAACTCATTTCCCGGGTTCTATCCCCCGCGGCAGGCGACAACAATCTGCCTGACACCCCAATAACGAATAAAAGGGGAAGGAAAGAGAGCTGGAAACTAGCAAAAGAGGTATGCTTAGAAGCTAGGCTAAGATGGGCAGTAGGAACTTTTAAACAAATGAAATCTTCCGGAGTAGATGACATTTTCCCAGCGCTTATCCAGAGAGACCTAGGAATTATCTTAGAGTCTCTTCTGAGGGTGGTAAGGGGGAGCATAGCATTGGGTTACATACCAAGGACATGGAGACGGGCAAAAGTGGTCTTTATTCCGAAAGCGGGTAAAAAGGATCCTTTTCACCCTAAATCTTTCAGACCAATCTGCCTAACATCGTTCGTACTCAAAACGGTGGAGAAGGTCATAGGCAACTATATTAGAACTAACGCTCTAAAGCGTAATCCCTTACATCACTGTCGACACGCTTACCGGGCAGGACGGTCAACTGAAACTGCTCTGTATCAGCTGACAGAGGTACTACGGGACGCCATAGAAACAAAAGAAATTGCACTGTGCGCGTTTTTGGATATCGAAGGAGCATTCGACAACACATCGCACACAGAGATACAGGATACCCTGAGCCGCAAAGGAGTGGGAAACACCCTGGCACTCTGGATGGGCGAAATGCTAGAAAGCAGACAAATAGAGGTACAAACAGGTACAAATTCTATTATCATGAACACCACTCAAGGCTGTCCACAGGGTGGAGTACTATCGCCGCTGATGTGGAGCATGGTAGTGGATGAACTCCTGGACGTGTTAACTAATAGTGGAATACAAGTCCAGGGCTACGCGGACGACATTGTTCTAATCTGTAGGGGCAAATATGAAGATACCCTATGTGATAGAATCCAAACTGGATTAAGGGTTACTAGTGCCTGGTGCAGGAAGGTGGGACTGCGGATCAACCCAACCAAAACCACCATAGTACCATTCACTAGGAGGCGTAAGCTGGATCACCTGAAAGCCATAACATTACATGATATGGAGGTGAAACGAGAAACAGAGGTCAAATATTTGGGAATCACGCTAGACCAAAAATTATTATACTTTGGAAGACACATGTCGGAAACACTTGTCGGAAAGCCACGAGGGCTCTGATGACTTGCAGATCCATAGCAGGAAAAAAATGGGGTTGCAGCCCGAAGATACTACTTTGGATATATACTGCAATAGTAAGGCCAATGACTCAGCACACAAGCCAGGGAATTACATAAGCTCCAAAGGCTGGCTTGCGTGTGTATCAGTGGGGCAATGAGGACATGCCCAACGGCATCCCTGGAGGTCCTTCTGGGATTAATCCCTCTCCATCTGCACATACAGATGCAGGCAAGGAGATCAATATTCAGGATGGCCGGTAGTATGAGTGAAGCGGGGAGCTGCCTAAACCGAAGGAAGATTGATATCCTTTCTAGGCGGTATCCCGAATTACTGATACCGAGGGACAACATGACAACGAGGTTTCACTTCGATAAGAAGTTTGAAACACGTTGGAGTAACAAGGCAAACTGGGAGAGCGTGGCTGCGACATACGGCTTAAATCAGCAACTGATTTCTTGGTACACTGACGGATCCCTCACAGCTGAGGGAGCGGGTGCCGGTGTCATTGGTCCAAGGAAAATGTACTTTGAGCCAATGGGCAGGTACACTAGCATATTCCAGGCGGAAATTTACGCCATAGACAAATGTGCCTCCTTTAATCTGCAAAGGAACTACAGGGGGCAGAACATAGCTATTCTCACCGATAGCCAAGGAGCGATCAAGGCACTTAGGTCCAACCAGGTGAACTCTAAACTGGTATGGGAATACCTAGAGAGACTGAATACACTGGGTTCCAGGCCATGCTGGGTTGGAAGGCAATGAGGCAGCGGATGAACTAGCCAAGAAGGGAGCAGGGATGCCTTTACACGGCCCTTCTGTGGAATCGGAAACGGTTTCATGGCTATGAATCTAAGAAACGAAGAGAAACGGTTGAGGGAACTATATTGGGCGGGCCTACCAGGGATGGAGCAGTCCAGGGTGCTTATTGGGGATACGAACCCATGCGTACAAAGGATTGCTTAAACCTCACCAAAAAGAACCTCCGAATCATAGTGAGAATTCTCTCTGGTTATTGTCGGCAGAACTATCACCTAGGGAAGCTAGGGATATCTACGGACACTGCCTGCAGGTTCTGTGAGGAGGAGGACGAAACCTCTATGCACGTCCTGGGACAGTGTTCGGCACTTGTGCAAAGTAGGTCGATACATCTGGGAGAACACTTAATATCAGATGCAAAGCTGAAACATCTGGAAGTGGGGAACAAACTAAAGTTCCTTACGGTTACAGGCTTGCTTGAGATACTATGATCAATAGGTACACTATCACCAGTAAAAGGGGCACAATAGTTCTTCAAGGACGCGGTGCGACTTTCCCTTAACAGAATAATAATAAAGGGGGTGTAATTTTTTTACCAAATATATTGACGTGGGGTATTAAATGAAGGGTCTCGGCTATTACTTTTCGGATCCGGTATTAATACAGTGCACAAAACCTTTCATACCCGAAGCATCCAACTTCCGGTTTCCTGACTTGTTTTAGTCTGATCAATACTCGAGGAGAGTACGTGGGAATTCACAGTGATATCAATATGATTAAGGATATCTTTGGTTTAGAGTTTAAAAACAAAAGTAGAAGCATTTAATTTGAAGAACTTCACACTAGTACTGTGTTCACTGAATATGAGGTCGTCTAAACACTTAATATTTTGCATTCAAATTTCTCATAATTTTAGTGATGATTCTCGCTATATTCCCTACTTTCGAGTTGTACTCCTATCATGAGAAAGGTACCAGTCTTTATCCTGTTTTGATATGCTGTTAGGGAAAGTTGGTTGTACCAGTGTTTAAATAAATTCGTTTTCAGCTGGATATCTGGACCCTGTTATGATGGGGTAATGGAAGGTTTTCATGAGCTGCCAAATAGATAGTTTATGCCTAGTATACGGCCTTTTTGTACATCGATGAGTGAGTGCTTTGGCGATTCTGAACAGGGTGAATGTGTGCCATTACGACGGTTTCGGTTCAGACAGGGAGACAGAGTTTAGCTTTGTAGTAGTCAGTTTGTGGGGAGAAAACAGAGGACAGAGGACAGAGGACAAAGGAGAGAGGAGAGAGGACACAGGATAGAGGACTGAGGACAGAGGACAGATTACAGCGGACAGAGGACGGAGGACAGAGGACAGAGGACACAGGACAGAGGACAGAGGACAGAGGACTGAGGACAGAGGACAGAGGACAGAGGACAGAGGACAGAGGATAGAGGACAGAGGACAGAGGACAGAGGACAGAGGACAGAGGACAGAGAACAGAGGACAGAGGACGGAGAACAGAGGACAGAGGACAGAGGACAGAGGACAGAGGACAGAGGACAGAGAACAGAGGACAGAGGACGGAGGACAGAGGACAGAGGACAGAGGACAGAGGACAGAGGACAGAGGACAGAGGACACTGGACAGAAGACTGAGGACTGAGGACAGAGAACAGAGGACAGATGACAGGGGACAGAGAACAGAGGACAGAGGACAGAGGACAGAGGACAGAGGACAGAGGACACAGGACACAGGACACAGGACACAGGACACAGGACAGAGGACAGGGGACGTCCTTCTAAAGGTATATGCTTGTCATTTGTTATTGAGCCATGCTTGGCCTTCAGTGGTGTTCATGGCAGAATACCAAAGGCTAGGTAGCGGCTTAAGTCACTTTCATGATATTGAATACAAGAACTTTGTACTTTTGGGCATTTAACTCATCCTAAAGTATTAATGTTTGGATACAATGTCAAAGTTAGATTTTTTAACCAACAGAACAATATATTATATAATGATTTTCGTTTAGATTGGAGCCATCTTCTTCAGATTAGTACTGTCAAAATGAATCATTTCTAACAGTTAGTCACTAGGCCACGAGCAACTGTAATTATCTATTGGTAATACCCACTTTAGCTATTTTTTTAAATTTAATTTAACTGTCTTATGATTCTATTGTTTTTATTTACTTGAAAATTTTACGGAAATACCTCATTTGTCTGCTTTGCCATTCATGAATCTTCTATTATCAATTTTAAAGTAAATCCATTAAATAGAAGACAGCTTAAGACTATACAATTTCACATATAAAGAAGTTCCGATATATCACGGATTTTATTATTTAAGTAAAAATAGATATTCTGTATCGTAATTAAATTTTACAACAGATAACATGACAGTTTTGATGATTTTCAGGAAGATAACTTATTTTATTTCTATTGGTATAAAAATGTATATAAAACAGAATGTCAAGTATTTTTGTTTATTGTGATCTGGTCATCATAAGTAACGCGATTTATTTTCATATCTGCGAAATCATTTATCCAGAATAAAATGAAAGGTACTTTTTCATCTATTTATAAATACAATAATTATTGATTTGAAATTAATTAATTAAATTAGGGTTCATATTTTTTGCTTTGGTGATTGTGGCACTCTATGGGTGTGCTGATGCTTTCCCGCAAAATCTAAAACATAGCGATAAAACTGTGCATGTGGTTGGAACCCAATCAGATAATGATGCTGCCGGCAAAGTAATCAAATCTATTCCCCCTGTTGTGGTCCTTCCAACCTTCGGTGGAATAGGTGAGCAACCAGAAGCTTTGAAGTCTGACCAATCAACTCAGAATATTATCAAATCAAAAGTTGGCACAGCTATAGCTGCAATTGGGGGCAGTGTTTATTATGAAATTGAGGGCCTTCGTCCTTGAATGAATCATTTTTGTTACTAATATGAAAAATCAGAACTGCGATTATAAAAATAAAATGTATAAGCAATTAAGATAAAATTATGTTTGTTTTTTAATAAGAAATCTTAACTCTGGAAAAATATCAACTAGTTGAATCCAGTTTGTTTGTCCAACAGGAAAACACCTGGAATATCACAATTCAAACATATATAATTTACGAATGTTCGGGATGGGAACATGTCTTACAAATGTTTGTACACGTACGAATCTTCTTTTTCTTCAGCCTTTGTCCCGTTCACAAGCGGGGTCGGCTCGTTGGGATCGCATTCGCCATTTGGCCCTATCAAATGCCTGATCTGGATGCAGCGTATCAAGCCATCGATGTTCAGACCAATCTTGGCAGTTTTTAAACGATCGATGCAATATCCTATCGCGGATATCCTAATTTCGGATGTGATCAAAACGTGTCATGCCACTAGTCCAACGCAACATCTTCGTCTCCATTACCGCAAGACGCCGTTCATTGTCTTTTATAGTCGACCAATACCCAGAACCATAGAGAGCGACATTACAACTGGCGCCCCACGTGGGGCCCAACATTTCCTGGATTCAGGCTTAATTTATTATTTACAGGTTTCCTGAATCAAGTGAAAGATAGCCTATTCCGGCTCACAACTTCGTTTGGTGGTGTCGGATAGAGAATCAATAGATTCTCAATATTGTTCCCGGGTAGGCTCCACGTACACTTGTCTTCAGATTTCTAGTTTTAGGTTTCACGCCTTTTTCCCCGGAAGCAAGTGTTCCTAAGCCTCAATTTCCTTTCCCACCTTGTAACGTAGAGTTTCCTGTCCTATCCTTGGTAGAATACCATAAGAGCTAGTCGTTTGTTGTGTTTGTCTTGAGACTTAACGTCTCGTAGGTGATTGCCTCCCAGAAGTCTCTGGATCTACGGGCCTTTGCGGCTATAAGCTGAAAGGTATTGCCGTCCGAGCTTCTGAGGAGTGTCCTTCCCTACCTTTATGTGAAATGACTATCTCTTCGTTTCGGAATTTTGAAGAAAATTAAATATTCTTTCTTCTTCGTAGGGATGAAGTGACGGGTGAGATGGATCCTTGATGGAATACGGAGGTAGTCGGCTACATGCTGTACCGTTCCGTCCTCAATGATTCATCTTCACTTTGTTCTCTGACTCCAGACGAGGAAGATTGAATTCTCGCGATTCCTTTTTGCTTGTGTTCTTTTATTTAATATTCTGCGACGGGGAGCAACTCGATTGTTGTCTCTTCATGAAGAAAAACACTGTGTGTGGAAGTTTTCTGCACACAGATGGAAAAAAATTTATGAGGTTGGGATGGCTTTTTGGTCATCCGTGAGTTCTGCGGGAGTTGAATATGGAGTGACAATTAGAGAGAGAGGAGTCCTCGTAATACATTTTTTTTTCTTTCTTCTTTTTCGCTGTTTTCTTTCTTTTGCCTTGTTTTTTTTTGCTTCTTTTTCTTTTCGATATTCAGTCAACTATTTTAACTTTTTTTTTCTTTCTTTTTATACTTCGTTTTTTTTTCTTTTCGCTTCTTTTTCTTTTTTTTTTTGGACTTCCTTTTGGTCGTTTCCAATTTTATTTTCTTTTTTTTAATTTTAATTAACCACATGTCTCACCAACGAGATCACGGGTCTCGTGACCTTTATCGCCTTCCTTCCACGTTACCTCCAGGTCAATGGAGCTCAGCTGAGCTTGACCCGCCAATACGCCGTGACGACTGACGGTGGCATGAGGCGGCGAGGAGAGATCCTGTGGGTTGGGTTGATCCTTCCACGCGGGATGCTAGGGCGACGGACGCTTCACGAGTTGAAGGATTGGTTCGAGAGCAATTTGCTGCGCTTCGGGACTCGAACCGGAACACGCACTCAGTGCATCAGGCAGCTCAACATCAGCCTGCTTCAACTCGTGCAGTGCATTTTGAAGACAGACGTGACTATGGACAGAATGAAGACAATTTTCACATACATGACCATAGACGTGATATAGGTTTTTACGGACTTGACGACAGGTCCGGATCCGAGAACTTTCAACGACATGACGACAGATCCGGACTCGACTATATGTACAATTTTACTGACTCTGACGAGGACGATTCGCCGTATGGATGCCAGTCACGACCGCTTAATACAAAATCAGCGGATCGTGTTTATTCAATTTTGGCATCCTGGGACTTGGTTTTTGATGGCACATCGAAAACTTTGCCCATCAACCAATTCTTGTTCCGCGTGGAGGCTTTGACCAACACAACACTACAGGGGGATTTTGGCCTGCTGTGTACTTATGTACACACCCTTCTCAGAGACAGAGCAGCAGATTGGTACTGGGACTATCACCAGTCCGTCGGACGAATCGAGTGGACCTCTTTTCGTGAGGCTCTTCGCCATGAGTTTAAGGATTCTCTAGATGATTGGGATATCCTTGAACTGATGCGAGACCGCATGCAAGGTCCATCCGAAGATTTCGACAGTTACTATAAAGCTGTGCGTTCGCTAGCCAATAGGCTAGAAAATTCCTTAACGGAAGAGAAATTGGTAGAGTTGCTACGTCATGGGCTGAGACCTGACGTTCAGAGGCAACTTCTCTATTTTCCGGCTAGTACGGTTCGCGAGCTGCGTAAGTTAGTGCAGCAGAGCGAAATTTTAGAGGAGCGTCTCGCAAGCAGGCTCTCTCACCAATTACACAGCTATTCTGCTGAATCTGAAGAGGGTGTTGACATAAAGAACATCTCAGGAAATCCTCAGTCTGAGATTCAAGATCATGATTTGGACTTGGTCTGCTGGAATTGTCGGCAGATTGGACATTTGTTTGAAGACTGTTGGGAGGATCCCAAAGTCTTTTGTTTCGGTTGCGGGCGCCCGAACACTCGTAAGCCCGTATGTCCAAATTGTCGAGTTCCAGAGCCCAGCCCCAGTCATCAGGGCGTTCCTGCATTGGACGCACGTGACTGCGCAGGCGTTGCGACAACGTCTTCCACAGTAACTCCGAAAGTTACCGTGTTGAAGCGGTCCGATAATGTTAGTATGACCTACCCGGATTTGACCCCACCACCAATTATTTCAAGGAAACCGATGCTTTCGGTTCTGAGGCCGTTGCACGTAAGACTGCAACAATATCAAGCGGCCAGAGAATGGATTTTCGGAGTAGCAGAGATGGCGACGAAAAAACCGAAGCGTTCAACTCTTCGCTTACGCCACTATTGGATGCGAATAATGCGCAACCGTCGTCTTTACTACTCTGCCATTCTCACGAGTCGGCCCAATAATGATATTCGCCCGTATGCGGATGTCACAGTCTTGGGTGAGCGTGTTTCGGGACTGATTGATACCGGAGCCACTGTGAGTTGCTTAGCTTCGGATTTCGCCCGGAAAATTATTAACGACGGTCGGTACAAGTGGGAGAGATTACGCATCGATCTCAGGACAGCTGACGGGACTAGCCACTCGACAGTAAGCAGAGTGTCAGCTGACATCACGTTTCGTGATCGGACGGAATCGATGTCGTTCCTCCTTATCCCGTCGTTAACGCAAAATCTTTACCTTGGAGCTGATTTTGTGCGCAAGTTCGATCTCGCACAGGACTTATTTGTACCTTCCATTTGTTCAATCGAAAATGTTGAGAACGTCAATTAACATCAGTTGACGACACACCAGCGAGCAAGGCTCGATGCTGTCATTGGCAGTTTTCCATCTTTCGAGTCGGAGGGCTTAGGACGTACAAGTCTCACGACACACGTCATCGATGTCGGCGGTAACAAACCGATTAAACAGAGACACTTCTCAGTCTCTCCCGCCATCGAAAAGCTCCTCTACGAAGAGATTGATAGGATGCTGGCTTTGGGAGTCATCGAAGAATCGCAAAGCGCCTGGTCTTCGCCAGTTACCCTTGTGGTGAAACCTGGTAAAGTGCGACTTTGCGTTGATGCACGTAAAGTGAATAGTGTAACAGTGAAGGACGCTTATCCTTTACCTATCATCGAGGGGATTTTCAGTCGTCTCCCGAAGGCTAGATTCATTACGAGTCTAGATCTGAAGGATGCGTTCTGGCAAATTCCTCTGGATGAGGCGTCCAAGGATAAGACTGCCTTCACCGTCCCAGGTCGGCCACTCTATCAGTTTGTGACCATGCCGTTTGGGCTCTGCAATGCACCTCAAACCATGCAGCGACTGATGGATAAGGTTATCCCTGCTCACTTACGTCATCAAGACTTTGTATATTTAGATGACTTGCTGCTTATTACAGAGACCTTCGACCAGCATCTGCTGCTCTTAAGCGAAGTGGCTCTCTGTATGAGACGCGCTGGTTTGACGTTGAACATCCGGAAGAGCAAGTTTGTCATGAAGGAAGTTCGATACTTGGGGCACATCATCGGTAACGGGACGATTTGTACCGATCCCGACAAGGTACACGCCATCAAAGATTTTCCGCGGCCGAAAACCGTCAGGCAACTGCGGCGGTTTCTTGGGATGTGTGGGTGGTATCAGCGATTTGTGCCAAATTACGCTTCGCTGACTGCACCGTTGACAGACATGCTTCAGAAGAAGCGTCAGTTTTGCTGGTCTGAGGAAGCTATCTCGGCCTTCGACGCTCTGAAAACGAGTCTCTCCTCGGCTCCAGTTCTGCACAGCCCCGACTTCTCCAAGCCTTTCGCCATACATTGTGACGCAAGTCAACATGGTATAGAAGCGGTGCTGATGCAGAAGACAGAGGAGGGACATGAAGTTCCTATAGCGTATATGTCGAAGAAGCTTACACAGCCTCAGCGAAACTACACTGTCACTGAGCAAGAATGTCTGGCAGCGGTGGAGGCAGTGCGCAAATTCCGAGCGTATGTTGAAGGCACCACATTCGAAGTGGTAACTGACCACGCTTCGCTCAAATGGCTGATGAACCAGTCCGACCTTCAGGGCAGACTGGCCAGATGGGCATTGAAGCTTCAAGGATTCTCGTTCATCATTAAACACAGAAAGGGATCACAACATCTGGTCCCGGATTCTCTATCTCGAATGTATTCACCAGCGGAGGTGGATGCTTTGGAGAGAAGTGGGAACAACGCAGACGTGGATTTTAATTCACCACATTTTCGGTCTGCGAACTATTTGCAATTAATAGAGCGTATTAGGGAGAATTCCAACAAACTCCCTGATCTGCAGGTATGCGATGGATTGGTATACAAACGAACCAATCATGCTTCAGGAGATGAGATGCAGGAACAACAGGCTTGGAAGCTTTGGATTCCGGAGGAGCTGACGATGGAGGTGATCACCCGTGCCCATGATCATCCTTTGAGTGCACATGGGGGAGTTGGTAAAACCTTGGGTAGACTGCGGTTGTGGTTTTATTGGCCTAAAATGGTTTCACAGGTCAAGGACTATATCCGCAATTGTGAAACGTGCAAGACGTCAAAAGCTCCCAACCAAACGCTCCAACCTCTAATGGGAAAAGCGCTCATCTCCGATCGGGTATTTCAACGTTTGTATATCGATTTGATCGGCCCATACCCCAGATCTCGCGCCGGAAATATCGGAGCAATAGTCGTTCTCGATTCTCTCTCAAAGTTTTCATTTGTGGAGCCGATTAAACGGTTTACCGCAAACGTGCTGACCGAATACTTGGAGAAGAGAATCTTTCATGTGTTTGGAATCCCTGAGTCGATCACATCTGATAATGGGGTACAGTTCAAATCCGTGGCTTTCAACGATCTTCTGAACCAGTATGGCATTCAACACATTTACACCGCTTTATACTCCCCGCAGGCAAACGCCTCGGAGCGAGTAAATCGCTCACTGTTGGCTGCTATACGCGCTTATATCGGTCCTGATCAAAGAGATTGGGATAACAAGTTGTCATCCATCAACTGTGCCTTGCGTTCAGCGAAACACGTCTCGATAGGGACATCACCCTATCATGTCGTTTTTGGGCAAAGCATGGTCACCCATGGGAGTACCTACGCCCTTTTACGACGCCTGAACGCCTTGCCTGATGCGACCTTGGAGATCTGTTCTCAGGATAAACTTGCTATTCTGAGAGCAGAGGTTCAAGGGCGAATCCTCCAGGCAAGAGAGGCACAGGAAAGGGGTTACAACTTGCGATCCCGAGCTCGTGAATTTCAGGTCGGAGATATCGTGTATAAACGGCTCTTCAACTTAAGCAGTGCAGCAAAACGATATAATGCCAAATTGGATCAGAAGTTCGTGAAGGCGAAGGTCATCGGTCGAGTCGGAACGGTTCAATACGAGCTGGAGGACATGGAGGGTCGTAACCTGGGCATCGCTCACGCGAAGGACCTCAAGGCCTAATGTGGGTTTGGATCTCGGTCTACCTTTCCTCGTAAGCGCCAACACTCAGCCGCTATCAGCAGTGAGGCCCTCACTGGTCTTCAGCTTTCTTTCCTCGAGCGGGTCTCGAAAACCCAGCTGCCCTGTAGTGACCGCGGCTGCGCGACGGGAGCGGAATTTCATTCGGCTCTTTCTTAATTAATTTGCTTAAACAATGCATTCAATAGTGTGCAATTGCCTTAATGTTCGCCACAGATTACACATTATTCAATGCATTCGAGCGAATTGATCTGGACAGGAGGCGAATGATTTGCCGCATCTGCAGGCGCATGCGCATGTTGCCGCAACATTGCCGAGTGAGAAAGGCTATGTAGCGGGAATAGAAGCGGTGCACGAACAAAGCACAGCGAGGATGTTGCTGGGGAGAAGAGTTTTGGCGGCAAGGGGAGTTTGGTTTTGGATCTGGAGGACGGTGGTTGGAGCTTCTTGGTGGAGGACAGGAGAAATATGAAGAGAAGGTGGCTCATCGGGCTGTGTCTAGAAGTTTTGGTTGTGGCGGAGAATTCTTAGATGTTTCGGGAGGAGTTTTCGGAAAATGACAAGTTTGGGAGAAGAAGAAAAGGGGAACGGGAGTGAGATTTGATCTGAGTGGAAAGATTGAAGGAGCAACGGAGGAACGGGATTGAATTTGGATGAGGAAAAAAGAGACTAGAGGAAGAAAAGGAATTGGACAAGTCTGGGAGAAGGAGAAAAAGGAACGGAAGTGTTTGTTGAACGAGGGTTCGAGAGCGCAAGTGATGTTCCAGCAGATGTGCCGTGAATAAATTCAATCGTTAAAAGATAATGAAAGAACGCATAATTGAATTTTCAAATGAGTTAAAGTTAATCTTTGGCGACGAAGTAGAGTTCTGAATTCCCGCGCTGTGCGATTATATATCTTGAAATAATTAATACTTTGAATTTTAAAAACAAAAAAATAGGTACACCAGCCGCCAACCGAGCTCGGCGTGACGACTTGGGTGAGTTATTGTTTGGACTTTCTTTTATTTTATTTTCTTTTTTTTTTATTTTTAATTATTTTTCATTTGCTTTATTATTTCCTTTTTGTATTTGAATAATTGTTTATTTTTATTTTCATTTTTGTGTTTATGGCTAATATCATAGAATTTTTATAAACAATGAATTTTGAATAATCTGAAGTAGTTTGAGGACTTCCTCCCCTTAGTTCCTCCTTACTCCCGCGGAATTCTTATGAAAGGGACATCCTCTAATCGAATAACTGGCCGGAGGATGTCGAGGAAGGGCGGGAACCTCACCGGCCGCGCCTCGTACAAGATCTGAGGCGGAAGGGACGGCAATCGGGACGGTGATCCGTCGTGGATCTTCCCCTACTTGATCGCGGCACTCGGGTCCGGAGACAAACGGCTCCACGTGCGCGGTCGAGCCGGTTTTTTTTTATTTTCCAATTTAGCTCGCGTTCTGGTTTTTATTCGATAGGCCGTCGCGAATTCCTACTTAAAATCGATTTTAAAATCCGGTGCGGACCCACGCATCGGAAAAGGCACGTTGTTTTAAGTAATGAAGCGTGAGGGATCAAAGCGCTCAAAGGACCCCCCCTCCCCCCCTCACATTCCCGAGCCTGGCTAGCACAGAGGCGTGCAAGAACGTGTCGACCCAGAGCTTTGATAGAGCTGCAATCTTTGTGGGCGGACCTTCACGGTCAAATTTTGCCAATTTGTTTAGCTTTTTGGGATAGCTCTGCCCTCTAGGTCGTTATCGGTCACTCAAGGGATCGACTTGATCTCCTATCTCGATAATTATCATTACAATCTTCTTACTTTTACGGATACGTTCATATACATCTTGCAATTATTTCCTCTTCGTACGTGTGCAGTCGTAGGATCCGTACTGCCTGCCACTTTTCTTTAGCGTTTCATGGTAAACTCTACCGCCAACCTTAACCCCATTAAGGTTTTACAATACGCAGATAGCCTCAACCTTCACACTGCACTGAACAATACTTACAGGGTCAACTTTCAGAAATGTGAAATAATATTGTTTCAAGGAAAAGTGAGCCAGACGCCGAAAATGAAGAGGAACAGCCTTAACAATGGAACTCGAAAGAATCTTTAGTACTAGACACCTACTGTAATTGAAAAGATCTATCTCGGAGTGACTATGAATTCACGATTCTTCCACATTCTTGATATTTTAAAGGTATACGTCGTCTTCGCAATACCAGATAATATATACAATAACCTACCTCTTGAAGAAACTGTTTTCTCTGGCCTCTCAACATGTTTGGCTTTATTTTCTGGTGTCACAGTTCTCCTTGAAATATTGAAACATTGAACTCTAGATAGTATCGGGTATTACTCTCCCTATTCTGCAATCTCATAAATTAAAATTGGTGCAAATATATCTTCGGCTAAATCTTCAACCATGTTTGCCAAACGCTACCTTTCTCGAGCCACTGTGAACTTTCTGGCGAGCCAGACAGGAAAGTTTATTTCATCTCTAGTGTGCTCGTAGACTGCTTATCGCAGAGCAGCATTCAGTAAAGCTGTGAACTGGAGGAGGTTGAGTTCCTCCTACGGTCCAACGGTCTTGAGGGCAATGTTTACGGAATAGGATCGGGTGAGGTAGCATGTGTCATGGTAGAAATCATCTTTTTGGATAAGTCTGGAAAAGGTCGATGGACTTTGGATATATTAATGCCATGGAAATGGTCCGAGCAAAGACATCGAGAAAAAATCTACCAGTTGATACAGTTTCTTACAGGATACGGTGGTATATCAAGTATTTCCATCATATCGGGTTGGACAAGCCTCCTACTGTCTTGAAGGCACCGCTACACCCGAGGACCCGATTCAGGATTCCAAATCTTAAATTCGTATAGGAGATGCTGAGTTCGGAAACGAACGTTTTGGTGTAGATTTGTTAGTTGAGTGATAATGGCACTTTAACTTAAATCCTCCCTTACTTTCCATCATTCTGAATTTGGCAAAACCCTTGAAATTTAACTACTCTTTACTAAATTCGGATCACTGGGAAATTGGGGTCCACTTACTTTGTAGTTCACCTTTAGCCTACATAAAAACCTACTGTGGTTTAGATTCATTAACGCCAAAATTAGTGTGTCTGATAAGTCAAACATAGAATCCCGGCCAAAATTTGAGCCCGGCGTTCCATAAAGTTGAGATACTGACACTAACTCATTTGGCCATTATATCGCCGAACCAGGTATTCATGACATCTTTCCTTGCTTCAGTGTATCAATCTCCGTTACAATATCCAAAGCGGATTAGTAAGTTCGAATCAGATAACATTCAACACGCTACAAAACAACCATTCTAAACTTCAAATATTCTGATTAAGTTTGCGATAATTTTGATAATACCCACAGACGAACAACAACTTTTTTTTTATAATTTACCAACAACCAGGGCTTTCAGTGACTCAATTCATTCATAAAAGTCAAGTTTATCATTATTGGTCAGAAAGAAATTAAAAGCAAGAGATAGGTGGTGTTGATAATGAATACAATTGGTTTTATTTTGACAAACGGTTCCACTGCTATATAAACTGATTTAATTTTACTCAAACAATTCCAAAGATAGTTTTGATTTAAAGAGAAAAAGACGTAGCAAAACAATGAGGGGTGAGTATCATTATATTTCGTCTTGAAGTAAATCCTATTTACTAATTTTACCTGTTTTTGACTGAAAATTATTTCTTACAGGTCTGGCTTTACTTTTATTCACATTTCTTTCATTGGGGTTCTATGAGACTATAGCCTTTCCTCAAGGTGAACGCACTCCTACCAAGCAATCTAATTTCTACAGCCCCGATGCCAAGTCTTTCCAGAATCATCCTGACTTTGAGGGCATACCCTACATGGAATTGACAGACGACTCACCTGAGCAGGATAAAAAGATAATAAATGAAATTATTACAAAAGTAGGAACTTCAATTGTTGCAATCGATGGAAATGTCTATATTTCGATTTTATATGCTAAATAATTGTTACGAAAAATGATTAATTAAATAATTAATTAATTAAATGATTGTTTATAAATTACTGTATTGATGTGTTATATAATATATGCTCCTACTAAGTTATTTATTTAATTAATAATATACAGAAAAGTGGATTTCTGGTTAAATATTTTCGCCAAAGGAAGGAGCAAGTAAATGGCTTAAGATGCGCTTAAAGCTAAGCAAGCAGAATGAGCCAAAGGACCCAAGCTGTAGGGCGTTGTAGGACCGGCATAGCCTCGGGATCGGAGTGTGAAGTTAAATGTCGAGCTCCACGAAGTGTACTTCAAAAATATTCGCGCCACGTGTGCTCCGAGTAGCAAGATCTTTAGTGAAAGGGGTTGTCTGCCAAGAGTGTAGGGAAAGGATGTTGGGCAGGGTTTAAGCGAATAGCACATCCAGTGGCATTTTGTGGCATTCAGAGCCAGGTTATTAACCGAGCACCAGCGGACCAAAGAGTCAAGATTGGACTGCAAAAGAGCATAATTCAGCAGAGACGAATGAGAGGCAAATAATTTAAGGTCGTCAGCGTACAGTAAACATGGACAGGTAAGGATGTATGGGAGGTCATTTAAAAAAAAATAGGAATAGGAGGGGGCCAAGAATGGAACCTTGGGGAACACCAAAGGAGGGAGAGAAAGAGTGAGATGAGTGTCCATGAAAATAAATTTTGCAGGAATTTTATGAATACTCGGTAAGTTAAGTAGAGAAAGTCCTCCTGTCGTGAATTAAGGCATTTAGCAAAGAAGTTGGTATAGACCAAAAGGTTTCAAGCAGTAGATCGGTGTTTCATGAAACCATGCTGTTGTTTCACAATGAGGTGACCAAAATGCGCGGTCAACCAGTCGTAGACGTGCCTCTCGAGGATTTTGTTGCAAGACGAAGGAAAAGAGTTGGGACGTTAGTTCACAGGTAATGAAGGTTCATCGCTCTTGGGAATAGGGATGATAAGAGCCTTTTTCCTTCTTCCTTCTAAACTTTTTTTGAAGATAATATACAGAGGGAGGGAAATGTGTTGTTTACAGACAACAAAGGGAAGAGGTTAGGAAGCTTATTGAGACCAGGTTCACTAATATCGAACCTGGTCTCAATAGGCTTCCAGGTTACCAATGAGTAACTTAACTATGGAAGGCATGAGGAGAAGAATGGCGGGTGATTCAGAGCAGTGTGGATTGTTGTGAGGATTTGGCAATGGAATCAGTAGAGTTGATGAAAGAAGGGAAATATTGGGTTGGGCTTACGGGAATGGCGAGTATGGTATCAAAAAGGGTTTCCAGTTACCGCGGGTAAGCGCGACTCGAGGCTTCACCAAGTAACTCTTATATGCTATTTCAATCATCTACTTCACAGTGGAGTACATAGCGTTGAAATGATGTTGGTCGGTGTCATTCTTTCAAGTACAAAACTTCTTCCGTAAAGTTCTTTTCAACCGAATCTTAGTGAAGACCTCCGTGGCGAACCAAGTTGGGTAGGAGCCAAGGAGAAGAAGGAACGTAACAGGAGAGGAGATTGGACATGATATTATAAAAGGTGCCTAGGGTTTTTGGTCACACATAGAAGTGGATAACATATGATCCCAGTTGATTGACTCTACGGTTGTGTTTAGTTGCTTAACACCGACTTCGATGTTCAGATCAATTTTGGCGAGTGAATTCTCGTTAGCGCGAATTCAGTGACCTACCATCAAAAACGCCTCTCTTGCAATTTTTCCACAATCGATGCAACCCAATATCGACCGCGGATATCCTTATTTCAGATGTGATCAAAGCGTGTCATACTACACTTTGATCTTAGCCATAAGGCCGAGAAGCCACTAGTCCAACCCAACATCTTCATCTCCATTGCGGCAAGACGCCGTTCACTATCTTTTATAGTCGGCCAACACTCAGAACAATAGGGCGCGACAAGGTGGATGACATTGTGGAAAAACATATCATACTTAAAGTTAAATTGGAAAACGACCCCCCCCCCCCCCCCTCCCGCATACCAAAATGGAGGAGGAAAAATCTACGACCTATCGCAACTTCATCTGGAATTTTTCCAGCTCCGGCATCGATCGGCGGCTTTCACTGCTACGGCATCTTTCCTTTTCAAAGTTGAGTCCTATTTGGTGCTGGACGGAGGTGGAGCCCCAAATAATTGAAGGCTTTGGTATTTTGCATCTTATAATTTCAAGCAAAGAAAAAAAACTAACTTAACAGGCAATTTGAGGCAACTATATGGAGGTAATTAATGATAATAATGATAATACTAATACCAAGAGAACGCTAATAAAATAATAAAATAAAGAGAGGAAAATAATAATAAAAAATTAATGAAATTTAAAATGCTGTTGTGAAGCTAATATTTAAAATTATAGTAAGTCGCAGTAAACACTACCTCGAAAACTTGGTCGACATAGCGAAGACTGGTTTTCGCTTGGCTGCGTTGTCGTGTCATTCTGGAGCAGTATGCAAACTTTAGCTCATCGCTCCATATCGATTTCGAAATAGCTGTGGGTAACGCGAACCCAGAGGGAGCTATGAACAGCGTGAAATGCTCTCCACGGGAGTTGCAGAGTGACATATGATGGCGGAAAATGTCACATGCTGCATCGAAGCTAAATCTTAGAAGAATTTGATTGAATTTTATCACCGATACATTTTCTTTTCTTTATTGGTAACGTTCTTTATGCTGTGGCTTAATGACGCTGATTACATCTGCTTGCTCTCTCCCTGAATCCTGAACCTGGGTCAAGTGGCTCTTTGGCTCGATTTGGAGAAGGAGACAAGCACAATCGAACTAAAGATAAACTCCAACAAAACCAAGGTTCTCACTTCACTAGGTGAAAGAAAATGCTGCTAAAATTTAAATGGATCTTGCCGCCATCCCAGTGACTTATTTGATAAAAGGGTCTCAATACGAAGGTTACCAACCCTATTGTCCGCTCGAAGCCATCAATATTATTAAAAATGCATTTATCGGACACTTTCCAAGTTAGCCACCCCCCGTTTGGTGTCCTCTATAAAGGTGAAGTGTGGTACTGAGGTTTTCTTTCATTGCGTAAGTAAGGCAATTATTGACATTGATTCTACCCCATATTGATGCCTTAGAGTAAGAGGCTTCTGAGCGTCCTATTGAAAGCATGGCGTTGAAAGTACACCATCTTATTTGGGTAGATCCACTAGTAGTGTATATAAATTTCATTTTCCATGTTGCGCCTCATTCTATTAAAACTTAAGATGTTGCCTATATAGTATGGTATTTTCCACAAGATATTGCATTATATTTTTGTATCTTAATTTTTCTTATCACCAAACTAGCACTGACCCAAGTTATTTATGTAAATGTTTAGAATTGTATAAGTTTTATGGTTGTTTAAATAAACTTTTTTCGAAAAAAATCTGGTAAACAGGTGAACTCCTATAAAAACTGAATCCACCACTATTTTTGAAATTAGTTTCTTGTTTAAATCTAAATTGTTAAAATGAAGTTGTTAGTTGCTGCGGTTTTCATAACGATTTTGTTAACAGCATATAGTGCTCGTATACCACCGGAGGAAAGATATAGAGGGTTCCAAGTTTTTCAGGTCATTTTTAAGTCGCATGATAATACGTCGGCCATAGCGAATTATGCAAAGAGTAAGGAGAAAGGGGTAAGTGTACCTGGTCAAAAGTTACTTTTTGCTCTTCTGGTTTTAACTGGAGGAGATTAACTTGTTAAAATGCTATTTTTGGGTTTCGGAAAATGTGGAGTATTTGATTGAACTCTTTCAATATTTTTAGGTGCAGGTAATGAAAATAGATTACTTGCGTGGTGCTTCTGAAGTAGCTGTGTCGCCACGACGGTATGCGGACGTTAGACAGGAATTTGAGTCAGGTGATTTGGATAATTTTAACATAATAGCTATTGATCTTGCGGAATATGTGAAAGAAAATTTAGGAAAAGTTAAAACCAAGAGTGGTCTTGAATCATTTATGAAGATGGAATAAAAATTTATTTAGGTGAAATGCATTGTGTTTTAGTGATTTATTACTATAATAATTTTGTTTTATTTGTAACTCCAGAGAACAATTGGCAGGCTATGTGTAGAAGTTTGTCAAACTATGATCCAAATTAACAACCCCATTCTTTGGTATTGGTTAGATGAAGGTAGCAAATTTGTCATAGAAGCTTTGCAGCTTCAACAGTCATATCCCACGAAAAGCGTAAAATTAATTTCCACCATCCATGTCTGCAGAGAATAGAGACTTCAGGCATTCAAATAATCCAAGATAATGCATTGATTCAGAAGAAAACCTAACTTTGGTTATGATAAAATTTTTAGAATGTCTTGGTTTCTTTGGTACCTCAGTTTTGGTATTTGTCAGAAGGAAAATGACTTTACTTTTTTCTTAAATTCTACTATAATACACACATACAAATCGGCAGTATGCATACTTTCTCCTTTTCTGAATAATTTCTCTTTTAATCCATCTACTTTTGTTATTATTTCTTCAACGAACTCAACATACCATTCAACTTTGATATCTTATCTTAACAAGTGGAAATCGGAAGCTCATTGTTTCAGATATGAAAGGTTTTGTGTATTTCTTGTGCAAGAACTTTGCAGTTAGTACATCAAATTTACATAAGGGAGACAAACTTTGTTAGTAACGCTAGGATTTTCAACAAACTTGTTGACATCATTCTGTATATTCTAGCGATGATGATTTTAATATAGGATGAAACTAAGGGGGGCTTCCAGTCAATTTCCAAAAAATCTTATTTCAGTAGATATCGGCACAAATAGATATTTTGAGGACTAGATATCGCATAAAGGAAGTTTCATGTCTTTTTCGGATTTCTAGATTTTATAGCATCTGAGAATGAGCTCGTAAGGTAAGTGATCAGTCAACGCACTTGCCCCGGTTACAATCAATGTCAAAACTTCGGAAAGTACTAGTCGAGATCTTCAATTTAATACACCACATGAATACATTATCTTAAGCTCAGCTATTAGCTATTAGCTACTGTATGCCTATGGGTTCACTGCATCAATCTTCCTATCAAATTTGGTGCAAATGGGTACAACGATTTCCGGGGAAAGTGCGTGTGACAGACATTAGGTGAAATGCTAAAATCACTAGTGACGACCAGTGAAGTTCGTAATAAGTAGGGTTTAGGTTGAATTTAACAAAGCAGATCCAGCAGGAAAGGCATGAAGAAGTGGAAAACGGAAACTTTTCGGTACGCATGTTCCGTTCTGACAGGAAAAGTTTGGTGTGTCTAGCAGCATTTAGGTTCTGCTACCTGTCATTGTGTGAAGCTTGTTGCCAGTTTTTGAAAACAGCCTTAGACAATTCTATTGATAATCAAATTGTTGGTTCCGGTCCTGGCATGGAGGAGATTGAATCCTCTTTTGCTAAAGCATCTGAAATTTCATTTTCCTTTACGCTACAGTGACCAGGTACCCAGAGTAGTTCCCCCGTATTGAATTTAGAGATAGGGTTCAAGCAGTTTCTGTATTGCTGAATGATTTTCGAGGTGATCAATGAACTACTCAACGCCCTCAATGCGGTCTGACTATCACTGGAGATTGCGATACGCCTGTCCTTCAACTGCTCGTCAATCACCCAGTTTGCCGCAACTAGGGTCGCATATATAATACTTCGGCTTGCAAAACCGTTGCAAATTTTTCCAAAGGAAAAGCCCATTTTCCGTTTTTTTTCGAGAGTTAGACTCCTGCTCCAGAATCCCGTTCTGTTTTTTGAGCTATCGATGTAGAAGAATTTCGTATATCCTGCCACGTATTCCTCTGGGACTTCTCAGTTCTCTCTATGTTTCAGGGTAACTTCATATCTTCTACCAAATAGATTTATGGGGACCCGAGAATTGCAAGGTATTGTAAGAACTAGATTCAGTACTGACACCAACTCTTCCAATGCTCCGTGCCCCCACGTCCGTTGTTTTCCCATAGATCTACTGGAATTAGCCTATGAGTTGCTCTCATTGTAATGCTTTGAATAAATATTTGCGAATTGAATAATACATCTAGAGCTGCACCAGATGTCGTACTCATGGCACCGGTAATACCCTTGCAGTGCGGCTAGTTTACGGTGAAAAACTTTTTCTCTCTTAATCTCAAACTACGGATTTATAAGAGAACATCGGCCTAATGATAGCATTACCACATGGAGCCTGAGTCCCCATATCGAGGCAAAGCATAGCCCATAAGCTGCGAGAGCTCATTTTAACTCCCAGATATTTCACTTCTTTGGAGAGTTGAAGGGTTATACCCTTCATCTCTGGAGGGCAAAGTCCATTCAGTTTTCTTCTTTTTGTAAATAATACTATTGTGATTTTATTTGGATTACCTGAAAGTCCATGCCTGAGGCACCAACTGTCTATCAGATCAACGGCACGTTGTATATTTCTACAAGTCGTTCCAAGATCCCGATCAACGGCAAGCACAGCCACGTCATCAGCATAAGCTTGAGCGTGTATTGGCAAATTTTGCAGTTCGCATAGTAGTGAGTCGATCAGTAGACTCCACAGAAGTGGCGACAGCACACCTCCTCGGGGCAGCCTTTCGTTGCTTCTGCTGTTAGGTTGCAATCGACACCCACTTCAGCACACAGCAATCACAAAGTTTTTGAAAATTCGGACAGTCTAACGCCCTTTCAATATCCACGAACAGCCCCATCACGTACTCATCCTTCAGAGCTGCATCCTCTATCTTTGAAAACAAAGAATGAAGAGCAGACTCACCGGACATTCCACACTGGTAAGCATGTTGGTTTTCATTAAGTGGGTGCGACCTAAGCGCTGCGAGAAAAATAGTTCTTAGCAATCGCTCTAAGTGACCCATGCCCTCCTTTAGCATCATAAACCTCTTAGAGTGCAATAAATTTTGGTGAAATACAAATGCTTCAACGCCAATAACTTTGCTAATAATAGTTGGATTTGAATCAAATTTCCCAACGTTGTGTATTATATATTATTCCTTATACCAATGCCAAATCTTGTACTTCTAGCATGAAATAAAGGGGGGTTTCGGGTAAATTTCAAAAATATAGTAATATGCCATTATTAACTTTGGCTAGATAGATTCTAGAACGAGACCTGTTTCACTTTTTAGGGGCACACATTCTAAGCCCTTACTCCTCTGTTTCAATCAATATCAGAAATAAGATCAGTTTCGAAAAGTACTAATCGAGTTCAACATAAAATGGCGCCACTTACTATATGTAAAGGAGTTCCCAGACCACACTTTCTCACCAAATTTCGTGACAGTTGGTTCAGCCGTTTCCGAGTAAATTGGGTGTGACAGACATTGAATCGATTCTTATAAGGTTTTGTTTCACACAAAACCTTAAAAGCGAAGACATGCAAATAGGCAAATAGTAAACCGATTTCAATATGGTTTTGTTTTACACAAAACCTTGAAAATAGATTCCGGGGTGTCTTTGACCCGAGCAGTATATTTAAAGAAATCTCTGAAGATTCTTACTAAAATTTTTTGTGATTGTTTACATTCCTTCCCGAATTTCTCAGATAATTGAATTCATATAAAAAGCAAATCTACTTTCATTTTTTAAAATTGTTATTCAAAATTGGACGACAGAAGATGAATCTGTTGCTTGTCGTGGTTTCGTCTTTAATTTTATTAGTCTACAGCCTTCCTCCATCAAAATTTAAAAAGTACGACGGATACCAGGTATTCCAAGTGATTTTTGAGCCGCATGATAATACAACAGCATTGACGGAATACGCAAAAGGCAAACAGAAGGGGGTAAGTCTGTCAATGTGTCAAGTTTGTGGGGGGGGGGGGGGGGGGGGGGACTTTATTTCGCTCCCTAAGTTATAAAGATCTGTGTCATTTAAAACGAAGGAACATGTGAAGTTTGTCTATATGAATTGATTTATTATTTTCAAGGTACATGTGTGGAAAATAGACTACCTACGCGGTGCTTCAGAAGTGGCTGTTTCTCCCCAACGATATACAGATGTGAGACTTGAATTTGAATCAGATCAGTTGGATAATTTTAACATTGTATGTGTTAATCTTTCGGAAAATATACAGGAAAATTTAGGAAATGCTGCACCTTAGGTGAATTTCCTATTTGCATTGTGATATAAAGAGATAAAAGTGCTTAAGTAGGATTGATTCTTTGCGTTATGTCAATTAATTTATGACAGTTTTTGTTTGTATTGCCTGTGATCACAATGAAGGTATTCCACTGAAATCTGATGTCTTATAGTAATCATCATCAACGGCGCAACAACCGGTATCCCGTCTAGGCCTGCCTTAATAAGGAACTCCAAACATCTCGGTTTTGCGCCGAGGTCCACCAATTCGATATCCCTAAAAGCTGTCTGGCGTCCTGACCTACGCCATCGCTCCATCTTAAGCAGGGTCTGCCTCGTCTTCTTTTTCCACCATAGATATTGCCCTTATAGACTTTCCTGGTGAGATCATCCTCATCCATACGAATTAAGTGACCCGCCCACCGTAACCTATTGAGCCAGATTTTGTCCACAACCGGACGGTCATGGTATTGCTCATAGATTTCGTCATTGTGTAGGCTACGGAAGAGACGTACATACTGCCTTCATCCAGATCGAGCAGGCGGTAATCGGCGCGAGATCTTGGGCTGCACATCAATGAAGGCAAGACAAAATATATGGCGGCAACATCAGCACCGAAGACGAATCAACCAACAACATCAAACCGCACTGGTCAAACACAAACACGTAGAAGAATAAGGATAGGAGAATACAAATTTGAGACCGTTGAGAATTTCTCCTATCTAGGGTCGAAAATCACAACCGATAACAGCTACGATGATGAAATCCGCGCATGGTTGTTGTCAGTCAACAGAGCCTATTTCAGCTTACAAAGGCTGTTCCGCTCGAAACGTCTCACCATAGGGTCAAAGCTCTTACTGTTCAAGACTATGATCTTGCCAGTCCTCATGTATTCCTCGGAAACTTGGGTTCTTAGCAAGAAAAATTGCGAACTCTTGGCCGCGTTCGAGAGAAGAATTGTTGGCCCCCTACATGAGGATGGACGATTCCGTAGCCTTATAGTAACCGCTTCCCGATATTTTAACCTGAGGTAGACTTTCTTAAAAATTGCTAATGACTCCTCAGCCGCATGAGAAAATATGGCAGCAGCAGCGAATCGCTGCAGTTACTGCAGATCTGTTACTTCCCCACATACGGAAATCCTGGGAATCCGAAACCTTCCTAACAGAGTGGAAGGAGGGGACAATCGTTTAAATTCCAAAGAAGGCTTACCGTTTTGAGTGTGACAATCGAAGGGATATCTGGTTGCCAGCTACCATTACAAAGATATTATCTAAAATAATTCTGGAACGCATCAAAGAATAACGCGAAAGTTTGATGAACAGATCCTCCTGCATTGACCACATCAAAACCCTACGGATCATTTTTGTAAGAGTGCGTGGAGTTTATATCTTCACTTTATCTGCTCTCGATTGATTTCGAGTAAGCTTTTCGACAGCGTGTACAGGAAGTGCATCTGGAAAGCTCTACTTAGGAGGGGCATTCCGGAGAAACTAACAGCTATTATTAGAGCGACAATGATGGCGCAAATTATCTTTATCATCAGAAGGCAGAAGTGGCAGTGTATAGGTGCATATTAAGGAAGGGTGGCCATTCCATTGCTTGCTACACCATGCTCTGGAACCTACTCTTCCAAGCTGGCCGACTGAGTGGGCCATCCCAAGAGCACTTGGTGCAGAACAGTAAAGAAGAAGTGCGGGTATCTTAGGAAATCGTGGGAGAGCTGGGGTACATTTTAGGTAACCGCGAACGATTCAAACGTGTAGCGTGAGAGCGGCATGGATCCGTAGGTAATTTCAGCTGCGCGTAAATGGATTTTCTACAGCTGAAACTGAAATAATGTCTATTTGATAAGAAAATTGCCGTTGATGTCGTTTGTGAGCATTACAATGGCCGGAAAAAGAACGGGCGTCCACGAGGCGGATAAAAAAGCGGGACCCGGCCAGTCAAGTGGTACCTGGTAGATGGCTAGAAAGTTGGCCGCAAGAAAAGTATCATAAAATAATTTTTCAATTTTAGTTTTTCAAATCAATCAATTAGCACTGGCACGCAAAAAAAGATTGTTTTTTTTTTTCTCACCCGTATAACCTGAAACAAGTGGAATAAAAAAGTTCAAGTATTTCACTAAAGTAGCATGTGTGATAGCAGGCATGGTTTCTACTGACATCTTGGGGAGCTAGTATCGACGTCTTTTTGACATAACAATACAACCGGCGAATCCCAAACAATTACCTCCGACTATGTCTCCCGGAACAATTTCACCACTCCAGGATGAATACAGAGATGGTACCACCAAAAAAAAGGACACTGGACCTATAGAATTATTCGAGATGTTTCAAAGTGATGATTTGGCATAATAGCCTAGCCAACCCGGAAGCTATAGTAGCTGTAGTACATTGTCATGTCATTAGTGTTTTCGTTTGTACAGGTTGTGCATTTCCCATAACTTATCTTATGTAAAACAGCTGCAATCCTTTCAGACTTGAAGATAAACACCATATGTTAGTTGTTGGTTTCAACGATAATATTCTGAGTTGTGAACGATGTAAATTTCTTTTTTTAATTACTATACCTACATTTGTTAGGCAAGGGAAATCCCATCCAACAAGCTTGGCTTAAAGTACGAGGTGAGAGAAGAGTTAAATCATGCGTTCGTTGGTATGTTGCTGTGGCATATATGTATATGGCTTTCCTGCTACCCATCTAGCTCGCATTCTTCTCGTTATATATACATCTTTTTTGTTCGTACATGGAGGTGGAAAATTTCAGGAACAAAGGCCGGAGCTACAGCGGGTGCGTGTGGGATTTGCACCGATTAAAAACCACCCGTGGTCTCTCGAGCCCCAGTTTCGCAGACGACCATTTAGGTATTACTTCGCTGGGTAGAGTTTGCCTGTACAGACTCGTCCTTCTCCTTCTTTCGGCTTTCCTCCTTCTTTGCTCTTTCAGCAACTCCTCTTGTATTTTCACAATTCCGGAGGAAACTGTAATCCAGCACTCCTTCGACTTCAGCATCTCAGCGACTAAGTTTTCCGGGCGCACGATTCTCGCCAATGGTTCATCCTCTCCATTAGCAACCTTGAGCAGGGAAACATCACATATTCTGGATATACCGGTATGCTACCGCATCTAGGATAATTAGAAGAATCATCCAACTCAAAGCGATGTCTGTAGCAACCACCGCGATTCGTGAACTAGGTAATGTGGTAGTTAGTCGCTCCATATTTCCGCTCAAGCCACACCCTATTGTTGGGAATGTGTCATTGCCGCATTCCTCCGTTCTGTGTGCGCCTCCATACGTCTTGCATGGTACAGCACACTCATTTCTTTTGCGAGAATGTCGACAGGAATCATACCCGCCACCAACAATAGTACCTCATCTGAGGTGTTTCTAAAAGAAAACCCCCCTGTAAACTCTCAGAGCCAATAGCCGATCCTTGTGGTACCCCGGTTGTGACAATGTATTCTTTGGGCCCCTCATCCGTATCGTACAAGGGAGGTAATTTTCCATGAGATTCGCTTAATACCTGAGGACATTTATGTCAGCCAATGCCCTTTTAATTCTGTTCCAGTTGGCCGAGTTGAATGCGTTTCTGACATTCAGCGCCAGCACGGCACCGCAACCGCCAGAATTCAGTGCGCCTTTTTTCCAGGTTCATTACCATGCTTATTGTATCCACCGCAGGGTGGGTATGCGGCAAACCAGATTGGCGCTCCGATAAGATATTACTGTTTTCGACGATAGGTAGGAGTCTGTTGTAGATGAGTCTCTCCATCATCTTCCCCATGGTATCCAGCAGACTTTTTTTTTTTTTTTAGGAGCTGGAAATCTTCAAAAGACACTGGCCTGGACACGCCAGCGTGTGGGATTCTTACCCACTAAAACCACCCCCGACTCCCTCCAAGCCCCGTGGAACCACCGTACGGTATTACATCACAGGGCGGAGTCAGCTCATTTTAGCTTCGTCCCCTTTCGTCTCTACGCGGCGTACGTAACCGCGCTTTTCTGATCTCCTCTACCTTTCGCAGTTTGCTCTGGATAGATACGATCATGGAGTTGATCGCATCCCAGTCTTCCTGACATGTTAGCATTCTTCGTACCAGATTCTCTGGCACAAACACCTCTCCTAGAGTCTCCTCTAGGCTCTTCCTTTCCTCCACAAACCTTGGACAGTGGAAGAATACATGCTCTGGGTCCTCTGGGACTCCATCGCAGTTTCGACAGTCGGGTGAGGTATCCAGTTTAAACCTGAACAGGTGCTGGCGATATCCTCCATGCCCCGTGAGAAACTGAGTAAGATTATAATTAATCTCACCGTGCCGTCTCTCTAACCACTCCTTGATGGCAGGAATGAGCCTGTGTGTCCACCGACCCTTTCCCGAGCGTTCCCAACGCTCTTGCCATCTATTTAACGATCTCTCCCTTTCGGCGTTCTTCGTCTGCGATAAAGGAGAGATAGACTTCGCATTATATATATTCGTCATTTCGTCTGCCAAGATGTCAATGGGCATCATTCCAGAAATGACGAATGCTGCATCATCTGAGACAGTCCTGAATGCCGAGCACACTCTTAGGGCTGTTTTTCTGTAGACTGAACTCAGTTTGTTACCGTTAAATGTAACCTGCAATGCCTTTCCCCAAACTGGAGCTGCATAGAGTAGGATCGAACTCACTACCCTCGCTATAAGCAACCTGGAAGCATGCCGTGGCCCTCCCACGTTCGGCATCATTCTTGCCAGGGCCACACTCGTAGTGGATGCTTTGTCATAGACATACTGCACATGTGCTTTATAGCTAAGCTTCCCATCTATCATCACTCCCAAGTATTTGATAGCAGGCTTAGAAGTGATGATATGATTCCCAATTTGAATACGGGCAAAATTTCTTTTACGGCGCTTGGTGATAAGGACCGCTTCCGTTTTTTCCTCCGCAAGTGTCAGAACAGAACTCTCAAGCCAACCCTTAATAGCACTGATCGCTTCGCATGAGTATAACTCAGCATCTTCGAGATGCTTTGCGACAACAACCAGCGCTATATCGTCGGCGTAGCCCACCACCGTGGCTTCCTCCGGAAGGGGAAGATTAAGAACATCGTTGTACATGATGTTCCACAACAGTGGGCCCAGTACGGAGCCCTGTGGGACACCCGCGGAGACAACGTACTCTTGGGGTCCGTCATCGGTGTCATACCAAAGCCTCTGTTCTTGTAAATAGCTGTTGATAATAGCTGCAAGATAAGCGGGAACACCAATCTTCGCCAGAGATTCCCGTATTAGCCTCCAATTGGCCGAATTGAATGCATTTCTCACATCCAGGGTCACCACTATGCAGTATTTGCTAGTATTGCCGATTCCGTGGATTGCCAAGCCAGTAACCATTTTGATGGCATCAATGGTTGATCTGGCTTTACGGAACCCATACTGCCGATCTGAGAGACCTCCCTGGCTCTCAACAACCGGGAGTAATCTATTATAGATGACTCGCTCTAGCATTTTGCCCACAGTGTCCAAAAGACAAATAGGTCTGTAAGAGGTTGGCTCACCTGGTGGTTTGCCAGCCTTAGGCAGTAGCACCAACTTCTGTCGTTTCCATGATGTAGGAAATATTCCCTCGGACATGCACGCTTCGAACAACTCAGCGAACATGTCCGGTCTGGATTTCACGGCAAGCTTAAGGGCCTTATTCGGCACGCCATCCAGACCCAGAGCTTTATTATCTCCTATCCTAGTGCAGATCTCCAGCAGCTCGTCACGGGTGACTGGCGGTATTGCCGTGTCGTTCAGAGGTCGCTGGAAGCTGTCTACGCCCTCCTCTTGCTGAGGGAATAACCCCTGGATGATTTCTAACAAGAGTGTAGGACACGTGATCTGCGGAGATGATCGGCCTCTGAATCGCCCCATCACGATTCTATAGGCGCTCCCCCACGGGTTCACGTCTGCTTCTAAACAGAGCTCCTTAAACCATTCCCTCTTGCTCCGTTGGATGGCGAGCTTGAAGGTTTTGCGGGCTTCCTTATAGGCGCGCTCTTTTTGCCCTTGGTCAATTCTGCCTACCGCTCTTTGAGCCGCTCTTCTGGCTCGGTGACAGGCTGATCGAAGGCTAGCCAGTTCAGCATTCCACCAGTAGTTTGGTCTTCTACTGGGGAATGAGCACCTCCTCGGCATGGACGCGTCACACGCCCTGGCGATGCATTCGGCCACATGGACAGCTCGTTCCGTAGAGGCGCCTGCTTTATTAGGTTGGTCTAACCACACCTCCGTGAAGGTCTGCTCATCCAGAGCTTTAGCGGACCAGCCTGACATCTTTCTCTTATGCCCGGTGACTCCACCCATAGCCCAAAGAAGATTGCCTGGTGATCGCTGTGGGTGTAGTGGTTGCTGACACACCAAGACATACCACGTACCAGTGCAGGGCTGACAAAAGTTAGGTCTACGATTGAGGTAGACCCCCCTTTCTGAAAGGTGTTTACACATCCTTCGTTGGCCAGAACGACATCCAACTGTGCGAAAGTGTCTAATAGACTGCGGCCCCTTGCATTTGTCTCTCTGCTACCCCACTCACGGGCCCAAGCATTGAAGTCACCAGCTATCACCCTTGGGCTACGACCCCTTGCGTCGAGAACAAGGCTGTCAAGCATTTCCTCGAATTCGGGCAGTGTGAGGCTTGGTGGGGCGTAACAGCTGTACACATATACCCCGTTTATTTTCGCCCACACAAAGCCGCTGTATGTCTGATTCCCAGTACATTGGATGGCTTGTCGACCGCATGCCCATATCGCCGCTCCACCAGACGAATCTATAACCCACACGCCACCGTGACGGTTTTTATAGGGTTCGCTAATGATGGCAATTTCCACCTCGGATTCGTAGATGGTCTGCTCGAGTAAATCTTGAGCGACCCTACAATGATTGAGGTTTATTTGAATAAACCTCATTTCTTCATTAAAGTCAGCGCCTTCCTAAATTCCGGGCATTTAGCACTTCCGGCAATATGCCGGTAATCCCGTCCCTCACTTCCTTCGCATAATAAGCATTTGGGGTCCTTATTGCACGCTTTGGCAATATGGCCTTTTTCCCCACATCTTCTGCATCGATCGGACCGATCAATGCCGCTGGTGCAAGCCTTCGCGAAATGACCAAACGCGAGGCACTTGAAGCACCTCTTTAGAGAAATCTGCTCTCGCAGACGGCAAACAACCCATCCGATTCGAACCTTCCCGGCCGCCAATAACTTCTGCGCGGCGTCCACTGGCAATCGCAATGTGGCCGTCTGAGTATTGCCATAGGCTTTCCGCAAACTCACAATGGACTCTTCGGCAAGTTCCTCCAACTTGAATTGTTCCATCAAGGCAGTGCAAATTTCTCCTTTGGATGTCACTTCATCGAGATCCTTGCACTGTATATAGACCTCATGTTTTTGGGTCCGTACTGTGACATTCTCCCCAAGTGAGCTCTTAACCTGAGCTCGGAAGCCATTAGTTTTCCCCAAGCTGGTTTTTTTCAGTTCAAACATGAGGTCACCCTTTTGGGTCCTTCGAATCTTGCTGACATTTCCGCCTAGATCTTTTAGGTCGGGGTCAGCTTTGACCTTTTTCAGTATCTCCGCGTAAGACAAACTTCCATTACTGGAGATTACAACCGCTTCTGGGCGAATCCGCACTTTTGCCTTTTTCTTCGCCTTTTTCCTAACTACTTTGGTCCAACCACCTTTTTCATTCCCCTTGGATTTCGTCGAGTCGATTGCCGGAGCTCGCACTTGAGGGACCTGCTTTCTCTCTTCGGTGCCTTTAGTTCCGTTTTTCGGAACTGTTTGCATGGCTTTTTTCCTCTTAGGCGCCTGTTGACTTGCCAGAGGATCCACATCTCCTTCCCGCACTCTCTTGTTAGGTGGCAGGCCGATTGTAACACGATTAGGTGTCACTTGGGTCGCTTGTGACACTGTTGGGGCAACAGATTTCGACTTGCCCTTGGAATTTTGTTCCTCCTGCTGCGATTTGTTGTAGAGCACTCTAATTGCTCTAACCATATTTTTTATGGCTTGGTGGACGTTGTGCTTGTCCTTGATGAACTCAGACAGCTCCACTATTTTTGCACCAAGCTGTGTGAAGGGTAATTCCTCTGCTTCAGGGCTCTGCTCTCCATGATGATTCCTAACCAGATTGCTACTTTTAAATACTCCTTCACATTTGGCATTCATTGACCTTCCCTCCGTTTTATCTTTTTTGATGTTTGGCATTGGTGGAGATTTCAAAGTTGACGAACTTCTTCTGAATGGGTCCTTTTCCTGGTCCTGGAGTACCTCCTGTTGCTGCTCCTTTTGAATATGTGCGGTCGATGTTGTTGCTGTTTTTGTTGTCCAACGATCTGCTTTAAATTCACCCTTCTTCGGTTTTGTTACTGGTGTCCTTGGTAGAGTGGTACTTCGCTTGAACACATCATTTTCCAAATCTAAAACACTTGTAGCATTAGATGCCACGGTGGCCAAGTTGTCCACCACCGAGGCACTGCGGTCGAGGGATATCGACGGCCGGGAGCCCGCTTGCTCACTCCCAAAAGCCGCCGGTACTGGGGTTCCGAGCCCCTGCACCGTAAGTTTACTCCTTCTCTCGTCTTCCATGGTGGTTTTATGTTCTGGGTATCCTTCCCATAGCCATTTTGGTCCACGCACCAGAGATGAGCAAACACTAGCCCATACACAGTCAGAAAAGAAAAGTGCATGAACACATATTTACACATCAATAGGTATGCCCCTATCCGCCACCTGGGGTCGCGCCTGATGGGAGATCTGGCAACTCCTCACAGGGTATCCAGCAGACTTATAGGACGATATAATGCTGGATCTCAAGGTTAGGTTTAGTAAGCAACATCAACTTTTGCTTTTTCCATTGGACAGGGAATATTCCTTCTTTTCGGCCTGGTGGAGCTAATTTTTCGCTGCCAGATTCCAGGCTCGGTTGGGGATGCCATCCAAACCTGGGGCATTTTTATCATCGATCCTACCCACATATTTCCCGCAGCTCCTGCACAGTTACTGGAGGTATTATGCCCTCATTTAGCTGGAAAACCGTTTGCCTTCCCTTATTTTTCGTGGTGAGCGAACAGAGTGGTAACAATCTGTTTCAGGAGGCACGGACAGATCACCTGGGGTGATCTACGCAGCCTTTTCATTACCACCCTGTAGGCCATACCCCAAAGGTTTAATCAGCGTGGTTACACATCTTTTCATTCCTTAAAATCGCTTCTTTTAGACGGCCACGAAGTTGTCTGTGCGTTTCCTCTTGACTGTCGCCACCGAGCTTTCCCTTGAGCCTCTGTTTGAACTTGCGATTTCGTTATTCCACCAGTAGTTGGATTACCTACTGGGAACCAATCGCCTTCTGGGCATAGTAGCATGGTATGCTTCCATCACCCATCGACTTTGGTGATTTCGGTGGCTTTTTCTTTAGCGGAACCATTCAGGGATGTGACAGATTTCTGCCAGAACTCTTTTTCGAGCTTGATCCGTCCTTGATGTCCATGTAGATTGCCTGGTGGTCGTTGTAAGTATTGTCCTCACTGATACGTATGTAAGGTCCACTATAGACCCCAGACCCCTTCTCTTGTACGAGGCTCCAACAGTCGTGAGTATCACGTCTAGCTCTGCGAATGCTTCGGGGAGGACATGTCTCTTCACATTCGTTTTCCGGCTGCTCCGTTCAAGAGCCCATGCATTAAAATTACCTGCTGTTATGGTCGGCCAACGTCCTCTTGCGTCCAAAACCAGAGCGCTTAGCATCTGCCTATACACGGCAAATGTAGTGCTGGGTGGAGCATAGTATGTGGACTCGCTTTGATGAAGTCTTCCTCTGGGCACTCCATTATTTCCTCGAAGGCTTGTTCTCCGCAAGTCCATAACGCTGCCGCAAATACCACCACCGTGGTTTCGATATGGCTCATCAATACATTGATGTTTTTCTCGCGGATGGTTTGCGAGAGTAGGTCCTACGCGCCTTTTAGTTGTTGATGTTGATTTTTTCAGCTTCATCTGCGATTTGTGTTGAGTGCTCTTCTGTATTCTGGGCACCTGCTGCCTGCCTGCAATGCGCCGAAGATTCACACTCTTCTTCCCTTTGCAGAGTAAGCAATATGGGTCAGCTCCGTAGTCTCCGTTGATATGGGCTTCTGCTCCGCATCTCCTTTATTGCTTCGACATGTTATTTGGGCTAGTGCATTCCCTTGCAATGTGACTGCCAAGGCGTCTAATTCATCGATTCAGTGCCACCTGCCCCTTAAGCCGACACATCCCCTAGCAGTTTGAATGCTGTCTCTGCTGGTAGGCTGATGATGGCGTTTTGTGCTCCTCGTAGGCTTTCCTAAGCGTTTTCCCCGTTGACTCTTGTCATCCGACAAGATCGATCGTCGGTTTGATTTTATCTATATCTTTGCAGATTATAGTGATCTCCGGCCTGCTAGTCCTTATGTCGGATTCCTAAGGACGTTCCGATTTAGCTCAGATATTTTTCCGCGGTTACTTCCTTGGATTTCATGAGCTCCAACATAAGATCTCGTTTTTTGACCAACTAATGCTCCTGACATTATCTCTCAAGAAGTTGGTTAGTTCGGGGTCTGCCTTCATTTTCCTGAGAATGTCAGCATCTGACCCTTCACCTCATTTGGAAATGATAATCACCTCCGGTCTTATCTTCCTCCGATCATTTCTTTTTCAGGATTCCAATTTTCTCTAGGCATTTAGAGGTTCACTCCCTTTTCCCGAGGTCGGCGCTGCACCAGTTTCACTGGCAGCTTCAATCGTAGTCCTCAAGTGCTCCACCTTTTTGGACTGCACATAAGCATGCCTACACGCGCCCATGTTCGGATGCGTGCATGTGCATGCCCATAACACACTTATCCGCACGAAGGAAGGAGCCTGATGAGAGATTTGGCAACTCCACTCAGGGGATATACATATTTATGGTTAGTACTACTCTGATAATTGTCAATTAGCTCTAAATTATATGGACCGTCGATATCTCCTGTTCTCAGCTTATTTTTCCAAAGATTAGATAATACGTTCCCTCTCCAGAAAGTGCTCTGAAAAAATTCCTTCCGTAATTTCCACGCGTTTTCGAAAAGTTTGCTGGCAAAGGGCGTCCTAGCTTACTCTTTGCTCTGGCGGAGTATTGAGGACCACTTATTGAGTACTTCGGTAGACAATCCTAGAAAGAATTACTGAAATCAGTTGTAAGCGCTGAATTAATGGTAACCTTCCTGTTTGTGATGTGATCTATTGAAAGTAAAGGGTTTTGGATGAATTCCTATCTAAATTTGCGCTGCGAACATGGGGTCGAAAATAGAATGAGGGGACATTTTCCTCCAGTGTCTTTTCTACTTAAGATAGAAACATAACAACAACGAAGTTTTCATCTGTAATTTGTAACAGATCAGCAATAAGGGTTTTTCTTTCTCTCCAGCGATAATCTTCAGACATCCAAGATTAGGAAAATGGATCATCCAGCAAAAACCTCGTCTCAACTTGTTCTGTTCTAAAGCGGTGCGTCGTAGGATATTTCTTTTTCAGTCCGAAAACCACCACCACAATTGTGGTGGTAAATGTAGGGCTGAAATTAAGGGAATAATAATAATTTGGTATCAGTTTTGAGTGTATTGAAATTACTTCTGATAGACAATATAAACTATATAATACTCGCCCCCTTTTCTTCTGGAGAGCAATAGTAGAACTTGCCGCAAAATATTTACTTCAATTCATTCAGGATAAATGGGGCGACAAGATTCCTAAGGTCGTTTGATTAGGAGAAAGTAGCCGAGACAAATGTGAAAGCGTAATGACGATTTCACTATTTTCAGGTACTTGCAATACACCCTAATTACCAGTCGAAATACACTTACCGTCTAGACATGTCCTAGATATGACAATCCGGCCAATTTCTTCAGGTGGCTATATAAATGCCTGGGCGATAACTAAGGGCGCGTCTATTTCCGATTTGCCTTCATCGAATGTTCATTCGTCAATATGAAGTGGTTTCTTATACTTCTCAGTGTGCTGAGTGCTATCCTTATATCTTGTAGCAGTTCCGAGAAAGTTCGTTACGATAACTATCGAATTTTTCAAATAAGACCTGACAATTCAGTGCGTTATAATTTGCTGGAGAATCATATCGGTAACGAGAGCGTGAGTATTACAACTGGAAAAAAAAAAATATGGAAGTTAATGTAAACCCAAATTCTCTAAATTATTGCAGTATCAAGTTTTGCGATATCCCAGGCATGAAGATGGTATCAGTGAACTATTGGTGCCGCCTGAAAAAGTTGAATCTTTTAAGAATTTTCTTGAATCAGATGGGTTTGACTTCGACGTAGTTGTAGGCAACGTTCAAAAGTGAGTAGTCAAAATATGGCGCGTTCCTAATTGAACGAAAAATCAACTTTGGGACCTTATCCTATATGATTCCGTATCTTTTCAACCTGGTGCTAAGCTTGCCAGTCTTGTGCAACACGTCCTTGATATGTACAGTTGAAGTTTAAGGGGATTTAAGGGAAGGGTTCCAGTGTTGTGTTCTCTTACATATTCCATTCAATTTCGACATTTTTCCTTTCAAGGCTTATTGACGAAGAGGAAGCAGATCAAGTCGGACGTGATGATTTCAGTTGGACAGCTTACCACAATCTGGATCGCATTTACGGATGGCTGGATCATATACTGGAAACATACCCGCAAGAAACCTCTGCATTTGTCATTGGGAAATCTTTCGAAGGTCGCGAGATACGTGGCTTGAAAATTTCATATAAACCTAACAATCCGGGAATATTCGTTGAGTCGAACATACACGCTAGGGAGTGGATAACATCTGCCACTGCTACATACCTCATTAAGGCTTTGTTGACCTCAAACGATACAAATGTTCAAAATATCGCCAGAAATTTCGACTGGTATATTATTCCAGTTGTGAATGTTGACGGGTTTGTTTATTCGCATCAGCACGTATGTTTGGAACTATTAGAAGTAACTATTCAATTTCAGGAATATAAAATAAATGTTCCAATTTTCCAGAATCGCATGTGGCGGAAAACTCGACAACCTCACAGTTCCTTATGTATTGGAGCCGATCCAAATCGGAATTTTGACAGCTATTGGATGGCCAATGGAGGCGCGTCAAGTCAGCCATGCTCGGAAACTTATGGTGGACCAAAACCCTTCTCTGAGCCAGAAACCCTAGCGTTAGCTAATTTTTATCGGTCTATATCAAGAAAAGTCACTTTGTATTTGGCTTTTCATTCATATGGTCAATATATCCTTTTTCCATATGGACACACTAATAAGGAAGCACCGAAAAATTTAAGGGATTTAACAACTGTTGCAGATGATGCTGCTAAAGCGATAAGAAATTTGTATGGAACGAGATACACAGTTGGCACTGTGGCTGGAACCCTATGTAAATTATGCAGATATGGTTACAGAATTAGATCCAATTGGAATAAATTATCTTTCCCTAATTTTAGATATTGCTAGTGGAGGCGGTTCTGATTGGGCTTACAATGAAGGCGGAGCTCGCTTAGCATATACCTTCGAATTCAGGGACAAAGGGAACACTGGATTTCTTTTGCCAGCTCGACAAATTATACCCAATGCAGAGGAGACCTTGGATGGAATAGTAGCTATGTTAAAAAGTGCCAAAAATTTAGCGTACTTTTAAGACAAAGTGAAAGAAGGATAGGGAAAAATAGGTATATTGTATCAGCAAGCAAAATAATATTTTCCTTATAAAAGGAAACTTGTTGTGAGTGCTGAAGCATTAGATACATTTTTAAAAATGCCTTTACTGAGGTTTTGGATGCATCATCCTAGGTTTCGAATTAAGATAGATGAATGTGGATAATAAGTTCATTTTATTTCAAAGTAAGTTTAAGAAAACTGAATTGAAGAGAGTTTTTTTCAAAAAAAAAAACTTGCATAAAAAAGTGTACAACGTTGTTTCAATAATCTTCTTTTTCTTCAGCCATTTTCCCGTTCACAAGCGGGGTCGGCTCGTCGTGATCGACTTCGCCATTTGGCTCTATCGAATGCCTGATCTGGCTGCAATCTCGAGGCTTTCAAATCACCATCCAGCGTATCAAGCCACCGTTGCTTCGGCCGGCCTTTTGGTCGTTTGCCATCGACTTCGATGTTCAGACCAATCTTGGCAAGTGAATTCTCGTTTGCACGAATTGCGTGACCATACCATCGAAGACAACTCTCTCGAAACTTTTCCACGATCGGCGCAACCTCATAACGATCGCGGATATCCTCATTTCGGATGTGACCAAAACGTGTGACGCCACTAGTCCAAAGAAGCATTTTCGTCTTCATTACCGCAAGACACCGTTCATTGTCTTTTATAGCCGGCCAACACTCAGAACCATAGAGAGCAACTGGACGGACGACATTGCGGTAAATTTTAGATTTGAGACGTTCGTTTATACGTCGATCACAAAGAACACAAGTTGTAGAACGCCACTTCATCCAGGTTGCGTTAATGCGTGAAGCAATTTCATAACGCAGTTCTCCATTGGCTGATAGCGTTAACCCGAGGTATTTAAATCACTCAGTTCTGGGCAGATCACTGCCGCTGACAGTGATTGTGCTTGTTTCATGGGGATCGGTCGTCAAAAATTCAGTTTTCTTTGGATTCAATCTGAGACCGTATTGTATGAGGCGATCATTCCATTTTTGAACAAGTTGCTCGAGATCATTTTTGCTATCAGATGCTAGGAAAACGTGATAGAGCAATTGAACCCAACGCACGAGTTCTTCTGGTACTAAGTGTTGTCGTAAAGCATACCAGATGAGTTCGTGTGGTACACGGTCAAACGCTTTCTCTAGATCCAGAAATGCAATGTAAAGAGGGCGATGCTTCTCACGGTGTTTCTCCGTGAGTAACCGCGCAGCGTGTATTGCGTCAGTAGTTCCGCAGTTCTTGACAAATCCGGCTTGATTCACGGTTATTTCAACGATTTCGCGAATACGGTTGTCCAGATTGCGTTCAAAAATCTTCATGGTATGGGAAAGTAACCGGATCGGACGGTAATTTGAACATTCTGCTGGACTACCCTTCTTTTTCCATATTGGAACAGTGGTACTTTCTTGCCAGTCAGATGGTGTTCTTCCTTCCTGAATAACTCGGTTAAAGAATTCACTGAGCCACAGTGTTGGGTCCCAGCTCTTCGCTTTCCAGAGCTCAGATGCAATGTCGTCAGGTCCTGTTGCTTTCCCCGATTTCATTTCTTTTATTGCCTCCTCGATTTCAGTTGCGCTGACTGGTGGAACTGCTCCAAATGTCGGCAATGATTGTGGAAGTGGAGGATGAGCAAATTCTTCAGTTGAAATATGCTCGAAGTATTCTCGCCATATATCCGTTGGGGCTCGACGGTTGGTAAGTAAAATTCCCCAGTTTATCGTAAAGATTTTTGAAATGGTTCGCTCGGGTGACAACGACCGCTTTCTTTGCTTCCCGGTTGGCATTCTTATTAATTTGCCAATTGGCCGGTGTTTTATCTTCGGGAAATTTGCGGCAGAGGTGTTTCTTTTCACGGACCTTCATTTCAACATCATCATTCCAAAGCCAAGTATCTCGGTTGATGTACCGCTTACCCGGCTTGGTGACCCCGAGGGTTGCAGAAGCCGCTTTGTGGATTGTGTCTTTCATTTGGTTCCATGATTCTTCCACATTCGTAATGGTTGGCAATCGTATGAGTGAGACCGTTTCTTCTTTCTTCTCACCAAATTACCACCATTTAATGCGTCGCGGGCCAGTGCGTTCCTCACGCTGTTTTATCGGTGGCTTAATTCGCAGGACGGCAATCAACGGCCGATGTTGAGGTGCGATGGTCTCATAGGGAACGACTTTGCAATCACTGACAGTGGTAAAATGTTGGCGTCTTATGGGAATATAGTCGATTTGCGTTTTACTGTTCCCACTATAAAATGTAGGAAGATGAGACAATCGTTTGATGAACCATGTATTCATAAGTACAAGGTCATGGGTGTCCGCAAAATCGATTATACGCTCGCCACCCTCATTGCGCGCTCCGAACCCCTTTCCCCCATGGCACCTGTTACCGTCTGCCTTTTCACCCACATGACCATTAAGGTCGCCGGCAATGATTATATAATCGTCAGCAGGCACGTGACAAGTTGTTTCAATAATATAAGCCACAAAACTTTGCTTCGGCCGTTTTTCCCAAAAATTTTCAACATTATTGTTAAAACCGATTACACATGTATGATACAAAGTATCAGCCAATACTTTTCAACATTTTGAGGAGCATACGAGTCTCTCATCTGCTATGAGGTTCTGTTGACAAATGCCTCAGAACTGGATAACACGAAGCTGGTATAGTATTTGACAGATCGTATTTAGCAATAGAAAATGCATTGAGAGGTAAACTGTTAAAACACGTGCGATTGCTCTACCACGATCCGAAAAGTAAAGTTTGAAATGTGCCGAGAGTATCGGTCGGTGTTCATCAAGGAAGCGCCTCTTTGCTCTTATTATGGACATTGTCACCCGGGACATCCAACGTCCAACGCCCTATACACTGCTTAATGTAGATGATGTTTTCCTGGCTTCTCATAGCAAAAACGATCTCGATCAACTTGTCTAAAAATGAAATGATCGTCTCATGCAACACAGTTTAGGTTGAATTTGAATAAAACAGAATAAAACCCATGAAACAGGCACTATCACTATCAGTGGCAGTGACCTGCCCAGAACTGAGCGATTTAAATATCTTGGGCAAATGCTATAAGCCAATGCGTTATGAAATTGCTTCACGTATTAACGCAACCTGGATTAAGTGGCGCTCCAGAACAGGTGTTCTCTGTGATTGACGTATCAACGAAGGTCTCAAGTTTAAAATTTACCGCAATATCGTCCACCCTGTTGCCCTCTATGGATCTGAGTGTCGGACGACTATAAAACAATGAACGGCAAATTGTGGTAATGGAGACGAATGTGTTACCTTGAACTACTGGCGGAACACGCCTTGATCATCTCCAAAATAAGGATATCTGCGATAAAATATGGGATTGCACGGATTGTGGAAAAAATGTGAAAAAGGGCTTCGATGGTATCATCATTTAGTTCGCGCTAACAAGAATTCGCGAAAATTGTTTTGAACATCAAAGTTAATGGTAATCAACCAAAGGAGCGGTGACTTGATACGCTGGATGGTGATTTGAAAGCCTCGCGACTGCATCCAGATCTGGCTTCGACAGAACAAAATAGCGCAACCATTTACGGGGAGTCGACCGCGTATATGAACGGGGCAAAAACTGAAGAAAAACGAGAGGAAATTACTCCAGTTTTTTTCGTGAGTAGTGTCAAAAAATTTGATCGGTCCATTGAAATCACAATTTTCCACTTCTCCAGAATCCCAGATTTAATACCACTTTTTGAAACTGAACCATTGAACAATTTTCCTCAAACGAGCCTTGCCTTCCACCATTAAAATTTCTACCATCGTCAAAGGAACACCCTGTATAGACTGCGGAATCGTCAATCCTCCTGTATGAGGCCAAAAATTGTTAGGACGATTTTTCTCTCGGAGACCGCTAAGACTTCACAACTTCTCATGCTAAGAACCTCTCCTCTCCGAGGAATACATGAGGACTGGAAGGATCATGGTCTTTTACAGTAAGACCTTTAGGCCTACGGTAAGAAGTTTTGGCCGAAACAATTTTTGTTGAAAAGATCATAAAACAATAATTATTGGGAATGCCATTTTAATCTTTTTAGTTTTACATAGAGGTATATTGAAAGTTTTCTTTAATTACTTCTGCATCAGCACTCAAAGGCGTTTGTGGCAATCCAGCAAGCAATTGGACAGGCCAACTCCAATTTGCAGCCGGCACGGGTGGGGGGCTTACTTCCACTATCCGGCACTTTATTTGGCGTCAATATATCGCCATCGAATCATCCTACGCAGGTCGGCTAGCATGCCCGCAAAAGTTGGGCAAAATACAGGTGTTATACCTAAGCCCCTCCATGCACATAATCCTCCTACTCCAACTGCTTCGCACTGTTTTGATGCTACTCCGATAGCTTCGACCTCCCGGCAAACCCTGCAGCCCAAACTTTGTCCGTCGATAGTGCTTCATCCGGAGAGGCTGCTGTTCACCTGCCGTTAAGAGTAGCTCTTCCAGTAGCAGCTAACCCATCTTCAGCGCGCTATCGCTCCACCGGATTATCAATTATATTCTACTTCTTCTGATGAAGTTCTTAAATACATCAGAAGTAAAGCGGTAATTGTATCCTTCAAAGTGACGTGTCCAAATGGCTACGATGCCGTCGCGAAACCCTCCTTTTGACCGCCAAGAGTATTTATTAAGCCTTACCAGCGGAATAAATTGCGAACAAATTTCCGTGTCGCCCGCCTGCCTCACCGACCAAACTACTTGACAAGTAGCTTAAGTCTTTATTAAAATGTGAGAGAAGCCTACGTACTAAGGTGTTGTATTTCAATCTTTCTGCCCTAACTTCCCAACACCATTCCATCTGTATCAGTGAAACGTGGTTGGATGATAAGATTGTAAGCACTGAGTTCCTCCAGGGGTTCTCTGTCTTTCGCTGCAACAATCAGCTGCTGGAGGTGCCTTGACCGCGGATAAGTTCCCCCTACGAACCGAATCCATCTTTTCTTCATCTTCTAGCTCCTATTAATGGATCACCTTACGTGTTTTCCCTCCCAAAACCGGTTCTTTTATTATATGTTGCGTATACTTCCCTTGCTCAGTCTTTCCTATCTGCACGATGAATTCTTCGACAGTCTTTCAGAAGTGCTTACTATAACTTTCCCTTCATTGTCTGTGGTGAATTTAACCTCCCTTTGCTCTCCTGGCCTAACATTTCCCGGCTAGCCATAACTTCCAATTTGTTCCTCTTGTCCGTCTCCCTCTTCATTCACTTTCATGAACACCTGTGCTGCTCTGTTTAACCGCACTACAAATCATCTAAATAGCATTCTCGATCTAGTCCTTTTTAACATGCCGGAACGGCTCCTTTCTTAATTGTCTCTTGCTTTTCCGTATGTTGTTCCTGATGTCCATCATCCCGCCCTTGAGCTCGAAGAACTGCCACGCTTGAACTACCATACTATGCGCGAGCCCTCTAACCTCAACTGTCGTAAGGGCAACTTTGAGGGTTTGAACTTAGCTTTGGCGTCAATCAATTGGGCTCTCATTATCTCACCATTAACCTGGAACCAAACGCACCTCCCCATTAATTGCATTTTGTCTGACCTTCTTCCTAGTTGCGTTTGTTCCGCCCCCAAATCTATGAACTCCAACCTACCCTCCTACCTCCTACGCTTCTGTCATCCTTCTCCAAGATTTTCGAGGGGTAGGTCAATGTCTGGTTGACCACTCATTTCGGTCACCTGTAGCGTTTCCTTTGATGGTTGCACTTTTAGTCCTTTCCCCCCTCTCCTCTGGTGTGCCGCAAGGATGCATTCTATTCTTCTATATTCTTTATTAACGACCACCCCTCTATCTTCACTTGTCCTTGCTTGTTCTACACCGATGACTTCAAGCTGTTTTTCTCTGCTTCGTCCCCAATATATTGCGCTTCCCTGCAGGCAAATCTGGATACTTTTGTCCATTGCTGCACAGTTAATAACCTCTCCTTGCCCTTGCTCCTGCTCTCTTGGCAGTTGCTCTCTGTCCTATCTGAATTCTATTCTCGACCCGGGCGATTTCGATGATAAACTCCATTTTGACAGCCACTACCCGTTCTTCCCAAATGTCATGTTTTATGCTGCGTCCCTGTACTGATTTCACCCCGGTCCTACCCTCCATAATGCTTTTTAACTCCCTCGTGAGAAGTATCTTTCAGTACTGTTCCGTGATTTGGCTCCCCTTCTGTAATTGTCATTGTCTCACTCTAGAGAAAATACAGCGTGAATTCACCCGCTCGCTCTTCTTCAAGATGAACCTTCCCCGTTTTGAATACCTCGTCTGTCTTTATACCTTTCGCCTCCCTTACCTCCGGTAAAGTAGAATCCTTCTCGATCTTTGCATCTTCTTCGAACTCTATACCGGCCTAATGGACTGCTCCGTTTCTGCTGATATCGTCCTTCGTAACGCTTACATTTTCGGTGTGCCCTTTGCAGAGCTCGAAATCTATTTCTATTCTCCAATCCCGAGACTATGTCGGAGTTATAATACCCTACAGCTTGGTCCCGTGGACTCCTTTTCGCACTTTAGTTTTAAATATAAACTACGATCTTTGCTCTTCCCTCTTTCTGAGGGCAATATGTAATTGGAATTCTTTATGTTAATTGTTCGTTTAATAAATAAATACCACTCACTACGAAGCGCAAGCTTGATCATCTCAAACCCCTACTGGTATGCCATAGAGGTTAGTTGAGAAACAAGGATCAAATAGTTGGGAATTACACTTGATCAAAAACTTCTTAGGAAGACGTATCTTCGAAACAAAATATCGCACACAAGCTTTACATATCCAAATGGTGGTTCTCTCCTAAATCTTAGAAGCTATCATCGTCGTTGTGTCAGACTATCGACTCGCCACTTGGGAATTGATCAACATCATCAGACCAGCACACCTCCATGGGAGTTCCGCCCAAGCTTGTGCTCATCTTGTTCATGAGGGCGTCTTCCAGCGACAACACATGATGTTTCCCCGCAGCTCCATTGCAATCTAACGACGAAGTTGCTGAATCGGCGGATGAAGCTGACGAGATAATATCATCTGATGAAGCCGAACAACCCTCATCCTCAGAATTCGTGCCAGAAACCATTGCCTCACCGGCAGACTCTTGAATTTCCTGACACTTCTTCAGAACTTTCAGATCCTGAACCGAAGGATGGGAAGTTAGTGACATTATTTGCAAACGGTTTTCAGCTGAAGTTAGAGCAGATGTGTCGCAGGTTATCAAGTTAGGCGCTTCATACGACTGTTTCCTATAAAGACCATCTTCATCATCGTGAGAGAAAGATGATCTGCGTGCGAATGTGATAGTTGGTGCGGAAGTTGGGGACACTAACTGATGTTTCAAAGAAGCCGATCGCTCGTGTCATCTATATGGACCTCTGAAAGATATTACGGCGCAATCATGTGCCGAAGCCCTCTGTCGAGAGTGGATACCTCGCTTTGGCGCCCCTGCAGTGGTCATCACTGACCAGGGAATGAAATTTGAGTCCACCCTTTTCTCCGAGTTAGGCAAACTGCTTGGTTTTAAACGCCAGCGGACTACTGCATACCACCCACAATCCAATGGGATGCTAGAACGTTGGCACCGGACGCTGAAAGCCGCCATTATGGCACGCGACGATCCTTCCTGGTCCCAAGTCTTGCCTCTCGTCCTACTCGGCGTACGTACAACCCGACGAGAGGAATTTGCTGCCAGCCCCGCGGAGCTAGTATACGGGGAGAATCCGAGACTCCCAAGCGATCCGGTCTTCGACAAGAGATCGGGTCTCACAGAGTCGGGGTTGGTGCGTCTGCTGAGGGACAATCTCCGACGCATAAAAGCCACACCACCCACCCGACACTCGTCCACACCTGCCTGTTCGTCCAAGGAACTGGACACGTGCACGCACGTTCTGGTCAGGACGGATGCCGTCCGGAAGCCGCTGCAGCCTCCATATGAGGGTCCGTACCGCGTTCTCGAGCGGGGAGAACATTTCTTCCAGCTCGAGATCGGTGGACAGAAAAAGGCGGTCTCTCTGTCCAGGCTGAAACCCGTGTCCGCCCCGAAGCAGCGTCGTGTCCGCTTTGTGGATTGACGGTGAACGAAGTTCCGGGATCAGTCGCCGAAACCCCTAGGTTTTATCTGGGGGCGGAGTGATGTGGCGCGGCAGGATTCGCAGCATTCGAAATTTATTTCGAATGTTGCGAATGCGAACAAATAGATGGCGCGGAACTATTCACTTGTAGTGTCTACTACAATATATATTAAAACTAGAACGACTCGGGATCTTACTTGTTTATTAGCTTTAATCTGATTACATTTGTAAAACTAAGTTCACTCTTGTCGTAACAACTCTCTTCGTATCAGTGTCCTTTGTATCGCGATCGCCGGTTATTTATTCCTTGCATTACTTCCAATATCAAGCACTGACTCTCACGGCGCTGTGTTCGTTAGAATGCAATTCAGGGCTGCCACACACTTTGTAGAGCTCGCTACGGGAGTGGAAGACTAGCGAGGAAAGTGTGCCATGAGTTAGGGGCAGAAAGAAACACATGAAGCGAGATAAGAGAGATTATTATAATTACCATGTAGTGAAACCAAAAAAGGCGTTTTAGAAATTATGCAATTCCCCAATTGTGGTTTTTCTTGTTATTTGATTTTAATTTCGACAGATTGACTCGAATGTATTTAATTCAAAAATAGATAAAATTATCTATTTGGATGTCAGGGAGATGTCATTGCATTTGTAGAACAATGGTGCTACCAGTTGTAGTGGGTTAGACTAACGATTAATGAAATGTAAGCTTAGTGCTGAATATGCTAGACAATTATTGCAAAGCTCCACTGTTCGGTGCTTACTTGAATCGCGTTTAAGCTTTGCGACTTTCCAATTATATTATTCACTCGAATTTTCTTTGGAAAAGCTAAAAAGAAATTCTTACAATTTTTAATCTTTATCTTTTTCTAAGATTATTTTCAGGTTTAGATATATTTATTTCGTACATTTCAAATAACAAGGGAAATTTGTAAATATTATATTATTTTAATTTTTTTCATAAAAAAGTAGACCATTTCGTTGACCCCGACGTGATTTGAACACGCAACCTTCTGATCTGGAGTCAGACGCGCTACCGTTGCGCCACGGAGTCGCACACTAGGAATCTACGTGATATTTAAAATTAATACCGAAATGGGTCTTTGTCTGCTGAAATGCTTAGTAATCGATAGCATCCCTAGTTTGGTTACAAGGGTAAAGGCCCTAGAGAATGCATAGATTCAGAGAACTTATGTTACTCTCATGGAAATATTTTACGAACAAGGTTTGAAGTGAACACGATAGCGAATAAGTAACTGCGATATGAGGTTAGTCAATAGAGTTTTGTTTACTATATAGTACGCGGATATATCTTTTTCTTTGTGAGTTTATATAATACTTTCAAGAGGCAGCGTTTTTTTTTAAGTTTCTGGTGAAATTTCAAATGCGAGTGATAGAATTAAGTAAACGAGATTTAGTGGGTGTTGATGCCGCGTGGTTGTAATTTTCCTTTATTATGATCGCATAGTGTTGTTGCCAAAACAATGGTGATTCGTCTTTACTGGTTGCCAATTTTGGAATTTATTTGTTTGTGTCTCGAGGTAATAGTAATACAATGTATTTTTAATAGAACGGTGTAAATGTGAGAACGTGTAAATGCATTTATCAGGCGTTGCGGCGAGACTTAAAAGTCTTCCGTAGAATCGTTACCTTGTGCTGATAATTCACTTGCAATTCTAGTATACAAAGCAACTTTATACTCATGTTTTCTAGGGTAGATGTACGAGTACATACTTACCATATACATACATGCTAATAATGCTTGGATATTTTACTCTAAAAATTTAATAGTCGACTGCTTTTCAGAAGTGAAAATGTGACTCTTTAGAGGGTTCTAATTTTTTTTTACACCAAATCTCTATACGGAGATAGTAACATTATAGTTGTCCCGCTGGGAACTTAAAAAACGTACAAATGCAAAAGTTATCATGGGATAATTTCTGCTAAACCGCAAGTCATTATATACTTACTCTAATGGCTACAATTAATGCCATCATATGCCCATAATGATAGTGGGTGTGACTGTGATTTTGGCTGTTTGTCGCATTTGATATTTCCACTGTTATGATTTTGAGTTTAGGCTGCACATTCTACAATAAATAGGGCTATATGCATATGGAGCAGTTAACAAACGGTCAATCACTGTAAGCGAACCTGGAAAGAGAGAATTAGATTTATATAATATGTAGCATGTGGGGAACTTAGACTTGATTGTCTCAGCTACTATTCGTCTCCTGAATATTAAGATTGCAATATATTCTAATATGATGTATATTTATTGGAATTTGGTTGACAACCGTATAGTTTGTACCAAATTTTTCAATTTTGAATGTGTAGTATGATTAATACTGTTGTGTAGTTTTAAATACGTAGAATAAGTCGATTCAGTGGTTTTCCTATTGGCTTTCAAACGTACGCATTTGGGGTTTTTCTCATCATCCATACACTGTACACGTTTGGCCCATTGTACCTTTTTGAATTTAATCAGAGTAGAGACCTCCGGACTATTAAAGAGGCCAATTAGTATTTTTTTGTAAAATATTGGGATTGGGAAAAAAAAAATGTCGTGTTTTGTCTATAGATTGCGACACTTAAACATATCTTGTGTTGTACTTATCGCATCATGTTATACGGCGATTTGAAGACGAAAATCTGTGCTACAAGTCTCTCTTTGACAGTGCTGTAATCGTACGTTTCAATCTTAAGTTATAGCGCGTCAAAGATGGAGTCCACCAAGCAAGAAATTCATCATATTTTACGTTTTTACTACCTGAGAGGTAAAAATACAAGGAAGGCGGCCGAAAAAATTTGTGAAGTTTATGGTTCGATCAATTTCGTTCTGGCGTAGTGGATAACGAAGGTACACCCCGTACTGGTAGGCCAATCATCTTAAAAACCGATAAAATCGTCGAAATCATCCATGTTACTATTTCCGTATATGTGAGTATTCGCTCGGTTGGCCAGGAACTAGGTATAGACTATAAAACCGTTTGGAACCACTTGCAGAAGATTTGATTCCAAAAAACTGGATGTTTGGGTGCCACACGAGTTAACACAAAAGAACCTCTTGGACCGAATCAACTCCGGCGATGCACTGCTTAAATGGAACGAATTCGACCCATTTTTGAAGCGGATGGTGACTGATGATGAAAAGTGGATCAACGTACGTCAACCTCCAGCGAAAAACATCGTGGTCGAAGTACGGCGAGCGGGCCCAAACCATCGTCAAGCTCGGATGGACGGCCAGGAAGGTTTTGCTGTGTGTTTGGTGGGATTGGAAGGGAATCATCCACTATGAGCTGCTCGTGGTGCTCAGAGGGGGAAGAAGACGGGGCGGCAACCCTGTCGGCTGAACCAAAACCAGGTGGCCGAGGACAACCTCCACGTGGTGGCACCGGGAAACGCTGTATCGCATTAGCTTGCCGGCCGTGATGCAGTAGGTGAATGCTCTAAGGCTTAATTAACTCGACCGTTTGAAGCAGGCGATTGACCAGAAGCGGCCAGAATTGGTCAATAGGAATGGTGTTGTGTTCCACCAGGACAACGCTCGGCCTCACACATCTGGGATGACCCGCCAGAATCTACGGGAGCTCGGATGGGATGTCCTATCACACCCACCGTATATTCCGGATCTGGCAACAAGTGATTACCATCTGTTCCGGTCCATGCAAAACGCTCTTGGTGCTACTAAGTTGGCCTCAAAAATGTCGTACGAAAACTGGCTGTCTGAGTTTTTTGCAAATAAGGAGGAGAGGTTTTATAAGGGGGGATAATGAAGTTCCCTTCTAAATGACAACAAGTTTGCGAACAAAACGGCGCATATTTGACTTAAATCGGATAATTATAAGAATGTTAAATATAGCGTCAAATTTCGATCACAAATACCACATTTCTTTTTCCCCAACCCAATATTTATGTAAAATAGAACCTTTTAAAAATGGGTTCATTTCTTGTCAGGAGCGAATTTGTTAAAGACCCTGGCCTAAAGATACCAGTGTCTGAGATTTTTACCGTCTAAAACCACTGCCGACTCCATCCTACCCCGTGGAACTACTATAAGGTATTACGTCACTGGATGGCACTGGTGTGAGCTAACACTTTTTCTGTGATTCTTGGATAATGCAAGAATACGTGTTCTGGGTGCTCCGAGATTTCATTGCAATTGAGGCGTGGTGACCAATTTAAATCCGTACAGGTACTGGCGTTATCTTAAATTCCCCGATTGATGGGGGTACGGATCAGCTGTTTTTTATCAACGGCCTATCCTATCCTTTCGGCGTTTTCTTATCTGTGATAAAGGAGAGATTGCATATTGTATGTATATATTTGACATCTCATTTGTGAGGATGTCAATCGGCACCGTTCCCGAGATGGCGAACGCTACATTGTCTGACACGATTCTAAAGATCTCTGTCTTGTTTGTAGACTGCATTCAGGGCTGGATAGAGCAAGATCGACCTTACCACCCCTAGGCAACCTAAAATTATACCATGCCCTATCTACATTTGGCATCATCCGTGCTAGAACCATACCTGCTTTGGATGCTTTGTCGCAAGCATATTGCTCCTGCCTGAGCTTCGTGTCTGTCATCACTCCAAGTATTTGATGGCTGGCTTAGAGGTGATGGTATAATTGGCCTTCTTTCAAAATCGAAGCAATAAGTACATCTTTGTACATGATGTTTCACACTTGTGGCTCTAGCATGAAGCCCTGTGGGAAACCCACGGAAACAACGTACTCGTAGAAATAACGCACTCCGTCATCGGTGTCAAACTAGAGCCTTCGTTCGTGTAAGAAGTTGGAAATACCAACCATCCCCAGGGATTTCAGTAGTAGATTATAATTAGTCGAAGTGAATGCGTTTTCTACGTCCAGAGTCACCACTACTTAATATTTGCTGTTGCGTGAATTGAATCTCCAGGCAAACCAGTAACTCATTTGATGACATCAATGGTTGATGTGGCTTTAAGGACCCCATACTATCAATCTGAAAGACTTTTTTTACTCTCAGAAAACGGGAGCAATCCACCACCCCTTAGTGTCCAGAAGACACAGGCTGCTGTGAGGATGGCTCACCGGGATCTTTACTAATTGTGGCAGGAGTGCTACCTTCGGCCGTTACCATGCGTACTTAAAATAGCTCGGACACGCATACTTTTAGTTGCTCAGGTTTTCCTTTCCTTTCCGCTTTTTTGTTGGTACTTTAGTCCATCCATTATATTCGTTACGCTAGCCCACGTTGAGCCATATGCTTTCCCCCTTCCGGATTTTAAAATATCCTTTTTATTTTTTCTTCATGTAATTTCTTATCATATTTTATTGCGTGGTGCTTGTCCTTTACAAACTCGGTCAGCTCAGGGTCCTTTTATTTTGTTTTTTTTTGGGAGTAGGGTAGGTGAATGCGTTTACGCACAGAGTGTTGGACTCCCGCAACAGCACGCTGGCGGACTACCAACTAAACACCTCCCTGTCATCAGGGAACTAGCCTGGAACCGTTTGACACATTACTTCGGGCTAGCCCTCCCGCTCTCCCGGCTTTGGGAGCCTTCAAGTCAGGGAATTCCTTTCATCAACGGGAGGGGAGGGGAGGAAGGAGGGGAGTTGTTAGTTCAGGGAACCCCTTACCGTCCGATCCCTCCGCCGGTCGAGTTCAATCTTCTTCGTAGTAAGAAGGGCCTGAACATAATGCGCAATATGATTCCAGCTGCCAGCGCTCTTCAGCATCTCTCTGACAATGTTGTCTGGAGAGAGCTCCCCTGTGTCTGCATAAAGCTGCTGGCGGAGGCCGTTCCACCTCTCGCAAGAGAAAAAAGTGTGTTCAGCGTCATCCGCCACTTTATTGCAGAACACACAATCAGGAGATCGCGCCTTCCCAACCCTGTGCAGGTAAGACTGAAAACCTCCATGCCCACTTAGAAGTTGGGTAAGGAAGTAATCAATCTCACCGTGCTTTCTGTTCAACCATGGGTCTAATTTGTCGATGAGCCGCGCAGTCTACTTGCTCCTTGGCTCATTTTGCCAAGAAAGTTGCCACTCGTTAAGGGTGCGTTGACGTTCTTCACGGGCAACCACTTCCCTTAAGTTTTCGCCCTTACGGCGATAGATAGCTTTGCGCTCCTTGGTAAGGAGGGCAACGGGGATCACTCCCGCAATCACCATCACAGCTGGTTCGGAGACGGTGCGATAAGCAGACGCCACTCGCAAAGCACTTGAGCGAGGCGTTTACGATGCACCTCCTTATCAAGGGCATCAGCCCATACCTCCGGACCATAGAGAAGGACGGACTGCGTTGCTCCCATGAGGAGACGTCTCCTAGTTGATATAGGGCCGCCGACATTTGCCATTAGCCGACTCAAGGCCGCGACTCCTGCTGCAGCCCTGTCCGCGGCTGCTTTGATTTGCTCGAAGAAGCTCATCTTCGAGTCGAGCATTAAACCAAGGTATTTAATCGCTGGTTTTGACTCTATGGTCAACTCGCCGATCGATATGGGACGCAAGGTCGGGATTCTCCTTCTGGTCAGGATGACTACTTCGGTGTTTTCCAGCGCAAGGTTGAAACCGTGAGCAGTCATCCATCCGCTTACTCGTCGCATCAATATGCCAAGTCTGCTTTGCGCCTGTTCAACAGTGCGTCCGGTAACAAGTGCCGCAACGTCGTCTGCATAACCGACCAGGCGCGACTCTTCGGGCATATCGAGTCTCAGCAGACTATCATGGGAAGCGTTTCAGAGGACCGGCCCTAGGATGGATCCCTGCGCTACTCCCGACGTGATTTCCATCCTGGCCCTCTAGCGTCTCATAGAACAAGCTCAGGGTCCTGTTCTCTATTAACCCGGTCCTTCCTTTGACATTTATTAGTTTTCTTTGTGCCTTATTGCTTAGGGTCTTTGGCATTGGCATTGGATCTCAGAGTTGATGAGTTTGTGCTGAATGGGTTTTTTTCTCCTATAGCACCTCCTGCTGTCCCCTCTTGAATAAATACGGTGGGTGTTGTTACTGTTTTTGCTTGCCAGCGTTCTGCTTTCATCTCATATTTCTTCAGTTTTGTTATCGGGATTCTCAGTAAGATCAATTCATACTTCGTTTAAGAACCTCGATTCCATTGCATTATGTATCGAAAACACATGAAGTTTTGTTCATGGCGTGAGGAAGGCTGAGTTGTTAATTAAATCGAACGTTAAACTCGTCCGTTAATATCCTTTACAGGACCATCGCAAGATTGTTGACCATATGTACATTTTTGAAATCATTTTGGTTTGCAGTATCTTCCACTTCCCTGACCAGTGTAATAGCAAATTTTCTCTTGTCACAGCGTACACTATGTTGAACTTCTCGGGATTTCGCTCGATATCCGAGTTCTAGCGCATCATGCCAGCCATAGCTAGCAGCGGTCAGTAGAGCCTTCAAACTCTTCCGTTCATCGATCCGATTCTGCAGTCAGCGTGATCTTATGACGCCCTTTTGGAACATAACCAACGACCTGTATAGCACCCGAAAAAAGACCATTTTTTATGGCGGCCCAATCATCGATATTCGCAACCTCTGCCGTTCGATCAGCAAGATAGCTCCTCCACTGTCGAGCGGAAAGTGGGTCATATAAGTGGTCGATGTTGAACTTAGAAGGTTGCAGCTCTTCAACCATGAGAGAAGTGGCGGACACAACACGCAAGCGAATGGAAGTGACCATCAGATGGGGATCCTTTTCGAGGCTGATATCAGCGCCATTCTTGTTACGCACATCCAGAAAACAACTGATCTGATTGCTCATACGGTGTCGGTCAGTTGAAACCCAACTGATTTTATGGCAGGCTCTGTGTCCGAACAATGTGCTACCAATGAAGAGGCGGTGGAAGTTGCAGAAATCCACGAACGTTTCACCATCAGATGTCCAAAGAAAGTGTTGTCGGATCCTAGCTTGGGTTCAGATCCCTTGACCTATATTTAACTGTTTGTAGAAAGCATCGTTCCCCACTACATCGGAAGTCTACGTTGGTGCATAGCATTGTATAATTGTAATGCTCCTTAACCTGAACCGGAATCTTACAGTTAGAAGTCTCTCAGAAACCGGTAAAGAGAGTGCGCCCTGCGGTAGCCGTCAGAAGCAACGCGACATCGGGGTATGATCCTAGTAATGGGTATTTCGAGATTGTGTTATTTCTCCTCCAGGATAAACTGAGCTTTAGTTGTGTGAGTGTGTGTGTATGGTGGGGGAGAAGCTACAGCTTCTGAGCACTCAGGCCGTGTTGGCCCATTGTACTCGCCTCCCGTGTCTAACGGAATATTCCGGATTCGTTAACGTATCGCAGGATTTCCGTTAGTGGATGTGATGCTACCCGTCGCAATTGGAGGACATCGGCAACAAAGATCTGATGCCTGATGCGTCCATAGGCGGGGCATTCACATAGGAAATGCTCCGTGGATTCCGCTTCCTCATTACAGGAGGGACATATCATCTTCGGTAATTCCTATTCTGAACATATGCCCAGCTAGTGAATTATGGCCTGTCAGAATGCCCACAATACATCTGCAAGTCCTCCTGCTTTTCGACAGGATAAACTTTGCGGTACGTATTTAGGGGTTCTGGCAGGAAAAGTTTGGTGTGTCGAGCCGCATTTAAGCTCTGCCACCTGTCGTTATGGGAAACTTGTTCCCAGTTTTTGAAAACAGATTTAGCCAATGCTACTGATACCCCAATTGCTGGCTCCGGTCCCGGCATAGGGGTGATTGACCCCTCTTTCGCTAAAGCGTCCGAGATTTCATTTCCCTCTGTGACCAGAGTAGTTCCACCGTATTGAATCTAGACATAGAGTTCAAACGGTTTCTGCATTCCTGAACGATTTTCGAGGTGATCAAAGGACTACTCAATGCCCTCAGTGCAGCTTGACTGTCACTGCAGATTGCGATGCGCCTGCCCTTCAACCGCTCATCAATCACCCAGTTTGCCACCCTTAGGATCGCATAAACTTCGGCTTGAAAAACCGTTGCATATTGTCCCAAAGGAAAAGCCCACTTCTCGTTTTTATTCGAGAGGTAGACTCGGGCTCCAGAACCCTCTTCTGTTTTTGAGCCATCGGTGTAGAAGACTTCCGTATATCCCGCCACGCATTCCTCTGGGTCTTCCCAGTCCTCTCTGTGCTTCAGGGTAATTACATATCTTCTACCAAACAGATGTATGGGGACACGAGAATCGGAAGGCATTGTAAGAACTGGATTCAGTCCTCCCAGTAACTCTTCCAATGCTCTGTGCCCCCCACATCCGTTATTTTCCCATAGATCTAATCGAATTAGTCTATGAGCTGCTCTCATTGCAGTGCTTTGAATAAATATATCCAGGGGCTGCAAATTGAGTAGTGCATTCAGAGCTGCGCCGGATGTCGTGCTCATGGCAACAGGTGATACGCAGACAAACAGTTCTTTGCAGTGTGTCTAGTTTACGGTGAAAACCTTTTTGTCTCACCTTAACCCACCACACTACGGATGCATATACGAACATCGGCCTAATGATGGCAACGTATCTCCACATTACCACATGAGGCCTGAGTCCCCATGTCGAGGCAGAGGTTCGTCTGCACAGCCCATAAGCTGTGAGAGCTCGTTTCATTTTTACCTCTACATGTTTGTTCCAAAGAAGTTTTTTATCTAGAGTGACCCCCACTCTTCGGAGAGTTGAAGGGTAGTACCCCTCATCTCAGGGAGACAAAGTCCATCCAGTTTTCTCCTTTTTGTGAATAAAACCATTGTGGCACTAGCTGTCTATCAAATCAACGGCACGCTGTATATTCCAACACACCGTTCCAAGATCCCGATCAACAGCAAGTACAGCCACGTCATCAGCATAAGCTTGAGCGTGTATTGGCAAATTTTGCAGTTCGCATAGCAGTGAGTCGATCAACATACTCCACAGAAGCGGCGAAAGCACACCTGCTTGGGGGCAGCCCTTCGTTGCCTCTGTAGTCAGGTAGCGATCGACCCCTACCTCAACGCACAACATTCTTTGCGTTAGCATAGCATGGATCCACTTAATTAAAGCATCATCAACACCATGCGCTCTGGCGGCATCACAAAGTTTTTGAAAAGGCGCACAGTCAAAAGCCCCTTCAATGTCCACGAACACCCCCATCGCGTACTCACCATTCAAAGTTGCATCCTCTATCTTTTTGACCAAAGAATGAAGAGCAGAGTCACAGGACTTTCCACGTAGGTAGGCATGTTGGTTTTCACTAAGTGGGTGTGACCTAAGTGCGTTTCCACGAATGTGACGCTCCACCAGTCTCTCCAAACCTTTCAGCAAGAATGAAGTCAAGGTGATCTGTCTGAAGTTCTTTGGATTAGAATAGTCATCTTTCCCAGGTTTCGGTATGAAAACTACCTTAACCTGTTGCCAAGAAGAAGGCACGTAGCCCAGAGCAAGACATCCTCGAAAAATATTTCTTAGAGGTCTCTCTAAATGTTCCATACCCTCCTTTAGCATTGCCGGATAGATGCCATCCATGCCAGGTGCTTTGAAATGTTCAAAGGACAGTATGGCAGCTCTCACCTTTTCATGGGTAATAACCGCTTTCGCAGTGTTCCAGTTCCCCTTGCAACGCTTGCGTGTTGAAGGGGTTGCAAGAACCGTAGCTCGTGAAAATACCGTCGGGTTTTCTAAGAGAATCCAACTTGGCCGACTCATCCCTTTTGAGGACTCTGCACAGCCTTGAAGTCTCCCTTTCGCCTTCCAGTTCCTCACAGTACGCTCTAAAGGAGTCTCGTTCCGAGCACCTCACCAGCCTCTTATATTCACGTTGTGAGTTCCTGAAATTTAACCAGTCTTCGTTTTTGTTACTTTTGCAAGCACGATTTAGAAGTCGCCTGGTTGATTTCCTGAGTTTTTGCAGTTCTCGGTTCCACCAAGGAACCGTTTTACCGCTTTGGCCTCGGGAAATAGGACAAGCCTCTTCATAGCACTCTAAAAGTGTGCCGTTCAGAGTTTTCAATTCATCTTCCAGCATCAAAGGAGTCCTTAGTCGCCTAAGGAACTGTACTTTACTGCCAAGAAGTTCATTGAACTTTGCCCAATCCGTTTTCCTAGGGTTCCGTCTTTGTACTGCAGACTGTTCGCCCGCAATAATCAGATTGAATTCTAGATATCGGTGATCTGACAGTGAGACCTCGTCTAGCACTCGCCAGTGTGTAATCAACTCTAACAATTTTGGGGTACAGATTGTTAGGTCAATTACTTCGCTTCTTTTCGGTGCCACGATCGTAAGGGCGCACCCTACGTTTGCAGTCATAAGACCAGCTGAAGTGATGAAATCAAATAGCTTCTCTCCTCTTGGATTGCATTTGCTACTGCCCCAACATATATGTTGAGCATTCGCATCGCAACCTATTAAGAGTTCGAGACCACTTGATTCTGCATATTCCACCAGATCCCTAAGCTCTTGCGTCGGTGGTGGATGCAAAGACTCATAGGGTAAATAAGCGGAGGCAACTATGATGTTTTTCCTCTCGCCACTTATCTGGTATTGTATGATGACCGTAGCTAAGTCCTGGGAACAATATTGTCTCAGCATAGTTGCCTCTAACCGTCTTGACATCAGGACGGAAGCTCTCGGTCTTATAGATCTTTCGTCGTAGACGATCCTAGCCCTCTTTACCGATCCAATGCCACAGATTCTGTTAAATCGAACCCACGGTTCTTGCACCAGAAATATATAGGGGAAATCCTGCAGCTTTGTCATTCTCGCTGCCAACAGGTAGAAGCTTTGGCATGCTGCAGGTTGATTTGACCAATCTTTATGTTTTTCGACAGAAACTTAGTCTATTGTCTTATGGAAAACAGTTAGAAGCGTATGCGGCAGTCCGCGTATGACGGGGTTTCCCCCACACACGTACCGCCAGAGACTCGATCCCCTCGTGATTTATTTCTCTGAGAAAAGTCGTACTTGGAAGTACCGCAATTCCGCATGTTCTCATCCACGAAAGATCTCATCTCATCCCGCAGAGCATTCGTCTGTTCTCCACTTAGCACCTTAATTGGTTTGCGGTGTCCGGGTTGCATAGATTCGATCACTCGAACTGGCATCAAGTTAGTTCCGTTCACGTCTCTGGCTTCAATTCCTTCCGCCTGTTCCTTGGAAGGTGTAGGAGAAGTTACTAGCAGGTAGGATTCACTCTGTAGTCCCTTCCCCAGTGCGAGCCCCTATACGGGGGGCACACCGGTCCTAATCCCCGTGAGACGCGTGGATATAAGCCCTGGTGCGGAGCACAATAAAGCGTTGTCCACAGCAGATGTGATGGTCTTACGCTTCTTGCGCGCATTACCGTTGACAGAAGAGTCTGGTGTGTCCAGTGTGGATCTTACCGGGGTTTCCAGTTTATCCCCACCTTCCGCCGGAGATTCCGCTTGTTTGTGTCCGATTTCTCTGGGCGTTACCGCGCCTAGTGGTACAGCCACGTCCATGTCCTCATTCCCAAGGTGCTTCATATTCCTTCGCAGTGCTCTCTTCTGCTGTCGGCTTCGGGCCTTTCCAGGTTCACAGTGTCCGGACCGCTTGGATCCATTTCCACACACCAGCGTTAAACCAGTAGCGTCCACGTCACCAGCTTCCCGTTCTTCCGCTCTTCCTGGTAAGGATGAAGGAGAAAGTTCTGACAGGCAGAATTCAGCCGTAGTCGGATTTCCAGTTTCTCCCAATTTGAAAGTTTCCGTACTTTCCTTTCTGGCTAACTTCGCCGTAGGCACCAAGTGCAAACTTTCCACTGAGTCGGAAAGCATGCCTTCTACAGATTGATCTGTAGGCGAGTATGAATGTGGTGAGGTCTCCAAAATCCACGCCTCGGCCGCGACATGATTGCTCATGGTCGCGGGTGGATTCGAAGTCTGTGACTTCTTACCACTTGGAGAGTTTAAATCCATCGTTTCCATATTCATATTTTTGGACACCCTTAGTGTAGTAGTAAACTACTACAGGCTCCCCCACCACGACAAGGTGGTGTCGGAGGGGGAGGAGCTTTAGTTTCTTTCACATTTAAATACTCCCGGACTGGTTCTCAGAGTTCTTGATATTCTAGGGTTTTGAGATACATTTCTGAGATATTCAAGGAAAATACGTTTGTATAAAAATTTATTTAGAATAAACAAATTTATATAAAAAAATCTTATCTTCTTAAAATACTATTGAAGTAAAAATTGTCTTGCTGACCCTCTCCATTCAAAATTCGAGAAAGCTCCATTGCTAAAGTGTCAATTCGCGACTTGGCTTCATAAAATTTATCCGTGATACAAATTGAGGTCTTGCAACCGATATTGGCGAAACTAAATGCTGTTGTTGGTAGATGTAACCCAACATTGACAACATCTTTCTTAACCCGCTGTATCATATTCTCCACAGCACCCCCGGCACAGGTGACATATGGGTCCGACAGACTCAAGGGTAACTCCCCATCAGCCCCGGTGGGGTAGCAGCTGCATAAATTCGACATGTCCTCCCTTACTGTCGTAGGCACTTGTTGTACAACGTGGGCGAATTGATTCACATTCGCCTCCGAAGACTGTTCCGCCTCACTGATGCAATCCTCGATTCCGTGCAGGAAAAGATTACTGAGCTGCAACATCTGTCGAAGAAACATTTGTGTCACCTGACGCATGATTGGTGTTGAATGGACAGCGAGCTGGAAGCAGGCTCCTATCAATTCCTGATTAGCCTGATTGAATCCACTACGGACGTTGAAAACGCTATCAGTGAAAAAGTACTTGAATTGGGAGTTCAAGTTGCGTTCCATGCATTCGTAATCCTTTGCCATTCCCTCGATAGTTCGCACGGTGTAGTCCAAATCACGCTCCGTGCTACGTTTCCAACGCAATGCGGTGTAGGTGTGGTCAGCCATTCTAGACGCTACTTCAGCGGTTGCTCCTGCGCAATTAGAAATAGCATTTTTGGCTGTTGTTAACATGGTTTCCGCGATTTTATTAACGTAGTTATTCCCAATCATCGCCATCCTTTGCAGAAAAGGATGCTGGGCGGCCAACAAATGCTGAGCATTTGAGGTAGTTCTTAACAAAAGGATTGCAATTACTACGCGTGCTAACATTTTGACTCTATTTTTTCCAATTAAAGATCTATACTGAACTCTAGAATAATTTACTCAATTTTTATATTATATACCATAAAAGATAGTCGGCAGACAGACTCGTAAATGCTTATTCTTGCAAAATTTCCAGAGTTCAACAATGGTAGCCGGTGTTGCTCGTAGTATGACGGTCAAGTGCATCTCAGAACTAAGTCATCACATTATTAACCTCAGCGAATGAACGTGAATTTGGTTTCATGGTGAAGAGAAAAAAACAGAGTGCAAATGCCATTCAAACATTTTCGTAAAAGATACTTTGTTATTTATCAATCGTTTCTTAGGAATTCCAAAAATAAAAATATGACCCCCGTCGCTTATATTTGCAAAGAAAGTAATCAATGGTTCAATAAAATTTCCCAACTAACAACAGCAATATAAGTTTCGAATATTGATTATAACATATTGGTAAGGAATTTCCTATTAATCGATTTGTTAATTAATTTTTCCGAAATTTGTTTAAATATATCATAATCAATAATAAATGCTTCCCTTATACTTATTGATTTAGTCGTAGAATTTCAAATAGCAACAGATATCGTGAGGTTAAACTTGATTTGTAAAGATAGTATTAGAAATTTTCAGATAATGTACAGGGTGCGTAAAAACTTTTAATAATTTTTTATTTGCTATTTTCGACATTTTATTGAATTCCTTGATTAATTTTAGTCCAGTTATTTGTTTATTTCAAAGTATCTACTCTGAAACGTCTCTTAGATACTGGAGGGACTAGGGACTGTCCTCGGAGCAGTCGTACAACCACCTCTAATATTCCGGAAAAGTTGCAGAAGATCCATTGCCGAATTAAAGGAAATATTAGGAGTTCGATGCATAAAATGGCAAAAGAGCTCAAGATCAGAGAACGTAGTTTCTGAAACATCGTCAAAAATGTCAAAAATCGCATGTTCTCACCAAAGTTCGTAACAATCGGTTCAGCCATTTCTGAGTAAATCGGGTGTGACATACGAACAGACGGACAGACGGACAGACGGACAGACGGACAGACGGACAGACGGACAGAAGGACAGACAGACGGACAGACGGACAGACGGACAGACGGACAGACGGACAGACGGACAGACGGACTGACGGACAGACGGACAGACGGACTGACGGACAGACGAACAGACGTGCGAACTCGTCCAGATGCGATTGTTACCTCCAGTAAGGACAATCTGTCCTACGCGGAGATACTCAAAAGGTCAAAGCGGATCCCGACCTAAAAGATCTGAGCGGAAATGTAAACCGAACCCAGAAAGGGGATCTCATATTCGAGCTGAAAAGATCCAGCGGTGGCAAAACTGATGACTTTCGAACTCAAGTGAAAAATTCACTTGGGGAGAATGCCGCAGTGCGTGCCCAAAGACATGAGATCTATATACAATGTAAGTATCTCGATGAAGTTACATCGAAACGAAAAATTTGCACTGCTCTGAAGGAGCAATTCAAGTTGAAAGAACTTACTGAGGAGTCTGTTGTCGGTCTACGGAAAGCCTATGGTGGCACTCAAACGGCCACCATACGAGTGCCAGCGGAGGCAGCGCAGATGTTGTTAGCTGCCGGAAAGGTTCGGATTGGATGGGTTGTCTCCCGTTTAAGGGAGCAAACTTCACTAAAGAGGTGCTTTAAATGCCTCATGTTTGGGCACTTCGCGAAGGCATGCACCAGCAGCATTGATCGGTCCGATCGATGCAGAAGGTGTGAGGAGAAAAGCCATATTGACAGAGAGTGCAATAGGGACCCCAAATGCCTATTGTGCGAAGCAAAAGAAGGACAAGATAACCGGCATATTGCCGGAAGTAGTAAATGTCCTGAATTTAGAAAGGCGCTCACTGCAATAAGAAAATAAGGTTTATTCAGATAAACCTCAATCATTGCAGGGTCGCTCAGGATTTACTTGAGCAGACCACGTTCGAATCAGAGATGGAAATCGCCATCATAAGTGAGCCATACAGAAGCCGTCACGGTGGCGTATGGGTCACAGATTCGACTGGTGGAGCGGCGATATGGGCTTGCGGTCGACAGGCCATACAATGTACTGCAAGGCAGGCAGGCAGTGGCTTCGTGTGGGCGAAAATAAGTGGTATATATGTATACAGCTGCTACGCCCCACCAAGTTTGACACTGTCTGAATTCGAGCAAATGCTTGATAATCTTGTTCTCGACGCAAGGGGACGAAGTCCAAAGGTGATTGCTGGTGATTTCAATGCTTGGGCTCTAGAGTGGGGTAGCAGAGAATCGAATGCTAGGGGGCGCAGTTTAATAGAAGCTTTCGCGCAGATGGATATGGTTTTGGCTAACGTAGGTGCTGTGAACACCTTCCAGAAAGGAGGGTCAGGCTCGGTTGTAGACCTGACCTTTGTCAGCCCTTCGCTAGCGCGTGGTATGTCCTGGTGCGTCAGCGAACGCTACACCCACAGCGATCACCAGGCAATCTTCTTTGAGACATGTGTCGAGCCACAGGCCAAAGAGCTATCATGCCCGAAACCGGAAAAGATTTCAGGCTGGTCTGCAAAATCTTTGGATGAGGAGATCTTCATAGAGGTGTGGTTAGATCAGCCTGATAAAGCAGGCACCTCTACGGAAAGAGCGGTCCATCTGGCTCAATGCATCGCCAAAGCATGTGACGCGTCCATGCCTAGAAGGTGTTCAGACCAAACTACTGGTGGAATGATGAACTGACCGGCCTTCGATCAGTCTGCCACCGAGCCAGAAGAGTGGCTCAGAGGGCGGTAGGTAGAGTCGAACAGGGACAAAAAGAGCTCGCCTATAAGGCAGCCCGCAAAAACCTCAAGCTCGCCATCCAACGAAGCAAGAGGGAGTGCTTTAAGGAGCTCTGCTCAGAAGCGAACATAAACCCGTGGAGGAATGCCTACAGAATCGTAATGGGACGATTCAGAGGCCGTTGATGTCCGCAGATCACTTGCCCCACCCTCTTGCTGAAAATCATCCAGGGGTTATTCCCTCAGCAAGAGGAGAGCACCGACATATTCCAATCACCTCTGAATGTGACGGCAATTCCTCCAGTCACCAGAGACGAACTGCTGGAAATCTGTGGCAGAATAGGAGACAATCAATCGCCGGGCCTGGACGGAGTACCGAATAAGGCCTTTAAGCTTGCCGTGAAATTCAGGCCGGACATGTTCGCTGAGTTGTTCGAAGCGTACATGTCCGAGGGAATATTTCCAGCGGCATGGAACCAGGTAAACCTCCGGGTGAACCATCCTCATATCGACCCATATGTCTCCTGGACACGGTGGGGAGAATGTTAGAGCGGGTAATCTATAATAGATTACTACCGGTTGTTGAGAGCCAAGGCGGCCTTTCGGATCGGCAGTATGGGTTCCGTAAAGCCAGATCAACCATTGATGCCATCAAATTGGTTACTGGCTTGGTCGAAGATGCAATTCTCGCAAAGGGTAGTACCAGCAAATATTGCGTGGTAGTAACCCGGGATGTGAAAAATGCATTCAATTCGGCCAATTGGAATTTAATACGGAAATCTTTAGCGAAGGTTAGTATTCCCGCCTATCTCGCTGCTATCGTCGATAGTTATTTAACTGAAAGGAGGCTCTGGTACGACACTGATGACGGACCCCAGGAGTACGTCGTTTCCGCGGGTGTCTCGCAGGGCTCCGTATTGGGCCCACTACTGTGGAACATCATGTACAACGATGTACTTTATCTTCCCCTTCCGGAAGAAGCCACAGTGGTGGGTTACGCTGACGACATAGCACTAGTTGTTGTCGCAAAGCATCTTGAAGATGCTGAGTTATACTCAAGCGAGGTTAGAGAGCTGGTTAGAGAGCTCTGGTCTGACGCTTGCGGAGGAAAAAACAGAAGCGGTCCTCATCACGAAGCGCCGGAAGAGAAATTACGCCAGTGTTATAGTCGGGAATCATATCATCACTTCCAAGCCGGCCATCAAATACTTGCGGGTGGTGATAGACAGGAAGCTTAGCTATAAGCAACACGTACAGTATGTTTGTGGTAAATCATCCACTGCTAGTATGGCCCTGGCCAGGATGATGCCGAACGTGGGAGGGCCACGGCATACCTCTAGGTTGCTTATAGCCAGGGTGGTGACCTCAATCATGCTCTATGCGACCCCAGTTTGGAACGAGGCGTTGCGGATGTCAGTTAACACTAGCAAACTGAATGCAGTCTACAGGAGGACAGCTCTGAGGGTATGCTCTGCCTTCAGGACTGTCTCAGATGATGCAGCATTCGTCATCTTTGGAATGATGCCGATTGACATCTTGGCAGATGAGATGGCGAATATATACCATGCGAAGTCAATCTCTCCCTTATTGCAGACGAAGAACGCTGAGAGAGAGAGATCCATAAATAGATGGCAAGAGCGGTGGGAACGCTCGGGAAAGGGTCGGTGGACTCACAGGCTCATTCCTGCCATCAAGGAGTGGTTGGAGAGACGACACGGTGAGATTAATTATAATCTCACCCAGTTTCTCACGGGACATGGAGGATATCTCCAATACCTTCACAGGTTTAAATTTGAGACCTCATCCGACTGTCCAAATTGCGATGGAGTCCCAGAGGACCCAGAGCATGTATTCTTCCACTGTCCGAAATTTGTGGAAGAAAGGAGGAACCTAGAGGAGACTCTAGGGGAGGTGCTGGTACCAGAAAATCTGGTGCCGAAAATGCTAGTACATCAAGAGAATTGGCATGCGGTCAATTCCATGATCGCATCAATTCAAGATAAATTGCGAAAGGCAGAGGAAAGGAGAAAAGCGCGGTCACGTGCGCCGCGTATAGAAGAAATGGGATTAAGCTAGAGTGAGCTGACTCCGCCCCGTGATGTAATACCTTATGGTGGTTCCGCGGGGCAGGGAGGGAGTCGGGGGTGGTTTTAGTGGGTAAACATCCCACACGCTGGTGTATCCAGACCAGTGTCTTTTGAGGATTTCCACCTCCTCAAAAAAAAAAGGCAGACGGACAGACGGACAGGTTTTGTGTAAACACAACCGTCTCTATTTGGTTCGATATCAAATGGATGCGGACTTAGGACTCCTCAATCCTTAAACAAAAAATATACTCTGTAGGGCCTGAAAATAAATTAACAGATCCTAATAACCAAATAGTTTTATCACTTCACTGCCTTCTTTTCCTTGACCTTTCCACATTTGCCCTGGACACAGATTATATCTTATGGTTTATGCATGATTATTGGAATTACATCTTGAAATACTATCGGAAAAGATTGTCAAATAAAATTTATCGTCCTTCAATCGAAGTTTAGCGTCATAGTACGCTTTAGTGCGCCTACGTCAGAGCAAAGTGTTGTATCAATAATTAATCTGGAACGATACATCAAATTCGAAATTATGCTGTTGTAAATATTTGCACGAGACGTTAAGAGTAAAGGTAATGACCAAATTTTTTTTAATAATTTTTTTAGATTAGATTGTATGAGGGGAAATACTACTCTTAATTATTGGGTAGGGTCAGACTATCCAGAAAAAGTAGTATAATAGAAAATATGGCTAATTTTTGCTAACTTTTCCAGTGCTCAACTGTTTTTAGCAATCAAGTTGATTACAATGCTGGTATCTTTCTATTACATCATTACAAGTTACGAACCTTCTTTCTCATCGTCTCTGCCTTACATGCACATTATATGCACACTATACATATCATCAGCTAGACACCTGGCTGACTCTATAGTATCATTTCTCACCACTTTATGTTTTTTTTTCAGCAAGCTATCAGGTGATAAGTGATTGATAAAAAAGTGTTCAATCAAAAGGTTTGATAACAAGTGGACTTCTATTCCGTCTAACATCGGGAATAGTTTATTCGCGGCGCGCATGTAATTTACTTCTATATTCTCAATTAGCAGCGGGAATTGAAGTGAAGTGAAGTGAATTTATAATTTTGTAAAACCACAGTAATAAAATACTACAGACCGGAATAAACCACGTAATGTAATCTCAAAACAACGTAATTCTTCCTAAGCAAAAAGTTAACGAATGTTAATCAATCAAAATACCCAACGCAGTATTGGAAATTAAAATAAATATTTAAGAAAAAAAGAGAAAAAAACAAATATAATTTTCTGCTTAATATCACAAACTAATCTATGCATGCTGTAAGTGATATCCAGTCTCCAATTAGTGGATAATGTAAGATGGCCAAACATAGTCAACATGTAAGTTGAATAATCATCAATTGAAATATTTAAATTGCGTTTAATCAACAATTGAAACCTTTTCCTCGTCCTCGTCCATTATTGCTAAATTTCTGTTTGCTATCAAAGGAAAAACAAAAGCTTTTAATGCCGATAAGAAAGTAATTACTGTGGAATGTGTGAATGTCATCATTTTTAAGTTTATATTTTCTATTTTTGAAAACGTGTTGCTGCTTTATGGCATATTTATCTGTGAGTATCTAATATATTGATTGCCTGTGGGTGTTGGGTAGATGGATGTCATAATCAGTAAAATATTTTTATGACTAAGAGTGGAAGGAGCGGGGAATACTCCTTAGATAGTGAATTGTATTGGGAGTACGAGGGGTGAGTCGAATATAAATTTATTGCATGCAAAATAATGATCGAAGGAACATTCTATTGTGAGTACACAAAAGTTTCTCAACGCATTGCTCCCTGTTCATCCTGCGTAATCACTATGTAAGACCTGTTGTTGTCATGGAGATGGACATCCTTCTCCTCTTGTTTCGGAAAGGTGTCTTCGCTGCCATTCAACACAGTATGACGCATTCCTGCGGGAACCCATTTCAAATGTGTCTTCAACCAGGTGATAATTTCCTATGGTTTTACAACTTCTGTAGTCGAAAACCGTATTACTGAAGGTTGCAGTTCGAATTTTCTAGCTAGAGTTGGGCAATGACAAAGTAAGTGTCTGAGGGTTTCTCCCTCTTCTCCGCAGTTTCGACAATGCGAGTTGTAGAGTCTGGAGGCATAGTCCCCTACAGCCCAGTGCCCATAGAGACCACTGTAATCTTGTATACGTTTGCATTCATCTGGCAAATGACATGGGGACCAAATCCTTCTTGAACACAGGTGGTCATTATTTACTATCTGAGGTTCGTGGCTCCTAATTAGGGGGATCAGGTTCCACTCTTTTTTTTTATGGATGGAGGTGGAAATCTTACAAAGACACTGCCGCGCCAGGTTGCAGCAGCGTGTGGGATTCTCACCCACTAAAACCACCCCACTTTCTCCTTTTTCCTTCCCCGCGGGACCGCCGCAAAGCATTACTTCGCGGGGTGGACTGCGCTTTACGCGACCACGCCTTCCGTTCTGCGCGTCCTCCTTGCGCACTCCGCTCCTCCAAGTTCCTCTTGTATTCGTTTGATTGCGGTGTTCACCGCACACCAGTTTCCCTCCGATTTCAATATTTCCCCCACGATGTTCTGCGGGCTTAGGGTGGTTTTCAGGGAGTCTTCCAGACTCCTTCTTTCTGAGAGAAATCGTGGACAGTGGAACATAACATGCTCCGGGTCCTCAGGTGTGCAACCACATTCAGGACACAAGGGAGAATCATCCAGCCTGAATTGGTGCAGGTACTTCCTGTAACCGCCATGTCCTGACAGGAATTGCATCAGATGGTAGTTAATCTCACCGTGTCGTCGCTGGATCCACTCCTCAACACGGGGAATCAAAGTGTGGGTCCAGCGACCCTTCTGCGAGTCGTCCCACCGTTTCTGCCACTTCTCCAGCGACTCTCGCCTTGCCGCCTTTCGGCATTCGGCATCCTTTTCAAGAGGATTCATTTTCTCGTACAGGCAGCGTGTCTCACTTGCCAGAATGTCTGTCGGGATCATTCCCACAATAACACATGCTGCCTCGCCTGATATTGTTCTGAAGGCGCTGCACACCCTTAGCGCCACTAAGCGGTAAGTCATATTCACTCTCCTACGATTACTCTCACACGCTAATGCTTCCTCCCAAACTGATGCCGCGTATAATAGTGTGGAGCGAACCACTCCGGCCACAAGTAATCTGCGACTGTACCGTGGACCTCCAATGTTAGGCATCATCCGCGCTAATGATACGCTGGTATTTGCCGCTTTCTCACAGGCATAGTCCAGATGTCCCTTGAAATTGATTTAAGCGTCAATCATCACCCCTAGGTATTTGATAACCGGTTTCGAAGTGATGACGTGACCACCAACGCGAATATTAACCGTATTTCTCTTCCTACGATTGGTAATCAAGACCGCCTCCGTCTTTTGTTCCGCAAGGTCAAGCTGAACCATCTCCAGCCACGCTTTTATGGCGCTAATGGTTTCGTTAGCGTACATTTCAACGTCTTCAGGTTCTTTCGCGATCTGCGAAACCGATTATCGTGGCCTCCTTTGGCACGGGAAGGACAAGGACCCACTGTACATGACGTTCCACAAGAGAGGACCCAACACTGAGCCCTGTGGTACTCCTGCGGTGACGGTGTACTGCTTGGATCCCACATCCGTGTCGTACCACAGTGTCCTCTCCGAAAGGTAACTGTTGAGGAGCTTAGTCAAGTAATTGGGGACACCCGTTTTAGCCAGTGAACTTTTTATCCACTCCCAGCTTGCGGAATTGAACGCATTTTTGATGTCCAATGTCACTATGGCACAGCATTTTTTAGACGGCATCGCGTCTCGAGCCAGCTTCAAAACAACGTCTACGGCGTCGATCGTTGAGTGGGCTTGACGAAGTCCAAATTGTCGCTACGATAGTCCATCCTTATATTCGATGATAGGGAGCAGTCTGTTGTAGATGACCCTTTCGAGTATCTTTCCTGCCGTGTCGATAAGGCAAATCGGTCGGTATGATGATGGGTGTCCTGGGTGTTTATTCGGCTTCGGGAGCAAAACTAGTTTTTGCCTCTTCCACCGGTCGGGGAAAACACCTTCTATCATGCATGTTTCAAACACGCTGATAAACCAGTCGGGTTAGTGGGAACAGCATCCAGACCGGGTGCTTTGTTATCACCAATTCTCCGGCAAATTTGCGTAAGTTCCTCCTCAGTTACCGCAGGTATGGTGTAGACGTCCAGTGCTCGCTTGTGTTGTTTGCGCTCCCCTTTATCCGGGGGAAGAGCGCCGTCACGATATCGAGCAGAAGATGCGGGCAGGTCAATTGTGGTGTTTACCCTCTCATCTTCTTCATAACTATCCTGTACGCTGTTCCCCAGGGGCTTTTGTCTGCCTCTGTGCAAAGCTCCTTGAATCATTCTCGCTTGCTGGTCCGTATAGCCTGTTTAATCCTACCTCGAAGGTTCACATATTCTAGCCGTTTTTCGTCGAAGTCTGGTCTTGCTCTAGATCGTTGGCAGATCCTTCTAGCACGAAAACATGCATCCCGTAACACCGCGATCTCTTCATTCCACCAATAGTTTGAGCGCCTTTTTGCGAGAACTCGTCGCCTCGGCATAGCAGCGTCGCATGCTCTTGTTATGCGTCCCATCATTTGCTCTACCTTTTCCGTAGCCGCACCACCGGGACTTTGGCCTCCCAATAGCATCTCTATGAATGCATCCTCCTCAAACCCTTTCACGGACCAGCCCCGGTTTCCAACCTCACGGGAACACGCATCGACGCATGGCCCATATTCGAACTGGAGGAAAATCGCCTGGTGGTCGCTGTGAGTATAATGCTCACTGACCAGCCATGTCATTCTCCTCGCCAACGTGGTACTCACATATGTCAGATCGACTATTGAGCCCAACCCTGTCCCACGAAAAGTGGAAACGTTTCCCGTGTTGGCAAGCACCAAATCTAGCTCCGCGAAAGCCTCGAGCAGGATACGGCCCCTGGTGTTCATAGTGCGACTGCCCCAATCCACGGCCCACGCGTTGAAATCACCAGCTATGATCTTGGGGTTTCGACTTCTTGCATCCGAGACTAGCATATCTAGCATTCCTTCGAATTCTGTTATCGTCGCGCTTGGTGGAGCATAGCAACTATATATATATAGATACCAGCTATTTTTGCCCTGACGAATCCAACTTCTGGAAACTCCATCACTTCTTGAATGGCCTGATTTCCACACGCCCATATTGCCGCCTTGTCAGTTTCATCTGCAGTCCAGGCACCGCTCTTATTGTTGCGATAAGGCTCGCTGATTATGGCAGCTTCGATTCCGTTCTCATAGATGGTCTGCGAGAGAAGGTCTTGCACTGCCTCGCAGTGGTTGAGGTTGATTTGTATCAACCTCATTTTTTTACTGCATTCAAGGCTCGCCTAAATCAGGTTCCATTCTGAAAAGTTGCCAGCGGAACACAGACTGTGCCTACCGAAAGATTGTCAAGAGCAGAACCCAGCCTAGCTGGCCGCTCTATATTCCTATGACCGGGAACTCAGAGGAGGGTGGCCTTGAAAGTGTCGCCCAAACTATTCAGCGCACTTCTACACTGCCCCACTAGTCTGGAGGTTGTCACCACTGAGCACAAGGAATTAATAGTGGTTTGACATCACTGCACGTTACAGCGTATTTAATGTGGGGGTCTAGAGGAGGAGATGAAAAAGTACATTAAAAGCATCTGCCAGGCAGGATTGCAGAGCCCCTGCAGCAAGTGCACCCATGGTTTTTTGAATCCTATTAAGCTCTTTGGTAAGGATGGGACGTGCTACAGAGAACCATCCTCGGCCGTAGACTCCATTTTCTTGCAAATGTTCTCTTACAATAATAAAAGGCTATACATGACTTCTTAGCCCTCAATTCTATGTTCAATCTCTAATTTAGCTCGGATCCAGGGTAACATCTAGACACTTTACATTGGAGGAAAAACCAATCTTTACTCATTCAGCTGCGAGAAGTGGAATTATTCCAAATTTGGTGGTGAATAGCATCAGCTCTATTTTGGTTGGATTTACACCAAGACCGTAGCTTACGGGCTATAAGCACCTTTTTCCTAACGTTCCTTCCATGATATTACTCGCCCACGCCACGTACGCCACAACCTTCACCCTGTCCCTGTCCAATAGGCCAGCCTGGGGCACACCTCTCTTCACAATTTTTCCAAATCGCTACCTCCCGGATAAGACTGGATTATCCTTGTTCTTTGCATGGATATTATGCAATGTGTAAGATACCCCTCCAATCCTATTCTGGTTAAGGCTTCCTTGATGACATTTGTACTAATGTTGTTGCCCAGGCAGACAGTTAGAGCATAATGGTTCTGCTGTTGTGACGGCTGAACTGTGCTAATTATCTCGTGGGGAGTGGACTTAGAGTCGTTCTCTCTATAATCGCGCTTAAGTCGATGTTCAGGACGCGCTCTAGGGACTTCAACACGTAAGACTGACTGGTATTTCTAGTGAGGTTTTCAATTTATTGTCACGCCTTTAGGTACAAAAACAACGCGTCCACATCTCCAAGAGGGTTTTCCGCGTATTGCTAAACTAAAAAAGGTAAAGAAAGCATATGGACGCAAGTCAAGAACTTGGGACTAAAATTTCTTTTTGGCGCATTACTAAAATAAAAGAAACCTTAGCCTCAAGTTCGCGTCCATAACTTCACTTTGAAAACGGAGGGATTTACGGTACCCTAGAGGTCTTTTGAAACCATCGTGCAGAAACAGGGTCTAGCGCTTCCATTGACATACAATAAAAAAGCATATTAAAAGTTTAAACCCTTATTTTCCTACCAATGGCGAAGACTGATTATCGCCACTAGTTTTCCAGTGTTCAGTTTGTTCTAGATACCAAATTGTTTCAGAACCTCATCGCCATTAGGATCTCCTCTGGAAGTCAGAGAAAGAGTTTGTTGGACAGTGATCCTTTTGAGGGCTAGTCGCACACCCTCTTATTCATCGTTGAGGAGAAAGGGGTACTAGCGTGTTCTGCATCTTGTTGAGAAAGTTTAGTGGTAATGCGGTACGTTATATACTTACGACATACAGCATAGCTTAATGCTCTGTGGTGATATAATCCTCATATTTAGGGGATTCATATTGATAAACTGTTCGCGCTGCATATACTGTCATCTTATGAAATCTTTATGTGCGCTTCGACAGCCTTAACTGTGAGTGAGCTTAGCCTTATTTTTAGCAATTTGCCGGTCATTCTGGATGGCCAGAGGACTGCTACGGCTTCAGTTTACTTTTAGCTGCAGTTTCCTGGGATGACCCCCTGCCTAAGTATAATTCGAAGGTTGCGGTTTTGTCGAATGACCGTTTGCCCGAAAGCGTTATTTTACCCTGGGCAAATTCTTACCCGTGGATATAACTTTGGCGTGGGCAGGTGGCGACGATTGAAAACTAGTATCAGGAGTACCGACAGAAGGGACCTGCTTCGGCTCTCAATTGGATATATAAAGAATCTGGGTGTAGGCTCAATAACCTCAGAGGTAACCCCGCTTTGCTTTCTATTTTTTTTATTTTTTAGGTTTTTTTCTCTCTGCGGCAAGCGATGGAAAAACAGTTGGAATATGGACAACAGTTGCACCATCTGTTCATTGACTTTAAAGCCGCCTATGATAGCCTATGATTTGACCAATGTGCGAGGCCAGATAAAAGCAGCAGGATCACTCTCAAGATCATTCGACATCAACAACGGTCTACGACAAGGGGATGCCCTATCATGCGTCCTCTTTAACCTGGCCCTCGAGAAAGTAATCCGTGATGCTGAGGTAAATGCAAGAGGTTCGATCCTCTTCAAGTCCACCCAACTACTGGCCTATGCTGACGATATCGACATTATGGGAAGAACCACCCGAGACGGAAAAACTGCCTTCATCCAGATCGAGCAGGCGGTAATCGGCGCGAGATCTTGGGCTGCACATCAATGAAGGCAAGACAAAATATATGGTGACAACGTCAGCACCGAAGACGAATCAACCAACAACATCAAACCGCACTGGTCAAACACAAACACGAAGAAGAATAAGGATAGGAGAATACAAGTTTGAGACCGTTGACAATTTCTCCTATCTAGGGTTGAAAATCACAACCGATAACAGCTACGATGATTAAATCCGCGCACGGTTGTTGTCAGCCAACAGAGCCTATTTCAGCTTACAAAGACTGTTCCGCTCGAAACGTCTCACCATAGGGTCAAAGCTCGTACTGTACAAGACTATGATCTTGCCAGTCCTCATGTATTCCTCGGAAACTTGGGTTCTTAGCAAGAAAAATTGCGAACTCTTGGCCGTGTTCGAGAGAAGAATCCTCCGGAGAATTTTTGGCCCCCTACATGAGGATGGACGATTCCGTAGCCTACACAATGACGAAATCTATGAGCCATACCATGACCGTCCGGTTGTGGATGAAATCCGGCTCAATAGGTTACGGTGGGCGGGTCACTTAATCCGTATGGATGAAGATGATCCCACCCGAAAAGTCTATAAGGGCAATATCTATGGTAGAAAAAGAAGACGAGGCAGACCCTGCCTAAGATGGAGCGATGGCGTAGGTCAGGACGCCAGACAGCTTTTAGGGATATCGAATTGGTCGACCTCGGCGCAAAACCGGGATGTCTGGAGTTTCTTATTAAGGCAGGCCTAGCCGGATACCGGTTGTTGCACCGTTGATGATGATGATGATAATAATCGTTGGCGCAGCAATCCATATTGGATCAGGGCCTTGAAGTGTGTTAGAGCATTTCATTTAAGACCGTAACGGTACACTACAATACACTGTAGGAGCCAATGTGGTCAGCATTGCGCTCGCCCGAGATTATTACCCTGATTTGACTCAGGTACTCATTCACAGCTGAGTCTACTGGTATCCGACGTCAAGTCACGATACAAATGCCACTGCCACCAGCGAGATTTGAACCGCTGCTTTCCGTATTATAACCTAGTGCTCTAATCACTGAGCTATTCGGACGCATATTCTAAAACTTTCTCAAAATCTCAATCTCGATCTGGAAAAGCAATAAGAGAAACTGAGCTGGAAATTGCTAACCATAAATCTTGAGTTTGCAGTCTGTAATATGACAATACCCCTGAAAGGGGGTGGGTGTAGGGCATTCAAACATCGCTGGTAATGAGGAAGCTGAGAGACTAGATTGCCAAGGTTCTGGATCCACAATGGTGAGGCCACAACCAGCTTTTCTCATTCAGCCATCCATTGTCAAGTCTACTCTGAACAGGGAAATTGTAAGGATTCTCAAACTTCTGCCCGCAAGCGAAAATCTTTGTGAAAGAACCTGGCAACATTTGGGGGGAGGTTTGGTGTGGATTTGTGTTGTCCCTTAAGAGATGGGACATGAAAACCCTAGTAGGGTTTTTAACGGAACACTGCTCCTTAAACTACGACATGGAGAAAATGGGTGTGGTGGCCTTGGTTATATGCAACCAATATGAGGAGGAGATGGCCCTGCACTTCATATGCAGCTCCTCGTCCTCCTCAGATCACAGACGGAGATACCTCGGTAAGATTTTCTTAACGAAAAGTCTCGGCATTCTCTGTCTCAGGAGAATGTTCACAGATTCGCGAAAGTCTGTGGACGCGTAGGCATAGTAAGAAAATCCGTCTGGAAACTTCAAACAAGCCTAGATTTAGTGGAGTTCGGTTCATCAGGTAGTCTTTAACTTGGCGGTCTGAGTCTACCAGAGAATACATGCATTTTAAGGATCTTTGGAATTATAATGTCAATAATTTTTCCGCATTTCCAAGCCATGCAGCGTTGTAATACTCCTTAACATGGACCGGAATATCGCAGTCAGGACCCTGTTAAAGGGGCTCACAAGTCACGCTTGCGGCAGTTGTCAGCTGTCAGCAACAGTCCATATCCGAGGCGCTGTTGATATTTCGGCACTAAAAAAGTTTCAAAATTTGTAGCTTGCTAATCCATAATAATTTATGGTATCACATAAAATCCCCATGAAATCATTTTTAATAAAAGCTTCATAAATATGTATGAACCCATTCAATTAATCTGCGAGTATTTAGAAAGATTGTATCTTGTAGGATTTCGATAAGAATGGAAGAAGAGTTTTTCATCATTTATACTTCTACGTACTTGAAGTCAATTATTATTAGAATTTTAAAATTTTCATGAGATAAGATAATGTTTTTAGAAGCACAAAATCAGAAGTGTGTTTATGGCTTACCTTATTTCTAGATAACGTTGCTTACCTGAATACGTCAATTTCTTGATTTTTATGGGGTTGATCTATTGGAAGGTTCATTTTGGGGTAATAAATGGAACTTATGATCTAATCATATAAAAATATAATGATCAGTGCAAAATAATGGTTATCAATTTTTTTAAATAATAATTTTTGAACGTTAAACTCGAGAGCCATAATTTTAATTATTATAAAAATCGTAGTTCTCCCATTTAATGTCTTACCATTAGCCTATACAAACGTCCTCATGTGTACTTAAATAGTTTAAATAATGCATATTTTTGCATGAGAATCTTTCATTCCTTTCCCTGTTGTACCTGAATTTCCCATTTTTCACACTCTTATATAAAAGCAATAAAGATAGATGCGTCCAAGTTTCCCTAAAATAGTCATTCAGCCTCTCATTACTCTAATATTTAATTATAGCCATGCAAAATATGACGTTAATGGATAAGCGATTGATTATGTAAAATGTGTCTGGAATTTGTCAGAAAAGATAACCTTAATCTACTGGTCTTCTAAGAATAAACATGTTCGGACTTATCGTTTTTGTTATCGTAATGACTACTAATAACAATGTAGTACCCATGATACCACTCCTCGCCCTTTGTAGGTATAGAGAAAGTTATGTCTATTTGTGCTATGGCTTTGTTAATTACGCCGAATATATAGATATTAAATGTAATATCCTTTTTGGTTTCGTTGCTTTCATACTCATAGAAAAACTACATTAATATCAAAATTACTGCCAACCGTAGTGATAATCTTCCCCCTCCCCCAATTAGAGATTTCGTGCCAAAATTTTGATGTATCAACAGGAGCTTAGACAGTTTTAAATGTAATCATATAAATTAAAAATATATAAGGGAAAGATTTTGTTTATTTTTAAACACAATTCGGTCATATTCAATTCTTTGAATTTGGCAATTTAGTGAAATGCAACCTAGAAAATCATTAACTCATAATATGACGATAAATACGATGACATAAATACGATAAATTTTATTATATAAATATGCGTTTTCCAAAAATATTTCAATGAGTTTATCAAAAAGAAAATGCCAATAAAATTACATCATCCTTCCAGCTTAAGATGGCTTTATATTCCTCCGGATTATATGAAATGATCATATTTCGGTGCTTGTGATCATTCTAGACATTAGACTTTTCAAAAAGATTAAAAAACACCATAAAATTAATAACAATGTAAGTTATCAATTATCGGAAAGATATGTCATCCAGGCCCGGCACAAAATATGCTAGCGGGTGGGGGGCTATCTTTTACATGAAGAAAGTATTATTCATTGAAATTGTCAGTCGTCATGAGCCTCCCACCTTTGCGTACGAGCCTGATATCTTGTATTGTTTGTTATCACCGGGACTATTTCTTTTAAGTGAGCATTTAAGTTCCAATCCCTGCTTTATGAATCACAAAAGTATCAATTGTAACTGAATTTTTGCTTTGTTCATATTAACTAAGCACAAATTTGGCAATTTGGCATGATATCAATCTTAGTCCATTATTCATCGGAGTTTCTGTAATGTATGAGGGGGTCATAATTGAAATACCAAATATCAATCGTTATCCAAACTGATGAGATATATAAAAGTAAGATAACATACGGGGATTCCTAAAATATTTTATTAATTTTATATGAATCGATGTTGAAATGATCCCCGGCTAATACAGAAGAGGCAAGGAGGAAGGGGGATGATATCTTGACGGGAAAGTTAAGTAGTGAATGATTTCCGCATGAACCTTTTCCAGTTTTCTGATTTGGTGTCGACAGGATATCTTTAACGAGTAGACTGCTTTGTGTGTGTGTGTGTGTGTATGGTGGGGGAGAAGCTACAGCTTATGAGCACTCAGGCCGTGTTGGCCCATTGTACTCGCTACCCCTGTCTAACGGAATATTCCGGATTCGTTAACGTATCGCAGGATTTCCGTTAGTAGATGTGATGCTACCCGTCGCAATTGGAGAACATCGGCACCAAAAACTCTGATGTCTGATGCGTCCATAGGCGGGGCATTCACATAGGAAATGCTCCGTGGATTCCGATTCCTCATTACAGGAGGGACACGTATCATCTCCGGTAATTCCTATTCTGAACATATGCCCAGCTAGTGAGTTATGGCCTGTCAGAATGCCCACAATACACCTGCAAGTCCTCCTGCTTTTCGACAGGATAAACTTTGCGGTACGTATGTTGGGTTCTGGCAGGAAAAGTTTGGTGTGTCAAGCAGCATTTAGGCTCTGCCACCTGTCATTATGGGAAACTTATTCCTTCAACCGCTCGTCAATCACCCAGTTTGCCATCCTTAGGATCGCATAAACTTCGGCTTGAAAAACCGTTGCATATTGTCCCAAAGGAAAAGCCCACTTCTCGTTTTTATTCGAGAGGTAGACTCCGGCTCCAGAACCCTCTTTCTGTTTCTGAGCCATCGGTGTAGAAGACTTCCGTATATCCCGCCACGCATTCCTCTGGGTCTTCCCAGTCCTCTCTACGCTTCAGGGTAACTACATATCTTCTACCAAACAGATAGTATGGGGACACGAGAATCGGAAGGCCTTGTAAGAACTGGATTCAGTCCTCCCAGTAACTCTTCCAATGCTCTGTGCCCCCTACATCCGTTGTTTTCCCATAGATCTAATCGAATTAGCCTATGAGCTGCTCTCATTGCAGTGCTTTGAATAAATATATCCAGTGGCTGCAAATTGAGTAGTGCATTCAGAGCTGCGCCGGATGTCGTGCTCATGGCATCAATGATACCCAGACAAACAGTTCTTTGCAGTGCGTCTAGTTTACGGTGAAAACCTTTTTGTCTCACCTTAACCCACCACACTGCGGATGCATATACGAACATCGGCCTAATGATGGCAACGTATATCCACATTACCACATGAGGCCTGAGTCCCCTTGTCGAGGCAAAGGTCCGTCTGCACAGCCCATAAGCTGTGAGAGCTCGTTTCATCTTTACCTCTACATGTTTGTTCCAAAGAAGTTTTTTTTATCTAGAGTGACCCCCAGATATTTCACTTCTTCGGAGAGTTGAAGGGTAGTACCCCTCATCTCAGGGAGACAAAGTCCATCCAGTTTTCTCCTTTTTGTGAATAAAACCAATGTGGTTTTATTTGGATTAACTGGCAAACCATGTCTAAGGCACCAGCTGTCTATCAAATCAACGGCACGCTGTATATTCCTACACACACACACACGTAGTCAGGTAGCGATCGACCCCTACCTCAGCGCACAACAATCTTTGCGTTAGCATAGCATGGATCCACTTAATTAAAGCATCATCAACACCATGCGCTCTGGCGGCATCACAAAGTTTTTGAAAAGGCGCACAGTCAAAAGCCCCTTCAATGTCCACGAACACCCCCATCGCGTACTCACCATTCAAAGTTGCATCCTCTATCTTTGTGACCAAAAAATGAAGAGCAGACTCACAGGACTTCCCACGTTGGTAAGCATGTTGGTTTTCACTAAGTGGGTGTGACCTAAGTGCGTTTCCACAAATGTGAGGCTCCATCATTCTTTCCAAACCTTTCAGCAAGAATGAAGTCAAGGTGATCTGTCTGAAGTTCTTTGGATTAGAATAGCCATCTTTCCCAGGTTTCGGTATGAAAACTACCTTAACCTGTTGCCAAGAAGAAGGCACGTAGCCCAGAGCAAGACATCCTCGAAAAATATTTCTTAGAGGTCTCTCTAAATGTTCCATACCCTCCTTTAGCATTACCGAATAGATGCCATCCATACCAGGTGCTTTGAAATGTTCAAAGGACAGTATGGCAGCTCTCACCTTTTCATGGGTAATAACCGCTTTCGCAGTGTTCCAGTTCCCCTTGCAATATTTGCGTGTTGAAGGGGTTGCAAGAACCGTCAACTCTCACCCGTTCTCCCGGGTGGTGTACTTCCAGGAGGGTCTGTACTGAGTCCAGTCTGGAGCTCGTGAAAGTACCGTCGGGTTTTCTAAGAGAATCCAACTTGGCCGACTCATCCTTTTTGAGGACTCTGCACAGCCTTGAAGCCTCCCTTTCGTCTTCCAGTTCCTCACAGTACGCTCTAAAGGAGTCTCGTTTCAAGCACCTCACGAGCCTCTTATATTCACGTTGTGAGTTCCTGAAATTTAACCAGTCTTCGTTTTTGTTACTTTTGCAAGCACGATTTAGAAGTCGCCTGGTTGATTTCCTGAGTTTTTGCAGTTCTCGGTTCCACCAAGGAACCGTTTTACCGCTTTGGCCTCGGGAAATAGGACAAGCCTCTTCATAGCACTCTAAAAGTGTGCAGTTCAGAGTTTTCAATTCATCTTCCAGCACCAAAGGAGTCCTTAGTCGCCTAGGGAACTGTACTTTATTGCCAAGAAGTTCATTGAACTTTGCCCAATCCGTTTTCCTAGGGTTCCGTCTTTGTACTGCAGACTGTTCGCCCGCAATAGTCAGATTGAATTCTAGATATCGGTGATCTGACAGTGAGACCTCGTCTAGCAATCGCCAGTGTGTAATCAACTCTAACAATTTTGGGGTACAGATTGTTAGGTCAATTACTTCGCTTTTTCTCGGTCCCACGAACGTAGGGGCGCACCTTACGTTTGCAGAAGACCAGCTGAAGTGATGAAATCAAATAGCTTTTCTCCTCTTGAATTGCATTTGCTACTGCCCCAACAAATATGTTGAGCATTCGCATCGCAACCTATTAAGAGATCGAGACCACTTGATTCTGCATACGCCACCAGATCCCTAAGTTCTTGCGTCGGTGGAGGATACAAAGAATCATAAGATAAATAAGCGGAGGCAACTATGATGTTTTTCCTCTCGCCATTTATCTGGTATTGTATGATGACCGTAGCTAAGTCCTGGAGCAATATTGTCTCAGCATAGTTGCCTCTAACCGTCTTGACATCAGGACGCAAGCTCTCGGTCTCATGGATCTTTCGTCGTAGAAGATCCTAGCCCCCTTTACTGATCCAATGCCACAGATTCTGTTAAATCGAACCCACGGTTCTTGCACCAGAAAGATATAGGGGAAATCCTGCAGCTTTGTCATTCTCGCTGCCAACAGGTAGGAGGGAGCTTTGGCATGCTGCAGGTTGATTTGACCAATCTTTATGTTTTTCGACATGTCTATTGTCTTATGGAAAACAGTAGAGAAGCATATGCGTCAGTCCTCGTATGACGGGGTTTTCCCCACACCATACCGCCAGAGACTCGATCTTAGTTAGTGGTGGTAAATATGACTCTTTTTAATGAGTCGACTTTTTTCCATTCATTTGCTTTGTTGAGTCGATACAAAAGGGTGTCTCAAAAGAGTCAACACTATTTTCGCTTCGCCTACAGCGGGACTACTGGCTATGAGGAAAATTTCGTCCTGAAAAATTAAAGAGCAATACTACCATAAGATACATTTGAATTAATTTCATAAAAAGCAGGATCTATTCTTGTAAACCATCTGCGAGAAAAACACCGATGTGGCCATAATTAGTGAGCCATATCGAAACCATGGTGATAGCATTTGGGTCAAAGACCAAACGGGCCATGCAGCGCTATAGGCTTCTGGAAAACAAGCCTTCGAGGAAATAATGGAGCACCCGGAAGAGGGGTTCATCTTAGTGAAAGTGAAAGGCATCCACATCTGCAGCTGCAATGTTCCACCAAGCGCTACACTTGACGAGTATGAGCAGATGCTGTGCGCTCTGGTTTTGGATGCCAGCCGACATGTTGGGGCCTCGCACACCTTCAGGGGAGGGGTCCTGGGATCTATAGTGGGCCTGACATTCGTGAGTGCCGCTTTAGTCAGTAGAGTCGCTTGGCATGCCACTGAGGACTATACTTACAGCGATCAATAGGCATCTGCATGGAAATCAATGGTGGACCGAGCTTCAATCTGACATATAAATGAATGGTACCGCTAAAGAAAAAGCCACCGAAACCACCCGATGGGTGATGGAGGTATGCGATGCTACTATGCCTAGAAGGCGATTGCTCTCCAGCACGTAATCCAACTACTCGTGGAATAACGAAATCGCAAGTTTGCGAGCCGCATTTTTCTGGGTAAAGAGGCTCTACCAGAGGCTCAGAGGAAAGTCCGGTGGCGTCAAGAGGAGGAACACAGACAACTACGTAGCTGCCTACACCCTTGGTGACCTGTCTGCGCCTCCTGAAAAATATTGATACCACTCTGTGCCCTCACCACGAAAATAGGAGAAGGCAAACGGTTGTCTAGCTAAATGAGGGCCTAATACTTCCAGTTACAAGGTCCCAGGATTGGATGGCATCCCCAACCGAGCTTTGAATATGGCACGACTAAGCACGACCTTATCGCCAACACATTCGAGGCAGGCCTAAAAGAAGGAATATTCTTGTCTAGTGGAAAAAGCAAAAGTTGTTGTTGTTTTGGAAACGTGGCAAACGATCCTGTATCATATCGTCCTATTCGCCTGCGGGATACAATGGGGACGGTGATGGAGACAGTCATCTACAACAGACTCCTATTCATCGTCGAACGCAGCAGTGGTTTGTCGGAACACCAGTTTGGTTTCCAACGGACGCAGTTAGCATGCTGGTAAACCCCGCAAAAGGCGCACTGATTTCTGGCGGCTGCTGGGTCATGTTGGCGCTGGATGCCAAGAACGCGTGCAACTTGGCCAACTGGCACAATAAGACCTCGAATTGGCTAAAATACAATAAAGAAAATTTATTGGTTCATATAGTGTTTCATTTAAAAATGGTCGTGAACTAAACACTGATACAGCATTTGATGAATGGAATTACTGCTTTACAATATTTCTGGGTGTAGAATAGTCTTCCAGTAGAATCCGACACATGACTCCTATTTTAAAAATTCAGGGTTTCTGTCTACGCTTACCCACGCCTTCTTAGAGAGAAGCTGAACAGAAAATTCGTTATGGGGTAAAATGGTTTTATATCAGATAAATATAAAATTCTCGTTACGGTACTTCAAGCGAGTTTTCTAGGTTTAATAGTTTACATACATATACAGTGTTGGTCGACCATAAAAGACAATGAACGGCGTCTTGCGGTAATGGAGACGAAGATGCTTCGTTGGACTAGTGGCGTCACACGTTTAGATCACATCCGAAATGAGGATATCCGCGATCGTTATGGGATTGCACCGATCGTGGAAAAGTTGCGAGAGAGGCGTCTTCGATGGTATGGTCACACAATTCGTGCAAACGAGAATTCACTTGCCAAGATTGGTCTGAACATCGAAGTCGATGGTAAACGACCAAAAGGCAGACCTAAGCAACGGTGGCTTGATACGCTAGATGGGGATTTGAAAGCCTCGAGATTGCACCCAGATCAGGCATTCGATAGAGCCAAGTGGCGAAGCCGATCACGACGAGCCGACCCCGCTTGTGAACGGGACAAAGGCTGAAGAAAAAGAAGAAGATGTCAACCAGCGATCACTTGATAATAGGAACACTTGTAGACGATGCCAACACTTATCCGGAACCTGGCACCCTGTTTCTCTCAAAATGTCTCACTATAGGGTCGAAGTTGCCACTTTACAAAACAATGATCGTGCTAGTCCGTATGCATTCCTCGGAGAGTTGGGTTCCTAGCAAGGAAAGTTGGGCGCTCTTAGCGGTTTTCGTGAGGAAAAGTTGGTAGGAATTTTTGGCTTCCTACACTAGAGAGAAGTCTACGAGTGATATCGTGACCATTTGGTTGTGGATAAAATCCCACTGATTAGTCTGCGTTGAGTGAATTTTTTAATCTGAATGGGTGAGGTGATCCAGCCCCGAAAATTTATAGGGGCAATATGTATCATGGAGAAATTATACAAAATAGATCGGCCCATAAAGGAAGCGATAGGATAAGCTAGGACGCTTATCAAATTTGTGGACCCTGGTTTAAGTCTGAAACGGGAGAAGTTTATTATAAGGCAGGTCTAACCAGGACACCGCCTGTTCCGCTGCTGATGATGATGAGAATTTCGTTTGTGCCGTTTGTGATTGGGCGATCAGACCCGAGTTTGCACGGGGACTCATCTGAAGTGGCAATAGGACACGAAACCTTACCAGGGGTATATTGGTCTTGCATTCACCAGTATGATTGCTGAGCCCTGTACTCGGTATAGAGTGGTACCGTTGTAGTTTGTCGCAGCGGGGCTCTGACTGTGGTCGCAAAATCAATCCATGGCTTAAGATGACCGTGGGATTAAGTCCCCGAGGCAGGTATCCAAATAAAACCATAGAGACGTGACTGTCGTTTGCGGTTTTCCTCTGTGCGCCTTTATTGTTGAGACTTAAAACAAATAATATAATGATGATAACCTAATAAATAGAATTTCAAAATTCTTATCTGATAAATTTCAAATGTGATTATTTCTCTTGCAGGTGGAACTGGTCTGGATTAAACCCAGAGAGGAGCATGAGTTCAGTGTCCCAATCGGGTGTCAGGTGATACGATCAGAGAGAAATAAGACTCTCGTTCGGGATGACGATGGAAAAGAATTCTGGATTCCTGAAAAGGACATCCTCAGAACAATGCATATAACATCGCAAAAAGATGTGGATGATATGATCACTCTAGGCGACTTACAGGAATATGCTATTTTAAGGAATCTTCACGTCAGATATAATAAAAAACAGATTTATGTAAGTATATTTTTTTAATTGAAAGAGCTTGCACGCAGGTGCTCATGAGACCATTGTTACTTTCAGACCTACACCGGTGCCATGTTAGTAGCTATCAATCCTTATGAAGTACTTCCAATTTACACAAATCGAGAGATTGCACTCTATCGTAACAAAAAAATTGGTCAACTGCCACCCCATATTTTCGCAATAGGAGACAACGCCTTTCAAGAATTGAGACGTGATTCGATGAATCAATGCATTGTCATTAGCGGAGAGTCTGGTGCTGGAAAAACTGAAAGTACCAAATTAATCCTTCAATATCTGGCGGCCATAAGTGGAAAACATTCGTGGATTGAACAACAAATTATTGAAGCCAACCCCATTATGGAAGCATTCGGGAATGCTAAAACAATACGAAATGATAACTCGTCACGGTTTGGCAAATATATCGAGATTCATTTTGACGAGAATAACGCTATCAAGGGTGCGAAAATCGAGCATTATCTATTGGAGAAGTCGAGGATTGTATCCCAAAATAAAGATGAGAGAAATTATCATATATTTTACGCTATGTTAGCGGGGCTTACTCGGGAGGAAAAGAAGAAACTGGAGTTAGAGGATGCATCAAAGTATAACTACCTGTCGCAAGGTGGTTGTCTTGTTTGTGAAGGAAGAGATGATGCCACGGTAAGTTTGCTCATGATCTCAGTGAGACCTTTCTTAATCATCACCCCTTACCGTAGGATTTCGCTGATATTCGGTCTGCGATGCAAGTGCTTTCGTTCTCCCCTGAGGAAGTCTGGAGTATTCTCAGTCTCCTGGCCGCCCTATTGCATCTGGGAAATTTGAAAATCAAAGGAGTTGTAATTCAAAACATGGACTCCTGTGAAGTCAATGATCATACTAACGCAGGGAAGGTCGCGTCACTGTTGGGAATAACAAAGCAGTCACTTTGTGAGGCTTTGACACGTAAAACGATTTTTGCACATGGCGATCGTGTAGCAACTTCAATTTCAAAGGACACTGCAATCGAAGGACGTGATGCTTTTGTGAAGGCCATTTATGGTAGAATATTTCTGAGAATCGTGAATCGAATAAATGATACTATTTTCAAAATTAAACCCAACGATAATGTTCGCACCATTGGTGTTTTGGATATATTCGGTTTTGAGAATTTTCTTCTGAATAGCTTTGAACAACTTTGTATAAATTACGCAAATGAAAATCTTCAGCAGTTTTTTGTGCAGCATATTTTTAAGGTAATATTTTCTTTCCTAAAATTCTATTTATTTGGTAACAAGTTAGATATTTTCTTTGATTTTAGATGGAGCAAGAAGAATATGCAAGCGAAAATATTGACTGGAAAATTATTGACTTTGTTGACAATCAACAAATTTTGGATGTTATAGGCATGAAACCGATCAATATCATGTCATTAATTGATGAAGAATCTAAATTTCCTAAAGGTAAAATCTTAAAATTTTATATAAACCTGAAAATTACAAATAATTTCAAAATATCTTGTATATGTGATTTATGTTGTCATCATATTATTACGTTGCCCCTGACGCCCATCATCCTGCTCTCGAGTTCGATGTTCAGATATCCTGACTCCACTCTTCTGTCGCTTGCAAGCCTACCAAGTTCAACTTCGAAGGTCTGAACTCAGCCCTGGCCTCAATCAACTGGGTCCCCCTCCTCTCTTCATTTACGTGTGACCAAGCACTCAACACTTTCTATACCATTTTATCTGATCTTCTTCCTTGTTACGTTCCCTCCTCTCCTAGGTGCTTATGCTCTTACCTCGTCTAGGTCACCACTGAAATTCACAAAAAACTACGCCAAGAACAGACTGCGAGGAAGAAGTTCCTGTTTTCTAGAAACGTTGCTGACTTATTTTTTTCAAATCCCTTCGTTCCTCGGTCAAATCCTCAATACGTAAGTCCAGAAACGAATATTTGTCAAGCGTGGAAGACTCACTAAAGCGCGGAAACCTGAAACCTTTCTGGTCCCATTCGTAACTCCCGCTGCCCTGCCCAGTTATCCCCTCCGTCCATTAAATTCTCTGGCTTCTCAGCTAATTCCTCCCAACTATCTTGTGATTTACTCTGCCGCTGCTTTTCGTCACTCTATGTTCCCCCTCCTTCCTCCGAATCCCTCCCGATAGTGTATGTAGCCTGCCCCGCATCGCCTACCATTCCCCTTCTTACCTCTATCCTTGTGGAATACCTCATTGGCAAACTTAATGCCAATGTCGGACCTGGCTACAATGGTCTTCCAAACCTCTTTTTGCTCAAAACTGGTAAGTCCATCTCCCTTCCCCTATCTCTTATCTTCAACAAAAGCCTCGAAGAGAATCATTTTTCCGGCTTGTGGAAAGAGGCTCTCTTTATCCCCATTCACAAAAGTGGCGATCGTTCGCTTACCGAGAATTACTTTCCCATTTCCCTTCTCTCCTCCTGTTCTAAAATCCTGGAAAGATATGTCAGCGACTGGTTGTCCGCCCACTTTGGCCAACACATAGTGAAAGAACAACACGGCTTCGTTAAACGTAGGTCCACTGCCTCCAATCTGGCATGACTTTACCAACTTTGTCGCCAAATGTCTAAATTCACGGAAAGAAGTGCATACTATTTACAATGACTTCGCGAAAGCCTTCGACACTGTAAATCGCAAGATACTTCTATCCAAACTCTCGTCTCTAAACGTTCCCATACCACTTGTTTTATGACTTGCCTCTTACTTTTCCAACCGATCCTGCCGCGTCTTTTTTGACGGCTGTACTTCCCGCTCCTTCTCCCCCTCTTCTGGCGTCCCGCAGGGATCTATTCTGGGTCCTTTGCTGTTTCTATTTCTTATTAACGACCTTCCTCCCCTCCTTACTTGTCCCTGTTTGCTCTATGCAGACGACCTTAAGCTATTTTCCGCTATATTATCGCCTATGGACTGCGTTTGCCTTCAGTCTAACCTAGACACTCTGGTTCGTTGGTGCTCGACTAATGGTTTAGCACCAAACGTCAGAAAGTGCCACTCTATGTGCTACTCCCTGAAATCCTCACCCACTTCTTTCTCCTACTCTCTTAACGGACATTCTTTATCCTGCTTAAACTCCACTCAAGACCTCGGAGTCACTTTCGACAATAAGCTCCGCTTTGGCACCCATTGCCTCGATGTCATCAATCGAGTAGCAAAATTGTCAGGCTCCCTCCGCAGAGCTCGAAGTCTAGTTTCATTCCCCGGCTTTGCCGAAATTATAATGCAAAACAGCTTGGTCCTTTTAGCTTCCCTACTTTAAGTAGTTTTAAACGAAGGATAAGTTTTTTGCTTTCTCCTCCTCCTGAGGACAATAATTAATTGGAATTTTCTCTGTTTGTTGTCCGTAAATTAAATAAATAAATAAATAAATAAATTCAAAACAATTATAGGAACGGATCTAACTCTATTGGATAAACTCCATTTGACCCATGGAAAACGGACAATTTATCTTAAACCTAAATCATCACAAACATCCCATTTCGGTATTCAACACTACGCCGGAGTTGTATATTATAATCCAAATGGTAATTTTATATCTAAATAACTTTTGATAGCAATCAACCTAACTTAAGTCCCTTTTTATAGGTTTCCTTGAGAAAAATCGTGATTCCTTTAGTTTGGATTTCAAAGAAATGATCGCTCAATCATGTAATAAATATTTGATTGATCTATTTTTACCGGAGGGGCTTAAAGATACAGGAAAAAAATCGGTGACTCTATCAGTGCAATTCCGAAATTCACTGGATTCACTTATGAAGACTTTATCGGCGTGTCACCCTTTCTTCGTAAGATGCATTAAACCCAATGAGACAAAGCAAGCAAACGTAAGTATAACTAAGAACTGCTATCTCAAGGCGATTTAGATTTTTCTATGAGTCGGATCAAGTTTGATATCGAGCAAAAGAATGAAACTACTGAATATCATTCAGGAGACTGAAATCTTAAACTTTCTAGAAAATCTTACGGAGACTGTAAAATTAATAAAACAGCCGAAGCTGGAGGTCCACCAATTCAATATCCCTAAAAGCTGTCTGGCGTCCTGGCCATCGCTCCATCTTAGGCAGGGTCTGCCTCGTCTTCTTCTTCAACCATAGATATTGCCCTTATAGACTTTCCGGGTGGGATCATCCCCATCCATGCGGATTAAGTGACCCGCCCATCGTAACTTATTGAGCCAAATTTTATCCACAACCGGACGTTCATGGTATCGCTCATAGATTTCGTCATTGTGTAGGCTACGGAATCGTCCATCCTCATGTAGGGGGCCAAAAATTCTTCGGAGGATTCTCCTCTCAAACGCGGCCAAGAGTTCGCAATTTTTCTTGCTAAGAACCCAAGTTTCCGAGGAATACATGAGGACTGGCAAGATCGTTGTCTTGTAGTAAACTACGTTTGAGAATACTCCAGCAACATGACGCTCACAACTGTTGGCAAAGTCTTGGAGCCTTCGAGTAATAGTTGTGGCCCTTTCCAATTTGATGTCTATGCGAACTTCACACCCAATATTTCCTATGGTTGCGATAATTGCCGCAAGATATCCTCGTAAATGCGATTCTTTTACTCCACCAGCACTCGGACATACTAACGTTCATCCTGCAGCAACCCTTTCAAATCTCTTCGGGTGGGAACATTTAATGATCCGCTTCTATGAGAGCTGAAGCCATTCATGACCAGCGGGCTTTGGTTCAAGTGCCTCACGCCGGATCGAAGTCGCGATGATTTGAAACCGCTTTGGTACTACCTTAGTCCTAAGCAATCTTTCTCCTGTTGCATTAATTTTCATAATTCCACTGCCAACTCCACAAAACAATCCTAATCTGCTCTTATTCTTTTTCTGTGTTTACTTCCTCGAACATTACGCCTTTTACACCTCTTCTAAGTGCACACTGCTCCGGATTTTAAGCCATTCCTCTTCTTACCCCCTCCTTGGTTTAGTTTCTCATTAGAAACCCCGATGGGGCTGGCTGCCCGACCTCTTCCTTGTTAACTGTAAATAATATATCCCTCTCCCTTTGTATATAATCTTAAACAGAAGTATCGATGAATGCTACTTTCCTCATCGTTGCTATGAGGCCTCCTGCGAACTACCGTTCTCTCTCTTCTCTCCTCTTGCTCCAAATTCCTCAAGATGTACGTCATCGACTGGTTAACCGCGCGCTACGATTATCGCATAATGAAAGCCAAAGTCTCTCTACTCAATTTCAATTTGTCAATTTGCTTACTCATTCCGATCCTTTTCACCTTCCTCTGATATAAGGCTCTACAGTTGTCCTCCTGCAATTTATCCGATTCCTGTTCTACAAAAAGAACTTTCCCCGAGTGGACTATCCTTCTCGGCTTCGAAATCTCATACTACCTTGCATGCAGCAATGCCGTAATTTACTTTGATATGTATACCACAAGAAGATTACGCGTAGGAGGAACAAATCAAGCATGAAATGTCAGTTTAGAGATGGGTAGGTGATGTATGGATTAATGCAAAAAAGAGAGGTCACCTTAAAGTATCATATTACATTACCATCACCGAGCGCGATCCAAATATTACAACATCACCTAACATTACCGCAACACGAAGCATGACCGCATTGCCTAGCATCATCGCATTACCAAACATAACCGCATTACCAAGCATCATCGTATTGCCAAGCATCACCGCATTACCAAACATCATTTCATTACCCAGCATCATCCCATTACCAAGCATCATCGCATTACAAAGGTGGTGTTGTAATTGCCAAGATTGAGAGGAAAGGAATCGTTCGGGGCACCTGCGGCTAAGGGGAACCGAAGCGGCAGCGGTCTTCGGACAGTCCCAACTCTTTGACACAAAAGGATGCAAAGAGGGTTCGACAAGCAATGGCTAGGCCTTCATTTGCAGCTAAAGCTATGGAAGCCGATGGATGGGTCTTGTATGACGATACTAATCCACCCGGTTGCTATACTGAATGTCTCTCGTAGCACTACAAGTTGGAAGATATTTCATAATCCTCTCCTCTGGGATCCAGCTGTTCCGTTTTTTTGGCCATATCTTTCTGTGCCTTTGTTGTGTATGATTCAGGGTCCGCCTTATTGCGTTTGAACACTTTTCTTGTCAAGCTGCTTGTAACATGTAAATATCATGATGACTAGGCTGCAGATGTCTTTTGGTTCACTTCTAAAAGTAATGGAAAGTAATGGATATCCTTCCTATAGCAAATAACGGTGAGGCAATCAGATATCTTAAAGCTAGTAGAGTTCGATCATTGACATTACTTTCGCCAGCTTTTCGCTTCTGCCTAAGATGAGGTAGTGGATTAGCGAAGAATTATTCACCCACAGTGATCATCAGGAGGTAGTGCAATATGCAGTGAAATCAAAGAGCACAGAATGGCTCAGAATCTCAACCTGATAGGTCCAAAATGGAAGGATAGCCTTTTCAATAACTATTGGTGGTGAACTCCGTCAGTATGAACTAAGAATTAGCAGAAAAGTTGACCAGTCAGCTAATTTAGTCTGTTGTCAACGCGTGCGTTGCTGCAATGCCAAGAAGAATTTCCAGGAGAAAATGCTCACCATGCTACTCTGGTGGAGAGAGGAAATAAAGACGCTGAAAACAAAGTGCCTGCAAGCCCGAAGAAGCGTCCAACGTTCGAGGAGAAGATTTGACTTCCAGCAGTTGCTCTCCACATTCAGACAATTGAGACAGCCATCAAACAAAGCAAAGACAGAAGCTTTAAAAACCTCGGCAACAGCTTATAGAGTGGCGGTGTCTAAGATAAAGGAGAAGAAATTGCCGCAAGTAACTTGTCCGACAATGCTGGTATCGATAGTGAAGGCAAAAAAAGTACCGGCACGTGATGGTATTCGCAATAAAGCAGTGAAAGCGTGTGTCCACGCAAGACGAGATATGTTTATATAACAATGTCAAAATGCCTGGACGAAGAGATATTCCCTAAAATAGTGAAACCAGCAGTTTTTGGTTTTGTTGCCAAAAGGAAACAACCAACCTGGCGATCCTCCTCATAGATACGATGGGGAAGATATTGGAGGGAAAAATTGCCAACAGATTGAGCTGAAAATGAAAGGGCTCTTTCCGATATGCAGTTTGGATTCAGGAAAGGTCGCTCCACCGTCGATACAATTAAGGTGTTGGTAGACACCGCTGCCAATGCCATAGAAGCTGAGAGATGTCAATGGGGGTCAAAAGAGGACTGCGTAGTGTTCATGTTGGACGTGAAGAATGCTTTCGACTCAGCAAACTGGTCGACCATGAAAGTGTCCCTCATCCGAATGAATACTCCACGCTACCTGAGAAACATAGTGTCTAACTACTTTACAGACAGGGAGCTAAAGTACGAGAGCGACCAACACACAAATTACTACCGTGTCTCAACTGGAGTCCCAAAGGAGTCGGTACTGGGTCCACTCCCATTATGCATGATGGAACCTCCGGCCGACATTTACAAGAAAGGGTAAAAGTAGTAGGTTTTGCCATCGATATTGCTGTGGTTGTAGTTGCAAAGTAAGTTCACGAGATTGAGGCCGCAGCCGATGAAGCGATGTGTCATGAATCTACATCAGGGGAACGAAAACCCAAAACGAGCTGCTACTGATCAAGAGCGAGGAAAGGACATCATCAATGGTTAGATAGCAGACCCAATGGGATAGCTCAGTGAAAGGCCGATGGACACATAAGCTGATTCCGATCATCCGTATGTGGGTCAATCGTCGCGACGGAGCCTTTAGTTACTAGTTAACGCAATTTCTATCTGTTCACAGTGGGTACCGCAAATATCTACACAGGTTTGGGCATGACGACTCGGCAGCATGCCCAACCTGCCCAGGCGAGGAAGAAGACGCAGAGCATGCAATATTCTATTGCAGTCGCTTCGCGGTAAAGAGGACCAGCATTCTAAGTGTGCATGTTCTGGTGGAGCACATGCTGCAGTCGGAAGAAGAAGGCAGGAATTAGTGTCATTCGTAACTAATGAGCAAAAAGAGCTCCGTATAGTAGAAAGGAAAAGGCGAGCGAACAGCCATACAGGAATGACAACATAATTATTAGCCGGCATTGTCAAGTAATATCTAATAACAGTTCCGCGGGGTGAGCGGTTGAAGGATGCACGGGCGTGGCTTAGCACGTAGCTGCGGATTTCTGCTGATGGCTTTGGAAGATTCCACATCTTGACTTGGCCACAACAAAGAAAAACGTACACTCCCATGTGGATAGTGACTGTCTGCTATTATTTTCAGTTCAGTTTGAGGGGAGGGTCGGGAGCATCGAACAGAAGGTTTTGACACTATTATGAAAAGGAAAATGCTAGCATTGTTTGAAAAGGGAGTGGAGATGGGAATGAAAGTGCCTCTTCTTTAAGATTAATTATCAGAAACTAACCAATCGATCTGAAAAAATGCATGTTGATGTCCTTATATGAAATCCAAATCCCGCAATGTGGGATATCATTAATGCACTATACTGGAAAGTTTGGTGGAAATCGTGTTATTATCATCAAGAATATGGTAGGTTGAAATTGAGTAGAGTTTTAAGTACCTTTACTATTTTCCATCGAAAGATTTTCTCCAAATTTTTTTCGAACTCTCCAACATTTAATTTCTATTTCGCCTAGTTGGTCCTAATAAAAAAAAATTGAAGAATATTTCACTCGCCCTTCAAACTAATTTACTTTTCATTTGTTTGCAGTACTTTGATCGTGGTCTCTGTGTTCGCCAACTTCGATATTCTGGAATGATGGAAACAACGAAAATTCGTCAAGCAGGATATCCTATTCGTCACAAATACAAAGAATTCGTACAACGATATCGGCATCTAGTACCTGGAATCGGACCTGCACATAAAGTTAATTGCAAGGATGCCACCGAAAAAATCTGCAGATTGATTTTAGGCAACAAATGTGATTTCCAGTTGGGTTTAACAAAAGTCTTCCTCAAGGATATCGATGATGTGCGGCTTGAACAAGAACGAGAACGAGTTTTCTTGAAGTTCATATTAGTAATACAGCGAGGTTTTCGACGTCTCATTTTTAAGCGGTGGCTTGAGCGACACCGCAAAGCTGCGATTATAATTCAAAGGGCATGGAGAGGATATGCGAGCCGCTGTGAGTATTCGATGGTTAAACAAGGATTCTTACGGCTGCAAGCGTGTATTCGGTCTCGACAGCTGTCCTATCGATTTGGACTTCTTCGAAGTAGTATTAGCATATTGCAAGCCCATTCTCGGGGCTTTTTGACCCGCCAACGATTGAAAGGCAAGCTGAAGCGCCTGCGAGAAATTTCCAATCTAAGGATCACTGAAGAACAAGAATTCCGTAAAGCTGGTAATAAAAACTGGAAGGACGATGCTGAAACTAATTATCGAACTCGCCTGAAGGAGCTTACGGGAACGATTGAAGAGAACGGTATCGAGGAAAATGGAATTTCAACCCCTAGCTCATATAAAATTGATATCGACGAGGATAACAAAGTTGTGGATGCGGTCTTTGGTTTTTTAGATGCTACTTCTGATGACATCGGCGATGAATCTGTAAGTGTTGAAAGTCCTCCACATGTTAGCGATATGTTGGTTTATTTTGAGGCTAAAAGTCGTGATAAGAAACCTGTTCCGAGTAAATTGCTTTCGCGTCCTGTTGGCTTTTATACGTATGAGTCGCGGCTGTAGTAACTAAGTTAATGTCTAGGTTTGAAGTGAAAGTTAGTAACATAGTCATATTCTCGAATCTTGAAGCAATTACTGTTGAATTGAAATAGGTGTTAAGAATTTTCATTGTATATAGACATTGTACAGAGATTGCTTTATATCCATAATACATATGAAGACTGAATTACATTTCCACTTTACTTCCGATTAATGTATATTTTCTAAAGGAACGCTTGTAGTAACAATGGATAACTTCAAAATATGTGAATTCTCTTATAGTCCAGAATTGACTCCTTAGACTTTTTACAACTAATCCGAGGGAGCAGGGAAGTCAGTAGTATGGTCTCCATGGTTGCTGCCCTGAAACATTTATTCTGACATGTGGAGGTAGTTTTAACACATTTACTACAATAGTTCTTTAGAAGAATTGTTCGTCTTGATACTTTGGTGTTATCCTTACTTTTATATTGCCAAAGATTATTTTTTTAGCAGAATTAGAATCTGTATCTATGCATTTACGCCAAAGAATGGAGAGCAACTCTAGTTTCTTACTATACTCTAATTTTTGGGCTTCCAATTTAAATATCTAAAAAGGAAATTACGGTCTGCTATAAGACCTGTTATTGGTAGGAGGTTTTTTTCTAATCTGACAAATATAATCAGGCTTTGGACTTTTTTGATAATTGGATTTCCCCAAAATTATAGTTATCAACACGCTGTAATAAAGTATTAAGCGGTGGAGGATTGACTTTTATTTCACAAGTGTCGTCCTGGATAAGTTTAAGGCAGACAGAAAATGTAAATATGATGGTAAGTTTGAAGGAGCTACCCCTAGATGTGTCAGAGGACAAAATTATTGCTTCTTAGTTAAAAAAATTGTTTTGTCTTGTAGTAACACTGAACGTACCGGTATTTTACACATACTTAGTTTTATCATGAGAGGCCATTTTACTCTAAATGAAATGAACGTTGTTTTTAAGAAAGTCATTTCTAATTTATAAAATTTAATTTATCACACATATATTTTTATAAATAAAGTAATTAATTTTGATGGTGCATCGAATTTAAACGGGATCCAAAAATATATCTAATTTCCTACATAGCCTTTCACTTTAGAAACACATTTCTCCTAACGAATTAGGGTCTTTTCATGCTTTCATCAAAAAACTTCTTCAGATATTCTTCTAGTCCTTAATGCGCAAGCACTTCCTCCGCTTCGTTACTCTCAAAATGCTGCTATCCAAGCGCTTTTTTGAACAGACTTCATGCTCTTCTCATATCATATCATCTTACGGTAACAAGTCTGCACATTGCCTCAGAATATGCATCGAGGTTTCATCCCTCTGCTCACAAACATCCCTAGCTTCCTCAGGCTGTAATTTAGCATGCAATATTCAGTGAGTATTCCTACTATGGTTCTAAGACTCTTCTTGGTGAGGTTTGAATAATTCTGCGAGCGCGTATCCTCCCGTGACCCCTGGACTCTATTTCTGGTTAATTCAACCGTTCCTCTTCATTTCTTAGTATTATGACCATAAACTCCTATCCGATTCCAAGAAAGGGTTCTGATACTCCTCCTCTGGTCGTTGTATCATTGCCTCCTAACCCAATTTGGCCTAAAATTTATATCAAATATACCAGTTTTGAGTTCAGTCTGGCTATGCCTTGGAAGTTGAAGGAGGCTCATCTCTCTATAGTATATATTTCCGGGCTTAGTTTAGTACTTTTATCTTGGACCAATGACTTCACAGTCCGTCCTCTCTGTTGTCAATATACCGGCTAAGCGGCTGCTGGTTTTGATCGTATGTTACTGTTAGGCTCCCACAGTTTGCCCTGTTGCTTCATCATATTTCAAATCGTCGAAATGCAACTTTACAACAATGTTATCCTTTGATATTAGTATTATTATTATTCCTTTTAGGGAAAGTCGCACCGCGTCCTTGAAGAACTATGTGCCCCTTTTACTGGTTATAGTGTACCTATTGATCATAGTATCTCAAGCAGGCCTGTAACCGTTAGGAACTTTAGTGTGTTCCCCACTTCAGCCCCCAGATGTTTCAGCTTTGCATCTGGTATTAAGTGTTCTCCCAGATGTACCGACCTACTTTGCACAAGTGCCGGACACTGTCCCAGGACGTGTATAGAGGTTTCGTCCTCCTCCTCACAGAACCTGCAGGCAATGTCCGTAGATATCCCTAGCTTCCCTAGGTGATAGTTCAGCCGACAATGACCAGAGAGAATTCTCACTATGATTCGGAGGTTTTTTTTGGTGAGGTTTAAGTAATCCTCTGTGCGCATGGGTTCGTATCCCCAATAAGCACCCTGGACTGCTCCATCCCTGGTAGGCCCGCCCAATATAGTTCCTCCAACCGTTTCCCTTCGTTTCTTAGATTAATAGACATGAAACCGTTTCCGATTCCACAGAAGGGTTCTGGCCCGTGTAAAGGCATCCCTGCTCCCTTCTTGGCTAGTTCATCCGCTGCCTCATTGCCTTCCAACCCAACACGGCCTGGAACCCAAAGTATCCAGACTTTGTTGGACGAGCCGAGTGTATTCAGTCTCTCAAGGCATTCCCATACCAGTTTAGAGTTCACCTGGTTGGACCTAAGTGCCTTGATCGCTGCTTGGCTATCGGTGAGAATAACTATGTTCTGCCCCCTGTAGTTCTTTTGCAGATTAAAGAAGGCACATTTGTCTATGGCGTAAATTTCCGCCTGGAATATGCTAGTGTACCTGCCCATTGGCTCAAAGTACATTTTCCTTGGACCAATGACACCGGCACCCGCTCCCTCTGCTGTGAGGGATCCGTCAGTATACCAAGTAATCAGTTGCTGGTTTAAGCCGTATGTCGCAGCCACGTTCTCCCAGTTTGCCTTCTTACTCCAACGTGTTTCAAACTTCTTATCGAAGTGAAACCTCTTTGTCATGTTGTCCCTCGGTATCAGTAATTCGGGATACCGCCTAGAAAGGATATCAATCTTCCTTCGATTTAGGCAGCTCCCCGCCTCACTCATACTACCGGCCATCCTGAATATTGATCTCCTTACCTGCATCTGTATGTGCAGGTGGAGAGGGGTTAATCCCAGAAGGACCTCTAGGGATGCCGTTGGGCATGTCCTGATTGTCCCACTGATACACACGCAAGCCAGCCTTTGGAGCTTATCTAATTCCCTGGCTTGTGTGCTGAGTTGGGTTCTTTCTGCCCAGATTACCGCTCCACAGGTAATCATTGGCCTTACTATTACAGTATATATCCAAAGTAGTATCTTCGGGCTGCAACCACATTTTTTTCCTGCTATGGATCTGCAAGTCATCAGAGCCCTCGTGGCTTTCCGACATGTGTTTCCGACATGTGTCTTCCAGAGTAATTTTTGGTCTAGCGTAATTCCCAAATATTTGACCTCTGTTTCTCGTTTCACCTCCATATCATGTAATGTTATGGCTTTCAGGTGATCCAGCTTACGCCTCCTAGTTAATGGTACTATGGTGGTTTTGGTTGGGTTGATCCGCAGTCCCACCTTCCTGCACCAGGCACTAGTAACCCTTAATCCAGTTTGGATTCTATCACATAGGGTATCTTCATATTTGCCCCTACAGATTAAAACAATGTCGTCCGCGTAGCCCTGGACTTGTATTCCAGTATTAGTTAACACGTCCAGGAGTTCATCCACTACCATACTCCATATCAGCGGCGATAGTACTCCACCCTGTGGACAGCCTTGAGTGGTGTTCATGATAATAGAATTTGTACCTCTATTTGTCTGCTTTCTAGCATTTCGCCCATCCAGAGTGCAAGGGTGTTTCCCACTCCTTTGCGGCTCAGGGTATCCTGTATCTCTGTGTGCGATGTGTTGTCGAATGCTCCTTCGATATCCAAAAACGCGCACAGTGCAATTTCTTTTGTTTCTATGGCGTCCCGTAGTACCTCTGTCAGCTGATACAGAGCAGTTTCAGTTGACCGTCCTGCCCGGTAAGCGTGTTGACAGTGATGTAAGGGATTACGCTTTAGAGCGTTAGTTCTAATATAGTTGTCTATGAGCTTCTCCACCGTTTTGAGTACGAACGATGTTAGGCAGATTGGTCTGAAAGATTTAGGGTGAAAAGGACCCTTTTTACCCGCTTTCGGAATAAAGACCACTTTTGCCCGTCTCCATGCCTTGGTATGTATCCTAGTCCCATGCTCCCCCTTACCACCCTCAGAAGAGACTCTGAGATAATTCCTAGGCCTCTCTGGATAAGTGCTGGGAAAATGCCGTCTACTCCGGGAGATTTCATTGATTTAAAAGTTCCCGCTGCCCATCTTAGCCTAGCTTCTGAGCATACCTTTTTTGCTAGTTTCCAGCTCTCTTTCCTTCCCCTTTTATTCGTTGTTGGGGTGTCAGGCAGATTGTTGTCGCCTTCCGCTGAGGGGTAGGACCCCGGGAAATGAGTTCTGAGAAACAGGTGTGCCCTGTCCTCCTCATTCTCAGTGAATGTCCCATATTCCTTTTTCAAGCAGACAGAGGATATTCCCCCGTCTTGGGCTACAGCCTTGTACAGCCTGGTTGCTTCCGTGATCTGTTCAATCCCTTCACAGAATTTCCTAAAGCTGTTCCGTTTCGTTTCCCTGATCGCGTTGCTATACGCAGTCAGTGCATTTTTATACCTCCGCCAGTGATATCAGTATCCTTCTATTTAGGCAGCTTTTCTCTTGCTGATACCTCCTGGTATTCTGAAGATTATCTTACGTGTCTGTGTCTGTATATAAAGAGGAATAGGAGGACAATCCCAGAAGGACCTCGGTGGATGCTGTTGGCATGTCCTCCTTGCTATAGTAATACACCCACAAGCCAATCTTTGAACTTGTTGTGCGATTGTGCTAGGTTCGGTTCTACCTGACCAGATTGCCGTCCCATATGTAATCAATGGTCTTACTATTGCAGTATAAACCCAGTGAAGTATTTTCGAGGTGCGTCCCAATTTCTTTCCTTATATGGACCCGTAAATCATCAAAGCCCCTGTACGTTTCCAATTATGTTCGTTTTCCAAAGAAATTTTTGGTCTATTGTAATTTCCAAGTATGGTATTTGACCTCTGTTTCTAGTTCAACTTTCAGCAGTCTATCATTTAGGTATGCAACGAATTTCCTTCGGAAAAAACAATCGAAGAGAAAAACAGTAAGCAGGAAAATGATTAATCAAATAATATAAAGATTTATAGAAAATCTTGGTACGTTTAATGTTAAAAATACTTTCAACATTGTAATTAGTTTTGTTTTGTCTTTTCGATGGAAAGGGTTGTTTTTCAATTCACTTATCTATTCCACATTCCCTTAATCAATTGTTTTCCCTCTCAGTCCGAATCCCCCTTAAGAAGAGCTACTTCTCCCATAGTCAGTAGAATATTTGCAGTTCACATATATATAATTGTTTATAGCACTTGGAATAATCCATCAGGAGGTAAATGATCAATTGGTATGACTTCCTTGAACATGAATTGGAGTAATTCATTAATTAATAAAAAAAACGGCAATTATCATATTGGGTTGGATTTAGTTTCAAATTATATAATTTAAAAGATATTTCTGTCAGTTAAACATGTAATTATATAATTATTTATTTCCGTCTATTCAGATCTGACTTTGGTTTTGAGGATAGTAGACGATTTTATTGGGAATAAGTTACAAAATGAATCAAGTACAATTTAAAGGGTACAACGGAGTCGTAGATTAGAAATAACTATATAAATATGACAATTACTACAAAATAAAGTCCAAAATGAATCTAGCGTCTTCTTGATGAATTAAACATCTTTTAAGGAATTTAATGTTATTTTATTTATTTTTTATTGCAATTCAGTTTTTAAATCAGAGGTAGAGACATATTTTTTTTTTTATTGGTTCTTATTTTTATTATAATTTTTCTGGAATACTCACGAAGGGATTATTTTATTTTCACCAGTTCTTTTTTTGCAATTACCGAAAATTTCGCTATAAAACTGAAAAACGTTGTTATCTAAAATAATTTCACAAAGATAACAACAAAGATAATCCTGCTGCGTTATACACATGGTCATAGCGCGTCAATGTATTCCAGCGCCATTATTCCTGGCTTCTGTCAATATGCTTCAGTTTCCTCCAAGATTTTTCGTGAAGCTTGCTATTTTTCAGCATTCTAGTCTTTGGTAATTCACTCGTTGGCCATCCTGGGATAGTGGATTCCGTTGTATCTCGAAGCTCAAAATGGAATCATTTTCTTTTTCAAAGTTTGATCCATCCTGCAGGTTAGAAGGAAAATATTTGGATGCCCCAATGAATAATAGATGGATGGAAATATTACATATATGAATAATCATTTCGATTTTGAATGCACTTGCCATAACTGTTCTAAAAATGGTACACAATACTTATCTGCTCCATGCAGTCCTCCTGGAATGTTATTTTTACATAAAACAAAAAAAAAATAAGAATCATCGCTATCTGGCTGGTATTTCGAATCCCGCCCATTTCTCCTGGTTCTCCAACTTTATTTTCGTCTGGTTTTGTCCACTTCGTTTAATTTAGTTAACGTCATAACTTAATTTTGTAATTTCCCAAGGAGGGTATTTCCAATTTCGATTGAAAATTTAGTGTTTTTCCATTCTTGTGCTATAAACTCTGGAGCAATACCACTGGATCATCGAAGAAGCCAACAGAACTGGATCTTACATCAAACCTTGGTTGTCTCCTATTACTTGAAGGATGCAATTTTTCATTACCGCTCTTTGATGATGGCTTTACCTCAACCATAAAACTCCTTCCTAATCTGAGTGAAATTATGCGGTGTTTCCAACGATTAATTATTTCAAATAATAAAAACTTGTTGTTTCTTTTTCGTTGGTGTGAATGTTTATTCTTACAAATCCCGATATTTCGGGAACCACTTGTTCCCTTCATCAGTGCTAACATCCCTTCCCTTCATCAGTTGAACTTGTTAGCACTGATGAAGGGAACAAGTGGTTCCCGAAATATCAGTATTTGCAAGAATAAACATTCACACCCACGAAAAAGAAACCACAAGTTTTTATTATTTCATATCCTTCCTAATGTAGTTTCAATCTTACATAGGAGCATGTACTTTCATCTTCGTCTCTTTGGGCCTGTTGCAAAATCATGTTGTTCACATAATCTTACGCAATATGATCCTAAGCATCTACTCCAATAAAACTGCTATTTGCCGTTCATTATAGTTTTGGTGACATCCAAATTCGCACCGCTTACTTTTTCATGGTGGTCTCAAACGATGCCGGTGTCGTTACTCGTAACGTAACCATAAACATTTGTATGGCCCTAAGACTTTCATTTTCCGAAACGACGAACACATATGTACCCACTTGCAGCAGATCCTGCGACTTTTGACCGTTAAGTAATCCCAGCTTCCTTTTTAAGGTTTTGTATAAACACAAAACCTTATTAAAATCGGTTTACCGTCTGTCTGTCTGTCGGTCTGTCTGTCTGTCTGTTTGTCCGTCTGTCTGTCTGTCTGTCTGTCTGTCTGTCTGTCTGTCCGTCACACGCATTTTTCTCGGAGACGGTTATAGCGATTGACACCAAATTTGGTAGAAAGGTGGGAACTGTGAACACTCACGCATACAGTGAATTACATCCTTTTACGTCGAATTTAAGGGGGGGTCCCCATACATGCAAAAGGGGGGTGCAAAATTTTTTTTCATCAAATATAGTCATGTGGGGTATCAAATTAAAGGTCTCGATTAGTACTTTTCAAAGCGGATCTTAGTTTTGACATTCGTTGGAAGGGTGGGGAGCGCGGGGGGTTGAAAGTGATCACTTCTTTAAGGGGGCCATTCTCAGAAACTACCAAACCGAAAAATCTGAAAAAAATCAGGAGGCTGCCACTATATGGCGCCTGGGCTCCGAAATACCTTCCATGCCGATATCTGTTTAAATAAAGTTAATAATAGTATATTACTACAATTTTTTGTAATTGGTTAGAAACCCCCCTTAAGTTCATCCTAGTACCAGTGCAGTGATATAGGCTATAATATAGAGCATGATCTTACCAAGTTTGGTGGAAATCGCACTATTACTAACAAAGTTATAATACCTCAAATTTGTTGCTTCTTTGTTTTTTTGTTTCTTCAATATCACCCGAAAGTGGATACTCTCACATAATATATGGATATATTACGTGCTACGTACTAAGAAATACACAAAACCTTTCGTACCTGAAGCGTCCAGCTTCCGGTTTCCCGACTTGTTATTCTGTTCTTCTAAATGAAATGTTTGCTTTACTTTTACCACTTTTTCAGAGCCTTGCTCGAAAGTCAGCTCTTTCTCTGTCGTGGCCCTGAAACTGTAAACACTACTGGATCGCTCTGCGATACTCACTCGTATCTCCTCCTTACTTCGTAATTTTCTTCTATTTATCACTTCCCTTTCTTTACAGTAATCATCCCAAAACTGCTACCTTATCCGTGTCCATTTATCCATCCATTCTGATCCCTTCTGCTTCCTGCGACGCTTCCTATAATGTTATGTACCTTCCTCTACTTCAGTCATGGCACTCGCTCGTTCATCAATTTTACAACTTGGCGAACCATCGCTTTCAATTCGCAATGTGAGTTGTACACTGTTGCTGGATTTCCTATCGTCTGGCACATGCTTGTTGTTACTTCTGTCCTGAAAGTCCTCAAGTTCCTGTCAATCGCTTCTTGCCTCTTCACACTTTCTCTCAGCCAACTTATCACCTCTTGAATAATCACCTCCTCCGGCTTTGCACTGTTCCGCCAGGTATGCTCCTCCTGCTTGCAACTTTCTTCATCTCACATCTTCAGATGAGATCATACTCTTCATGGTCTACTGCTGCTCGGTAGTTTCACTCCTGCTCTTTAGTCACCTCGTGACTGATCATTTCCTGTGATTTTCGAATATCCTGACTGGTACTCTCATGCGACTTGTCAACTTCCTCCTGCCATTTTTCACCTTCTTGCACCATTTCTTCCTTCAGCTTTGGAATGCCATTGGCGTTCTCATGCTGTATTACTTCCTGAACATGGGCTTTTCACCCTAACACACTACAGTTCCCTCTTTTCTTTCATGAGGTTCTTCAGGGGAATCTTCCAATCGCTTTGTAGTTTCTGCTATTTGTTTTGCTACTTCTGGAATACCTTCAAACTTCGATTTTTCATTCTCTTGGGACGCTACTTCCTGAGTGCTTTTCTTTTGTTTTTCTTTTCTTTCGTCCTGTCATGTTGCCATCTCTTCCATAAATTGTATTTGTTTTTCGTCTTCTGGTGCTTCTTCCTACTTTTGCCCTGTTGTCATTTCTTCCATAAATTTTGCCTGCTTTTGGTCTTGTTGCTTTCTAGATTCTTCTGTTGCTTTCTAGACTCTTCTTGTTGCTTTCTAGTCAATTCTTTCATATTTTTTTTGGGTTTTAGAGATAGCTTGCATTAGACTCACAATAGTGTCATCATTTATCGGGGTCGTTCCAGCTGCTTCCTCGCGACCTCGGCATTAATACCTCGCGACTCCAAGGCTTCGCGAAGTCTCTTCTACAGTTCTGCTTTAGTTTCCTCCGTAGGGAGCTGTAACATTAACAGCTCCCTTTTCAGCTGCTCCACTTTCATGCCCGCGAATTTAACCACCCTGACTTATGCCATCCTATCGCTGTCACCAATTGTTACGTTCTTGCTTTACGTAGCTCGTATCACTGGATTGCGTATCACTAGACAAAAGGCCGTTCTATAACTCTAATATAAGCGTTTATTTTTCACTAAATTTGACAGCCGACGTGACTTGTTCCAACTCTAAAACTAGACTGACTCCATGGGCGGACCTCAAACTACTTTGGGCCTTTGACAAAACCTCCTTACTGGCATTCAAGTCATCTGTTAACAATTATCCCAACTAAATATTCGCCCTACTTTTACCCAATTTTAATGTCCTGGCTAATTGTCATTACTACAATTTAAATTGACGTCAGAGATAATTTTCCCAAAGTGATTTTCGTCACAAGATTTTGGGCAGTTTCGACTTCCACCCATAGCAAGCAAGCTATGTGTTCTGTTCTTAGTTTTCACTTAGTCACTGGCTCAAATATTATTGTAGGCGGAGGCTCGTCGGGGGTGCCTACCTCAGAGCCTGAGATAAAGAGGTAGATTGCGCTATCGTGTGTAAAATGGAGCATAATTTTCACTCCGGGCCCTGTCCTCCATGGATTATAACAGTGTCCATGCGGCCAGAGATGGCGTTAGCAGACGTTAGAGTCTTATCTTCTCTTAATTCATTAACCGTTGATACCTAAAAGAAGGAATTTAGAGCTACCAAGGCAAGTTTTTTTTCCAATTTTACATTAATACACACAATAAAAGTATAAAGCAAGCAAGATTTGAGTTCAGCTGGGATTCTTTTGTAAAATCCTTTTTTCAAAGAAATTTCATTTGAATCCATTTTTCTAGAAATTTGCTGGATATAAAGTGACGTCACGAGGAGGTACCATCCGTATTCCAAGACCCAAAAGACAACCTATCGACATATCCGAGTATAACTTCCAAAAGTTTGCTGTAACATATTTCGCCGCAAATGTATCTGCGCACTATAACAAGAGACCTCTAAAATCATCATTGTTAGGCCACCCGCTTCCTTTAGATGAAATATCATCGCAGGTATTTATTCTATTATTTACTTTATTCTATATATATTAGAAATATCTATTAATCTACCTCATCAACAGTCTATTTGGATAACTATCCTTCGTTTCATGGGAGACATGGCTGAAGCTAAATATGAAATTGACGATGACGATGAAGATGGTCCTAGTAAAGTTCCGGTTATGCAAAGATTAACTGTGAGCCTTAGTCGAGGAGTTGTGCAAAGTAAGGAATTTCAGGACGCTTTGAAGTCAATGAAGGAAGGTAGCGAACAACAACGGCTTGTCAGGAAAACCTTGAAAAGAAAGACCAAACTACCGGAAATCCTTAAGAAAGCTTTGGACAACAGTGAAGAGGTGGAATATTATCACCAATGGTTGAGTATTCGCAGCTCAAATCTAGAAAAATTGCATTTCATAATTGGACATGGGATACTAAGACCAGAACTGAGGTTAGCCTTTTTGTCGAAATTATACATTTTGGTAAAAGATATAAAATTAATTAGATGGCTGGATAGGCAGCATATGTATACTCTTTACTCGGGATTATTACATTATTACTAAAAGAATCGGAGCCATCATTACCTTTGTATTTTAGAATTTTGTACCCGGGGAGGGCTAACATACTAGAAATCGCACGGGTTTTATCTAAAATAGTTCTATTTGTGGAATTATCTGAAAAAAATATAAACTGGCGCAGTTACTTGCAACTGACTTCCCATTTGGTGTTTCATATTGGGTTGAGTTTTATTCATATTCTTGTTGGCTCCATAGTTAAGTATCATCTTCTTAGACGCAATACGGAGTCGGGCCCATCTGGTGTCTGCTCTATGTAATTTCTCCGTAAAAACCTTTCCGTAAAAAGTTTTATTTAGTACGCCTTACTGAATAATTGGACCTTTTTAAAGGCCGTTTATAAAACATGTCAGTCTAGTTAGTCTTCCTCTTGCTTCGTAGAGTACTAGGTACTATGATATATCACCAGGCGAGGTTGGCTTATTCTAGCTAGGGTTCCTATCTTCAACCTTTGACACTTAAAACCGTGCTTTCCAGGTCTTTCCTGTTTCTTACAGTTTACGTTAGATATTCCAATCTTCCTGATGCACTATCATTCACAGAAACAGATTGTCCGGTATCAGTATTTATTTCCTCTAGGTTTTTACACAAATCCAGGAATCTTGAACAGCGAAAGAACAAGCACTCCAAGTCCTCTTCCCATAGGAAAGTCCCTGAATATTCGTTGATAGGGATTAACTAGTTAAAAAATTAGGGTACTAACAAATGTGACCAAAGCGTACTAGTTTAGTATAGTTAACTGGGGGGAGCCGCAGCAGTTAGGCCCATTGTACTATCCCCGTAAGTTGCCTATTCAATGGCTTTCCGCCTACGGTGTTCGCAGGCTTTAGCCAATCTGAGAACATTCTCCAGAGGCAGTCCCGTCAAAAGCCCAACTAGAGTTTTTATGTCCCACTTCATAAGGGACAACAAAAATGCCGCTCTAGTGGCCCTAGACTCTTTCACAAGGATTTTCGCTTGCCGGCAAGAGACCAAATTTCTCCACTCGGTTGTGTGAACCTTGCAATTTCACCCTTCAGAGTAGACTTGACAGTCGATGGTGGGATTCCAAGAGTTGGTTCTGGCCCCACCATTGTTGATCCAGACCCTCGGCGAGCCAGTCTGTCAGCCTCCTCATTACCGGCGATGTTGGAGTGCCCCGGCACCCACATCAGGAATGTTTCGTTAATTCGGCCAAGTTTCAGCAGCACCTGATGACACTCCACATCAACTGGCTTGATATGTCGTTGCCATTTAGTGCTGATAATGCCGCCCGACTGTCGGAACAGATTCGAATGGTGCGACTCTTCCATTTTTGTCGCAGAAATCCTTCTGCTGCCAATGAAATGGCATATATCTTCGCCTGGAATATGGTCGCCATTTTTCCGAGGGGTCAGGCCACTTCTATAATCGGATTCTCCGAGAAAACCTCTGCGCCCGATCCATCCTCCATGACTGACCCGTCGGTGAAGATTATTAGGTCTGTAATCTGAAAAGACTCATGGCCAAAAGGGTACTAAATAGTACTTTTATACGAACGTAGTTGGATTCATGCAACTAGAAAAGGGTTTCACCTCTGTTGTTGTTGTATTCTATACCGTGTCTATGAATATCGTGTAATTTGACTATAAAAATTGTTGGTACACTGCGAAAGTGGTTCTAGGGGAGAGGAGGCACATCCAAGCACGTAGCAGATGGCGCAATGAAAACACCAAAATATTTATTATTGATTCGGGAGGCATATAGAATTGGCATGAATATTATACAACATCAATTCTGGAAGATAAACGGTTGCTGTACGCTTAAGGTGGCGTTTTGTAAAAAAATAAGGCACAACACATTAAAATATACTTCCATGTTCTAGCTAATAAATACCAATCTACTTATTCTTGTCGTTTTGAAGCCCCAAGTTAACTGATTCCTCCTACCATGCTTGACAGTTGCATGTATCCCGCTAGTTTTAAACTGTGCGTTGGTTTACCTATAAAAGCCCTGAGGTACCTAAAAAAGTCCTGAGATACTTCAAAAGGTACTAAATTTAGAACTTTTGGTACTAAAAAGTCAACATTGGTATTAACCTGTATGTCCACGGACCCTTCTATGAGTCCTTTTGTTGTCGTTGCCATTTGTTTATAGATCTCCTCACCGTTCGATGTTGTTCGTCTGTTATAGAATAACGTTATATTATTTAGATACATTAAGCGAAATCATTCGCGAAATGACGAGTACTACGTTATCTGAGACAAATAGAAGGCGGAGGTCTTTAAGGCTGCCCCTCTGTAGACCCCATTCAGTTTATTTGCGTTGTATGAGATATATAGTGCTCTTCTCGAAACTGGTGTTGAACAGGGCAATGTAGACCCCACTACCCTCGTTATAAGCAGTTTAAAGACATACTGTGGTTTTTCTACGTTATCCGGCCTACACACACTGGATACTGAATGTTGCAAGTACCACTTTAAACTGAACTTGTCCCCATTATCACTCCCTCCTGACTTGTTATAGTATGTTCGTTGTCCTCTGTTCTATTATGGGTTTATACCGATTCAGTGTGCCCTTCTTGTTGGATAATTTGCAGTAATAGAATAGGGCATGTGATATGTGAAGGTAAACGGCCCTTTAATTCTCCCAGCATAATTCTATGGGTTTATATCCGTTTCTCTATAGAGCTGCTCTTTTTCTTGCTTAATCTGTCGTCCGTACTGCTTTCTAAATTACTCATCTCGTTGAAAAGCTGTGATACAACGGAGTCCAAACGCACACCAGCTTCTGGCGCAGTTCGCTGCGGTGGAAAGGGTGGTCTAGCTGATTAGCGAGCAATACCGAAACAGAGACCTAGCTTTATTGCACCTCGACTTTTCGGGTACTGATCCTGGTAGGCGGAAGTTTACAAATGGTTGTTTCGCCAACAGTCAGACTTGCGTTCAACATTTTTCCTTGTCGTTGGAAGGTAGCGCGACTCGAGCTGATCAGCAAGGAAAAAGCAGACCCAAAGCTGCCGTCTGCATACGTACCGCTGTGTATGCTTGACCCGGCCGGGAAAGCGCTGAAACGATCCGCGTCGCTGGGGACTGTTCATCGATCCGAGGCACACAGCCGGCGATCTAGACCGATAGTGCTCCTCATAACGCTTGATATCAGAAGTGCCTTTAATTCCGAAAGATGGTCAGATATGCTAGGCACATTAGAAAATTCATTCCAAGGATCACGCTCTCTCTTCCGGATATTGCGGGATTATCTGAAAGACCGTTCGGTGTGTGTCCCGATAGCTGACTGTTTAGAGCACAAAGCTGTCGTACGGAAGGTCGCGATTCAAATCTCAATGGTGGAAATGGGATTTGTATCGTGATTTGACATCGGATACCAGTCGACTCAGCTGTGAATGAGTACCTGAGTCAAATCAGGGTAATAATCTCGGGCGAGCGCAATGCTGATCACATTGCCTCCGACAATGTACTGTAGTGTACCGTTACGGTCATGAATGAAGTGCTCTAACACACTTGAAAGTCTTGATCCAATTGGATTGTTGCCCCAACGATTATTATTATTATTATCTGAAACATTGCTCTCTGCTCTATGATACGCCTTGGGACAGAGGGGGATGGAGATCACGTCTGGAGTAGCACAAGCATCGATCCTAGGGTCGGACCTGTGGAACGCTTCCTACGATAGTCTGCTGAGATTCTATATGCCTGAAGAGTCGCGCCTGGTCGTTTATGCAGACGACGCTGCGGCGATTGCTGTCGGAACAAGCGCAAAGCAGACTTGGCATATTGATGCTACGGGTAGGCGGATGGATTATTGCTCATAGTTTAAACCTTGCACTAGAGAAAACCGAGGTGGTCATCTTGACCAGGAATAGAATGCCGACCATCAATCGGGAAGTTGGCTAATGAGTCAAAACCAGCTGTTAAATACCTCGTATTGCTCGTGTTGCATATTATGTTCGGGCTCTTCTTATTGCAAAGAAGATTGAACTCGACCGGCGGAGGGACCGGATGGCAAGGGTTTCCTTGAACTAACAACTCCTTTCCTCCCCTCCCCTCCCCTCCCATTGGTGAAAGTAATGTGTCAAATGGTTTCTGACTAGTTTTCTGATGGCAGGGAGGTGCTTAGTTGGTAGTCTTTTTTTTTGAGGAGGTGGAAATCTTCAAAAGACACTGGCCTGGACACGCCAGCGTGTGGGATTCTTACCCACTAAAACCACCCCCGACTCCCTCCAAGCCCCGTGGAACCACCGTACGGTATTACATCACAGGGCGGAGTCAGCTTATTTTAGCTTCGTCTCCTTTCGTCTCTACGCGGCGTACGTAACCGCGCTTTTCTGATCTCCTCTGCCTTTCGCAGTTTGCTCTGGATAGATACGACCATGGAGTTGATCGCATCCCAGTCTTCCTGATATGTTAGCATTCTTCGCACCAGATTCTCTGGTACAAGCACCTCTCCTAGAGTCTCCTCTAGGTTCTTCCTATCCTCCACAAACATTGGACAGTGGAAGAATACATGCTCTGGGTCCTCTGGGACTCCATCGCAGTTTGGACAGTCGGGTGAGGTGTCCAGTTTAAACCTGAACAGGTACTGGCGATATCCTCCATGGCCCGTGAGAAATTCAGTAAGATTATAATTAATCTCACCGTGCCGTCTCTCCAACCACTCCCTGATGGCAGGGATGAGCCTGTGTGTCCACCGACCCTTTCCCGAGCTTTCCCAATGCTCTTGCCACCTATTTAGCGATCTCTCCCTTTCGGCGTTCTTCGTCTGCGATAAAGGAGAGATAGACTTCACATTATATATATTCGTCATCTCATCTGCCAAGATGTCAATGGGCATCATTCCAGAAATGACGAATGCTGCATCATCTGAGACAGTCCTGAATGCCGAGCACACTCTTAGGGCTGTTCTTCTGTAGACTGAACTCAGTTTGTTACCTTTAAATGTAACCTGCAAAGCCTTTCCCCAAACTTGAGCTGCATAGAGCAGGATCGAACTCACTACCCTAGTTATAAGCAACCTGGAAGCATGCCGTGGCCCTCCCACGTTCGGCATTATTCTTGCCAGGGACACACTCGCAGTGGATGCTTTGTCATAGACATACTGCACGTGTGTCTTATAGCTAAGCTTCCCATCTATCATCACTCCCAAGTATTTGATCGCAGACTTAGAAGTGATGATATGATTCCCAATTTGAATACGGGCAAAATTTCTTTCATGGCGCTTGGTGATAAGGACCGCTTCCGTTTTTTCCTCCGCAAGTGTCAGACCAGAACTCTCAAGCCAACCCTTAACAGCACTGATCGCTTCGCATGAGTATAACTGCGACAACAACCCGCGCTATATCATCGGCGTAGCCCACCACCGTGGCTTCCTCCGGAAGGGAAAGATTAAGAACATCGTTGTACATGATGTTCCACGGCAATGGGTCCAGTACGGAGCCCTGTTGGACACCCGCGGAGACAACGTACTCCTGGGGTCCACCATTGGTGTCATACCAAAGCCTCTGTTCTTGTAAATAGCTGTTGATAATAGCTGCAAGATAAGCGGGAACACCAATCTTCGCTAGAGATTCCCGTATTAGGTTCCAATTGGCCGTATTGAATGCATTTCTCACATCCAGGGTCACCACTATGCAATATTCGCTATTACTGCCCCTTCCGTGGATTGCATCTTCGGCCAAGCCAATAACCATTTTGATGGCATTAATGGTTGATCTGGCTTTACGAAACCCATACTGCCGATCTGAGAGACCTCCCTGGCTCTCAACAACCGGAAGTAATCTATTATGGATTACTCGCTCTAGCATTTTGCCCACAGTGTCCAAAAGACAATTAGGTCTGTACGAGGTTGGCTCACCTGGTGGTTTGTCAGCCTTAGGCAGTAACACCAACTTCTGTCGTTTCCATGATGCAGGAAATATCCCCTCGGACATGCACGCCTCGAACAACTCAGCGAACATGTCCGGTCTGGATTTCACGGCAAGCTTAAGGGCCTTATTCGGCACGCCATCCAGACCCAGAGCTTTATTATCTCCTATCCTAGTGCAGATCTCCAGCAGCTCGTCACGGGTGACTGGCGGTATTGCCGTGTCGTTCAGAGGTCGCTGGAAGCTGTCTATGCCCTCCTCTTGCTGAGGGAATAACCCCTGGATAATTTTTAACAAGAGTGTAGGACACGTGATCTGCGGAGATGATCGGCGTCTGAATCGCCCCATCACGATTCTATAGGCGCTCCCGCACGGGTTTACGTCCGCTTCTAAACAGAGCTCCTTAAACCATTCCCTCTTGCTCCGTTGGATGGCGAGCTTGAGGGTGCTGCGGGCTTCCTTATAGGCGCGCTCTTTTTGCCCTTGGTCGATTCTGCCTACCGCTCTTTGAGCCGCTCTTTTGGCTTGGTGACAGGCTAATCGAAGGATGGCCAGTTCAGCATTCCACCAGTAGTTTGGTCTTCTACTGGGGAATGAGCACCTCCTCGGCATGGACGTATCACACGCTTCGGCGATGCATTGGACCACATGGGCAGCTCTTTCCGTAGAGGCGCCTGCTTTATTAGGTTGGTCTAACCATACCTCCATGAAGGTTTGCTCATCCAGAGCTTTAGCGGACCAGCCTGACATCTTTCTCGGTTTCGGGCATGATGATCTTATGCCCGGTGACTCCACCCATAGCCCAAAGAAGATCGCCTGGTGATCGCTGTGGGTGTAGTGGTTGCGGACACACCAAGACATACTACGTGCCAGTGCAGGGCTGACAAAAGTTAGGTCTACGATTGAGGTAGACCCCCCTTGTGTCAGGCTTGGTGGGGCGCAACAGCTGTACACATATACCCCGTTTATTTTCGCCCACACAAAGCCGCTGTATGTCTGATTCCCAATACATTGGATGGCTTGTCGACCGCATGCCCATATCGCCGCTCCACCAGACGAATCAATAACCTACACGCCACCGTGACGGTTTCTATAGGGTTCGCTAATGATGGCAATTTCCACCTGGGATTCGTAGATGGTCTGCTCGAGTAAATCTTGAGCGACCCTACAATGATTGAGGTTTATTTGAATAAACCTCATTTTTTCATTGAAGTCAGCGCCTTCCTAAATTCCGGGCATTTAGCACTTGCGGCAATATGCCGGTAATCTCGTCCCTCACTTCCTTCGCATAATAAGCATTTGGCGTCCTTATTGCACGCTTTGGCAATATGGCCTTTCTCCCCACACCTTCTGCATCGATCGGACCGATCAATGCCGCTGGTGCATGCCTTCGCGAAATGGCCAAACGCGAGGCACTTGAAGCACCTCTTTAGAGAAATCTGCTCTCTCAGACGGCAAACAACCCATCCGATTCGAACCTTCCCGGCCGCCAATAACTTCTGCGCGGAGTCCACTGGCAATCGCAATGTGGCCGTCTGAGTATTGCCATAGGCTTTCCGCAAACTCACAATAGACTCTTCGGCAAGTTCCTCCAACTTGAACTGTTCCATCAAGGCAGTGCAAATTTCTCCTTTGGATGTCACTTCATCGAGATCCTTGCACTGTATATAGTTGGTAGTCTGACTGTTGGGGGGAGTCGAACACTCTGTGCGTAATGCATTTACCCACCCTACTCGAAAAAAAAGAGAATAAAATGACAGTATCACATTAAAAGTTAGTAGTCCCATATACGAAAAGCATATATCATACATTATAGCCTACGAACTAAAATTAAATGGAATCGAAATGTCTAGAAATTCACAAAATTTTTAAAACTTGAATCTCTGAGTTTTCGGTTCCTCAATTATATTTGAATGGGATGGACTATCTCGTCTTCTGGAGTGAGAGTAAGACGAAACTCGTGAGTTTCTGTTCACTTCTAAGGACTAATCAAACAACATTCCACAGAAATTTAACTCCCGACCGGACATATACAGTTCTTTATCCAGCTTTTTAAATGTTCATACTCTAAGTTGTTTTTATGTATCTTGTATCTATCTCTTTGCTCCTACACATTTAATCTATAAAAATTAGAATATAAACCCTATGCCCTTTGTTTTTCAGGGATGAAATCTATTGTCAAATTTGTAAGCAATTGACCAACAACCCCAATCACACATCATTCGCCAAAGGATGGATATTATTGTCGTTGTGTTTAGGATGCTTCCCACCAACAGATAAATTCCAAATGTATCTAAGAAGTTTCCTTCGATCAGGACCAGAGCTTTATGCACCTTACTGTGAAAACCGATTGGATAGGACATTAAAGGTTTTGCTTTTTGTCAATTTATCTGAAATTGATCTAATTGATCCACGAATAAGGACACTGAGATATCTTATATCTTGCATTAATGACTACAGTTCCCGATAAGTTTGTTTTATGACAAATTCTAGTATTTTATGTTTTGTTTCTATGTTTTCCAACGGATTTGCTTCCTAAGATGACTTTTTCTGAGATGACGAGGTAATCTTTCACTTTACAATTATTTTTAGAATGGGACCAGGACACAACCACCCTCCTGGCTAGAGTTGCAAGCAACCCGTAGCAAAACTCCTATAAGTTTGATGATAATGCTAATGGACGGTACTGAGAAGAAGTTACAGGTGGATTCCGCCTCGACTGCCCGAGAAGCTGTCGCTCAGCTGGCACAAAATATTGGCCTTCGAGATGTCTTTGGCTTCTCTATTTTCATAACGCTTTTCGATAAAGTTATGTCACTGGGAAATGGACAGGAACATATAATGGATGCCATTTCAAATTGTGAACAATACGCCAAGGAACAAGGAATGAATGATAGGAAAGCCCCCTGGAAGCTGTTTTTAAGGAAGGAAGTATTTGCTCCGTGGTATAATCCAGCGGAAGATGAATTAGCGACAAATCTAATTTACAAACAGGTGAACTTAATGTTAAGTCAAATTATAACAAATAGATTGAGGTCAAGCTGCTTTAATTTTTTTATCCTTTTATACAATACAAATTCTTGTTATTCTGAAGGTTACGCGCGGAATAAATTTCGGTGAATATAGATGCAAAAGTGACAAAGACATTGCCATCATAGCTTTGCTTCAATACTACGTTGACCACGGTGCAACAATGGACCTGCAGGTATTTACGCTTCTATTTATCTTTGTGCACGATAAAGTTCATATCACAAGTTTTCCCTTAGATTTTACGTCATAGCTTACCACATTATATCCCAAAGGACCTTCTCGCTCCTGGGGAAAGAGCCTTACAGAAATGGGAAAAACTTGTTGCGGAAGCGTTTGAAACGCATGACTATATTCGAAATAAGGTACCGAAAAAATGTGCGAAAGAAGATATCTCCATTTTTGCACAAATTAATTGGCCCATGATGTTCTCGCGGTTCTTTGAAGCAGTAAGAAAGAGCGGACCGAAATTAATTAGTGATAATCTCATCATAGCAGTTAACTCGACTGGCGTCTATTTGGTTGACGAAACTGAACAAGTGTTGGTTAGTGTCGTCATACAGCCCTTTCAGGCTAAAGGGACCATGAGCTTAAAAAAGGAGAAAGGACGAAAAATGTATTAAAACTTCTATCGTTTCAGGCTGAATTCACATATCCTGAGATTCTTTCGGTATCTTCAACGGAAGATGAAAACTCCAACATTGACGAACTCAGCATTAATACCATCCAGGGAGAAGATTTTACTTTCAAATGCTTCGACTCTAAAGATGTATCACTTCTAATCAATTATATTCTAACCAATTTGAAAGGTCGTTCCCTGTATGGTGTTGCAACGCAAAATTATAGTAATCCTTCCAACCCGAAAGGTTATCTTGAATATAATAAAGGAGACCTTATCAAGTTTGCTAAAGGTACCAGTGGGGTCGATATTCTCCGGGACCCAAAATCATGGGCTCTCGGTGAATGTAATGGAAAAATAGGCGAGTTTCCAGCGGAAACTGTTTATGTCTTGCCAGTTATTATGGAACCGCCTGAGTTTGTACTGAAACTTTTCAGAGGTGGAGTGACTAAACAGAGAAAATATGCTTCGGAAAATTATAACACGCTTCAAAGGAAGAAGCTGCATACCCTAAAGAAATTCGCAGATGAACATTTTAGAACGAATGCACCGTAAGTTTGTCATTAAATTGGTATACGTCTTTTATTAACCATGAATGAAATTTTATGCAAAGGGCTCCACGACTATCCTACACCATGCAAGCAGCAAGAACTCGCCCTGATGATTTATGGAAACATTGCAGGGATCCTATCAAAGCTCCACTTCTGCAAAGACTACAGCACAATCCTGAATTGTTTGACAAAGCCGTTTCCATATTTGGTTATATTTTGAAAGTATATTTCGAAGCTCCTTCCTTATCCACGTCCACCCCTAACGAAATTCATTTTTTTTCAGTACATGGGTGATATACCCAGTGGTCGATTAGGTGTCAGCACTGATCTTATTTTCCGTCCAGCATTGGAAGATGAAAACATACGCGACGAAGTCTATTGTCAAATAATGAAACAATTGACCGAAAATAAAGTTCAAATAAGTGTGGAACGGGGTTGGGATTTGATGTGGCTCGCTACAGGAATTATGACACCCACATCAGTATTACTCAGAGAATTGATGGAATTTTTGAGGACCCGTACATATCCGATTGCTGCAGAGTGCCTCAAGCGCCTTAAAAAGACTTTGAATGTGGGGAAACGTAAACACCCTCCCCACATTATTGAGGTGGAGGCAATACAGAAGAGGATTATGCAGATATTCCACAAGGTAAGTAATTGCTTATGTGAGCGTATAGTGACTGCCGAGGTCCTCTCTTCAAAGTCTCATTATCCCAGAAAAAAAAACAAAACGTTTTAATCCACTAGAGTTCCTAATATAATAGGAGAAGTGAAACATTTTTTTGCACTCGATACGCTTAGTCGCGCACTGCGCCCTGCGATCTGCTTAGTCGATAAGCCATAATGAAATTTTGGGGAACGGTATTTCCCAATAATTCAAGATCCGCATCTGATTTTTTGGAGTTTCATTTATTTCAACTTCATTTATCTAACCAACACATTGATTATCACAATTTGATTACAGCTGTCTATAACGAATTCTAATACAAAAATACTGATTGAAATTTGACGAGATAAAACGTAACTTGCTCTTCTCTGGCCGGCGGATAAGACTTGAGTCCCGTGAGATAGTTGGCAAAATGTCGTTATTGACATTTGTTCCCCAGCCTAAGGTCAGACCATCAGCTATTCTCTGCATCTTTAGAATGCGGCGGTGGAGACGAATCACACAATCGTGTCCCGGTTCGCGCCTCCGATGTGCCGCCACATCAATTCGCCCCCAGCTGAAACCGCGCGGGTTCAGTGAAACAATCCATCCGCGTAATCCCGCCAATGGGGATCACTGGGTGAATCTGAAGTTTCGTGGGCGCTTTTTCGAAGCGGCCGAAGGGGCACTCGTATGGTGTTTGCAGCGGCTTCCGACCGGCGTCCACTCTAATGAGCACCTGTCTGCATGTCTCAAGATCCCAGGGGGTTGTGACCTCCAATGCCCCGTGTCGGGACAGTGGAGTAGGTCTCACCTTCGAAATCGCGTCCCTGAGGAGATGCAGCATTCCCGAGTCGATTAACCCTGCTCTGCTGTCCAGTACAGGGTAGACGGCGAGGTATAGATTCTCCTCGTACATCATTTCTGCTGGGCTGGCCGCGAATTCCTCTCTATGGGCTGTGCGGAGGCCGAGGAGGACGAAAGACAAGGACCGCGACCACGACGGATGGTCGCGGGCCATTAAGATGGCTTTCAGCGTCCGGTGCCAACAATCCAGCATACCATTGGATTATAAATGGTATACAGTAGCCCCTTGACAGAGGGCCTCGGAACGTGATTGTACCGTAATGTCAGACAGAGGTATTGCTTCAGGCCACCGCGTAACCCTGTCGATGATTTTGAGGCAATACTTGAATCGGTGCGAGTCTCGCAAAGGGCCGATGATATCGAGATGAGAAAGGTTTGAAAGCGTTTGGTTGACCTAGGGAATACGCCTACTTCCTTTCGTACGAGCTTGTTGACCTTGCACTCCTGCCACACGATGTACTGTTTGGCCCATGAGTTTACATCCTTGTTCATGGACGGCCAGAAGTATTTTACGGTGTTTAACCGGTTTGTCGTCTTGATGCCTGGGTGCACAAGACCGTGTATTGCGTGAAATACTTCCCTGCGAAAATCGGTCAGAATAAATGGCCTGGGTCTCTTATCTGAGTTCTCGCAGAGTAAATAAGACTTTGAGCTGAAAATTAGAAACTCCTCTTTCGCGCATCGACGAACACAGCCAAGGGTGCATATGGTTGAGGAAATGGCTATAGTGGCCTCAGCAGATCCCGCAGCCTCGCGGGAGTCTTTAATTTTGGGCCCAGACAAGTATTATAGGTGTTCAGGTTCGTTTGGTCATGAGCGACCTTGGTCAAGAAACGGCGATAGAAGTTTAATATGCCGAAGAACCTTCGCAGATCCTTTACCGGGGTTAACCTAACGTTGTCTGGGTCAGGTTGGATACCATCAGGGGTTATCAAGTGACCGAGGAATTTTACCTGCCTCTGGAGAAATCTGTATTTATCAACGTTTAGGACAAGACCCGCTTCAAGAAGACGTTGAAAAATGCACTCGAGATGTTTTAAGTGCTCAAATTCTGAAGAGGAAGCGACCAAAACATCATCCATGTAAGCGAAATAAAAGTTTAAGTTTCGTAAGACAGAGCGGATGTACTTCTGGAAAGTCTGGGTAGCGTTGCACAAGCCGAAAGTCATCCTAGTGAACTCGAAGAGTCCGAAAGGTGTGCAGATAGCCGTTTTCGGAATGTCTTCGGGAGCGGTAAGGATTTGGTGGTACGCCTTGGCTAGATCCAAGGTGGTAAGAATACAGTAATTTGTAAGCGATTGCATAAAATCGTGGATGAGTGGAATGGGATATCGATCTGGAACTGTTTGGGCATTCAGACGCCTATAATCTCCACATGGCCGCAATTCGTCGTTTGGCTTAGGGACCAAATGAAGTGGAGAGGCCCAACAACTACTGGAAGGTCAACAGATACCCTGTTTCAAAAAGTCTTCAAACTTTTTCTTCCCAGCAGTAAACTTTTGGTGTGAGAGTGAACGCACTTTTGAGAAGATTGGAGAGCCGGTAGTGTTGGTGTGGTGTTGCACCTCGTGCATAGCCGGCTTCGAGAAATTACTTTCCGTAGTTATGTACAGGGCAAACTGACACTTCCGCGCGTGTCGACCAGGAAGCAACGTCTTTATAGGGGGTCGAAGATTGTAAGGCGACGTGGTATTGCGCTTCGGGTAGCCGTCGCCAAGGTACCCAGCGAGCCTAATTTTGTTACGTAAATGTACATCTGGTGGTACATTTAGTCGCTGAAACTCAGGGTCCCGGCGTGCAACTACCCGAAGGCATATTTCGGGAAACAGACCTCGACCTTGATTGTGATCGATATCTACCTCCGGAACGCAAATTATCAACCGTCGCTGCCAGCTTTGTGGCGTCGACTAGTGTCATCACCATGGTCTTAAGCTCCTCCACTTCCCAAGTTGTGTCTTGGGAAACTTCCGCAACCATGGGGCACGCGTACACCTCGTGTGCTATGTCAGCCGTAGCGGACAACACCTCCAATGATCCCGAGTCCACGCAGGCCAAGATGACGCAGGTGCTCTCCGAGAGTCCTTGCAGCCAGAGAGACATTAGCAGCTAAGACTTTATCCCCATCCAGCTGCTTCATTTCTCGAAGCAACTGGTGGGGGTACGGTCGCCTAGCCTCAGTTTATTCAGCATGTGATCAAACTTTGGTTCTTCACTCACTGAAAGGCCCCGGATCAGCTGCTCCTTCACTCGGGTATACAAGCACTCCTCAAGTACGTGCGAAACAAACCCTATGGCCTCTAACTAATTGTATGTATTTTCAAAAAAGAAAAATATACTTGAACTTTTCTAATATGAAATTTTAAAATTCACAATGACATCCTTTAACGATATAATCAATTCTTATCTTTTCAGATCTATTTTCCAGATGATACCGTAGAAGCCTTTGAAATCGAATCTTCCACCCGTTGTGAAGATTTATGTAACATTATTGCCAAGCGTCTCAACATAAAATCTTCCGATGGCTTTAGCTTATTCGTGAAAATTGCTGATAAAGCCTTCTCGATCCCGGAAAACGATTTCATTTTCGACTTCATAAACGAACTTGTCGATTGGGTGAAGGAGACAATGCCATCCAGAAACACTGACCAACAGATAAACTGCCAATATCAATTGTTCTTCATGAAGAAGCTATGGGTCAATACAGTTCCAGGGAAGGATATCAATGCAGATATAATATTCTACTTCCCGCAAGAAGTTCCAAAATATCTGAATGGTTACTATAAAGTGAGCAAGGAAGAAGCAATCAAATTTGCCGCGTTTCTATATAGAATTCAGTTCAAAGATAATATGAACCCTCTGCAGCGTCCAGTTGAGATTCTTTCACGTCTCATTCCTGAAGATCTAATAAGTATACTTCGGCCGGAAGATTGGCGAAAGCAGATAACAAATGCATTGATTTCACTGGGTAATGTGGAAGCTGACGAGGTTAAAGAACTATTTCTGCAGAAAATATCTAAATATTCAATGTTTGGATCGACATTTTTCGTGGTGAAACAAACCAACGACCCACATTTGCCTGGAACTATTCTTATTGCAATCAATCGAAATGGATTCAACATACTCGATCCTAGATCGAAAGACTTACTGGTGTCCTATCCATTTTCGCAATTGAATGGCTGGAGCTCAGGGAATGCATTTTTCCAAATTCGGTTTGGAAATATGATTGGTGCAACGAAACTACTTTGTACTACGACACAAGGATATAAAATTGACAATTTGCTATCGTCATATATCAAGTACTTGAAATCTTTTGTATTAGAAGTTCCATAATATCTCGTTAAATATTTAATGATCAATCAAACAGTAATAAAATTACAATACATATTAAATGCGATTCTTTGTCATATATGCCATTAATTGTGATTAATAAATAGACCTGCTTGAAAAGCTTGATCAACTTTTCTTATCAATGATATTTTTCCAATGATTGTGACAGCAAAGAAAAGCTATCGAAAGTACAATGTCAATGTCATCAATAGAAAACATTATTGAAATGTGAAGATCCTCTATACACTTCTACCTGGGACGCTGTCTTGTAGTTTCGATACTCTCTTTGACCCCAGTTCAAATGTGGTCTATCCTGCGGCGTTCCCATCTTATCTCAGCCCCTCTAACCATATGAAAATCCTGGGTAACGTGAGTACCTGCCGTGTATACATAATCCCACGGTCCTCTTCGGACATGGATTGATTTTGGGACCACAATCAGAGCCCCGCCATGCAAGCACAGCGGTCCTGCTTTATACTGAGTGCAGGCTCAGCATTCATACTAGTGGATGCGAGGCCTATCTAACACCTCTGCCGCAACTAAGGGGTACGGCAGCCGAGTTATACAGGGCAACTTCACGCTCGAGCTCCGAGGAGCTCTGCCCACGATGTAGGCATAACCACAACCACCATGAAACTCCCACTAGGGGGCCAACCGCAAATAACCGGGCCGAGAACACATCCTCCAGGAACTCTCCTGGAGTATATGCTCTCAGAGGGCCGTCCCGGTTCCTATGGTATCAGATAACTTCCGGTGAGGCTTCGTGGCCGAAGCCACTTCAGATGAGTCCCTTGCAGACTCGGGTCTGATCGCCCTCCTCGAGTACGTGGGGCCTCTAACCGTATGAGGTGAGGGGAACTTTCATCATGTTGGAGGTGTTAATTACAAAAACCCAGTCGATGGATGGCGAGGACTTGAAGGTCAGTTGGAAAAGCGATATTGATGGAAACTGTATTCTCTCGAAGTTAAGAGTACCTAACGTTATCATCGCTATATAACCAAGTACCAAAACAACAATCAGATCAGCGGCACCAACAGCGTCTACCAGTAGCGTGTCCATGTCGACATTGTTAAAAGCATGTGGAAATGTTCATGAGCGAAGACAAAAAAGGTGATCCTTTTAATTTCATTCAACGCCGGAAACTGAGGAAGAATAAGGTTAGGGCAAAAATTGTGGGAGTATGTAGCACCGAACCCCTCTTTTAAGAAGGAACAGGTCAAAGCCATCCCAGGACATAATATTTATGCATCCAAATTTTCGGAAATCTTCAAGGGAAAGCGCCTTGAAGCATTCTTTAAAACACAAGGACAGATAAGAAGCTTATATGCAGCGAGCAGTTGAAAATCACCCGAAAGTTCTTTCACTCGACACTAAAGCCCAAGGTTCGGTTCCAGAATTTGTGGACAAGAAGGGTACGGTTTTTTGCAGGGAAGACCTTACGCTTGCAATCAAATCTCAATTGAAACTTTCCGTTTCTACTCTCAAGCCCTCTAAAGAAATCAACGGAATAGTAAAACTGAAAAATCTTCACCGAGGTCATCAGAAATTCTGTTTTATTTAAATTCAATCTGAGACCGTATTTCTTGAGGTGATTATTTTATTTTCGCTGGAGTCTGCACAGAAAACTGTGTAGGCCGCTGAACGGCACCCGCATGGCACTTGTTGTCATGCATCAGGGCAAGCTGTTTATGATAATAGATGGATAATAGACAGGTGCTAATAGTTCCTATCTATATTAGTCGATGGGGTGACAACCCAATTTGCTGCGTGTTAGACCGCTTCATGCCAAGACCTTAGCGGTACACTAGGAAGCAACGTGGTCAGCATTGAGTTCACCAAAGGTTACTATCCCAAACCCTTTGCCATCAAAATGGGGTTCACTATACGGCAGTTTCACCACTAACCGATCCGGACACTATTCTCTGTTACATCATGATACATCATCATACCGTGATATGACTTAAAAGTCCTGGGCTATCTACCATTAAAATCCAAGTATTTCATTTCCGGTAGCGATTTCAAACTCGCTACCGGAAATTAGGCATTCCTCCTAGGTCGATACGGTGGCTAATCGAAATGGAATGAGTTTGTTCAAATAGACCACCAGTATTCATTTAAGCAGGCCGATATGGTCTTTCCCAGGAGGGGAAACACCTATTGCCAGATATGTCAAAATAATTTTTAAATTGTCTTTTTCTTCACAACTGTAAAAGCAAGTACTCAGAACCACCGTATCGGCTAGCTGCTGAGCAGCATTCGGTCTGTACAGGGAGCGCACTTCCATGAGAAAATGCGCAAATCGTTGATCCGTTGTCGTTGCCGGGTTCGTCGTTTTAAAGTCCGTCCTGTCCGAGGTTCCTGTTGTGGCTTCGAAACAAGTTGTTTTCCGTGTAGGGTTGTCAGCCCTACCCAACCCCCAACCTGGAAGACCAGTGGGTACAATTTGTCCCGTGTTGGTACAACTTGTCCCGTTTTTAGGCGCGGAAAACTCGCGTTCAACGTTCTCCGTTTGCAGTTTCTCATTAAGAAAGAACTCCCAGCGATCATCATGTGGAGGTGGAGATAGGGTTTGGTAGTAGAGTTGTTGGTGTTGATTCGGCAGGCGTTACTTGTAACTTTTGACGGTATAAAAGGTAAATCATGTATTGACAACTGGAAGTACACCACCCGGGAGAACGGGTGAGAGAAGTGGTAGGGGGAGAGTTGACGGTTCTTGCAACCCCTTCAACACGCAAGCGTTGCAAGGGGAACTGGAACACTGCGAAAGCGGTTGTTACCCATGAAAAGGTGAGAGCTGCCATACTGTCCTTTGAACATTTCAAAGCACCTGGCATGGATGGCATCTATTCGGCAATGCTAAAGGAGGGTATGGAGCATTTAGAACGACCTCTAAGAAATATTTTTCGAGGATGTCTTGCTCTGGTCTACGTGCCTTCTTCTTGGCAACAGGTTAAGGTAGTTTTCATACCGAAACCTGGGAAAGATGACTATTCTAATTCAAAGAACTTCAGACAGATCAGCTTGACTTCATTCTTGCTGAAAGGTTTGGAGAGACTGGTGGAGCGTCACATTCGTGGAAACGCACTTAGGTCACACCCACTTAGTGAAAACTAACATGCTTACCAACGTGGAAAGTCCTGTGAGTCTGCTCTTCATTCTTTGGTCACAAAGATAGAGGATGCAACTTTGAATGGTGAGTACGCGATGGGAGTGTTCGTGGACATTGAAGGGGCTTTTGACTGTGCGCCTTTTCAAAAACTTTGTGATGCCGCCAGAGCGCATGGTGTTCATCATGCTTTAATTAAGTGGATCTATGCTATGCTAACGCAAAGAATTTTGTGCGCTGAGGTAGGGGTCGATAGCTACCTGACTACAGAAGCAACGAAGGGCTGCCCCCAAGGAGGTGTGCTTTCGCCGCTTCTGTGGAATATGCTGATCGACTCACTGCTATGCGAACTGCAAAATTTGCCAATACACGCTCAATCTTATGCTGATGACGTGGCTGTACTTGCTGTTGATCGGGATCTTGGAACGGTGTGTTGGAATATACAGCGTGCCGTTGATTTGATAGACAGCTGGTGCCTTAGACATGGTTTGTCAGTTAATCCAAATAAAACCACAATGGTTTTATTCACAAAAAGGAGAAAACTGGATGGACTTTGTCTCCCTGAGATGAGGGGTACTACCCTTCAACTCTCCGAAGAAGTGAAATATCTGGGGGTCACTCTAGATAAAAAACTTCTTTGGAACAAACATGTTGAGGTAAAGATGAAACGAGCTCTCACAGCTTATGGGGCTGTGCAGACGGACCTTTGCCTCGACATGGGGATTCAGGCCTCATGTGGTAATGTGGAGATACGTTGCCATCATTAGGCCGATGTTCGTATATGCATCCGTAGTGTGGTGGGTTAAAGTCAGACAAAAAGGTTTTCACCGTAAACTAGACGAACTGCAAAGAACTGTTTGTCTGGGTATCACTGGTGCCATGAGCACGACATCCGGCGCAGCTCTGAATGCACTACTCAATTTGCAGCCCCTGGATATATTTATTCAAAGCACTGCAATGAGAGCAGCTCATAGGCTAATTCGATTAGATCTATGGGAAAACAACGGATGTGGGGGCACAGAGCATTGGAAGAGTTACTGGGAGGACTAAATCCAGTTCTTACAATGCCTTCCGATTCTCGTGTCCCCATACATCTGTTTGGTAGAAGATATGTAGTTACCCTGAAGCGTAGAGAGGACTGGGAAGACCCAGAGGAATGCGTGGCGGGATATACGGAAGTCTTCTACACCGATGGCTCAAAAGCAGAAGAGGGTTCTGGAGCCGGAGTCTACCTCTCGAATAAAAACGAGAAGTGGACTTTCCCTTTTGGACAATATGCCACGGTTTTTCAAGCCGAGGTTTATGCGATCCTAAGGGTGGCAAACTGGGTGATTGACGAGCGGTTGAAGGGCAGGCGAATCGCAATCTGCAGTGATAGTCAAGCTGCACTGAGGGCATTGAGCAGTCCTTTGATCACCTCGAAAATCGTTCAGGAATACAGAAACCGTTTGAACTCTATGTCTAGATTCAATACGGTGGAACTACTCTGCGTACCTGGTCACTGTGGGATAGAGGGAAATGAAATCTCGGACGCTTTAGCGAAAGAGGGGTCAATCTCCCCTATGCCGGAACCGGAACCAGCAATTGGGGTAGCAGTAGCATTGGCTAAATCTGTTTTCAAAAACTGGGAACAAGTTTTCCATAATGACAGGTGGCAGAGCCTAAATGCTGCTCGACAAACCAAACTTTTCCTGCCAGAACCCAAAATGCGTACCGCAAAGTTTATCTTGTCGAAAAGCAGGAGGACTTGCAGGTGTATTGTGGGCATTCTGACAGGCTATAATTCACTAGCTGGGCATATGTTCAGAATAGGAATTACCGAAGATGATACGTGTCCCTCCTGTAATGAGGAAGCGGAATCCACGGAGCATTTCCTATGTGAATGCCCCGCCTATGGACGCATCAGGCATCAGATCTTTGGTGCCGATGTCCTCCAATTGCGACGGGTAGCATCACATCCACTAACGGAAATCCTGCGATACGTTAACGAATCCGGAATATTCCGTTAGACGGGGGAGGCGAGTACAATGGGCCAACACGGCCTGAGTGCTCAGCAGCTGTAGCTTCACCTCCACCATTCACACACACACACAAACATGTATTGACAAGTACAAGGTCATGATTGTCGACAAAATGGATAATAAGATTGACACTCCGTTGCGTGTTGAAAAGACTGCGCCGCCAGCTGTCACCAGCAATTATGATATAATTGCATACAGCCATGCAACAGGTGTTTATATCAGAAAGTATCTTCCTTAGTATTAGGTCGATCTATCAATAGGTATTACATCTATACTTTTTTTTATCTCTTTCCGTGATCTCAGTATATTATTTTCACTTTACTTAGGATTTCCTTCCAATACTTGGTTTTAGAAACGAAATCTTATGTAAGTGACATGGCGGTAATAAGAAACTCATCTTCTTTATGAAAGACGTTAATCTGCTAGATTAACCAAATCAAAGCACTAATCAAAAATATGAAACTCATTCGATTACTATTTACAATCTATGAACCGACGCTTAAACTGCACCATAAAATTATACAATCATTTATTTTTTTGTTCATTTTTAAGGATTGGTTTTAGAAACAAAACCTTATTTCATTAAAATTCGATTACTGTTTTTTTTACAAATAAATAGATGATTGAGGAAGTGAAAAGATGGTTTAACAATTCTGCATTATCTTTAAATGGGGGCAGTGCGCTGACTAATTTACATGAGGTAATCCATTTTGTGTCAACCAATTAAGCCCTGATTTGTTAGCAGCAGAACTTCACACTCAACTGATCCTCCGAGTTCATCAGTGTCTGAGTGAAATAACGCGGTATTTCTAGCGATTAAATTATTTGAAACAATAAAAACTTGTTTTTATTATTCGCTAGTGTTATTTATTGGTATTGCAAATACCGATATTTCGGGAACCACTTTTTCCCTTCATCAGTGCTAACAATTTAGCACTTAGCAATTTTTAATTATTTCAATTTCAGCAGTGTGTTGTGGAGAATAAGATGGTATTTATCATAATCATAATAAAACTCACCTAGACCATGAGGGAGCTTACTTTTAAATAAATCAATCCATCAATCGCTGCAGTCATCGACTATCCATTTTATTAAATTATTATGGAGCAAAAATGCAACATTCAAATAAAAAAATGGGCAATCTTAACGTGGATTTATTATTTTATGGAGCAGTATATATGCCTCTAAATGTACGTAATAATTAATGAAGAGATAAGTTCGCGAAACTTTAGTTCCATATTTATCAAGAACAGTAGAATTAAATAATTTTACGTAGTAGCATGAGATAGCAAAAAGTCAACTGTTAGATACTACTTGAAATTTAAGTCCAGCAGTGAATCTTTAACTCCGAAGAAGATAGGTGCGTTCACGGCTTGATACCATTCAGTATAAGTGCTGCTTTCTAGATTTGTGGGTGGTTGCAGTGATCTAGTGTAAATCGAAATAAGTATTTCCTGGTAGGTATGCTTTATATTTTAAAAAAATATATTTATTTCTCCATTAGACATGAAATCGATAATAGAGTTTGTAAAAAAAAGTAAGTAGCATGCAATTAACAATTCCCAATTCATTCAGGGTCACCTATAACAAAAATTATCAAAATATTTCTTGACATTGTAAATTTTAGATGGGAGTATCTACCAATGCTCACTCATGAATTTTCTGTTAATTGATTGCAGTTCCGCTCAAACATCTTACCCATCGTTGTCTATCTAATAATAGCACAGTTTGTACTATTAGCAATCGTACTTGTTTTATGTAATATATTAATCATTTTGATTTCTGTCCCCCATTCCGCGGTGCAGTAAATGATAATGATGAATAGAGTTGATTGATACTTCGTCAATTGTAGGAGATTAGCTCCGTGGAAATGGAGCGCTCCATGGCTCTAATAGGGCAAAAAAGTTGTATTCTGCTTACAGCGAGCAAGTGCATATAGTTAAAATAAAGTGAGGCGGTTTTCTATCTGTGAGTTTTACTCGCTATTCATGTGAATACTAAATGTATATATATATATATTGTATATAATCTTTCTTCATAAGAAGTGTGAATAGTTTTGCGGGCTTTCCCAGAAGAGCGGAATTAAATTGAAGTGATGAGCAACGAGATTTCAATTGAAAGTAGTCTCACCAATTATGAATATGTATTCATATCAAAATCAGCGATATCCTATCAAAACTTTAACGGATAAGATAAGTAGAAAAAAGCGTGCAATCTTTGACCCGAAGTAAATAGATCAATAAAGAAATAGTTTCAGTACCGTTTTTGTCGTATAGTTTACTCGGATATCAAAAATCTAATAATTTCAAATCACTATATTTGTGTATGTAGAAAAGTGTTTGTTTGGTAATGAACCGGCTGTGATTTGAAATACTTGCGCGTGGTGAAATATCCGCACGAGTTTCAAATTTATCAAAGCACACATGTGTGGACAATTAAACATAAGCAAATTTGATAGAATCCTAATCTTAAATTTTTGTCGCAAAAAAGTTATCTAAACATAATTGTTTAATTAGTAAGTAGCGGACGGAAAATAACAAATCAAATATTGCATAATGAATGCTATTTATCTCTGCGTAAATTTTTTTTTAAATAAAAAAATTAAAATTATAGGTAACTATTATATATGTAGGTGTCACTTTCTTTAACTGATAGTGGACTTCTCCGTAGCATCTGCAGTTTACTAAAAAATTAGAAACAAATAGCGACTCTCTAGTAGCCAGATACCATTTGGGGAGATTCCTGATAAACAATCAAAGATTTGCCATTGAGTATGATTGACTTAAACTCATCAAAATTATTATAATAAAACCGCATGCCTAGCGATATAGTCTGATGATGCTGAAATAAGTTAAAAGAATGACTAACACTTTCGTCGAGGGCAAAGACCACTCATAAGACGCTACCTAACCTCTGTCCTGGGAGCAGCGTGAACGTAAAAGGCAACATATGGAAATCGTTCCTATTTATATAATAGCAAACACGGCAAGAGTTCGAATTACATTCGCCAGTATTTTAAGCCTAAGCCAGGTTAAAGCTAAATTTTTGTTTGAAATATGAGGGATCCTAAGTCCATATCTACTTGATTTTAGACCGGACCTGATGAACCTCGTTTTAGGCATAGTACCCAAGTACTTAAAAAGTGGTAAGAATGACCAACGGGGTGATTTCCTTCGACCTTCGGTGACGCTGCCCCCAGGGCATAGACATACGAGTAAGTAGCATAGGTAGCGTCTGATGAGTTGCCTCTGCTTTGGACGAAACCGTTAGTCATTCTTTCTACCTTTTGAATACTTGGCCCAAAAGTTGAGGTTCGTGGACCAAACAAGTGAGAGTAAGTTGCTCTCCATCTGGTCCGGTGCACTGAAATCTTCAAATTGGAGCATTAACAAGTTTATCTGAATTCTTGATTTATTTTTTTTTTCTTTTGATTATTGAACACTTTTCACTTTTTGGTTTTATTAGTACTTGAGCAAAATTATTGGGAAAAGGAAATGTCATCGCCAGAACTCTGGGTGAGGCATTTATTTTGTTTCTTTTTATGGGGTTTCTTTTATCAGGAGCGGTTCTCTTTATTTATTTTTTATTTTCATTTCAAAACCACTGTTTTATTTCTTTGAACCCACCTATATTTGGTTCTTTTATTTTTATTATTTGAAAGTGACTATTTATTCAGGTATTTTATTGCATGAATATAATTGTCAACATGAAGTAACTCTCTTTTCAACTTAAGGACTCGCTTCTTCCCTTTTCCTCCTTAACCCCGTAAAACTCTTACTACTAGAGGAGACATTCTCCAATATCACGGCCTGAGGATGTCAAGGCAGGGTAGCAACCTCAGAGGCCGTGCCTCACAATACATTTGAGGCAGGGGAAACAATGGTCGAGGATGTGATTTTCGATTGCGGCAATCGGGTCCGAAGTTTTACGGCTCCATGATTTGGCTCCCATTTTGTTCATTCCGATAGGTGCACGCGAATTCCCATGATTGATTGTTTTTCAGGATCCGGTGCGAACTCACGCACCGGGAAGGTCACATGAGTTTTTGTGAAAATGACACGTGAGGGATCGAAGCGTTAAATTTGGTTTAGAAAACTACTAAATATTTTTATATAATCTTTGCAATGTATAACGAATGAGAAGCGATGGACGTATGTTCACGTATTATCAATCTGTCTGTATTTCTGCCCGTCTGTCTACCTGTTACACGCACTTGCTGCGTGCAGCTATACCTATTCGAATGATGTGATACCAAAGGGTACTAAAGTGCAAATTTGAACTGCAACAGGACTGATGGAAAATTTGAGGAGAATAGCATATAAAATCTAAATTTCAAATCTCATACTGATCTCTCTTCAAATAAAGTTAATAATAGTAGTTATTAATTTTTTTCCTGAGGAAGCCAATTAAGGAGTTAGGCTCCTGTAAAAACTTCAAAAATCAATCTCTACTGAAAAAACCTTAAGAAGGGCATAATCAAAAGATTGAGATGGAGGAAATGTCGAAACGCTCCTATTTTGAATTTTGGCGCCGCCCAATACGAATTTCCAGAAACTTTGTAACACGTTTTTCTCGAAACCTTATTTTTAAAGTCAGCCGAACTTATAAATCAGGCAAATTTCGACCAATTGACTTAACATTTTATATATTTATCATTACATTCTGCCAGGAAACACTTTGCTGATTGTCTTTTAATAGACCGATAAATGACATTGCTGAGTTATGGTATCACTCTATTAATTTAGTTTCCGAAAACAGTTGCAAATTAGGAATTTAGGAGTAGGTTGCTTATAGTAATCGTTTAAAAATCATCCGTGCTTATGATTCCTTTTACATGATTATTAAAAAAGCGGGCAAAAATTTTCTCAGCTTGTCGAGTAAAGAATAGCGAGCTGACCCTACAAGCATTAGCCATACTGTTTATCGAACCGGTCCCCTTGCGCACTCACAACCCGAAAATCCCTTTAATATCAGCCGTTTTCGCAGCAATCCAAGCATTTTTTTTCATTTAAAATCATTTATTTAAAAACCAGTGACTTACATTAAATACATAGCGTTTCATTCTTGTTACTAGCCTAAATGTAGTTTATGTGTCATAATTAAATATTTAAAAAAAAAACGGGTGGCTATTACATTGTTTGGCCTGCCCGACCTTCTCTGACATTACTTTTTACTGTGTATTTACTTTACACATAGATCTTGACAATTCATGATTAAAAAAACTGGACATATATTTGAAAAAAAAACTGCGCCTGCACCTAGAGCGCGAGAAGGCTTATTTACTTACTTATTCTAACTTAATCTAATCTAATAAATAATACTTAAATCTAATTCTTATAACTAATGTTTTTATAGCGCTCACAATTTCGCGCTTAACCTCTGTGCACCCCTACCAGGCAAGGAGTGTCGAAGAGAGAGACAATGGCGGGTTTTAATGCAGAGCTCACAATTTGGCAAGGCCTTAAGAATGTGGCCAATGGGGTGGAGTTACCCTCCAGATAAAGTTGCCTCATGAGTGCATTGGGGTGATTCTCCGTTCTTTCGAAGAATCTTTCTAACAGGTTGAGAGCGAACTCTCGAAGAGGTTTAACTTTTGCTCGCCTGTACACTTCGGCGTTGCGGCCGCACTTCTTGGTTTTCCAATTGTACGACAAGCCGACGCAGTGTCTCAAAATTTTGCGCTCGAAGGACTCGCACTTCTTCATAGCTTTGGTCGAGCAAGAGATCCATGTAGGGGCTCCGTAGCAAAGAATCGGTCTTATGAGGACTTTGTATAGGGTCAGTTTAGATTTAGTGCAAAGTCCTACTCTTTTACGAAGAATAAAGTAGATTTTACTTAGTGCACCGCGTGCTTTGCTGAGAACAAGATTAAGGTGGGGGTCGAATCATAGGTGTTCATGAAATAGCATTCCCAGGTATTTCATTTGTTGTGAACTGTTTACTAAGGTATTCCCGATGCGTAGCTTTAAGCGTTTAGCTTTTCTGTGGATAGATCTAGATCCCAAGTATCTGGATTTACTCCGAAGAGTAATAACCTGTGTTTTAGCCTCGTTGATTTTTATCCCCCAGGTCTGGTAGTACTTGCAGAGATCTGTTAAGTATTTCTCAATAGCATTAGCTGCCTTACCGGGTCGGAAGCTAGACGAGAAGATAAGCGTGTCGTCAGCGAACTGTAATAGTTCTGTGCCGCTCTCTGGGATTGGAACGTCGGCCGTGAAAATGTTGTAGAGTGTAGGTTCTGAAATGGATCCCTGCGGTACTCCAGAAGTGACCGGTAGGAGATCGGAATAATCATTTCTCACGCTGACGTAAAAATGCCTATCTTCGAAGAAACTTATTATAAGTCTGATCACCGGGATAGGGAAATCAAGGCTGATTAATTTGAAGATAAGTCCGTTGACCCACACGGAATCAAATGCCTTTTCGAGGTCTAATGCACACACTACTGTGGGCTTGTTATTGACGTTAAGTCTGCTACTCACTGAATCGTGAAGGTAGCTTAGTGCGTGTTGGGTCCCGTGCTTAGTCCGGAACCCGAATTGATGGTTCGGAATAATGTTTTTCCGATCGCAATGTTGGACTAATCCCACTGTCCATACTTTTTCGAAGAGCTTGCCCAAGTTGGAGAGGAGAGAGACGGGCCTGAAGTTTTGTGGTTCGTGGGAGCCGCCTTTTTTTTTAATGGCGATTATCTTTGCTACTTTCCAAGTAGTGGGAAAGTAACCATTATTGATGCAGTTGTTGAAGACTGCAAGAAGGAACTTCATTGATGCCCTAGGGAGGTTTTTGATGACAATATTTGCTATGTCATCTGGTCCAGTTGATTTTTTGCCGTTAAGGCTTTTAGTGATGGCTGCGAGCTGTGATAAGCTCAAAAAGGTTTTTGGGTCATTTGGTTTACAGGATGGGTTAAAGGTGGAGAAGGTAGTTAATTTGAGTGAATGCTCATGAAGAAAGTCTTTGATTGTCGTGTCTACAATCGAACTGACGGCTCGGTTGTTACTAGGTGAAGGAGAGTTTAGTTGATTTAGGAAAGACTCCGCGAGTATTTGAGCTTTCCTAGCGTCACTGCCGATGTTTTCATTGTTCTTGGTAAGAACGAAGTTTTTGGATCTGTTGCGGCCTGTCAGCCTATTTATATGTACAAACATATTAGATCCGGGTTTCACATCTGCTAGCTTGCGAGTGAGTTCCTTGCTACGGAATTGTTCCACCATTTGACGGATTAATGTACTAAGGCAGTTAATCCGCGAAATTAACACTTTATATTCCGTGTTAGCTCTGTTGCCATTTTTGTGGAAGTTTCGCTTGAGATTTCTGCGCCAGATTTTTCTGACTTTCAGGTGTTTCATTATCTCGTGCGGCAGTATATTGAACTGAATCTCATCGATTTTGAGGAGCTTTGTGTTTCTGCGTGTAGCAGAGTTGATGGCATCAGTAGCCAAGATGATAGCCTCATCGATTTCTTTGTCCGTTAGATTTTGCGAGACAATGATCTTTTTCAGGTTTAGCTGTGGTGCCAATTCTGCCCTGAATTTATCCCAGTTAGTATGGGCGAATGATCTTATTGCGCTGGGTACTCGCTTTTGCAGTTGAGAGTTTAGGGAAAGTATAAGTTCAACTGCGAAGTGATCAGACATCCCTGGTAAAGTTTTGCACGTTAACACCTGCAGTGTGAGAGTGGCGTCTGCGGACATTAGAAAATAGTCAAGTATTGACTGACTTGCAGGCCTTGTGGGTGTGTCTGGCAAGATCATCTCAAGCTGGTTTAATGGACTTTGATTATGGATCCATTTTTCGAGGGCAACCCCATTTCGGTTTTTTGCCAAATCGCCCCAGGAAGTGTGCCGTGAGTTAAAGTCCCCACCAAAAATTAGGTATTTAGATTTAGACTGGAGATCGCTCAAGATTTGTAAGTCTTGGCCCAGTTGTTCAGAGGGAGAGTTACATTTTATGTAGACTGCAGCTATTAAGATGCGTCTATTGTCGTTAGTTTTAACTAAGGCCGCTGCCGCGGAACAGGTCTGCAGGTTTTTGATGGAGACTTCCTCAAATGCATAGTCTTTTCTGACTAAAAGGGCGGAACCGCTGTTGGTGTCGTCCCGGATAATGTTATATCCGGTAAAATTAACGTTGTGCCTGCTTTTTAAATGTGTCTCTGAAACACAGAAGAAGTCTGCTTTCAGGGAATCGACCAACTCTTGTGCGGTGGCACGTTGGGCGTGTGAGACCAAGGACGCGGAGTTAAATGTGACGACTTTTAACTCCATAAACTCATCAAAAGTTGGATAGCGGCTAATTGTCGCTGTTCATTTGTTTGGGCCGACGCGATAGTTTGGACCAAGTTTTGGAAGGCCAATTTATTGCCTTGAGGGACTTGAGGGGCTGTAGTTCTAGGAATAGTGTTCCTAGTTGTTTGGGGGGCTGCAGCTCTAGGGAGAGTATTCCTAGCTGCTTGAGCGTAAGAAACGCCCGGTTTGGCCAAGCTTTGTGACATCTGAGTCACCGCCTGTTTGGCATTTATGGTCTCGGCATTTTTTTTCGCCCTGCCAGCTTCCCTTCTGGCAACCATGTCCTTGTATGCCGGGCATCTGCGATAGTTGGCGGGGTGTCCGGCCTGGCCGCAATTGCAGCAAGTTGGTTTGTCTGCGGTGGGATTTGAGCATTCCCCTCGCACATGGGTTTTCGTGCACCTCACGCACCGGTGTACGATGGAGCAATTGATGGCGATATGCCCGAAGTTTTGGCAGTTGTAGCACTGCACTTCTTGAAACGGCTTGACTTTCTCAAGCGAAATTTTCTGGTGAAGGATATATTTCACCTTAAATGCTTCGTTTAGATCTTGTTCTGGCTCGAAAGTAGCCATGAACAGCCCCGATTGCGACTTCAATGGAAGTGCCGGGTTCAGGCTGTGGGCCAGTTTGTCGGCTCGTGTGACTAGATTTGAGACACTTTTCAATTTTAGGTGCGGATACTCTTCGTTGAGTTCGCGCATTATGTCAGCCGGCTCAGTCTCTCTATGAAGACCACGGATGACCAAGGACTGAGTCCTTAAAGCCGGAGGGGTACTGGTCATGGCATGCAGTCCCTTTTCCTTAATAAGGTTGAAGATCGCTGCATGATCCTCAAGACTTTGAGCAAAAATGAGGGTCCTATCGGCCCTCGTATTTTTTAGGGTTGCTTTTAACCCTTTCTCTTTTAATATCCTCAAGAATTGAGGAACATTAATTTTATACCCAGTGATGGGCGGAATTTTTGCCTTTTTTGGGCGGGTAACCTGGGGGGAGGGTGCCTGAGGGTTTGCCGGAGGGGCATTAACTCTACTTACACTCACCTTTTCTCTGTTTCTCTTTTTCCTCCGCTGGACGAAGTTGAACTCGTCGCCTTCCTCTTCTTGGATGACGACGCACATCTCTCCATCTTGATGATGTTGTTGATCCTTCTGTTGTTGCTCCTTCAGTTGTTGCTCGTGTTGTTGTTGTTCATGTTGATGTTGTTCACGATGATGTTGTCGTTGCTGCTGCTCCGACGTTGCGATTGGCATCCTCCCTTCGAGGGATGCCAAGCGATCCTCTAGCCGCTTTATAATTTTTAGCTGACAGTCCAGCTGCTGGACCATCGCAGCCTTTTCTTGCTTTAGCCCCTCGATTTTTTCGAGGAGGGTCGCGTTTATTGCTTGCAGCTCTGGGGAGCTGCCTTCTTCTTCCGATGACATCTCCTCGGGGTGTATCATCTTACACCTCTTGGCGGACATCCTGTCCCCAAGCCCGTATTTGCTGTTGTGCGCAGCAGCTCTGGAATGTAACAATATTTTTTTAATTTAATGTTCTTATAATAGTTACCCTTTTTCGGACGTGAATGACACCACCGTCCAGAACGTATACTTCCTTCTGGATTCTTGTTCAGCTCTGCTCTTAATGACCGTTCGCTTCGAGAGCTCGGAGCGAACTGTGAAGTTTACTTCACGAGACTCACGGACAAAATATGAGCAATCCAAGCAAGCACGTATAAACTGCACTTCTAATACCCAGCACAGGGAAGCAACAACAAAAAGGAAAGGTTAATGATAATTTTGGAAATATTTGATACTTAAATGAGTGACAATTTATTAAGGTGCAAGGATTTTCGAATTAAAATTTCAAAAGCTATAAAATGGTAATTTGCAATTAGTATTTTAAAATTAGTGAATATTTCGGGTGGATTATGATGTGGGGTTTTAGGGGGTGTTGAAGAAAGCTAAATAGAAGGAAAAAAGATATGCTGCATACAAACAAATCAATATTCTGGTCAGCTCGTCACAGACCATAGCGAATGAAATGATGCACATGTTGCGAACTCAGTATCAGGCCAGCGTACCCCGATGATACGGCACATACGCCTCTTCATGATGGCTTGTAGCTTTTGAGTAACAGTGGAGGTCACTTTGCATGTGCTTCCCACATATAGCAACACAGAATGAACACTAGCACAGAACTTGACCGTGGTGTTGAAATAACTGCATTTTAAGATTTTAGACAGGGTAGCGAAAGCGGATTTAGTTATGTTAATGCGTTAGACTCCTGCTTTCGCCGACTAAAGCAGCATGAACAACATCAATGATAAAAAAAAAGTAATATCAGTGGTGAACTCTGCTTTGAGCCGCAAATTCCGCTTTTCATTATATATTTTTTCGATAATAAGCGCCGCGTTCAAAATATATAAATAGGTAATACTGCGAAATCTGTCGATAGACTGAAGTCAAATATGTCGTTGCGTTTGGTGGTGATCCTTCTTTTTCTATTATGTGGCAAGAAGATTTACCACATTTCATATGACTAATAGATCGACGCATACTGAATCTATTTTAGGTTTTACGTTTCATGTGTTTATTGTAAGGTAGCTGAAGTTTTAAGTATTATTATATGTTTTTCAGAAAAATGTCATCTAAGCCACAGCCGCCAGCAATACCAAACTTTGGAGAACTAATCGAACCTTTCTTGGACGGAAAGAAGCTGGTGTCCTACGAGAGTGAATATTTTACAGCACCTGGGGATAATTATGGTAGCACAATCTTCAAAGTGGTGGCAACAGTCCAGAATGCAAATGGTACCGAAAAGACAAATTTGGATCTGATCGCCAAACTGCTACCAGAAAATGAGTTCTTTCGGCAAATGTTTCAACCTGAACGCACCTTCAGAACTGAAAAGCATTGCTATATGAAAATTGCCCCGGATTTTATTAGACTTCAGAAAGAGGCTGGACTTTCGGATAATGAAATGACAAATGTTTTTGCAAAGTGCTATGGTGGACGAATATCTTTGAAAAAGAATGCAGATAAAGTCGATTCAGGAGCGGCTTTGATACTTGACAATTTGGCTACCGCTGGCTATGTAATGGGAGATCGCTTAAAAGGATTCGACTACGAAACTACGGTGGTTATTATCAGAGATTTGGCTAGATTTCATGCAACTTGTGTTGCTTATCGAACGAAATATCCTGAGGAGTTTGAAAAATATTCTAAGTCATTTTTGAAACCATTCGCTGTGGATCATGCTTTACCGGAAGATATGCGCACTCAGATGATTGAAGTGAGTATAGAACAATTGAATTGTGTAGCAATCTTGTCCTCGAGATCGCCATAGATATTTGTGGTTGTTTTTGTACTTTTCTCGGGAGTGTTGACTTAGGAGTGACCCTTAGGAAAGAAGCTTATTTGGAGATTTGGTCCGAATCTTCTGTTTTTAAACTTTTTAATAGTTTGAGAATTCGATTTTTTATTTTTCAAACAATTTTGTTTTTTTCGTAGGATAATCTCAATATCATGAAAAATTTGCCTGGAGTGAATGATGAACTGTTTGAGAAAATTAAGATTGCCTTCAGCCTATCCGATGAACACGTCAATAATTTGGAGCCTCGTCCAGACTCATTGTTTACAGCGATTGCTCACAATGATTTCTGGACAAACAATATGATGATCCGTTATGGTATTAGCGCTTTAATTCAGGACTAAAATATTTTTCTTATGTGGATAATATTTTTCTTTAATTACAGACGCACAAGGAAAACCATTAGATATGAAAATGGTCGATTTCCAAATAGCCACTTATGATTCTCTAATACACGACCTTGTGTTTTTCCTAGCTCTCAGTGTGCAAACTGATATTATGAAGACAAAATTCGATGATTTCGTGGAGCAGTATTATAACCAATTTATAACATGGTTAGAGCGTTTGGGATGTGATACTACCAATTATAGTTTTGAAAAGTAAGTATTTCGCAATGAATAAACCAAATTTCGTACTAAATTGTAATTGTCACGTGCCGTACTATAAGTCATGTTTGCAGGGAAATACCTTCGGAACATAATTGGCCACTAATTTATTTAATTCTTGAAATTAAAGTGAATGTACATCCCTCGAATAGTGAAACATGCACTTCCCGCGTTTGTTTGAACAAATTTAATTAGGTATCCGTTCATTCCATTACAGATTTGATATTGAGTTGCATAGAGTTGCAATAGTTCAATTAGAACACATTGCCACCATGCATAAAGTGCTTTCAATGAGAAAGGACAAACTTCCGGATGTCCTAGATATGGATGGGACACAAATGTTCGACAAAAATTTGTTGCACGATAATTTTTATGATAAATTATGGAATATTGTAGAACTGTTCCAAGAAAAAGGGTTCTTATCAACTCAGTTGTCTACGCACTTTTAAGGCAACAGAACTAGAGGCTTTCAATTTCTAGATAACAATTACGGTAATTCGTAGGATCCTAGTGCAATGCTCAAAATACATTATATCATATTCCATCAGTTATTGAATCATAGTCGGCAATAGTTTAGTGCGGTGATGATAAATTTGATCCACGAATATTTCCATTTTTTAAACACTATGCGCCAATTTGTACTTTTCAACCTCCACTTTCCATTACTTTGTAGCCTCGCCATGACTTTAATTCAATGTAGATATCATCTCTTATATGAATCTGGCTTAAATCTTTTATTTGTCGAGAGATAAGATCCTGTAAATAGTCATATTCCTTATTCTCACTGACGAACGCATACAAGATGTTTTACGTCCATGTGCTAACAAAATTTAGTCAACTTACATATGTGTTTTCTTAATGGTTATTCTTATATAAACATTTAGTTAAAGATCTACTAACGGAAATCCTGCGATACATAAACGAATCCAGGATATTTTTTCTGCTCTTAGTGAAGACTTCTTGTGCAATTTTAACGCTCATCCATAGATTTATGTTACTGCAATGTTTTGCACAGAAAAAAATTTGTCTAATATACAACACATTGACTTTCATCATCATCATCAACGGCGCAACAACCGGTATCCCGTCTAGGCCTGCCTTAATAGGGAACTCCAGACATCCCGGTTTTGCGCCGAGGTCCACTAATTCGTTATCCCTAAAAGCTGTCTGGCGTCCTGACCTACGCCATCGCTCCATCTTAGGCAGGGTCTGCCTCGTCTTCTTTTTCTACCATAGATATTGCCCTTATAGACTTTCCGGGCTGGATCACCCTCATCCATACGTACTAAGTGATCCGCCCACCATAACCTGTTTAGCCGGATTTTATCCACAACCGGACGGTCATGGTATCGCTCATAGATTTCGTCATTGTGTAGGTTACGGAATCGTCCATCCACATGTAGGGGGCCCATAATTCTTCGGAGGATTCTTCTCTCGAACGCGGCCAAGAGTTCGCAATTCTTCTTGCTAAGAACCCAAGTTTCCGAGGAATACATGAGGACTGGCAAGATCATAGTCTTGTACAGTAAGAGCTTTGTCCCTATGGTGAGACGTTTCGAGAGGAACAGTCTTTGTAAGCTTCAAATAGGCTCTATTGCCTGACAACAACCGTGCGCGGATTTCATGATTGTAGCTGTTATCGGTTGTGATTTTCGATCCTAGATAGGAGAAATTGTCAACGGTCTCAAAGTTGTATTCTCCTATCTTTATTCTTCCCGTTTGACCAGTGCAGTTTGATGTTGTTGATTGGTTGGTTTTCGATGCTGAAGTGGGCACCATATATTTTGTCTTGCCTTCATTGATGTGCAGCCCAAGATTTCGCCCCGATTGCCGCCTGCTCGATCTGGATGAAGGCAGTTTGTACGTCTCAGGTCGTTCTTCCCATGATGTTGATATCGGCAGCATACGCCAGTAGTTGGATGGACTTAAAGAGGATCCTACCCCTTGCATTTACCTCATCAGCGGCGCAACAACCGGTATTCGGTCTAAGCCTGCCTTAATAGGGAACTCCACACAGCTCTAGACCGGTTTTGCGCTGAGGTCCACCAATTCGATATCCCTAAAAGCTCTCTGGCGTCCTAACCTACGCCATCGTTCCATCTTAGGGTCTGCCTCGTCTGCTTTTTCTACCATAGATATTGCCCTTATAGACTTTCCGGGCTGGATCATCCTCATCCATACGGATTAAGTGACCCGCGTGATCCGCCCACCGTAACCTATTGAGCCGGATTTTATCCACAACCTGGTCATGGTATCGCTCATAGATTTCGTCGTTATGTAGGCTACGGAATTGTTCATCCTCATGTACGGGGCCAAAACTTCTTCGGAGAATTTTTCTCTCGAACGCGGTCAAATACAAATATAAAACAGCTATGGACAGCGATGGACATTTTGAATCTTAATGATCCTTGATGCCAAGACGAATCAGCGATAGGCCGAAGGATAAATCCATGGGGAATATAGCACAAAATATCGGACAAAATTCAGAAATCTGATTCTAGAAGAGAATACAGTCTCCAACCCTTTCTGTCTAAATATTATTCAATAAGTTTCCTAAAGTTTCCTAAATCTATGGATGATCGTTAAAAGTGCACAAGGAGTCTTCACTAAGAGCAGAAACAATATCCTGGATTCGTTTATGTATCGCAGGATTTCCGTTATTGGATGTGATGCTACCTGCTGCAGTTGCAGCACATCAGCATTAAAACCTAATGTCTGATGCGTCCATAGGCGTGGATTTCGTTTCCTCATTACAGGATTAACACGAAGGGAAAACCCCACATCTCGTTTTTATTCAAAACCCTGTTCCGTTTTTGAGTCACCAGTGTAGAAGACTTGAATATATCCTGACAGGCATTCTTCTGTTTCCACCCAGTTTTCTTTTCGGTTCAAGATAATTTCATATCTTCTACCAAACAGATGTATGACCGAACAGAAGGCTTTGCGAAAACTGGATTTATTTCTCCTTGTAACTCTTCCAATGCTCCGTGCGCCCTACGTCCATTGTTTTCCCATGGATCGAATCGAATTAGTCTATGAGCTGCTCTGATTGCAGTGCTCTGAACAAACAAATCCAAGAAGTGCAAATTGAGTAATGCATTCAGAGCTCGTGATCATGGCGCCGGTAATACCCAGACACACAGTTCCTTGCAATGCGGCTAGTTAACGGTGAAAACCTTTTCGTGTCACCCTAACCCACCATACTACGGACGCATAATCGAACATCGGCCTACTGATAGCAACATATATCCACAGTACTACCGGAGGCCTAAGTCCCCATGTCGAGGCAAAGGTCCGCCTACACAGCCCATAAACTGTAAAAGCTCGTTTTTTTCTTTGCATCTACATGTTTGTTCTAAAGAAGCTTCTCACCTAGAATAACTCCCAGATACTTCACTTCTCTGAAGATCTGAGTGTAATTATGCGGTATTTCGAGCGATTAGGAAATAGGAAGTCAGGATTTGTTAGCACTGATGAAGGGAACAAGTGGTTCCCGAAATATCGGTATTTGCAAGACCAATAAATTAACACTCGCCAAAAGAAAAAGCAAGTTTTTATTATTTCACATTCTCCGGAGAGTTACACCTCTCGTTTCTGAAAGGGAAAGTCCATTCAGTTTCCTCCCTTTTGTAAATAATACCATTGGAGTTTTATTTGGATTTACTGATCAAGTCGCGTTGTGTATTTTGTGTATTTCTCCACACCATTCTGAGATCTGTGTTCTTCTTATCGAATGACAAAACTTATTGGACAACCTAACAAATATACGTATACGCACTTTCTTTATCTTCTGACAATCGTTCTCGAAGTCACTAACTTGCGCAAATGGTTTTTCTATTTCTAATCGATTTTTCCGTTTATTTTCAGATTCGATGAAGAACTTCACCAAATTGCAGTTTTACAATTTCAACATGTCGTAGTCATGCACAGAGTCCTTTCTTTGCGAAAAGATAAACTTCCCGAGGACCAATTAACGGATGTGGATTTACTCATGAATACGGAAAACTTTGCGCATAATTATTTTGATAAATTGCATGATATTATCAAATTATTCGAAGAAAAACATTTTTTTCGTGAATAAAAACTGCGTCAAAAGATAAAATATAATATCTACTTGTATGGTTATGACCAGGTTGAATACAGAGCTAGTTAAGGATTGGGTGGGATAGTGATCGACACGCAGGCCCGTCAATTCTTTGGTACTACTGTTTCAAGACATTGAGGCCGCTGTATCAGAAAATACCCCGCTCTTCTATGTATTCCTTTATTTAGTGACCACGTTCTCAACAGTTGCACCAGCTTCGATTGCTGCCTCCACGCTGACATTAACGCTCTGTTTAATCTCCATTCTTGGAAGCATGAAGGGGTTAAGTTCCTCCAAACAATGTCGAGGGGTGTGCGCTGCACCGTATGGCAAAGATCGTGCGCGGTCTCATTGGGAAAGTGGAGAATCACTCTTGATGTGCTCGGAAGCAAGCAATTCCCACCCAAGGCCTCCAATGATTAATTCTCGTGAGCCTTCCCTAATCACCATACAATTTGCTGAATACTCTTCAGAAATCTTAGAAAAAAGTTGAACCAGCCTAAATCCGCTGAACTCCTACAAATCGAGGTTAGACAACTGGCACCAGACGCTGTACTTTAATGGCAACCTCATTAAAGTGCAGGGTCTGTCTGAACATGTCCCGTAAAACTCCACTGAGGATAAAGGCGCTTATTTATACTCGAGGATAGAAAGGCCGCTAATGGTAGGACGAGATATTTTCTCAATTCCATTTTGCATCTAGCCATCGAATGTGGACGGAGCCTTCCATATAAAGCGTACACTTATACAGAAAGAATTTTTCCTGAATAAGCTGATGAATGTGAAAAGTGTTCGCTCTTGAGCACCGAATAATTTATCATCCTTCTTAGCTTATCTGTTTGTGATAAGCGCGAAAGTCAATAACACAAAAATTAATTCACGTCGCCATAGTAGAAAGTGGATCCTTTCTCGAATGAAGGGATTAGGAATGGTCAGAATGAACAACTGGGTTGACTGGAGAAAAGTATGGCGGCAGAGTCTTCGTGTGGTTCGTTGTTTGTTAAATCAAAATTGTTTGTTTGTTGTCAAAATTGTTTGTATCCTGACAGTCAAATAATCACAAGCAGACGTAGATCATCCAATCAATGAAGAATACATATAAAAGGACCTTAAAAGATTTTAATATGCAGCAATAGGATCATATAAGTAGGTGATGATAAGAGTGGGAATAGGAGATCAGGTCGATCATCCTGAGCGGCCGATAACGACCTGATCTCCTATTCCCACTCTTATCATTACAAATGGCGCCCAACGTGGGACCCAACATTTCCCGGATTCGGGCCTAGTTTCTTATTTGCAGGTTTTCTGAATCAAGTGGAAGATAGCCTATTCCGGCTCACAACTTCGTTTGGTGGTGTCGGATAGAGAATCAATAGATTCTCAACATTGTTCCCGGCTAGACTCCACGTACACTTGCCTTCAGATTTCTAGTATTAGGTTTCATGCCTTTTTCCCCAGAAGCAGGTGTTCCTAAGCCTCAATTTCCTTTCCCACTTTGTAACGTAGAGTTTCCTGTCCTATCCTTGGTAGTAGACCATAAGAGCTAGTCGTTTGTTGTGTTTGCCTTGAAATTTAACGTCTCGTAGGTGATTGCCTTCCAGAAGCCTCTGGATCTACGGGCCTTTGCGGCTATAAGCTGAAAGGTATTGCCGTCCGAGCTTCTGAGGAGTGTCCTTCCCTACTTTTATGTGAAACGGCTATCTCTTCGTTCCAGAATTTGAAGAAAATTAAATATTCTTTCTTCTTCGTAGGGAAGAAGTGACGGGTGAGATGAGTCCTTGATGGAATACAGAGGTAGTCGGCTATATGCTGTGCTGTTCCGTCCTCAATGATTCATCTTCACTTTGTTCTATGACTCCAGACGAGGAAGATTGAATTCTCGCGATCCCTTTTTGCTTGTTCTTTTTATTTAATATTCTGCGGCGGGGAGCAACTCGATTGTTGTCTCTTCATGAAAAAACAATGTGTGTGGAAGTTTTCTGCACACAGATGGAAAAAACAAAAAAAAATTTATGAGGTTGGGATGGCTTTTTGGTCATCGGAGAGTTCTGCGGGAATTCTTTTCTTTTTCTTAGTATTTTCCTTATTTTTGCTGCGATTTATTTGGGTTTTTTTTTTAAAAAATGTCCGAGAACGAAGGTGACTCAATGCCGAATGGAGATGAACAAGAGGCAGGGGCCTGGGCGTCGACCCATAATCGAGGAGCACGAACAAAGCAGAATAAGATTTCGGCAACCTGCGAAGACTCCGCTTATCCAGCGACAGACAACACCCAACAGGGAACTTCTAGCACGGCGACTCAAGCTAGAGGACCATATGATGTGACACCGGAATCGCCGTCGATGTCATATCTAGAAGCCCGATTAATGTCGCGGTTAAGTATGTTTGTAAAGGAGGTGTTGGACGAGGAACAGCGTTCTTCCACGCTTAAAAATCCTCCGAGAGTGGATCGACCCCCGGCACCTGTTTCTCTTTCATCGCCATTACCCCCGTTAACTCTCCCATCCAATTCATCGGGACGGCTACGCAGCGTGATGTCCCCGGACAAAATAACTCACATTGTGAACTCTTGGGGTTTAAAATATGACGGCTCCGAGGGATCGCTGCCAATAGAGAAGTTTCTTTTCAGAGTCGAATCTTTGACTCATTCGACTCTATAGGGGAACTTTTCTATTTTCTTGGAGTTCGCCTACACTTTGTTCTCTGGAGAAGCGGCAGACTGGTACTGGGAGTTTCGGCAAGGCAACCCTGACGCTCAATGGACGGATCTGCGGGACGCTCTCCGAAATCAATTCCGAGATCGTTTGCCGGATATTGATCTTTGGGAGCGGATTCGGAGCCGGACTCAAAAGGATCGAGAACCCTTCAATGAGTTTTATAAAGATATCCGACGTTTGGTGTCCCGACTCCAGCAACCGCCTAAAGAAGCTGAACTAGTGGAGACTCTACGGTGCAATCTCAGACCGGAAATCATGCGGGCTATTTTCCCCATTCACCTAGCTCGTGAGTTGCGTGAATGGGTTGAAAAGTTTGAGAATCAGCAAGACCGCTTGGCCGTACGCCAGTTGACTAAATTTTCGGGTCCAAAGCGACATTAGTCGGAAGTGGACGCTACCGAACCATCTGGCGTACGCGGCAGCCCGAGTCGCTATGACATGCTCGAAGCAGAGGTCGAAGCGGTACAGCCCAGGGGTTGTTGGAACTGTGGGGATCTAGAACACCAATGGTAGAATTGAGGAGGAGTGCAAGGTTGGATTAGCACCGGGAACAGCCATGAAGTGACGCAGTGGAAAAGGATTTTGGAGAAGTTTCCTTTGTGGAAGTGTGGAAGGTTAGATTAGCAACGGGACCAGCCGTGAAGTAACGCTGTGGAAAAGGATTTTGAGAAGTTTCCTTTGCGGAGGACTGCTAAGCATCGCGGGAAGATAAAGGGTTCCTTTTTGAAACGTTTCCAAAAGTTCTACTAGGTGAAATGTTCTGAGTTTTCTGTTTATCTGATTTATTTTGGTTGCATAACATCACAAACAATGTTCATTTGACTCGTTCACTTTCATTTCGTTGCAATATCGTTGGAGTAGTAGGATCGGATGCTGTCGCTGTTCGAGGAAAAACGGCGGTACCATATAAATTGGATTGAATGAAGTTTGCATTCTGAATAAATAAATTTAAGAATATCGACAAATAATAAAAAATTAATTAAGCAATTATTACATTGAATACTTAAATATTTACGGAGTAAAATGAGTCAAGCCAAACTACACGCCAATCCGAGCTCGGAGTGACGACCTGGGTGAGTCATTGTTTTTATTTTCTTTTTTTATTTTTCTTTTTTTTTATTTTCTTTTTTTATTTTCTTTTTTTTTTTATTATTTTCCTTCTTTGAATTTTACATATTGTTTATTTTTATTTTCATTTTTTTGTTATAATTTTTGTATGAAAGTTGCTGGAACAATGAATAATGATGCGTGAGTAGTCAAATCGTAGTTTGAGGACTTCCTCCCTTTCGTATCCTCCTTTCTCCCGCGGAATTTCTATAAAGGGACATCCTCAAAATGAATAACTGGCCTGAGGATTTCGAGGAAGGGTGGGAACCTCAGAGGCCGCGCCCCATACAAGATCTGAGGCGGAAGAGACAGTAATTGAGACGGTGATCCGTCTTCCCTTCCTTGATAGCGGCACTTGGGTCCGGAGACTTACGGCTCCACGTGCGCGGTCGAGCCGTTTTTTTTTCTAATTTCCAATTTTAGTTCGCGTTCTGTTTATCATTCGATAGGCCGTCGCGAAATCCTAATTACCGTCTATTTTAGAATCCGGTGCGAACCACGCATCGGAATAGACACGTTGTTTTGAGTAATGAAAGGTGAGGGATCAAAGCGCTCATAGGACCCCCCCCCCCCACATTCCCGAGCCTGGCTACCACAGAGTCGTGCAAGAACGTGTCGACCGAGCACTTTGATGGAGTTTCAATCATTGTGGGCAGACCTTCACGGTCAATTTAGCCAATGTGTTTAAATTTTTGGGATAGCTCTGCCCTCTAGGTCATTATCGGCCACTCAGGATGATCGACCTGATCTCCTATTTCCACTCGATCATTATATATGCTGTATGGAAACCTCTTGGGGGGTATGAGAAGGATTCCCCCGGCCCGGACTTTTCCCCGGGTCCAATAAAATAGGAATAATAGTGAGGGTGCATAATTTTCACCCCAATTCCGGCTTTCCGGCATAATTTTCACGTCGGGCCAGGATAATATCTTTACAATTCCTTCGAGTCATCATATTTATTGAGTTTCAGGTGGTTCGTTTTTTTCGCGATCCGTTGGTTATTTTGGATTACTTATGCTGTATTTCTAGCGATAAAATTATTTTAAATAATTAGACGGTTTTTACTTTTTTGTTAGTATTATTTATTTTATTTGCACATACCGATATTTCGGGAACCACTTGCTCCCTCCATCAGTGCTACACGTGAGATGTGTTATTTCAAATTTCCTCTTAATCCTTTCGTTCGATTTATATTTCTTCTTCCACACTTACTGTACTTTATTTGACATCGCCATGTTTTCATCAAGAAGGATTCCTAGTCCTTTTAGTCATTATTCCAAGTGAGTTTTCTCTTCCTTTTCGGATGTAGGCTCATCATGCTTTCTTGTAACTGGTGAGCTTGTATTAACCAAAATGTCGAAATGTAGTGCTCTAACATTGTTCAAGGCTTATTTTCAAAAAGGATTTTTGACCCATCAATTATTATCTCCAGGGAGCGGGAGAATCCAACGTATAATTGACCTATGCGTTTGCAGTACGAACTAGGCATTTTGATATTTAATACGTAGTTTTTCATTTGCCATGGTGAATTGTAATTCACCATTGTGAATTGTGATTAATAAGCTTTTCCAGAGCTTTCCAAGTAGCCGAAAAATATCTTTCCTGTTTGGTTTAAACATTTGGTGAATATAATGTTTGAACCGAACTACAGTGATTCTCAGTCCGATAGCTTACTTGATTTCATTCTTTAGAGTTGGTGGGAGGGCCGTCTAAAGTATCTAGGGGCTACTCTACAGCTTCGTTTATTTCGCTGTTGTCATTTCAACCAGTTTCGCAAGTTTGGTAATGTATTTAAGAACTAAAATCTAGTTATTGCATGAAATTCTAGTTATGTATGAAGTTGTTATTGAAAATGAAAGTTTGACCTCCTAAAACTTTGCCAATGATAGACGCATTCGTATCCAAAATATCTTTTATTCAGACAGATAAAATTTATTTCGAAAATGGTATCTAGGCGAATGGTTTTAAGTCGCTTTACAAATTAGTAGATATTCCGATGTGAATACATTTATAGATTTATTTACGTGGACATCATATATTTAAAGGTATAGCGAAAATAGAAGTTGGTCTAGAGTCAGTTACTAATCGATTATCCGATATCCAATATAAATAAACCAATCTATTCTCTGTTTTATGATATGGTTACTAACTGCTTCATGGTGGGATAGATATGATGAAGAATGGTCCTCTTTTGGCGAAACACTTGTAGGTAGGTAGGTTCAGGAAGCAATATTAGGCGGGCACAGAGTACACCACAGCAGAGTAAATTATAAGGAAATAAATATATTTCGTTCTGAAAAACTACATAAAAAAATGGATAAGCAAAAAAATATAAAAAATAGATACGCACACATATAGTGAATCAAGTGAGCAGATTTTGTTGATAATTAAATGAGCATTTTACTTTTATTGATCATAAAATATTGTTGTATCCTAATATGGATTGCTAGACTCATCTACTCTCTAATCGACAAAAACTAAAACGGATCTCAGCTTCAGGGATGGTGGTTCCCAGGTAAGGGTTTGGGAAAGCTGTTTTTGTTGGTGGTGCGGTGCAGCTAGCTCCACTTCTGTACTGTAAGAGAACATGCTCATATCCCTCTGCAACATTTGATCGACATTCGCATACTAAACCTTAAATTTGTAGTCTAGAATCATCAAAATTTTCAATTCTTGTGATCTTGCTAATGAAAGGTTGTAAAAGCTTCGGATAATGACGGAGCTAAAAGATCCGGTCCGAATAGCTTAATATTTGGAGCACTAGGCTGTCCTTCGGAAAGTAGCGGTTCAAATGTCACTGGCGGCAGTATATTCCAGTCGACTCAGATGTGAATGAGTACCTAAGTGAAATCGGGGTAATAACCTCGGGTGAGCGCAATGTTGAGCACATTGAATTCTATGGGGTACTGCAATCCTGTAGTGTGGCGTTACGGTTTTGAATGAAGTGCTCTAACACGCTATAAGGCCCTGGTCCAATTATCCAGTCATTACCATTACTATTAAAGAATCCGACCTTCGACTATCGTACAAGGATAATATGGGGTCTCTACGACAAAACGACTGAGAATTCCAGCGCTGCAAGCTGGACAGTCCTAGGTTGAGCGATATTAAAAGGCGGGACTCAGCGAGCACTCTCCACCTTCTTGCATGCGTTTATATCTCGGAAAGTCTAGCCTAAGTTAATATCAATTTTCCATAGGACTAACGTTTATAACAACCGTAAGGCATGACCATATTACCAGGGAGGCGACTCCGGATAAAATACTGGTTGCGAGATTCCTGTCCAGAATGAAAAACATTTCAATAGTATAGGGCATCGTATCGATAGAGAATCTCGATATACGAGGTCTAATAAAAAAACTCCAGAACTTTCTCAACACTCTTTGCTACAAATATTTAAAATTGTTCTAATTTATCTCCTTCAAAATACTCCTTTTGGAAGCGAATACACTTCTCCCTCCGGTGTTTCTACTGTTCCATGCATCTGGAAAACACTGTTCGTGGATGCTGTTCAGCTGTCCTTCCTTGATTATCCTATCTTATGAAGCCGCTATCCTTTCATTGGGTACTTTAGTTTTGGAAACAGCCAGAAGATACATGAAGCCAGTTCATGGGGGGGGGGGGGGGATGGGGAAGGGTTGTCATCAACTTTTTGGACAAGGCGCGTAGTCATGGTGGAAAAACCACTCGCCTGTTACCCACAATTCTGGCCTCTTCCGACGAATTTTTTGGCGCAAAATTCTCAGGGTTTCGAGGTATCGATAACGATTCATTGTCTCCCCTTGTGGGAGGAATTCATGATGAATGACACCCTTCGAATTGAAAAAAAAAACAGTGAGCATTACTTCAACGGTTGATCTCACCTGACGAGCTTTTTTGGACTTGGTGATTTTTTTTCCACTGGGACGACTGCACCTTGGTTTTCAAAGAATGAGTGCGAACCAGTTGTCAACGTTAACGTGGAGGCGAGGAATTTGAAAAGCCTTGAAACTTTTTGATCAGACCTCGTAGAGGAGGAAGAGATTATCTGTGATTAATAGATTGTAATCCAGAATGGCTTCGGAAAATTGATACTATGTTCGCTAAAGCTGCGATACTGTGTCAAATCGCCGAAAGTGCAGTGTAGTTTGCGCTGTGACAAAAGGAAATTTACTTTTGCGCTGATTATTGATTGCGTGACCATAGAATTTGTTGGTGATGATTGACTATAGAATTTGTTAGAGGTCACATGACTTTCGATGGTAATATAAAAGCGTTGGCGGTAAGCTTTCATCCAAAATAATGGAGAGTGCACTTCACCATGTTTCTCAATCATATAATACCTGGTGAAACTTTTACCACTTGTTGATGGGTGCTCTGAAGTGGCGGCGAGGAGGACGGGATAGCAACGCTGTACTCACTTTGGCTTGTTGGCCATGATGCAGTAGGTGAGTGTTTTAGAGGTTAATTAGAGCGATCAGACCCGAGGCTGCACGGGGACTCACTTGAAGTAGCTTCGGTCACCAAACTTTACCAGGGTATACTGTGGGGGGGGGGGGGGGGGGCAGTTGGCAATACTATATTTTTGATATTGGTGGCGTTTGCCATGCTGCCTTGTCCCGGGAATGTGGGAGACTTCAATGGGCCCTGACATCTTCCTTCAAAGATCTCGACTAAGCTGATGTCACCTGCTTGCCTTCCCACTGAGTCATGGCAAGCAGCGTCGGAATGTAGCCAAACACCAACTAAGGTTCCCCGTCAGACTGATCATCGCACTCTTCCTACCTCCGCCACTAATATGCAAGGTTTTGAAAGCGTTGATCAATTTGAATATCTAAAAAGTCTTATTTCTGCCGACCGTTGCACCATACTTCATGTCGCTCGATTACCACAGTCTATAGCTCCAAGCATCTGTCAGTAATTCTCTGCGTCATATCATCGAGGTGCTTTGGCCTGGCATCACATTTCGGCTTCTCTGACTTCCGCCAAAGGTCTCCAATACATGAAAAAGGCGCTTCTTCGTATATTTCACCCGCGACTTAGTCTGAAGAAAAGTAAGGTCGCAGATTCAATCCCTTCTGGATTTTCCTCTATCGATCGGAGCACCAGAACCCAGTTTTATTGAAAATAATAATGCACAGCTCTGAAAAGGAGCTATAAAAAGTTCTACTATATGTCTGGCAACCGTGGACTTTGTGTGTGGGTTATTCTTATTTTTAGCGGATTCGGCCTCTTTTAAGTGTTCTAACACGCTGGTCTGGACTAACCGTTTTGTTTGCCCTACGTAAATCGTGTCGAAGGCTGGGCAGGAGATGTTATAAATGCCGCTTTTTTCCGTACACTCCGTTTTTCTTGGTTGTTTCCAGGGATGTAATTCTCTCCTCATTGAGCGGTGTTGTGACCATCCTGTGAATCATAAAGTTGTATGCCGACATCTTATGATGGAAATCGTTGTTTGAAATGTATGTGTCTAGGTCGGTTTCCTGCAGATCTTGAATTCAAAATCCCCTTTTTCCCGGATTACTTTCAAGTCTAGGAACGGTATCTCCCCTTCTTGAGTCGTTTGAAAAGCTTCCTCTGCCCTGGACGAAAGCGTTAGCCTCCTTCATCTCTAATAATGAACCGATTTATTTTCTTCCGAGGCAGCCTTATAATTATGTACATTAAGGTTGATAGGATCGACCATTTGAGATAACAAAGTCTCTTAAAAAACTTGTGTTTTGACACAAAAAAGGCGATCGCAACAAAAAAACTAAGAGAAGGTTTTCCTCCGATCGGTCCAGTTCATTACCAAGTTGATACGGACTCAGGACTCCTTCAATCCTTAAACAACCTTAACTCGCTTTCTCGATGACGTACTTCTGGATGTTAGCTGAACTTATTGTTAGTGCCAGTGCAATCTCACTGTCATTATCAACGGCATTACCCTGAAAGGTGTTTCGAAGGGAGGTCATACACCTGCACCAAGATAACAGACGGCTCAAATTTAGCAACGGTACGACAATTATGCTGCTTTGAAGGGAGGTATGTTCGTAAAAGATGTTAATTTGTTATTGTTCATAATTTAACTATGAATAAACAAAAACTATAAATAAATAACAATGAAAAACTTAGCGTTTCTGCTTTTCAACACTTTGAACCCTAAACTATTTTAATGTTCCCCTTCAAACTTAATTTTAGCATGACCAAATCTTATCTTTAATCACGTATTTACACCATTATTTTTAGATTAATCTGACGCCAGCAAGTCGCTTATGTATCGTGTGTGAAAAGTACAAAATCGATTGCCAAATCTTACATTTTAATCATTTACATTTGTATGGATGATCGATTATTTTATTGGAGCTCAATGTTCGGTTGGTTACGCCAAAAGTCCTTTCTTCAATTGAATTATGAGTGGGCTTACCTGCATATGAGTAGATACTTCTTAAGGTAGGGTGAGGTAAGATAATCTTCTAATTAGTGGTAAATTGTTTTGAATGTTTTTCGAAAAATAAGAAACTCCAACGGAAAATTTCACCAAGTTATGTCACTTTCCGGAATAGAACTTATTTGAAAACAATAACAAATTATTAATTTTCCTCTGAACTCCACGTGGACGAGTTGTCTGCTGGCTATTGGGGTCAAATTCTGCTGCGGAAAATTAACTAATGATAAATATAATACATATGTATATGCCCGTGCATATGTACAGTCATCTATGAATGTTCTTTGGACGCGTGGTGCTATGACGCCATGTTTACCATGAATAATAACACTTACAACAAACAAACTCGGTTCAGTTCTGCTTTCCGATGAAATCACAGATTTTGTTTATGTTTTTATTTTCAAATGCAATTGAAAAAAATGTAAACAAATCGACTCACAACTACGAATGTGGAATGCTGGTCAACGCGTTTGCGCAGTGAAATGAAACAAACTTGAAAATTGCATAATTTAACGATTAATGGTGACCAGTCTATCAGGCATTCAAAAAAATGCTGACGTTAGACGCAATTAATTCCGACACAGATATCTACTTTGACTTTAGTGGATGTAGTGTGCGATCAGCTAGCTTCAGGCATTCTGGCCAAATGGTGGGTAATGGGATGCCTTGACTTTTAGAAATTGCATTCAGCGCTTTAGCATGATGGCGAGGACAGTCTGCTTTGGTTTTGAACTGACTGATATTTTTGGGTCACCAGACTGTTTTGTATTTCCCTAAACAAATTGCGTCCACGTTAGTCTAATGTGTTTATATTAACCAGATAAACTGCGTATCTCTTCTTGCACTATGTATTTTAGTTACGTACGCTGGGGGTTAGGTATACACTAACGTCGAAAGCGAAAAAGGTTAGACCCTTCTGAACTCAGGAGCTATGGATCCTTAACAGGGAGAGCCTGGTGAAATTTACACACTCATTTTGATAACGAAGAAAGACTGCTTTGATAAGTGATGTACCAGGTGTACTCCCTAATTAATTTCCGGTTTTTTTTCGAGAGATGGCGTTCTATGTTTTGTGTCGCTGTTGGTCACACATACCTGTCATTTTATTTAGTTGTTGTCGAGTGTCTAAACTGCGTTGACGTTTCCCCCAAAAAATTCTCCAGAAAGTTTTTATTGCGCGTCAAATATGTCGGCGTACGTACCGAATTTCGAGCATATGCGCCATGCATAGCTTTTCATGTTCAGTCGCTGACGCATATGAGACCAGCTGTCCGGCTAAGACAGTCAAGTCATCAAGGGATGTACCATGGTGGAACAAGAACCTAGCCAGAATGAGAACAGAGGCACGAAAACTCTTTAACCGGGCAAAACAAACCGGGGACTGGCAGAGGTATAAAAATGCACTGACTGCGTATAGCAACGCGATCACGGAAGCGAAATGGAACAGCTTCATGGAATTCTGTGAAGGGATCGAACAGATCACAGAAGCAACCAGGCTGTACAAGGCTGTAGCCAAAGATGGGGGAATATCCTCTGTCTGCTTGAAAAAGGAAGATGGGACATTTACTGAGAATGAGGAGGACAGGGTACACCTGCTTCTCAGAACTCATTTCCCGGGGTCCTACCCCACGGTGACAGGCGACAACAGTCTGCCCACCACGCAGGGTGCGCACAAAGGATTGCTTAAACCTCACCAAACAGAAACTCCGAATCATAGTGGGAATTCTCACTGGCCATTGTCGGCTGAACTATCACCTAGGGAAGCTAGGGATATCTACGGACACTGCCTGCAGGTTTTGTGAGGAGGAGGACGAAACCTCTATAAACGTCCTGGGACAGTGGCCGGCACTTGTGCAAAGTAGGTCGATACATCTGGGAGAACACTTAATACCAGATGCAAAGCTGAAAGATCTGGAAGTAGGGAACATACTAAAGTTCCTAACGGTTATAGGCCTGCTTGAGATACTATAATCAATAGGTACACTATAACCGGTAAAAGAGGCACAATAGTTCTTCAAGGACGCGGTGCGACTTTCCCTTAACAGAATAATAATAATGTTCAATCAAGGAAAAAAATTGTCCGAGACCCATTATGCACTTATGGAAGTTTATGGCGATGGTGCATTAATACTTCGAACATGTGAAACGTGGTTTCGACAATTCAAAAATGGAGATTTCGACCTGAACGACGCCGTACGCTCCGGCAAGCGAAAATCGTTTGATGACGCCGAATTGTAAGCATTATTGGATGAAGACAGCCCGCAAACGCAACAACAGCTTGCAGATACGTTGGAAGTTTAACAGCAAGCAATTTCGAAGCGTCTGCGAGCCATGGGAAAAATTCAGAAGTGTAGAAAGTGGGTGCCAAATAAACTGACCGAGAGACAAATGGAGAACCGAAAAGTGACGTGTGGAATGCTGCTTCAACGGTACAAAAGAAAATCTTTTCTCCAGCGAAGTGTTACGGGCGACGAAAAGTGGATTGTTTTGGAGAACCCTAAACGCAACAAATCGTGGGTGAGTCCAGGTGAAGCATCGACATCGACGGCACGACCAAATTGTTACGGTCGGAAGGTCATGCTGTGTGTGTGGTGGGACCAGACCGGTGGGATCTACTTTGAACTGCTGAAACCTAGTGAAACTGTGAACGCCGTTCGCTACAAACAACAAATCAAAGATTTAAGCTGAGCGATAGCGGAGAATCGACCAGAATATCGAAAAAGACAGAAGCAGGTGATTTTGTTCCATGACAATGCACCATCGCATAAGTCGAAAGTCGTTCGCGACACGCTGGAAAAACTTAAGTGGGAGGTGCTTAACTCGGCTGCGGCTTACTCACCAGACCTGGTCCCATCGGATTACCTCTTTGCCTCATTGGGCCACGCACTTTCTGAGAAGCACTTCGACTCCTCCGAAAATTTGTGGAAATGGCTCACTGCCTGGTTCAGCTCCAAAGACAGAAAGGTGGGAGAAATATGTAGAAAGCGATGGAAAATATTTCGAATAAAATAACTATTACGGTTTCCTTGGAACTATGTGTTTTATTCACAAAAAAAAAAAAACCGGAAATTAATTAGGAGTACACCTGGTAATGTAAATCTAGAAAATGCTAAAAATTTAGATTTTAATACGCGTTTTTCCTGGTACGAAGTAAGCTATTGGATACATTCCAAATCCTTTGTAATAAGTACTCAGTAAATTTGTTGTTCGTATTGACCCCGGAGTGCCCTGGTGTGCATTCTAAATCACAATGACTAAATTGCGGATGTAAATTAGGAATTATTTTAACAGTTGAATAAAAGTATAGCACACGGCAAAGTTGATAAATGCAAACGACTGTCGTAGTCCTACCAGAGTGGGAGTAACACGAGTAGTAGCCATTACAGATACCATGCTTCGACTGGTGAGTATTGACTTAGTGTGACGAAGTAATACCACATACAGTGGAACCCCCATAATTCGTACATCGATAAATTGGTACACATTTTTCGGTCCCCAGAGTTAAATTTCTTTATTTTGCACTCCCGATAATTGGTAATCCCGATATTTCGTACCAAATCGTCAGTCCCTTGACGATAAAAATTATCGGGATTCTACTGTAATTATATAACACCTACAGTTTGCTATTTTACACTGTTAAATAAAGATTAGATATTAAGTCGTGCCTCTTCCATTCCGTGCAAAAGCTGTTGAAATGATCTTTAAAAAGGCTAATCAGCTATTGAACCTTCCGAATAAACGCTGTTTGGACCTGATATTGGTATATATTTGGCAAAGAAACAATGATGGTAATGGTCGATGTCTCAGGGTGATACGCCAATTTGAATTCCGATGTTTTTGTTTAGAATATGTTTATTTGATCTCGGTGGTTTCGGGTTTAGTTTTAATTTTATTCAAACAGGAGATATCGTTGAGGTTAACTCCACCATGCTTTTAACATATGTAGTATGCTGATTCCATGCCCAGGTAAAGAAGGAGAGTATGAGGCATCCTACTTTGCACTATCCTCTGTAAAATAAAAATAAAATGCTGAGGTCAGGGAAGGATATAAGTGAAGTACACTTGGATTTATTCCACTATGCTAAATCCCACCTGATCTCTCTTGATGATAGGTCCCGCGACAGGTCGACCAAGAAAATGCATCCAATGTCGTTAGAAACAACATGATCCGATCGAGTAACAAACCGCGGAAAAATGCTAGGACGTCCACCTTGTCGACGCGGCAGGACGGGCCCCGGTCCTGTCGAGAAATGGGCAAGGGTTCTTGACGCACGAATGGCGTCAGGATATAAGTAAGTTAGTCCGACCAAAGCAAATACGTGTCTGCACGCTTAATATTGGCATCCTAACTGGAAAGACCGAGAAACTCCCAAGAGCTCTTCGGAAAAGGTGCAAGAAACCCGATAGTCTGGTGCCAAAAGCTGCGACATAGAACACGAACGCGATAAAAATGGTTATGAATTTCTCTATTTTGGTAGCCCGTATACTCAATACGCTGTTCGCATTGCCATCTCAGAGGGTTTCCGTGATGCCATTGAAGGAGTAGAATGATTTGATGACCGGCTGATGAAGCTCACCTGATCGTACTATTCACTTCTTCACCGCCTGTGCACCACAGACAGATCAACCTGATGCCGAGAAAGATGCCTTCTGGCAACTTATCGATGTGAAGACCTGCAACGTGTCTGCTGAGGACTATATCATCATTGCTGGCAACCTTAATGGTCATGTGGATGAAGAGGCGGTAACGGATGTCATGGGGGAAAGGGGTTTGGAGCACGCAATGGGGGTGGCGAGTGTATAATCGATTTTGCGGACACCCATAATCCTGTACTTATGAATACATTGTTCATCAAATCATTGTCTCATCTTCCTTCATTTTATAGTGGGAACAGTAACACACAAATCGATTATATTCTCATAAGACGTCGGCATTTTACTACCGTCACTGATTGCAAAGCCTTTCCCTATTAGACCATGGCACCTCAACATCGGCCGTTGATTCCTGTCCTGTCACCGATAAAACAGCGTGAGAAACCCACGACTTCGTGAGAAGAAAAAAAAAATCATCTCACTTACGCGATTACCAACTATTACGAATGGAATGAAAGACATGCTCCACAAAGCCGTCTTTGCGACCCTTGGAGTTACTAAGCCAGGTAATCGGTACATCAACCGAGATACTTGGCTTTGGAATGATGATGTTGAAATGAAGGTCTGCGAAAAGAAACTCCTCTACAACAAGTTTCTCGACGATAAAACGCTCACCATTTGAAAACCGGAAAGCAAGGAAAGCTATTGTTGTCACCCGAGCGGACTGGAAATTCGGGGGAGACATATGTATCGACTTGCCAAAAAGCTGAAACGAACGCACAAAGGATATCGAACACTTATGTTGCGTTAATGACAAGAACGGTACTTTGCATACCAAGCGAAAAGCCACGACGAATAAATGGCACCTTGGCCCCGTAAAATCTTACTAAGGACATCCTCTACATAATGGCCTGAGGATGTCAAGGATGGGAAGGAACTTCAGGGGTCGCGCCTCAATAAATATCTGAGGCAGAAGAAACCATGATCGGGACTGTGATTCGTCGTGGATCTTCCTTCTCGATCGCGGCACTCGGGTCCGGAGACTTCCGGCTTCACGCGCGCGGTCGAGCCGTTTTTAAGGCTTTTTTGTTTGCAAAACAAAACCTTATTAAAATCGGGCCAATGTCTGTCTGTCTTTTTTAAGGTTTTGTGTAAACACAAAACCTTATTAAAATCGGTTTACCGTCTGTCTGTCTGTCTGTCTGTCTGTCTGTCCGTCTGTCTATCTGTCTGTCTGTCTGTCTGTATGTCTGTCCGTCACACGCATTTTTCTTGGAAACGGTTATAGCGATTGACACCAAATTTGGTAGAAAGGTGGGAACTGTGAACGCTCACACATACAGTGAGTTACATCCTTTTACGTTGGATTTTAGGGGGGTGCCCATACATGCAAAAGGGGGGTGTAAAATTTTTTTTCATCAAATATAGTCATGTGGGGTATCAAATAAAAGGTCCCGATTAGTACTTTTCGAAGCCGGTCTTAGTTTTGACATTTCTTGGAAATGTGGGGAGTGCGGGGGGTTGAAAGTGATCATTTCTTTAAGGGGGCCATTCTCAGAAACTACCAAACCGAAAAATCTGAAAAAAATCAGGAGGCTGCCACTATATGGTGCCTTGGCTCCGAAATACCTTTCATACCGATATCTGTTCAAAGAAAGTTAATAATAGTATATTACTATAATTTTTTGTAATTGGCTGGAAACCCCCTTTAAATTCATCCTAGCGGCGCGAAATTCGACAGTGATGTAGGCTATAATGTAGAGCATGATCGTACCAAGTTTGATGGAAATCGCACTATTACTAACAAATTTATAATACATCGAAGTTGTTGCTTCTTTGAAAAATTGAAGACTATCAATGTCAATATCACCCGAAAGTGGACATATACTTATATTACGTGCTACGTACTAAGAAATACACAAAACCTTTCGTACCTGAAGCGTCCAGCTTCCGGTTTCCCGACTTGTTTTTTCATACGTTGGAAGGTGGAAAGATTCAAAACCTACCGCTGGCTCCTGCCATACGGTTATGTGAGACTTTTACTCATGAAAACCACCTCCTTCTCCTTCGCTTACCCCGCGGGACTGTCATTTCGGTATTATATCGCGGGGCAGGATCAGTTATGAACTGCGCATCTTCCGAAATCATTACGCATGTTGGGCAATACGGGCAGTTATCACGCCCGAAGCGATAAAGGTATGCACGGTACCCTCCGTGTCCGCTTAGGAATTGAGTTAGGTGGTAACTAACCTCACCGTGTCTTCGCTTGATCAATTTAGAGACATCTGGAATAATCCTGTGTGTCCAGCGTCCTTTAGGTGAATCATCCCACCTTTTCTGCCATTTCAAAATAGAATCACTTTGTGCCAATTGCCGACAATTGGTATAAGACTCACCGATTGCATATGATGGGTCATACAGGCGTCGACCCTCATTCGTCAAGATGTCGATGGGGATCATGCCGGCTATCACACAAGCTGCTTCATCTGAAGTTGTACGGTAAGCGCATGACGTACGTAATGCGCTCAATCGGTATGGGGCTGCGATTTTTCTTCTGTTTGCTTCCACCTTCAAAGACGATGCCCAGACTGGACCTGCATGAAGCAAGATGGAGCTAACAACTCCCCATACATGTAAAAGGGGGTGTACAATTTTTTTCACCAATTATCTGGGATATCAAATGAAAGGTCTCGATTAGTACTTTTTGAAGCCAGTCTTAGTTTTGAGATTTGTTAGAAAGGCCGGGAGTGGGAGGTGTGGAAAGTGATGATTTCTTTAACGGACCCATTCTCAGAAACTACCCAACCGAAAAATCTGAAAAAAATCATGAAGCTGCCTCTATATAGTGCCCAGGCTTCAAAATACTCTCCATATCGATATTCATTCAAATTAAGTTAATAATAGTATATTATCATATTTTTGGGAAAATTAGGTAAAACCCTCCTTAAGTGTATCCCAGAGTTATAAAAGTTGGTAGTAGTATAAAATATAATATGAAGCATATTATCCCCAAGTTTGATCGAAATCATGCTATTACTAACAAAGTTACAGTAGCTCAAAGTTGGCTTTACCGTGTAAATTTACTGCAACTGAATATCAATATCACACTAAAGTGGATAGTCAGACATGCTAAATGCATATACATACCGGGCTACGTACAAATGGGATAGTTCTACACTTAAATATACTCACAGAAGAAGCAAACAAACCCTTTCATACCTGAAGCGCCCAGCTTCCATTTTCCCGACTTGTTTTCAAGGTTTTTTTGTAGACACAAAACCTTATTAAAATCGGTTTACTGTCTGTCTGTCTGTCTGCCTCTCTGTCCGTCACACGCATTTTTCTCGTAGGCGGTTATAGCGATTGACACCAAATTTAGTAGAAAGGTGGGAACTGTGAACTCTCACGCATATAGTTAGTTACATCCTTTTACGACGAATTTAAGGGTGGGTCCCCATACATGCAAAAGAGGGGTGTAATTTTTTTTTTCATCAAATATAGTCACGTGGGGTATCAAATTAAAGGTCTTGGTTAGTACTTTTCGAAGCCGGTCTTAGTTTTGACTTTTGCTGAAAAGGTGGGGAGGGGGGGGGCTTGGAAGTGGTAATTTTTTTAACGAACCCATTCTCAGGAACTTCCAGACCGAAAGATCTGAAAAAAATCAGGGGGCTGCCACTATATGGTGCCTAGGCTCCGAAATACCTTTCATACCGATACCTGTTCAAACAAAATGAATAATAGTATTTTAATATATTTTTTAGTAATTGACAGGAAAACCCGCCTTAAGTTCACCCTAGAATCACAAAACCAAATTTGGTGAAAATCGCATTATTACTAACAAAGTTATACTAGGTCAAAACTGTCGCTCCTCTGCAAATTTAAGACTATGAATGTTAATATCACTTGAAAGTGGATATTTTCACATAATATATGCATATTTTACGTGCTGCATGCTAATGGGACAAATGCACACTCAAATCTCTTTATAAAAGAAATACACAAAACCTTTCATACCTAAAGCGTCTAGCTTTCTGTTTCCCGACTTGTTTATTGTCCAGTTTTAGCTCGCGTTCTGGTTTTTATCGTTAGGCCGTCGCGAATTTCTTTGTTTGTGGTTTATTTTTAAATCCGGCGTGGACCCACGCATCGGTATAGACATGTTAATTTTGTACTAATGACACATGAGGATCAAAGCGCTAAAAGGACCCCCCCCCCCCACATTCCCGAGCCTGGCTAGCACAGAGGGGTGCAAGAACATGTAAACCGAGCACTTTGATGGAGCTTCAGTCTTTGCGGGCGGAGCTTCGCGGTCAATTTCGCCAACTTTTTAGGTTTCTGGGATAGCTCTTCCCTTTAGGTCGTTTTCGGCCACTTAGGATGATCGTCTGATCCTCCTATTTCCCTTTAGTTCATAGCAACACATGCACTTTCATAAACGTGAAAAGGAGGTAGATGGAAGGTTCAATTTGACGAAGTGCTTTTAGTGGTTAAGTAAGTTGCAAATAATGCTTCAATGGGAGACAACCCATTCGTTTCGTACCTTTGCAATTGCAACGTATTCCATGCCTTGCTCGATCAAAACAGAGTGCCTTTTCATACATATCCTTTCCTCATATTTGTCCTGCACGGATTCGGATGGGGTGGGGCGTGTAAGGAAATATATCAGAGGAATATATAATGATGCAAAGTGTCATTTGTCAAAATAAAATTTGGAGGAGTTTCGGATAAAAAAAAATTGAGGTCGGTTTAGCAGTTGTGATCAACGAACATTACTTTTTCCGATAATCATATTTTTTGCTCAATCACCTTCATCTATCTAGATCTAGATCCTGACCAAATGGTTGTGTATTCGAAAAAATCAGATAGCACTGAATATGCAGAATGTTCCATTAAAAATTATTTTCTTAAACAAAATATTCTTCATAATTTTATTCCAAGTAAAGTGAATTTTAATGCATGAAGATATTCTGTCGAAAACTAATCTTTTTGACGTAGGTACATACATGTGTATTCGTATACATTGTATTATCTTTCGTCAAAGTCATGAACGATTACTGATACGTTGGAACACACGAGAACATAACGTGATCCATTCTTTCTTAAACAGCTTACGCCCGGCATCATTAATACTTTCGTCTTAGCTGCAACAGTTACTCCTCCCCTTGGACTTGGCTTTCAACCCCCACTCATGAAGGCCAATGTTTGTCAGAGAGACTCCTTCTTCTTAATTTTTTGCATCCACATTCAGACAAGTAACAATAATTAACGTTTACTAAATTTGACCGCATAGCATGCGTAATTCCAGGGTAAAGCCAGATAATTTTCCGAGTAAACCCAAACAACGAGTCCCATAATGATTTAATGACGGGTCTTTCACTCTTGCTCGTGATCGGGAGATGAACAATTGACTTTTTCTGACTGGTGAAGTTGCCCAATCCACAGAATACTTAAAAGGTTACGTTTATTGCGGTTTATTTGGAAAATACCAGTATTCATGGATGTTTTGTCCCCGCTTTTTTTGTGATTTCAATTTGGTGATTAAATAATAAAATTCTTGTTTTGGGGTGGAAGCAAATGCGCATCCAAATATCAATCATAGTTGGAACAAGCATATCACGTGAATCATTCACTTTTGAATAGCTCCGTTGGAAGTTTATGCAGGTTTTATGAAAGTATCTGCGATAAAAGATGGAATCTCATGGGTTCTAGCACCAATTAGTTATACATACACATAGTAGATACCTAAAGGGCAAGGAACACCTTAAGAATCTTTTGTGATTTGTTTCTTTTTAAAACTTCGTGTAAAACAAAATTTTACTTTATTTGATAATAATGATAAAAAGCTAAGCTAATAAGAAACAAACGCATCAGACTGATAAGATTTTAATTTAGCCGGACAAATCTGGTTACAAGTTTACTTTACTATAAGCACTTGATTGGGGCACGTACTCTCTTTTAATATCAGTGCTGGTGTATGAACAGAACAAAATATTTATGGTTTGTTGCGTACGCAACAACTGTGGCCCCACGTTGGGCGCCAACTCTGTTACGATGAGAGTACGGCGTTGTATCACCTTGGCACCAACACGGTCACCAGGGCTGTCAACCAAGTAAACTTTTCTAAAAGGTTTGCCAGTCGTGAGCCCTGACTCTATCCCACGACTGGCATGTGGAACAGGGTGGCACGTGCCGGAGCTAACCCGAATGCCAGCGGTTCGGCGAGTTGAGGGCCGAACTTCTTGGTTCTCAAATATTAGCTCCTTGTCAGGACACAGAAATGACATGTTGGCTTGAGGCAGCCCACCCCAACCCAAACGTTCCCCCTTGGCCACTCCAAACTTAATGGGAGGAATGTTTACGTTGGGGTGGGCTACCATATCATCTGGCTCCCACCAAGGGGAAAGGAAGACGGAGACCATCAACCATCAACCCGAATCGAGACTACACGTCTCTATTAGAGTAGTTTACCCCCATTGGGTTTAGTTTTTTTACTATTGAGTCAAGGTACGTAATAATACTTCTGTCTTGACAGGGAGATAATATTTGAGAACCAAGAACCAAGTTTTTTGGCTATTGAGTCAAGATACGTGTGTGTGTGTGTATGGTGGGGGAGAAGCTTCAGCTTCTGAGCACTCAGGCCGTGTTGGCCCATTGTACTCGCCTCCCCCGTCTAACGGAAAATTCCGGATTCGTTAACGTATCGCGGGATTTCCCTTAGTGGATGCTACCCGTCGCAATTGAAGAACATCGCCATCAAAGATCTAATGCCTGATGCGTCCATAGGCGGGGCGTTCACATAGGAAATGTTCCGTGGATTCCGCTTCCTCATTACAGGAGGGACACGTATCATCTTCGGTAATTCCTATTGTGAACATATGCCCAGCTAGTGAATTATGGCCTGTCAGAATGCCCACAATACACCTGCAAGTCCTCCTGCTTTTCGACAGGATAAACTTTGCGGTACGTATGTTCGGTTCTGGCAGGAAAAGTTTGGTGTGTCGAGCAGCATTTAGGCTCTGTCACCTGTCATTATGGGAAACTTGTTCCCAGTTTTTGAAAACAGATTTAGCCAATGCTACTGATACTCCAACTGTAGGCTCTGGTCCCGGCATAGGGGAGATTGACCCCTCTTTCGCTAAAGCGTCCGAGATTTCATTTCCCTCTATCCCACAGTGACCAGGTACCCAGAGTAGTTCCACCGTATTGAATCCAGACATAGAGTTCAAATGGTTTCTGCATTCCTGAACGATTTTTGAGGTGATCAAAGGACTGCCCAATGCCCTCAGTGCAGCTTGACTGTCACTGCAGATTGCGATGCGCCTGCCCTTCAACCGCTCGTCAATCACCCAGTTTGCCACCCTTAGGATCGCATAAACTTCGGCTTGAAAAACCGTGGCATATTGTCCCAGAGGAAAAGCCCACTTCTCGTTTTTATTCGAGAGGTAGACTCCGGCTCCAGAACCCTCTTCTGTTTTTGAGCCATCGGTGTAGAAGACTTCCGTATATCCCGCCACGCATTCCTCTGGGTGTTCCCAGTCCTCTCCACGCTTCAGGGTAACTTCATATCTTCTACCAAACAGATGTATGGGGACACGAGAATCGGAAGGCATTGTAAGAAGAAGAGTGAAGAGTGAAGAACTTGACGAGATAATACGAGGGTAGTTCAATAAGTCCTTAGAATGACCAACTGATGGCGCGCGAATCGCCTTAAATCATTTGTTTTTGGTCAGCTCCACTCCCGACTAGATATATAGTGCAGTCACAGTCCACGTCTTCTGAGTTTACATGTTTTTATAATCAATTGAAAAAAAAGAAAATGTTTGTTAAAAAAAATGGAAAAAGACGAGTTCAGAGCGGTAATAAAAAATTTTCATTTAAAGGGCTTAACTCCATATGAGATAAAAAATGAATTAGACTCGGTTCATGGCACATCTGCCCCCGCCTTAGCAACGCTTTATAATTGGGTAAATGAATTTAAGCGTGGTCGTAAATCAACAAGTGACGAACCACGTTCAGGAAGGCCCGTAGAAGTGACTACTCCCGAAATCATCAATAAAATCCACGATATGGTGTTGAAGGATAGAAGATTAAAAGTGCGTGAGTTAGCTGTGGCCACAGGGATATCAATAGGTACAGTTTTTTCAATTATACGTGAAAAATTAGGCATGAGAAAGCTATCAGCAAGATGGGTTTGCTCTCAGCTGAGAATAAACGAAGTAGAGTAGTCACCTCTGAGGCTCTTTTGGCGCGCATAAGTCGGAATTTTGAGGATTTTTTCGTCGGGTTTTGGATGGATGGATGGATGAGACATGGATACACCACTATACTCCTGAGACGAAGGAACAGTCAAAACAGTTGATCGGCACGGGTGAACCAGCTCCAAAGAAGGCGAAGACCGTAAAGTCAGCTGGTAAGGTTATGGCTACAGTTTTTTGGGATGCCCGTGGAATTATCCTTATTGACTACTTGGAAAAGGGTAACACAATTACTGGTGAGTATTATGCATCATTATTAGGGCAGATGAAAGAAGAAATTAAAAAAAAACGACCACATTTGGCGAAAAAAAAATTCTTTTTCATCACGACAACGCCCGAGTTCACACGTGCTTCGTTTCAATGGCTAAAATTGAAGAATTAAACTTTGAATTGGTCGAACACCCACCGTATTCACCAGATTTAGCCCCCAGTGACTTTTTCTTATTTCCAAACTTGAAAAAATGGCTCGATGGACAGAGATTTACGGACAACGAAGACGTCATTGCCTCTGTTAGTGCCTCTAAACATAATGGGAGCAACGTTTAGGTTGGGGTGGGCCGCCGCAGGGCCACCATCTGGCCCCCACCAAGGGGAAAGAAAGATGGAGACCACTCGTCTCGTTGGTGCTAGAATCGGCTCAAGGCTAGTCCCTCCTCGTCCATCCCGCGCGCGTTAATTTTCTTTGTAATTTGGCCCCCTCCTTATTAGACCGTTGAGCAGTTTAACTCTTTTTGTGAAGTAATTTTCGGTGGTATCAACCCGAATCGAGACTACACGTCTCGAGTAGAATAGTTTACCCCAGGTGGGTTTAGTTTTTTGACTGAGTCAAGGCACGTAATAAAATCTCTGTGTGCTGACAGGGAGATAATATTTGAGAACCAAGAACCTTGGCCTTCATCTCGCCGAACTACTAATATTCGAGTTAGCTCTAACATGTGCAGTACGGTTCCGCATATTACCTCACGCAGTCGGTGTTCACGACTGGCAAACCTGTTAGGGGAGTTTGGTTGGTTGACAGCCTGAGTAACTGGTACCAAGGTGATGCAACGCCGTACTTTCATCGTAACAGATTTGAGTGCATTGAAGACGTATTTGAATATAAACGATAGCAAAAAAATATATATGTATATCAAAATTAGACTAAGTCAGAGTTGTCTCTTTTTATGCAATTTTACTGCAATTGCGAGCTAGGTAAAAATGGTACAAATGCCCACTCAAATATATAAGAAATAATACACAAAACCTTTCATACTTGAAGCACCGAGCAAAACTCAAATATTTTTCTTCAAGGTTCCTTAACATGTGACCATGTCAAGGCCAAGAGTGACAATACTTGATGCCATATTATTGACCTTATTAGCCAAATGTGGTTATCGGGGCAATTAAAAATATATTTTGCACGCATTGACCCTACGTAATGCTTATGAAGGAACTCAATTTTGTTTTACAGACAAGTTCTATTTTGAACGAGGCTATATGTTTCCATCTGAAATTTGTCGATACTGCTGAAGGATATACTCATATTCCTTGCCCGTCGTAAAAGGCGACTAAAAAGGAGAGCCATTTTCGGGTAAGCAACCTGCAAGTTTTGAAACTGTATTGCTACCGAATCGCCAACAACGCCTCTGATGGGGACTGACCTTATAGCAACGACCTTTGGCTATCGAAAATGGAACGATGAAGCGGCTACTCACCGTAACATGCGGTTACGGACTGCTCCTCCAAGCAGAAGAAAAATCATTTCGACTATCAATGCACTCAAAGTAAAGCCGCTGGGTTTGACGATTTCTCCAGAGAGAGAAAGAGAGAGTTGTTTATCACTATACCTGAAGTTCCCGCAGATCTGCTCCTTCCAATCGTACGGAGATCCTTGGAATCCAAGACTCTTTCCAGGGAGTGGAAGAAGGGGATGTTCGCCAAGATCCCAAAGAAGGGAAATCGTTTCGAGGGCTACAATTGAAGAGGCAACTGGGTGCTTCCTGCCATCGAAAAGAGGACATGGAGGAATTCAATAGACGATGACATCATTCCTCAAACACCTCGAGTACCCTGATGACCCGGGGAAAAAGGCTTTGGATTTGGAAAGAGAGGCAAGTAGAGTTGGACTGAAGATAAACACCAACAAAACCAAAGTTCTCAGTCTGATAGGTCATGGGGGCGGCAGATCATCCAAAGGAAGCGTGGTTTTGCCGACGGTCTAAAATCTGGAAATGCAGTTATCCCAGCACCAAGACTAAGTTGAGACTGTTCGGGGCTAGTGCACTTTCTGTGTTGCTATATATGAGTAGCAAATGGAAAGTGAATAGATTACACAAGGAGGGGCGACAATTGCTTTGCGATCTATGCCATGCAATGGAATCCACTTTTCCAAGATGGCCGCGAGTGAGTCGCCCCAATGGTACTAGCGTAAAACAGTAGAGGAGGAATGAGAGCGTCTCGGAAAGTTGTGGGGGTGTTGAAGGGCCTTACAGGTAACCGCAAGCGATGGCGGGTTGGTGTAGTTGACGCGCTATTCGGCACCAAGTGATGAATGGAGACCACATATCTATAATTATTCAGTTAACTGCATATGCGGTCTGCATATGATCCGCTGGAGTGAAAGGCCGCGTGCTTTTATGAAAACCATTTGGCAAAATATTCTGCTAAGTAAAATTTTATTTACACTGATTTTATAAGGATAATTCCTTGTTAGAATTTTTTCTTGAAAAGAATACTCCCAGTAACTGTGAGTCGACAACACCGGATTCACTGTATGACAACTTCGACTCCGTCTACGTGATAAATATGATAGAATGTTATCAAAAATATTTGTGGCTCATAAAGAAAAAGTTATAAAAATATAGATTTTCAACAAATTTTTTGATGAGCAATTATAATCGCTGGTTTTATTCTTAATTTGAAGCGTACGTCGGCTTCCAAGAAGTTTTTAAGACATGGGTCAATTTTTTTGGCACAACAAAACCAGAATTGAACTGGAACTTTTGGATTTTAATCTCTAGTGAACACAATGAATTCGCGTGGCAGTAGTAAATCACTGGTTGATTCCATTAGGAAATCTTTTTGATTTGATTTTGGAACCTCATTAATGAGGGTAGGAATGTGAAACGAAAAGTGGTAAAACATTGGGTAACTCATGGTACAAATGCAGTTTTAAGAAGTGGTTTTTTAAGTATGGATTTTAGTTTGAAGCGATGCAAAAATAGTGGCCGCAATTTTTCAATAATGTAAGGAAGGGGGACCTTCCTTCGATACCAAAATTACCCAATTTCAAGTGCCATCAAGGGAAGGTGGCCGCCGCAATTTTTTAACCGGGATTGAACAACAGGACCTTTATCTTTTTGCTACCGTTATGATCTTCTTGGATTGTCGTTCTCTTGAGGTAGATTGATGATATCTCTTCGGCCAATATGTCTACCAACAGTAGCCCGGCTTTAATTAACGCCGCGCCGCCTGATATCCTTCGAAAGATACGAATCACTCTCGGGCACATAATCTGTACGAACCCAATAGGCTTATCCTTAGTCGTTAATGCTGCAGCCTATAGAGGAGATTAAACTAAGATTAATCTAACGACTCGAGATAGCAGTACTCTACCGACGTATTTACGTCCGCCAATATTTAGCAGTATTTGCGAGAGTGCTGCAGGGCAGCCTTTCTTCTACGTAGTCTACAGGCGTTTTGAATTTGAGTCTATTAAGCCTGAAGCCCATGTGACTCGGCAACGCCTTGTGTGCTCGAGAAAGTTCACAAGTGTCGTAATCTATTAAGAAGACCCAGAGTTCGGAACGTAATTTTTTAAGTGTAAAACAAAATCTTATAAAAATCGGTTCAATGTATATCCGCCTGTTTGTCTGTCCGTATTTTTTTTTAAGGAAATGGAACTCTTCAAAAGACACTGGCCAGCGTGTGGGATTCTTACTAAAACCACCCCCCGATGGGCCTCCCAACCATATGGTATTACATCATGAGGCGGAGTCAGTTCCCTCTAGCTTGATCACCTTTCGTCTCCATGCGGCTACGAAACCGCACTTTTCTAGTCTCCCCTGCCTTTCGCAGTTTGCTCTGGGTAGATGTGACCAAGGAGTTAATCGCATCCCAGTCTTCCTGAAAATAGTCTCTCTCTAGGCCACCGCCCTTTTTTCAACGAGGATAGAGAAGAGGACCCTCTCCTTCTTTCTACACACCCTTTCAATTTCCTTCGCCTCCAGAGGTAAAGCTTAAAATTCAAATTTTGGCATTATAATATAAAAAGCTCACTTTAAGAAGCCATAACTTTTTGAGGAGATGTGACCGCCACAAGTTGGGGGACCTCGCCCTCCCTCTATAAAAACTTCTCATCCCCTGGAAGATGGAATTGGAAATTTGCTAATGCTTTGTACTCAGACACTTTGACTTTATATATGTGTTTGCCCTTCACCCCTTGGTGGGGTATAGCGCGCCAACTACATCCACGCTCCGTCGTTTGCGGTTACCTGACTGCTTTAGCGTCACCCACAACCTTCCCCTCCTCCCACCCCCCTTGCACTGATCCTTCACTGCGCCATGTGCGGGGGCCATCTCCTTGGGAGAGTGGATTCCCCTGCATAGCGTAGATAGCAATACAATTGTCGCCCCTCCTTAATGTGTTACCTATCTACTGCTACTTCCGTCTTCCTATCACAGTGCGTTAGAATGGCAGGCCTGTTCGCCGATCAAGTTCTTCATTTAAGTGCCAGGAAACTTCGGTGATATGACGCAAGCAGGTATTGACGAAGGCTTGGAGTTTTTGAGTAACAGTGGGATTCAGTTTCCATGCGCTACTCCCATATATCAAAACACAGGGAAAATTAGCACAGAACAGTCTCAAATTGATCTTGGTATTGAGATAACTACATTTCAAGATTTCATAAAAGGTAACGAAGGCAGGTGCAGGGCTGTTAATGTGTCGGTACCACCTTGGGTAGAAACCAGGCTTCCCATATATACCAATTGATCGATGCCTTCGATGCTCTACCCATTAATGGAGACTGTTATAACCCGTCAAACTGCGGACCTTGGTTTTGTTGGTATTTATCTTTAGTCCAACTCTACTTGCCTCTCTTTCCAAAATCCAGAGCCATTTGGCCAAGGTCCATGACCCTATGAGAGAGCAAACAGATGTCATCAGCATAGTCGAGGTGTTTGAGGAAAGCTGCCATTGTCCAATGAATTCCTTTACATCCTCCCGACAAGGCAGAATGAAGAACGTTACTGATAACAAGGAGAACTAAAATCGGTGACAGAATGCAACCCTGACGGACTCCACTTTCGACCTACAAATCCTTCGAGATTTTACTTCCGTGCAGCACATGACATTTTACGCCAACATATGTCACTCTGATAATAGCTACTATTATAGTTGCTTCGGAATACCCCTCCTGGGTAGAGCATTTTATATACATTCTCTGCTCACGCTATCAAAAGCTTTTTTGAAATCGAAGAAAAGCATCTAACTTCTGCGTACTGTTAAAAAAATATGCGTAGGCTGTTGATGTGGTCAATGCAGCAGGATCCGAAGCTGAAGCCAGCCTTCTGACCGTTGATCAAGCTTTCGAAATGTTTTTTGATGTGTTTCAGGATTATTTTGGCTATTATTTTTCCGGCGGCAGGAAGCATGCAGATGCCCCTCCAATTGTCTCACTCAAAACGCGTCCCCTTCTGTGGGACCTTAACGATTATCTACTCTCTGGCAAACGTCTCGGATTCCTAAGACTTCCGTACGAGTGGAAGTAGCAGATCTGCAATAACTGCCGGTGCAGTAATAAATAACTCTGCGGGGAGACCGTCAAACCCAGCGGCTTTACTCTGTTTGAGTGCATTAATGGCCGAAATGACTTCCCTTCTGCTTGGGGCAAAAGTCCGCAGCGCATGTTACGATGACTAGCCATTTTATCCACAAGAGAGGGAACCTCACCGGATGTGATATGGTTAAGAACCATGGTGAAGTGTTCTTTATACCTCTTCAGTTGTTCGTCATCGTGGATGAGAAGTCTTGCGGTAGTTGTCAAAAGCAACCGACACCGGATTAACACTTGGATTTCCAAAGTTCAAAAGCACATTGCTACAGAAGGGAGAGGCGTACTCTCCAGAGCCCCGCCATCTTACATCGCTTAGGTCCGGAATGTCCAGTTTATATCGCTGGAATTCCCGCTCAAATTGGAAAAAGCCGGCATTTCGAGGATCCTCGCTACCATTATCGAGGGTTTTCAATAGCCAAAGGTCGTAGTCTCTAGTCCGAGGCTTTGTTGACGTTTCGGTAGCAATAAAGTTTCAAAATTTGCCGGTGGCTAGCCCACTAATTTCTTTCCCTTTTAGTTGCTTCTTACGATAAGCAGGGAAGGTTTTGAGTGTATTCTTTGCTACAACGAAATGGAGGTGGATGTATTGAAAAATTTCACTCACCTTCCGGAACCGATTAGCACAGTACGATACAAAAATCTGTTGATAGGTATTTGCAGAGTTGCGATTGTCTGGAGGTAGATGTACATTTTGTAGGGGGCCAAAAATTCTTCGGAGGATTCTTCTCTTGACCGCGGCCAAGAGTTCGTACTTTTTCTTGCTAAGAACCCAAGTTTCCGAGGAATACATGAGGACTGGCAATATCATTGTCTTGTACAGTTTTGGCCCCCTACATGAGGATGGACCATTCCGTAGCCTAAACAATGACGAAATCTATGAGCGATACCATGACCATCCGGTCGTGGATAAAACCCGGCTTAATAGGTTACGGTGGGCGGGTCACTTAATCCGTATGGATGAGGATGATCCCACCCGGAAAATCTATAAGGGCAATATCTATGGTAGAAAAACAAGATGAGGCAGACCCTGCCTAAGATGGAGCGATGGCGTAGGCCATGACGCCAGACAGCTTTTGTGGATATCGAATTGATGGATCTCGGCGCAAAACCGGGATGTCTGGAGTTCCTTATTAAGGCAGGCCTAGACCTGATTTTCAACGGAACTACGCCTCAGTTTTTATCTTTAAAATCATTCGCTCTTTGAGTTCCGACCTTTGCATTGTTCGGTAGGTAGAGGGAAGAGCCCCTTCACTCGATGGTGTTAGTGAGCGTTCACAGGATAACTGGAGCAAACTATAGTTTCTAATGTTCCTTTTTAATTTGTCCTTACGCTTAAGAATAGAGGGAAACAACCTCGAACAAATTTGCTAAATATACTTATAGATAATGATATTTATAAAGCACATAGTTACCTTTTACTCCAGTCAACGAATCAACAAGTTGCTGATATACAGTTTGTTAAAAATACAGCTTTAAGAATTTTCTTCCCCATCTTTAATACTAAATATTCTGAAATGTTTAAATTCTTAATAAAAATGAGTTTGAAATCTACAAATTCAGTTTGTAAGAATTCAATCTTTAGTTTGAGCCTCTACATAGATAGTCACTACTACATTTAAGTCGGATACCAATGAAGTTTACATAATTTCTCAGATTTATTCTAGACTGCATTGAAAATAATTCCGAGTGTCGTTTTCTTGAATATTTAAATACAAGGTTACGCCGCAGTTAATTTTACTATTAAACTTGTGGAAATGAGGACGACTATAAGTGAATGCGAATGATGCAGTTTAAGTTTATAAATTAACAGAAGACAGAACGACACAACTATTTTGTTTTTGTTAGCATCAAATTAGTGAACATTCTTCAAAGTTATGAGAGAAGTATAATATGTGGAACAGAATAAAGAGCCATTACTTTGAGTGGTTGTATTTTTATTCTCGATTATAAACTAGGAATTGTTAGCATATTTGCATGCTTAGGTATACAATATAAAAGCGAGAGCCAGTTGACCTTAGAGCTCCCACTTTTTGCTACTAAAATGCAATAGATAGATCGCGGCGGTACACGATACTATGAAGATAATTGCATGATATCAAGAACTAATATTTGCTTTTGTATCTTACAATATTTTAACACAAAACATTTCAATACCAACATAAAATATTCAATTGAAATAATTGAAACTTGTTGTTTCTTTTTCGTTGGTGGGAATGTTTATTCTTGCAAATACCGATATTTCGGGAACCACTTGTTCCCTTCATAGGTGCTAACAAGTTAGGGAAGGGAACAAGTGGTTCCCGAAATATCGGTATTTGCAAGAATAAACATTCCCACCAACGAAAAAGAAACAATAAGTTTCAATTATTTCAATTAATTAATCGTTGGAAACACCGCATAATTTCGCTCAGATAAAATATTCATTCAAACAAAATTGAGGTGAAATTACGCGTGGGAATATCATACTTTCCGCATTACATATTACCAAATTTGTAACTGAGCACAATATAGGAATTTAGTGTTAAAAGTATGGCAACGAGCGCTTATTAAAATAAAAAATTCCAGTAAAGATTGAATTTTCAACCTCATCCCCAACTAGGAGTTTATGGAGGAGGGAGGAGGTGCCTCTTCTTTAAACGCGGTGAAAATACGTGGCGGTCAACCTTCCCCCCTTTTAAAAAGTTAAAAGTAGTTAAAAAGACCTGGTGCCTCAAACGGAGGCAATTTTCATGCCAAAATATTAGGATTTAATTTTGAATCCTATCCCTGCAAGGGCAAAAATGGAATGAAGAAAGAAGTGAGACATCCGCTCCCTCAAATTCCGCGGTAACTCCTTGTTAAAAAGTCATAACACTGGAAATGGCGGGTATTTTGAAATTATCATGGTAAAGTACGTAACTCCGCCATGCTATTAACATAGTATGCTGGTCCCAAGCCCAGATAAAGGAGGAGGGTTTGAGGCAACGTACTCTGTACTATCCTCAGTAAAACAAAAATAAAATGCTGAGATCAGGGAAAGAGATAAATAGAGTATAGTTGCTATGCTAAATCCTACCTGATCTCTCTTGGTGACAGGTCCCGCGACAGGTCGACCAAGAAAATGCATACAATGTCGTTACAAACATGATGATCGGATTAAGTCAGAGGCCTCGGAGAAATGCTAGGGCGTCCACCTCAGTCGACGCGGCAGGACGGGCCCCGGTCCTGTCGAGAAATGGGCAAGGGTTCTTGACGCATGGACGGCATCAGGACGTAAGCAAGTTAGTCCGTACACAACGAACAAAACAAATACGTGTCTGCACGCTAAATGTTGGTACCCTAACTGGAAAGACGGAGGAACTCGCAAGAGCCCTTCGGAAAAGGTGCATTGACATCTGCGCTCTGCAAGAAACCCGATGGTCTGGTGCCAAAAGCTGCGACATTGAACGCGAACGCGGTAAAAATGGCTACAAACTTCTCTATTTTGGTAACCCACACACTCAATATGGTGTTGGCATTGCCATCTCAGAGGGTTTCCGTGATGCCATTAAAGAAGTCGAACGATTTGATGATCGGCTGATGAAGCTCACCATTATATCAGCTGATGGCACTATTCACTTCTTCACCGCGTATGCACCACAGACAGGCCGACCTGATGCCGAGAAAGATGCCTTCTGGCAACTTCTCGACGAAAAGACTTGTCACGTGCCTGCTGAAGATTACATAATCATTGCTGGCGACCTTAATGGTCATGTGGGTGAAAAGGCAGACGGTAACATTAAATGGTGGCGATTTGGTGAGAAGAACAAAGAAACGGTCTCACTCATACGATTGCCAACCATTACGAATGTGGAAGAATCATGGAATCAAATGAAAGACACGATCCACAAAGCGGCCTCTGCAACCCTCGGGGTCACCAAGCCGGGTAAGCGGTACATCAACCGAGATACTTGGCTTTGGAATGATGATGTTGAAATGAAGGTCCGTGAAAAGAAACGCCTCTACCACAAATTTCTCGACGATAAAACGCCTGCTAATTGGCAAATTTATAAGAATGCCAACCGGGAAGCAAAGAAAGCGGTCGCTGTCACCCGAGCGAACCATTTCAAAAATCTTTACGATAAACTGGACACTCGGGATGGCGAGAGAGATCTGTATCGACTTGCTAAAAGCCGTGATGAACGCACACAGGATATCGAACACTTCTGTTGTGTTAATGACAAGAACGATACTTTGCTTACCAACCGTCGAGCCGCAACGGATAGATGGCGAGAATACTTGGAGCAGATTTCAACTGAAAAATTTGCTCATCCTCCACTTCCACAATCGTTGCCGACATTTGGAGCAATTCCACCAGTCAGCGCAACTGAAGTCGAGGAGGCAATAAAACAAATGAAATCGGGGAAAGCAACAGGACCTGACGACATCGCATCTGAGCTCTGGAAAACGAAGAGCTGGGACCCAACACTGTGTGAATTCAGTGAATTCTTTAACCGGGTTATTCAGGAAGGAAGAACACCATCTGACTGGCAAGAAAGTACCACTGTTCCAATATGGAAAAAGAAAGGTAACCCAACAGAATGTTCAAATTACCGTCCGATCCGGTTACTTTCCCATACCATGAAGATCTTTGAACGCATTCTTGACAACCGTATTCGCGAAATCGTTGAAATAACCGTGAATCAAGCAGGATTTGTCAAAAACTGCGGAACTACTGACGCAATAGACGCTGCGCGGTTACTCATGGAGAAACACGTGAGAAGCATCGCCCTCTTTACATTGTCTTTCTGGATCTAGAGAAAGCGTTTGACCGTGTACCACACGAACTCATCTGGTATGCTTTACGACAACACTTCGTGCCAGTAGAATTCGTGCGCTGGGTTCAATTGCTCTACCACCATCCGAAAAGTAAAGTTCGAAGTATGGCGGGTGTATCAAAACCGCTTCGTGTATCTGTTGGAGTTCATCAAGGAAGCGCCCTCTCACCACTCCTCTTTGTTCTTGTTATGGACACCGTAGCAGGCGATATCCAACGTCCAGCGCCCTACATACTGCTTTATGCAGATGATGTTTTCCTAGCATCTGATAGCAAAAATGATCTCGAGCAACTTGTTCAAAAATGGAATGATTGCCTCATGCAACACGGTCTCAGATTGAATTTAAACAAAACTGAATTTTTGACGACCGATCCCCATGAAACAGGCACAATCACTGTCAGTGGCAGCGATCTGCCCAGAACTGAGCGATTTAAATACCTCGGGTCAACGCTGTCAGCCAATGGAGAGCTGCGTTATGAAATTGCTTCACGCATTAACGCAACCTGGATGAAGTGGCGTTCCACAACTGGTGTCCTTTGTGATCGACGTATCAACGAACGTCTCAAATCTAAAATTTACCGCAATGTCGTCCGTCCAGTCACTCTCTATGGTTCTGAGTGTTGGCCGACTATAAAAGACAATGAACGGCGTCTTGCGGTAATGGAGACGAAGATGCTACGTTGGACTAGTGGCGTCACACGTTTAGATCACATCCGAAATGAGGATATCCGCGATCGTTATGGGGTTGCACCGATCGTGGAAAAGTTGTGAGAGAGGCGTCTTCGATGGTATGGTCACGCAATTTGCGCAAACGGGAATTCACTTGCAAAAATTGGTCTGAGCATCGAAGTCGATGGTAAACGACCAAAAGGCAGACCTAAGCAACGGTGGCTTGATACGCTGGATGGGGATTTGAAAGCCTCGAGATTGCACCCAGATCAGGCATTCGATAGAGCCAAATGGCGAAGCCGATCACGACGAGCCGACCCCGCTCGTGAACGGGACAAAAGCTGTAGAAAAAGAAAAGAAGATCATGGTAAAGTACGTAGAAGGAAGAAAAAAGTCCCCCTTTCTGACGGCGTTAAAGAATTATAATAATAATCTCCGTTGGAAGGCAATGACGTTCCGAAAAGGGGTTACTTTCGTTCCAACAATAAGCTTATTGGTAGGGTAATCATCTTCGCTATCTGCAAGGGGGTTACCAAAAAAAACCGACCCTTATCTATTCAACCCCTACCTACCCGCGCGATAACTTCCAAAAAGAGCGAAGGAAAAAGGCAACTGGTCAAAACTTGTGGTGCAGACGGGTGGGGTATACGTTCAGCTTTTAGATGTATGGTAAACAGCATATGTATGTGTGTGTGTTGACTAGCCAGATTGGCTATATGCTCTTCCCCTTATTAGATGTGAGTTGTAGAAAGTTTGGCAAACTTGGGTGTTACCTCTGTAGAAGAAAAATGTCCATTGCCTCAAAAAAGAATGTTCAAATAAGAAACTTCGAGGCACTATGAGAGAATAATGAATGGTAGATCCTTCTCAACAGTGAGCTCTAGAATAGGCACCACAAATCAAACCAGTACAAAGAATCAACGACTTAAGCATCACTAAAAAGTAATACTAGTAGCAAGTAACACAAATGAACTGAATTTTTGTACATGATCTATCAAAGAAACCACCTTGGCAGTTAGAACTCTGTCCTTGTGATTATCGACTGTCAAACACGAGGGCCACCTAACTCATCCTAGTCAATACAACTTGCAAATAGTAGATTCTTCTGAATTTCTTCGAACTGGAAAATCAAGCGGGTAGAGAGGAAACCTGCCTACGACTTGCCTTCGTAGACCAAAAAAGGGGGAGAAAACTTCTCTCCAATTGATCCGGTAAAAAAAGTTATTTTTCTTTCCGCAACTTAGGTCTGGATTTACAAGGCGGTTTATGTTCTGAATATAGTAATTCATACTCCGACACCATGTTCCCATTGCAGTTCCAGAGATACATTGTAGAGGCGGATGAACAAGTTACTACGGGAGTATGGTAACAACAATATGCCCGTAAGATGAAGCGGCAGCAGTATGGCCGTAGTGCTTTAAATGGGAATGAAGAGATTCCCATTATCCCAAGACTTTTTCTTCATAAATAAATGAATATATGAACGGGAGAAAGCTAATGATTTTTTTCTCCCTCGAAAATCACTTAGCTTGCCTTGGTGAACTCCGTAAGAAAGACCCTTAAGGGACTTCGAGGAGATACTTAAAGCAAAATTCCGAACTAATATGTGACTACCGTACCAAGGGCTGAACGTTTGCAGGGGTTAAGACATAGTGGTAAGCGGGGAACCCTGGGTGGCTACAAAAGAGGCTCGGCTATCAATGGCTAACTCTCCGTTAGTAGCGAAGGATATCGAAGCCGATAGATAGGTCTTGCACAACGACGCCAATCCATCCGGTTACGATAATGAGGGGTGTGAACGGCTTAGAAGGAAACTCGTCCTAGTTGCAGGGACTGCGTCAGTGAAAGACATCAAGCTGTACTTTGTTCGGTAGGTCTATGCAGTAAAATTTCACAGCTAAATTTTACCAACGAAAGCACGAATGATTGGTGTCCAAAATAGAGCCTACTCTCTTCGCATTCTTGAACACGATGTTACGAAGGTCTACGGTTTGCAACAACCAGATTACAAGTGTTGGCCCCTAGCACCAGTGAAGGGGATGTTTAACCCACGGCATCTTCAACTGAAGCGTTAGTGGAAATCAAGGACTTAAATTTCAAATATGCTGAGTTCCTAGTGCGGTGTTTCCAACGATTAGTTACCTGAAATAATAAAAACTTGTTTTTTTTTTCGTTCCTGTGGATATTTATTCTTGCAAATACCGATATTTCGGGAACCACTTGTTCCCTTCATCAGTGTTAACAAGTTTTATGCTGAGTTGTTATAAGCCTATAGAAATGCTAGAGTTACACCTGCATAGTGGTTCCACACCTGCATAGTGGTTACATTGGTTAGCAATTTAAATGGTGGAGACATCACCACGATCAAATTAACCAAATAACGTCAACACAGTGATAAGGTGTTCTTTTTTGGTGTTCCGAGATGTTCGTTGTGCAACGTTCGCTAAAGCTATTCAATATGCCAAGAGTAAGGTAAGGTAATAGCAGGATGACATATTTTAATGTCTACCATATTTTTTGGAAGAGTTCTAACATCAACACGGGAGGGTTAGCTGGGACAATGAACTCACTTTCTTCAAAGTGGTCAGGCCGGAGGTTACGTACATCCCCTGATGTGGCGGGTCTCGTCGGGGAATGGAGAATATTGAACGATATGTTTGGAGAGGTTGAAGCAAAGGGGTGGGATGGGATTTCAGGGATGGAAAGAGAAGTAGATTAAGAACGGCATGAGCCGCTTTGCTTGGGAGGAGGGACTATTGCGAATAGGAGTGGCTACCAGTGTAGAGGACTATTATGCCTTCATTACTGAACAGATGATCATCTCGTCTGCTTCTTCTTTCTTTGCCTTTATCCTTTGTCCTGTTCACAAGCGGCGTCGACGATTATTATTATCACTTTTATAGGGAATGACGATTTATGGGGATTGATTCTTGAGGAGGAAATTTTCCTCGCTGATTTCAAAGTCCAAACACTCAACAGCTAATCGGTTGGGGTGTGACTGTCACCTTTCTAGGAATTTGACTGTAAATCTGGTTATGACGGAATTGATATGCAATGTTCGGGGAGAGTCGTAGAGGATCTGGTTGGATATCAACTTCATACCATCTTCGTTTTTGAATATGTCGGTGCAGTGGCGGAGGATTTGCCTTTCCTTGAGAATATAGGGATTTGATGGCACCCATCACATGGTTTAGTGCCTTAACAAGAAGGATGTTGGATAAATTGAAGGTTATGTTGAGGCCTAAATGGAGAATTTGTGTAATGTTAGGAATGGGAATTGAATTGATAAGGGCGGGGACAGGTTATTGATGCCGGAAATCATTCCCGGAATCATCCTCAATCTATTCCCGCGGAAGACAATCATTTGGCACTTTCCAGTTTTGAGAGCTAGTTTTCACCTGGTAAAATATCGGTACAGTTCATCCAAATATGAATTCAGACGGGCTTTCCCGCATACTATATTCTTCGTGATGGTGTGAAGTACAAGGTCCTCGGCATATTGGAGGATCTTTATAGGATTGTGATTAGGAGCGGGTTTGGGGATGTCTGCTGTGAAGAGCGAGACATCTGGTATAGTATTGTTTCTAACTATAATATAGAATCGGTGATGAGTTTGGTGGCCTGCTCGAACATTTTGGCGAAGAGATAGGGGCCCGAAACTTTCAGGAAGGAAAAGATTTTCATTGTTTTTAGGGATAGGAATAATTTGAGCATCAATAGGGACTAACAGTTCTGTCCAGGACTGAGACTCATCAAACGCTGCCTCACCTCTGCCCTGGGAGCAGCGTGACGGAATTCATGGATTGATTTATCGAAGCAATGGATGGATGGATGGATTCGGAAGGGATATTGCGAACAGTATCTATTTCTAAATAATCTCCACCCTAGGGTTTTTATATTGCATATTTAGGGCAGAGATAAGGTTTCAGTAGTTAAAAGTGCGGATTGACACTACCTAAATTACTTCACTGTGTACTGATGAACCGTGCTATAAATTACATCATTGGATACTCGATGTTTTTGAGAAAGTTGAGGGGTTAGCTTGGATCTAAGAAATTGAACAGATTCATGTCAAAAACGAAGAAAGATAGTAAGAGAATGTTTTCTTGGTGAATACCGATGGACAGTTGGAGCTATTTTAATATACTTGTCACACTTCGAAAGCATTCTCTCTCCAACGATCATGGTGGTGTAGTGTGATGTCCCGTCAAACGATTTCTTTAGACCCAGGAAGAGTAAGTTAAGGTTATTGTCATCAGCGCAATAGAAGTGGTTGATATTCTCACTGAAGTGGTGTTGGTTTTTGACGAGACAATAAACATCTTCCTCCTCATCACGGGTAGTGTCCTATATATCATAAATCGTCTAGTGTGTTGCTCAAGTAACACTGATATCAGGTTTGCCTCCTATTTGGCATCCTTTTAAACTTGCCAATTGGAGGAGGAGCTTGTGACCGTGGTACTTCTGTTCATGGCTTTTAATTTGGGAATTATCATTCTGGAGTCAAGTACCGCAACTTACAAACTACGAATAAGATTTGATGACTCCAAAATTTAGCGCCTCTTCGTTGCATTCTACGTTTCTTCGAAGTAATGGACGGCAGTTGAATAAGTAAAAATCGCCTTCGTTCTTACGAAATTAACATGATTTGATTTGCACTGGGTTTCTGGTTTGCGATGTCTTTATGGCACAGAATTTTGCCGTCATTTGCCCCCATTGCGGCCTATAGTCGGTCGGCCTATAGTGGGACCTGTCACCAGGTGAGATCAGATAGGATTTATTACTAAACAGTTATATTTGTACTCTATTTATCTCTTTCTTCTCTTCTCAATAATTTGATTTTTATTTTATTGGGAATAGTACCAAGTGCATTTCCTCAAATTTTCCTTATTTTCCTGGGTTCTTTGCTGCACGCGGAGTGAGATGTTGCTAGATGAATACCATTCTGAACTTCAGCCAAGAATAGTTCTCATTTTCACTGTAGATCTGCACTGGAGATATTTTTTTCAGTTCATCGTCAAATTTGCTATTCCAAGAGTATCCAACCCTATTGTATGTACATATATTATTATTATTATTCTGTTAAGGGAAAGTCGCACCGCGTCCTTGAAGAACTATTGTGCCCCTTTTACTGGTTATAGTATAGTATAGTTCAGCCGACAATGACCATTGAGAATTCCCACTATGATTCGGAGGTTCTTTTTGGTGAGGTTTAAGCAATCCTTTGTGCGCATGGGTTCGTATCCCCCAATAAGCACCTTGGACTGCTCCATCCCTGGTAGACCGGTCAATATAGTTCCCTCAACCGTTTCTTCTCGTTTCTTAGATTCATAACCATGAAACCGTTTCCGATTCCACAGAAGGGTTCTGGCCCGTGTAAAGGCATTCCTGCTCCATTCTTGGCTAGTTCGTCCGTTGCCTCGTTGCCTTCCAACCCAGCATGGCCTGGAACCCAAAGTATCCAGACCTTGTTGGACAAGCCGAGTGTATTCAGTCTCTCAAGGCATTCCCACACCAGTTCACCTGGTTGGATCTAAGTGCCTTGATCGCTGCTTGGCTATCGGTGAGAATAGCTATAATCTGCCTCTGGAATACCTTTGCAGATTAAAGGAGGCACATTTGTCTATGGCGTAAATTTTCGCCTGGAATATGCTAGTGTACCTGCCCATTAGCTCAAAGTACATTTTCCTTGGACCAATGCGACCGGCACCCGCTCCCTCTGCTGTGAGGGATCCGTCAGTATACCAAGTAATCAGTTGCTGGTTTAAGCCGTATGTCGCAGCCACGCTCTCCCAGTTTGCCTTGTTACTCCAACGTGTTTCAAACTTCTTATCGAAGTGAAACCTCGTTGTCATGTTGTCCCTCGGTATCAGTAATTCGGGATACCGCCTAGAAAGGATATCAATCTTCCTTCGATTTAGGCAGCTCCCCGCCTCACTCATACTACCGGCCATCCTGAATATTGATCTCCTTGCCTGCATCTGTATGTGCAGATGGAGAGGGGTTAATCCCAGAAGGACCTCCAGGGATGCCGTTGGGCATGTCCTCATTGCCCCACTGATACACACGCAAGCCTTTGGAGCTTATGTAATTCCCTGGCTTGTGTGCTGAGTTGGGTTCTTTCTACCCAGATTACCGCTCTATAGGTAATCATTGGCCTTACTATTGCAGTATATATCCAAAGTAGTATCTTCGGGGTGCAACCCCATTTTTTTCCTGCTATGGATCTGCAAGTCATCAGAACCCTCGTGGCTTTCCGACAAGTGTTTCCGACATGTGTCTTCCAGAGTAATTTTTGGTCTAGCGTAATTCCCAAATATTTGACCTCTGTTTCTCGTTTCACCTCCATATCATGTAATGTTATGGCTCTCAGGTGATCCAGCTTACGCCTCCTAGTGAATGGTAATATGGTGGTTTTGGTTGGGTTGATCCGCAGTCCCACCTTCCTGCACCAGGCACATACATATATGCCCATCTAGCAATAATTCGTCTTTAAAGGGGAGAGAACGTCCTGATCAAACAAAAAATTATTATTATAGATTAGAAACAGAAAAAAACCCAAATATGTGTGCAACTTCTTTACGCACGATTACCCCAAAGCAGCTATCACTATTTATAATTAGCACTAAACATGCATACAAGTCATAATTAAAGTGTTAATTGCGCAATCACAAGTGGTCGGATAAGATATACTACATTATATGCAACATGGCGCCATGTGCTAACAGATAATTCATTCATTCAGTGGCGGAAGCGAACCTTGTTTTGATCTTATACATATATGCTTGTCGCAGCCGTTCATATATACCTACTATTGTATACATATGTACGGAACAAGAAGAATGCCTAACATATTTTATGGAATGATTTACAAAACTTGTCATACGATCCAGTGCTGGGTCCACGGAAATGTAGGTCACATGATCAACGCCTTGTTGCACATAACGTACTGGCTTTTCATGCATCACTGCAACCAGTCATGGTGTTGATTGCAATTAGCAACAAATACATCAGCTCAGCCCTGTGAAACCAGATATCCATACTATGTGTATGCACCTAAAGAGATCATTATGAGCAATTTATCCGTCGATTAAGTAGCTCATTGACTTCTGCATCGATCTTAAAATGCAGCCAAGACTAGTGAACTTCAGCTCCCCATGCGTTTCACGATACAACCGCTGAACGAAATCCAGTGTCTGAAACATCCAATTTACTTTGTTCTGCCCCAAGTCAAGAAGGCAGACAGTGCAAAAAGCTATCGAGGAATGAAGATTTCGCAAACATTGATCCGGTGCACTCAGCAATCACGTGAACCAGACAAAGACGCGAAAGCTTGGCGTATGAGGCTCCAGCGCATGCCCCATCGGGCTACGGTCAACTGGGGGGTCCAAACTCCACTCTGCTCTCGGGAAGACAGTGGACAATGTTGAATGTCCAGAAGCAGAAAAAAGCTTGGACGGGTAGCTGAACTCATGTTTGGTGGTAGCTCCCGCAGGTGATAACTTGGTCAATAGTGTGGTCACTTATGGCGATGTAAGGAGACGACAATCTAGTCCCCGATTTTAGTGATAGTAAGATGTTGGTTTCAGGTCAATGCATCTTCCTTGAAAGTAAATTGAATCTCTACTATTTCGGTCATTGTCACACAACTGCCCCTTTTACCTACATCTTTTAAGCATTCACTTGACGAGTGCGAATCGCAGCTTATCCAGATAAAAGTACGCATGTCCAATAATAACACCTGATAATTTTTATACACACACTTTTATTAAGAGGTAAATACCAGATAGGTAGGCACACTGAGCCACTTTGCTCTTATCTAGCAAATAACGACTGTGGTCTAATGATTTTGAATTGGTTTCGATATCTTAATCTTACCACTATTCGCATCCGCATGATAATTTCGGCGGTAAATTAGGGTTTGCCCCATGGTCTCCAAGATTATGATGTTATATTGATGGGTTTATTGGTTACACACGATGCAAATTGGAACGCCCCAGATATTGGAGCGATTATCTCTTGAAGTTGACTTGAGAGCAATAGACGAGCAACTTAGCCTCAGAGGGTGGTAAGTGAAAGCCATTCTCATTGATAAGAGTTATATAATACATAAGCGAATGGGTCAACAACCGGTGTAGGTTTATGTTAACGCCCGTTCCAATCTCTCGGTTAGTAGTCATGTAAATATTTTCTATAGCGATTAATGGGGCGTGAATACTGTCTGATATCTGAGTAATGGTTAATTAACAGCGTAAATGTTGAATACAAGTAAACAATCGATTTTATGCTTGAGCCCGAGTTGGAAAATCTGGGCATTAAATTTATATAAATCGTCAATAATTAGAGATGCTACGAGTACATCTTCAATCCGATAAGATTAAATAAGTCATCCTCTCATGAACTTTACGTCCAATTGTTTGAATTATTTAGGGTCCTACTGTGGCCTATCATTATTCCATAAAGGGGGTGACGTAAATTCCGTAGTTTCATTGGCTTTGCAATAAATTCACAACTGTTTGCTGATCTGATTGTGCTTCAATCCTACGAGTAGAGAGTAATGTAATCACAGGCAAAATTTTGCCGAAAGTGCGTAGATTCTTCTCCTTCGTTAGCCCTGTACATCGACTTTGGTCCTTGGGCTCACGAAAAATCCGCTCCATTCGTTGCAGTCGTACCATTTTCCTTCTGTGAAAAATCGATCAAAACAATTGTTGACTAGCCTTGTCACCTGAATTTTCTTTTATCTGTTTCGCGGGCTCCCAGCCGTCGCCTTCTTTTATTTTGAAAAAAAGACAAATTTCACTTTTTAAATGCTGAATAATGGGTTTTTATTCCTCATATACCGGTATTTCGAGGACCAGTTGCCCTTTTTCTCAGTGAGTTTTTGTTTGAACCACTTTTGGTCCAGCATGTCCTTAAATACCCAAATCCAGACCTTAATTGCTAGTTAATATTTAATTGTGTGTGTGTATGGTGGAGGAGAAGCTACAGCTTCTGAGCACTCAGGCCGTGTTGGCCCATTGTACTCGCCTCCCCCGTCTAACGGAATATTCCGGATTCGTTGACGTATCGCAGAATTTCCGTTAGTGGATGTGATGCTACCCGTCGCAATTGGAGGACATCGACACCAAAGATCTGATGCCTGATGTGTCCATAGGCGGGGCATTCACATAGGAAATGCTCTGTGGATTCCGCTTCCTCATTACAGGAGGGACACGTATCATCTTCGGTAATTCCTATTGTGAACATATGCCCAGCTAGTGAATTATGGCCTGTCAGAATGCCGACAATACACCCGCAAGTCCTCCTGCTTTTCGACAGGATAAACTTTGCGACACGTATTTTGGGTTCTGGCAGGAAAAGTTTGGTGTGTCGAGCAGCATTTAAGCTGTGCCACCTGTCGTTATGGGAAACTTGTTCCCAGTTTTTGAAAACAGATTTAGCCAATGCTACTGATACCCCAATTGCTGGCTCCGGTCTTGGCATAGGGGAGATTGACCCTTCTTTCGCTAAAGCGTCCGAGATTTCATTTCCCTCTATGCCACAGTGACCAGGTACCCAGAGTAGTTCCACCGTATTGAATCTAGACATAGAGTTCAAACGGTTTCTGCATTCCTGAACGATTTTCGAGGTGATCAAAGGACTGCTCAATGCCCTCAGTGCAGCTTGACTATCACTGCAGATTGCGATGCGCCTGCCCTTCAACCGGTCGTCAATCACCCAGTTTGCCACCCTTAGGATCGCATAAACTTCGGCTTGAAAAACCGTTGCATATTGTCCCAAAGGAAAAGCCCATTTCTCGTTTTTATTCGAGAGGTAGACTCCGGCTCCAGAACCCTCTTCTGTTTTTGAGCCATCGGTGTAGAAGACTTCCGTATATCCCGCCACGCATTCCTCTGGGTCTTCCCAGTCCTCTCTACGCTTCAGGGTAGCTTCATATCTTCTACCAAACAGATGTATGGGGACACGTGAATCGGAAGGCATTGTAAGAATTGGATTCAGTCCTCCCAGTAACTCTTCCAATGCTCTGTGCCCCCTACATCCGTTGTTTTCGCATAGATCTAATCGAATTAGCCTATGAGCTGCTCTCATTGCAGTGCTTTGAATAAATATATCCAGGGGCTGCAAATTGAATAGTGCATTCAGAGATGCGCCGGATGTCGTGCTCATGGCACCAGTGATACCCAGACAAACAGTTTTTTGCAGTGCGTCTAGTTTACGGTGAAAACCTTTTTGTCTCACCTTAACCCACCACACTACGGATGCATATACGAACATCGGCCTAATGATGGCAACGTATATCCACATTACCACATGAGGCCTGAGTCCCCATGTCGAGGCAAAGGTCCGTCTGCACAGCCCATAAGCTGTGAGAGCTCGTTTCATCTTTACCTCTACATGTTTGTTCCAAAGAAGTCTTTTATCTAGAGTGACCCCCAGATATTTCACTTCTTCGGAGAGTTGAAGGGTAGTACCCTTCATCTCAGGGAGACAAAGTCCATCCAGTTTTCTCCTTTTTGTGAATAAAACCATTATGGTTTTATTTGGATTAACTGACAAACCATGTCTAAGGCACCAGCTGTCTATCAAATCAACGGCACGCTGTATGTTCCTACACGCCGTTCCAAGATCTCGATCAACAGCAAGTACAACCACGTCATCAGCATAAGCTAGAGCGTGTATTGGCAAATTTTGCAGTTCGCATAGCAGTGAGTTGATCAGGATACTCCACAGAAGCGGCGAAAGCACACCTGCTTGGGGGCAGCCCTTCGTTGCTTCCGTAGTCAGTTAGCGATCGACCCCTACCTCAGCGCACAACAATCTTTGCGTTAGCATAGCATGGATCCACTTAATTGAAGCATCATCAATACCATGCGCTCTGGCGGCATCACAAAGTTTTTGAAAAGGCGCACAGTCAAAAGCCCCTTCAATGTCCACGAACACTCCCATCGCGTACTCACCATTCAAAGTCGCATCCTCTATCTTTGTGACCAAAGAATGAAGAGCAGACTCACAGGACTTTCCACGTTGGTAAGCATGTTGGTTTTCACTAAGTGGGTGTGAACTAAGTGCGTTTCCACGAATGTAACGCTCCACCAGTCTCTCCAAACCTTTCAGCAAGAATGAAGTCAAGCTGATCTGTCTGAAGTTCTTTGGATTAGAATAGTCATCTTTCCCAGGTTTCGGTATGAAAACTACCTTAACCTGTTGCCAAGAAGAAGGCACGTAGCCCAGAGCAAGACATCTTCGAAAAATACTTCTTAGAGGCCGCTCTAAATGCTCCATACCCTCCTTTAGCATTGCCGGATAGATGCCATCCATGCCAGGTGCTTTGAAATGTTCAAAGGACAGTATGGCAGCTCTCACCTTTTCATGGGTAACAACCGCTTTCGCAATATTCCAGTTCCCGTTGCAACGCTTGCGTGTTGAAGGGGTTACAAGAACCGTCAACCCTCCCTCTACCACTTCTCTCACCCGTTCTCCCGGGTGGTGTACTTCCAGGAGGGTCTGTAGTGAGTCCAGTCTGGAGCTCGTGAAAGTACCGTCGGGTTTTCTAAGAGAATCCAACTTGGCTGACTCATCCCTTTTAAGGACTCTGCACAGCCTTGAAGTCTCCCTTTCGCCTTCCAGTTCCTCACAGTACGCTCTAAAGGAGTCTCGTTTCGAGCACCTCACGAGCCTCTTATATTCACGTTGTGAGTTCCTGAAATTTAACCAGTCTTCGTTCTTGTTACTTTTGCAAGCACGATTTAGAAGTCGCCTGGTTGATTTCCTAAGTTTTTGCAGTTCTCGGTTCCACCAAGGAACCGTTTTACCGCTTTGGCCTCGGGAAATAGGACAAGCCACTTCATAGCACTCTAAAAGTGTGCCGTTCAGAGTTTTCAATTCATCTTCCAGCACCAAAGGAGTCCTTAGTCGCCTAGGGAACTGTACTTTATTGCCAAGAAGTTCATTGAACTTTGCCCAATCCGTTTTCCTAGGGTTCCGTCTTTGTACTGCAGACTGTTCGCCCGCAATAGTCAGATTGAATTCTAGATATCGGTGATCTGACAGTGAGACCTCGTCTAGCACTCGCCAGTGTGTAATCAATTCTAACAATTTTGGGGTACAGATTGTTAGGTCAATTACTTCGCTTCTTCTCGGTCCCACGAACGTAGGGGCGCACCCTACGTTTGCAGTCATAAGACCAGCTGAAGCGATGAAATCAAATAGCTTCTCTTCTCTTGGATTGCATTTGCTACTGCCCCAACAAATATGTTGAGCATTCGCATCGCAACCTATTAAGAGTTCGAGACCACTTGATTCTGCATACGCCACCAGATCCCTAAGTTCTTGCGTCGGTGGAGGATACAAAGAATCATAGGGTAAATAAGCGGAGGCAACTATGATGTTTTTCCTCTCGCCATTTATCTGGTATTGTATGATGACCGTAGCGAAGTCCTGGGAACAATATTGTCTCAGCATAGTTGCCTCTAACGGTCTTAACATCAGGACGCAAGCTCTCGGTCTTATGGATCTTTCGTCGTAGAAGATCCTAGCCCCCTTTACTGATCCAATGCCACAGATTCTGTTAAATCGAACCCACGGTTCTTGCACCAGAAAGATATAGGGGAAATCCTGCAGCTTTATCATTCTCGCTGCCAACAGGTAGGAGGGAGCTTTGGCATGCTGCAGGTTGGTTTGATCAATCTTTATGTTTTTCGACATAAACTTAGTCTATTGTCGCTGACAGAAAAGTCTGGTGCGTCCAGCGTGGATCTTACCGGGGTTCCAGTTTATCCCCACCTTCCGCCGGAGATTCTGCTTCCTTGTGTCCGATTTCTCTGGGCGTTACCGCGCCTAGTGGTACAGCCACGTCCATGTCCTCATTCCCAAGGTACTTCATCTTCCTTCGCAGTGCTCTCTTCTGCCGTCGGCTTCGGGCCTTTCCAGATTCACGGTGTCCGGACCGCTTGGATCCATTTCCACACACCGGCGTTAAACCAGTAGCGTCCACGTCACCAGCTTCCCGTTCTTCCGCTCTTCCTGGTAAGGATGAAGGAGAAGGTTCTGACAGGCAGAATTCAGCCGTAGTCGGATTTCCAGTTTTCCCAATTTGAAAGTTTCCGTACTTTCCTTTCTGGCTAACTTCGCCGTAGGCACCAAGTGCAAACTTTTCAGTGAGTCGGAAAGCATGTCTTCTACAGATTGATCTGTAGGCGAGTATGAATGTGGTAAGGCCTCCAAAATCCGCGCCTCCGCCGCGACATCGGTCGCGGGTGGATTCATAGTCTGTGACTTCTTACCACTTGGAGAGTTTAAATCCATCGTTTCCATATTCATATTTTTGGACACCCTTAGTGTAGTAGTAAACTACTACAGGCTCTCCCACCACGACAAGGTGGTGTCCGAGGGGGAGTATAATTCTGCCTACAAGTAGAGCCAACTTAAAGACCTCAAAAGATAAGTTGATCGGAGCAAAGAATGAAAAACTATTAACAAAGATCTGAATTAGAATTGTTATAATTGAAATAATTAATAAATATATTACTAATTACAATTGGAAACAATGACGTTCGTTCTGTTTAGTATTCATGCCGCCCGTCTTGTGAGTGTCGTTCAGGTGCAAACAACATTCAATGCCATTAATCATTGCTAATTGTTATGATATCATGGTTACGGCCAATATATTTTGTAGTATATACGTATGTGCGCACATAAATATATTCGACCCCAGGCGCGTTAAGCTAAATCATATTTTTGCACCCTGAGTGGGTCGCGATATGCAAATGGTATTCCAAAAGCGCTTCCCTGGGCTCTTTTCTTACATAATATCCTCAAGCTTGAACTCTATTATTTTTAGAATCGTGTAATCGCTTTTCAGATATTTTATCGCAAATTTTAAATAGGTTCGTGCAAAATCATTTACCATGCGAGTGATTCTAGATAAAATATCATATCTTTTATGGATGGTTTCGTGTGGCACAATAAAAGTCAAATATTGATAAATAATATAAATTTGGAAGCGGCGCTACCATGCACTCAGTTCATGACTTTCTCTGATTACTTGGATAAGAATTGAATGAATAAAACTGTAAACACCTTTCATATTATATTAATAGCCCCACATTTTATTCGTTCATATTCGTATTATCCACTCCTTGACTGAATTCAAAATGGTTCAAATATAGATTTTTTTAAAAACATTCCAGAAGGATCCTATGGCTATGCTATACTCATTCTTCAGTAGGGATTCACCAGTGAGTAGCCAGCCACTGTATCTTTTCATGGAGTAAGGAATTTTCTGTAGATCATGAAGAGGTTGGGAACCAGATCACACTGTGGTCATTCAAACTTGAACAAAACTGCTGCAAACATCAACGTGACCTCAAATGTCATGATCAAAAAAACGTACATACCACAAATCGCTAAGGAATTCAACATCGCCGACTTCGCCGTTACCGTCGAAGCCTTCTTTGCTGTCGTTAGGGTTGAAGAGTTGGAATCAAGAGAACCCTGTTACATTGGTTTACCCTTCGCTGTAAATATCTGGGGCGATCCCTTCCATTCAACCTTGGTACCGTCAAAGGTTACGTTTTGGTTAGAAGCGGTTAGTTTGAATATCGATTGTTTAAGGGCGATTTGCCTAAAGGGGTTGTTTTGCCTATCTGAGTTTTCCAAGGAAAATAGGTCAATGTCGGCAGAAAGTAAATGTATTTTCTTCTCTCGTTATCGGTGACATGCAACCTATGTCAGAGGATGAGAGTACGTTATCTCTCTGCAAACCCATCCACTACGCCAGTGACATATGTTGGAACTCCCATCGAGTTATAAATCTTGGTCAAAAGACACTGGGTTTTCAATTGGGAGAAGTATAGTTGGTCTTAACATAAACACCAACAAAATCAAGCTTTTCAGTCTAACCGACCATAGCACTCTTCCTATCTGAATAGGAGATATCAATATCGAGCCTCATTAATCGAAATGTTTCTGGCAATAAACGGATAGATTAGAATTGGAACCGATTTTTTTCGGGTTAGCAATACAATAAGCAATTATGTGGACAAACCCCGACATTTGGAGTAGTTCCACCTGTAAGCGCGGGGAAGGAGGAGGTTCCTCATGGGGAAACACCGTGAGAAGCATCGCCCTCTTTACATTGCATTGATGGATCTAGAGAAAGAAATCTGACCGTGCGCCTCAGGAACACGTCTGGTATGTTCTACGACAACACTTAGTGCCAGAACTCCTGCGCTGGGTTCAAGTGCTCTACCATGATCCGAAAGGTAAAGTTCGAAGTATGGCGGGTGTATCAAAACCGCTTCATGTTTCTGTTGGTGTCCATCAAGGAAGCGTCCTCTCACCACTCCTCTTTGTTCTTGTTATGGAAACCGTCACACGGACATCCTACGTCAAGCGCCCTATACACTGCTTTATGCAGATGATGTTTTTCTAACCCAACTGACCTTGTTGCAGGCTCTGTGCTCAAACAATGTGTAACCATTGATGGGGTGGTGAAAGTTACGGAGGTTTGCATACCTTTCAGCGGTGTTGTCAGATTCTATGTTAGTCTTCAGATCAGTCATCACGCCCAGAATATCGCTTTTAGGAAGGTTCTCCTGAACTGTGTGTAATTAATCAGTTCAGATCAGTCATCAAGACCAGAATGTCCGGTTTAGGAAGGTTCTCCTGAACTCTGTGTAATTACTCATAAAAATACATTCTCATCCACTATACCGGAAAAATCCCTTGGTGCTTTGGAAAATGCACGCCAACTCCAATTTTTTTAGGTTTCCGATATAATAGATTTCTTTGTGTAAATTCGGTTCAGTTAACATTTTTCTGTTACCTATTACATACCTCGCCTCCTACCTTTCTAACAGATTTTGCAAAGTTTTTGATTGGTCGCTTACCTCGCTCGTTTTTTTTCTGCTTTTCCTCTAATGTACAATAAGACCCCGTTCTGGGATCTTTGTTGCGTTAATTCTTTGTCAACGACCTTCCTTCTCTTCTCATCAGACTTGCTGCTCTACGCCAATGATGAAGCTATTTTCGTCTATTTCCTCAATATAACCCTTCCTAGCACTGTTCACCTGCTTTGTTGGAAATATCCTTGGGTATTGCTCTTTGGTTTGGTCTCCCTCCATAGTTGTGACTAAGTTAATGAAGCGGTACCAAGCAAATTCACCTTCTCTCTCTTAAGGATAGTGTCTCATGGACTACCCTACTCAATTACGTACTTTCAATTTCGGTTACCTGCTACAACCCAGATCCTTCTTTGATAGGCATAAATTCTCTACCAGGGTGATATTATCTATTCACTGGTCGTTATAGTACATGGAGCAGATATTTTCGGAGTGCCATTTACGGACCACGGGATGCACCTCCACTTGCCAGTTTGGAGGATATGTCAGTATTAAATTAGATCCCTCTGTATATCAGCTTTAGATATGATGTGCAAACGTGATGAATTCGGAAAGTCAGTTGATGGAGACACCTTGATACTGTCAGGTCTCTCTTCCAAACTGAATCCATCTTTCCCTGTTCTATTTCCCTATACAACCATATATAATATATAACTATGTTTTTATCCCGCTTAAAGTCTGACAAATCTATAACAAGTAGTAAATTATTCTGAATGCGAAAAAAGGTATTAGAAATCTGGTTCGTCTAGCATCATTCCACTTATGAAATAGCCTTATTCCTCAGTATGCATAATTCTGGTATGGGACAGCGAATCAATGTCTGACGATTGGCAACGAGGCATTATCTGTCTCATACATAAAAAGGGAGATATCACACAGTGCAGCAATTATAGAGGTATCACGTTGCTGAGTACCATCTATAAGATATTCTCCACTATCTTGCTAGGCCGGATAGCCCCATACGCCCAGAACATCATTGGCAAGCGATGGAAAAACTCTTGGAATATGGACAACAGTTGCACCATCTGTTCATCGACTTTAAAGCCGCCTATGATAGCATAGCCAGGGTAAAACTGTACACGGCCATGAGAGAATTCGGTATCCCGATGAAATTAATAAGACTGACTAGGCTGACCCTGACCAATGTGCGAGGCCAGATAAAAGCAGCAGGATTACTCTCAAGACCATTCGACATCAACAACGGTCTACGACAAGGGGATGCCCTATCATGCGTCCTCTTTAACCTGGCCCTCGGGAAAGTGATCCGTGATGCCGAAGTAAATGCAAGAGGTACGATCCTCTTCAAGTCCACCCAACTACTGGCCTATGCTGACGATATCGACATCATGGGAAGAACTACCCGAGACGTACAAACTGCCTTCATCCAGATCGAGCAGGCGGCGATCGGGGCGAGATCTTGGGCTGCACATCAATGAAGGCAAGACAAAATATATGATGGGAACGTCAGCACCGAAGACGAATCAACCAACAACATCAAACCGCACTGGTCAAACACGAAGAAGAATAAGGATAGGAGAATACAACTTTGAGACCGTTGACAATTTTTCCTATCTAGGGTCGAAAATCACAACCGATAACAGCTACGATGATGAAATCCGCGCACGGTTGTTGTCAGCCAACAGAGCCTATTTCAGCTTATAAAGACTGTTCCGCTCGAAACGTCTCACCGTAGGGTCAAAGCTCTTACTGTACAAGATTATGATCTTGCCAGTCCTCATGTGTTCCTCGGAAACTTGGGTTCTTAGCAAGAAAAATTGCGAACTCTTGGCCGCGTTCGAGAGAAGAATCCTCACGCAGGTCACGCAGGTCACTTAATCCGTATAGATGAAGATGATCCCACCCGGAAAGTCTATAAGGGCAATATCTATGGTAGAAAAAGAAGACGAGGCAGATCCTGCCTAAGATGGAGCGATGGCGTAGGTCAGGACGCCAGACAGCTTTTAGGGATATCGAATTGGTAGACCTCGGCGCAAAACCGGGATGTCTGGAGTTCCTTATTAAGGTAGGCCTCGACCGGATACCGGTTGTTGCGCCGTTGATGATGATGATGATGATGTTTTTCTAGCATCTAATAGTAAAAATGGTCTCGAGCAACTTGTCCAAAAGTGGAATGATCGCCTTATGCAACACAGTCTCGGATTGAATCTGAATAAAACTGGATGTTTGACGACCGATCCCAATGAAATAGGCGCAATCACTGTCAGCGGCAGTGACCTGTCTAGAGCTGAGCGATTTAAATACCTCAGGTCAACGCCAACAGCCAATGGAGACCTGCGTTATGAAATTGCTCACGTATTAACGCAACCTGGATGAAGTGGCGTTCCACAACTGGTGTTCCTTGTGGTCGACGTGTCAACGAAGGTCTCAAATCTAAAATTTACCGCAATGTCGTCCGTCCAACCGCTCTCTATGGTTCTCAGTGCTGGTCGACTATAAAAGACAATGAACGGTGTCTTGCGGTAATGGAGACGAAGATGTTGCGTTGGACTACCGCCGTGACACGTTTTGATCGCATCCGAAATAAGGATATCCGTGATCGGTGGGCTTGCATCGATCGTCACGCAATTCGTGCTAACGAGAGTTCACTTGCCAAGATTCTTCTGAACAACAAAGTTAATGGTAAACTACCGAAAAACCGGCCGAAACAATAGTGGCTTGATACGCTGGATGGGGATTTAAAAACCTCGAGATTGCATCCAGATCAGGGCCAAACCGGTCACGACGAGCTGTCCCCGCTTTTGAACAGGACAAAGGCTGAAGAAAAAGAAGAGCAATTATGTGGTCAAATAAAGTATTTTTATAATCAGTAAAAGTAAAAGATAATCGGTGTATATATTTGATTAACCATTGTATACCAGAAAATACCTCATTTTTAAACAAACTTTTCTGCCCAAGTTTTAACATTTTGCCCTGGTTTATTTCCTGTTGCGTAACATATTGCAATCGATGGGCGTTTATATGCCCGATTCAGTAGTACAAAGTAATGCAAGTATAACAAGTTGTTTTGCTCGTCAAGAAACACATCACGTATGAATGTATATTCCTTTTGTACGCGAGTGTACAGTTGCGATATCGCAATCATTTGCATTGAATTTTAAATTGAGCGTTTGGCAAATAGTGAATGCATTCTGAAATCATGTCAAGTTCAAGGATTGTTTAGAAAACAGTAAACTTTTGAAAGTGTTCAAGTAAACATTTGAGATTCGACACTTGAATTTAGTTTGTCAATTTGAGGAAAGTTTGTTTGAAATAATTGAGAAGTAAATCGAATTAGATACACGGAACATTTTATACTTGTTGTATTGTATTATATTTATGAGCATACCAGTGCCCAGTCTGTTATCCCAGCGCAATTGAAACAAAATACACAAAATTCAACATCCAACTATTGCCAGCTAATCATTGTTGATACAAAAAGTTTATCATTAAATTCCGGATTCTCTTTGACTAAGATAGCATTGTTGGCTGCGGAGGAACAGATTTAAGCGAACATTTTGGAGGAGACTTATAGCAATATTTCTATCAGTAGATATGCAGCTGCTTAGCTGTAAACAAAAAGTGAAAAAAAATTGGCACCAGAATAATCAAATGAAAATAAAGTGGTCACCTCATGGTCCCCCCTTAAAATAATAACAATTTCGAACAACGCTTAACCTCAGTTAAGTCTTCTGTCAGCAATTGTTGATAGAATGTTATGTGGTGTTATGCTAAGTCAAGTATGTATACAATTAGTCAAAATTAATGACCTTGCTTGAAAATAAAACAAAAAATAAAGCTTTATGGGAAATCCAGGAGTTCAAACTTGATTACTTCCTTTTTAAGGTTTTGTGAAAAGCAAAACCTTATTAAAATCGATTCAATGTCTGTCTGTCTGTCACACGCACGTTTCTCCAAAACGGCTAAACCCATTCGCATTTTGTGGACAGATGGGAACTATGAAATCCCAGGCATACAGCGAGTGGCATAAATTTAGGTGGAGTTTAAAGGGGGGATTCAAAAATTTTTTTCACCGGATATAGTCGTATAGGGTATCAAATGAAAGGTCTCAATTTGTACTTTCAAAAGCTGCGATTAGTTTTGGCTCGAATTGCAAAGTGCATGAGTAAAGAGTCAAAATGTACGCAAGGGAGATAGGACTCATTTTCAAAATCTACCCAACCTTAAAATCCAAAAAAAAAATCAGGGTGGTGCGCTTAGATGAAATCTAGGCCTCAAAATATGTCCCATTCCGATATCTGCTCAAGTAAACGTACTAATAGTATATTACTAGGTTGTTGTTTAGGATCTGCGGGATCCTAAGTCCCCATCCACTTGATGGTGGACCGGACTAAATTTTTTGCGATGATAAAAGGGAGCGTCTTTCCACCTGTTGGCACTTTCGGTCACGCTGCTTCCAGGGCAGAGGTGAGGCAGCGTCTGATGAGTTGCCTCTGCCCTGGACGAAACCGTCAGTCAAATTTTTGATTTTTTCAATTCTTAATGCTTGGGGTGCTACGCTCCAATACTAGGGATCCATGGACTAAAAAACGAGGGAGTAAGTTGCTCCTCATTTAGTCCGGTCCACCATCAAGTGGATGGGGACTTAGGATCCCGCAGATCCTAAACAACAACCTAGCTTTAGTCTAGCTTAGACTACAACGACTCGTGTTTTAAGTCCAATATAACTCGCAACCTTGTCGTGTTTTTGCGATGATAAAAGGGAGCGTGTTTCCACCTGTTGGCACTTTCGGTCACGCTGCTCCCAGGGCAGAGTATATTACTAACTTTTAGAAATTTACTGAAAAACACCCCTTAAATTCATCCTAGGACTTCCGAATTTTGTGCCCGCATAGAGGACAATATTTCGTATATTCGTAATTCATGGAAATCTGGCCATTTACGCCAAAGTTATAGCAGTTCAACCTTAGCAATTTCGCGCCAGTTAACTGCTTCCAAAGCCATCCAAATAAGATGCTGACGTCATAATTAACCACAGTAATTGACATTCGAGTGAAATATTGAAATTCCATTCAAGAAGAATCTAATTCTCCCCAGCCCTTTTTAAGGTTTTGTGTTTTGTGTCCGTCTGTCTGTCTGCCTCTCTGTCCGTCACACGCATTTTTCTCGGAGACGGTTGTAGCGATTCGCACCAAATTTGGTAAAAAGGTGGGAACTGTGAACACTCACGCATATAGTGAGTTACATCCTTTTACGTCGAATTTAAGGGGGGGTCCCCATACATGCAAAAGGAGGGTGCAAATTTTTTTTTCATCAAATATAGTCGCGTGGGGTATCAAATTAAAGGTCTCGGTTAGCACTTTCAGACATTTGGTGGAAAGGTGCAGAGTGCGGGGGGTTGAAAGTGATCATTTTTTTAACGAACGATTCTCAGAAACTCAGTGTCCGGATAGCTGAGTGGTTAGAGTACAAGGTTGTCGTACGAAAGGTCGCGGTTCAAATCTCGCTGGCGGCAGTGGGATTTGTATCGTGATTTGACGTCAGATACCAGTCGACTCAGCTGTGAATGAGTACCTGAGTCAAATCAGGGTAATAATCTCGGGTGAGCGCAATGCTGAGCGCAATTGCCTCCTAGTGTACCGTTACGGCCTTGAATGAAGTGCTCTAATACATTTCAAGGCCCTGATCCAATATGGATTGTTGCGCCAATGATTATTATTATTATTATTCTCAGAAACTGCCCAACCGAAAAATCTGAAAAAAATCAGGGGGCTGCCACTATATGGTGCCTAGGCTCCGAAATACCCTACATATCGATACCTGTTTACATGATAATAGTACATTACTATAATTTTTAGTAATTGGCAGGAAAACCCCCCTTAGGTTCACCCCAGAATCACAAAATTTTGCAGCAATATAGGCTACAGCATAGAGCAGCGTCCGAATAGCTCAGTGGTTAGAGTACAAGGTTGTCGTATGAAAGGTCACTGTTCAAATCTCGCTGGCGGCATTGGGATTTGTATCGTGATTTGACGTCGGATACGAGTCGAAGAAGACGAGGCACAGACCCTGCCTAAGATGGAGCGATGGCGTGGGCCAGGACGCCAGACAGCTTTTAGGGATATCGAATTGGTGGACCTCGGCGCAAAACCGGGGTGTCTGGAGTTCCTTATTAAGGCAGGCCAAGACCGGATATCGGTTGTTGCGCCGTTGATGATGATGATGATACGAGTCGACTCAGCTGTGAATGAGTACCTGAGTCAAATCAGGGTAATAATCTCGGGCGAGCGCAATGCTGACCACCTCCTAGTGTACCGTTGCGGCCTTGAATGAAGTGCTCTAATACATTTCAAGGCCCTGATCCAATATGGATTGTTGCGCCAATGATTATTATTATTATTATTCTCAGAAAATGCCCAGTCGAAAAATCAGGGAGCTGCCACTATATGGTGCCTAGGCTCCGAAATACCCTACATATCCATACCTGTTCAAATGATAATAGTACATTACTATAATTTTTAGTAATTGACAGGAAAACCACCCTTAGGTTCTCCCTAGAATCATAGAATGCAGCAATGTAGGCTGCAGCATAGAGCATCATCGTACCAAATTTGGTGAAAATCGCACTATTGCTAACAAAGTTATACTAGGTCGAAACTGTCGCTCTTCTGCAAATTCAAGACCATGAATGTCAATATCACTTGAAAGTAGATATTTTCACATAATATATGCATATTTTACGTGCTACATGCTAATGGGACAAATGCACACTCAAATCTCTTTATAAAAGAAATACACAAAACTTTTCATACCTGAAGCGTATTGCTTCCGGTTTCCCGACTTGTTTATATCTGATGTAGGTTAAATTCTTCGCATTTGCTAATAATATTAAACTCAGAGTGTGAAACGTATGAGGTTGACTATTATCAATACAGAGCTTTCCATCAAATGATTTATTTAAATCGCTTTCTACAAAATAGGGGACAATGGAATTTTTAGCTATGCGACACGGAGCTGTCGTGCACGTTCTTCTTTTTCTTCAGCCTTTGTCCCGTTCACAAACGGGGTTGGCTCGTCGTAATCGGTTTCGCCATTTTATTTCATCAAATGCCTGTAATCGCGAGGCCTTTAAATCCCCATCCATCGTATCAAGCCACCGTTGTGTTGTTTTTGGTTGCTTACCACTGACTTCGATGTTCAGACCAATATTGGTAAGTGAATATCGTTAGAGTGAATTACGTGACCACACCATCGAAAACGCCTCACTCGCAGTTTTTATACGATCGGTGCAACGTGCAGGGCAATGCAACATCTTTCTCCATTACCGCAAGACACCGTTCATTGCCTTTTATAGTCGGCCAACACTCAGAACTATAGAGAGTGGCAGACGGACGACACTGCAGTAAATTTTGAGATTTGAGACGAGCGCTGATACGTCGATCACAAAGAATACCAGTTGTGAAATGCCACTTCATCCAGGTTGCGCTAATGCGGGAAGCAATTTCATTATGCAGTTCTCCATTGGCTGATAGGATTGACCCGACATATTTAAATCGCTCAGTTCTGGGCAGGTTACTGCCATTGACAGAACTGAGCGATTTAAATATCTCGAGTGAATGCTATCAGTCAATGGAGAACTGCGTTATGCTCTTCACATAGGGAAGCACAAAACCTTTTATACCTCAAGCGTCAAGCTTCCGGTTTCCCGACTTGTTTTTAAATAACATATTATTCTGCATTTATTTTAATAAATTTAATGAAAAATGAAGCATTCAACAGGATCTTGGATATATGCCAGCTCTTGGTGAAATTATTCAAAATCCGTGAATTTCATACCAACATACACGCTTAGAGAAGATGAACACATTTAGTAAGATATATGTATGTTTTCAGTCATCAACGAACTATATTTAAAATGGGAAACACCTCAAAAAGCAGTTTTACTACGTTTCAAATGATAGGAAGTGGACTCAATTTGCCGAAATTTTTAGAATGTTGAATTCAATTCGATCTAAATCAGCGGTCGTTCGACGACTTTTTTAAAATCTAACCTACTTTCCTTCTTATAAGCTTCCTAATCATCCCTGACACGACTGTGAAATAAACTCTTACGACCCGACTACATGTCGCACCTTTATTCTGATTTAACAAAGCTACGAAGATACACCAAAGTGCATAATATCTTTGTTTATATCAAAACTGCAGCAGACGTATCTTCTCTCCCGACCTATAAAAATCTTTTTTTCATTCATTTCATTTTTGGCACAAAATATGCATGCACACGATGATCGCGTAGAAAGAATCAAGGCCTCCAAATAATTCTTGAACATTGCAAAAATGCTGACTCAGTAAAAAGTGGAAACCCCAAGAGAAAAATTGATGACAGAGTAAAATGGAGTACATTCACCCGCTGTGTAATAACATTTTTTTGGATGACTTTGAATTCATGGCTGGCAGATGCGCACAATGAGTTTTTCATGAAATTGGTCATTGTTCTGGCTTGAAATCTTCTACAGAAAATATGTGGGTTATATCTTTGTTTTTAAATCCAAAAGGGAAAACGAGTGCCTTTCCTTCAAGGTCAATAGCCCTAATAATGCAGGTGGAGTTTTTTGAAGGGCTACTACCTCCCATTACCAAGTTTAATGTTAGAAATACATCCATTATTTTCGGATTCAGAATTTAACGATTCCATGGGAAAGTGCAGGACAATTTTTCAACTGTTGCATCTAGATTTATTTTGGATGACTCCAGATTAAAGACTTTATTCCATAGTGTAGCGTAGAGCCTAGAGGAATTGGAAGTCCGACTACGACCGGTCTGTTGGAAGCATTGCTGCCTAATTCTTTCAGAAAACTGGAGAGTAAAGCTCAGCGGAGCAAAAAAGGAGAGAGGGACAACAGGCTTAATCTTGTCTGTCAGAAACTTCCCTTCTGCTTCTACTAAGGAAAGCGGAAGAAAGGGAAACTGGTGGTAAGAACTGGCCTAATACCGTGTGCGCAAATGGATCGATGTAGTCCGAGCACCACGCCTTGGGAAGGCTCCCAGCTTCTTGGGAATAAGGACATGTTTATTTCTGCACCACCAAGCGTGGCAATATTGTAATCCATTGGACCCAAGAAAGCTAAAAATTTCCAACGGAGGGTGGGGAAAAGCTGGTTACCCCGATGAGACTTACACTAGATGCAGTAGACTTTTCAGTTAGTGGCGGTTTCCACATTTGACTACATTCAGGCCAAATAACTTACGGCACGCCATAAGCACTTCCTACCTACTGGCAGCGAGATTGGCTAAGTCATAGGACTGCTTTTTTATATTTCCGGTCCAAAAGCCGTGGCTTCGGTTTGACAAAATCTGTAGTATCTTGGATTGGTATTGGATGCTCAAGACCGAAAGCCTGCGTTCTGATGTCAGGACTAATTTGCGGTCATCTTGCAACACCAAGTTAATGGCAAGAGGAACAACGTCATAGATGTCTCTATTTAGTTGTCCTATGATTCCTTGTGCCTTCCGCCCACATAAAAACTAAAGGATCAGGTCGCGTTGACAGAGTCATGTGAATTGGAATTCATAATAGAATTTGATGTAAGCGTTCAACATATTTGTTGTGAGAGTCGCAAATACCATCCTAGAGGAGAGAAGCTATTTGATTTTATCACTTCAGCTGGTCTCATGACTGCGAACGGAGGCTATGGCTCTACGTTCATGCGGGCCAAGAAAGAGTGAAGTAGTTTACCTGATAATCTGCACTTCAAAGTTATTAAAGTTGATTAGTACCGGGTGCTAGACGAAGTTATACTGTCAGACAATCGCTTCTTGGAATTCGGTAGTCTGAAGTAAAAGGGATATCTGGTGGAACCGAGAAATTCAAAAACTCAGTAAATCGACCAGACAGCTTCTGAATCATGTTTGTAAAAGGACTAAGAAAATAGACTGTTTAAACTTTCGTGCGAAAAAATTTGAAATGATTCTACTTTCTGCATACTGTGAAAACTTGGAACGCGAAAGAGAAATTTCAAGGCTGTACAGAGTCCTTAGAGGTGATGGATCGGTCGAGTTGGACTCCCTTACAAAATCCGATAGAAGTTTCACGGCGGAACATGAAAATATTGCAAGGGGAATTGGAACTTTACGAAAGCGGTGAGAGCTGCTGTTGTCCAATCCATCTACTAACGTTAATGCTGATCTGTTTTCCTGGGTGTGGGTTGAATGGTTCCTGGTAAAGTTAAATGTCCTGTCGGGCAACGGTCGTTACCTCCAAAGATGATGTTCTTCGAAGGTTTAATCCTCATGTGCGGTGGGGGTGGTCCGGCGGTGGTCTATTGAGGCATCTATGATCGGATTAATTGACTTCTGACTGAAAGGTGTCCATACAATTACGTCCTTGGCGATCTAAGGTGAGTACCTGCCGAGTTGACTTAATCCCACGGTCTCCTTGACACACGGATTGATTTTGTGACCACAATCAGAGCCTCGCTAAGAGAAGCACAACGGTACCAGTCTGTACTGAGTACATGACTCAGCATACGTTCTGATGGATGCAAAACCTAATTGATGCTCTACCGAATTTTGGAGTAAGCCGGGTGGCTTAAAACGCAACACCACGTTTGAGGCCCGAAGGTCCCTTTTTTGTTTGGATCCAACCATAACCCCATAAAACTTCCACTAGGATGCCGGCCGCAAAAACCGAGTTGAAGGTACTTATACGTGGAACTGTCTTGAGATCTGTAAATTCAGGGTTCCCATGGTACCAGTATACCCTTGGTAAGGTTCTGTAACCCACTTCTGATGGCTCTTATTAAGCCTTGGAGCATTTGCCTATTGCATTACGGCCAGCAAGCTAAAATGAATACAGCGTTTCCCCGTGCCACCACAGGGAGCGACTTGGTTTGGACCTGATCGACAAACAAACTTTATGACACTTTCCTTCCGGTCAACTATTGAAGCTGAGCTCGGCACTTTATAAAAGGCACTTAAGAAAAAAAAATAACTAAATAACTCTAACGCTCGACTCCGAGCCTTGCTTTTCTAACGCCTCGTGGCCATCTGCGCTCTTTACGCCCATTGATGCGTCCGACAGGCACAACATGGATTGATTGAGCAGCGCGGCAATGACTAGTTTCGCAAACGCTTTTATATATTAAACGGACTTCTCTTGTTGAACACCTTCCTCTCCTGTGTGTCGTCGGTGTTTCGGACGACAAAATTCAGTCCGTGCTTCAAGAGTTTCAATTGTTCTTTTGTGAAGGACTACAAGGATGGGTTTATGACGCAGTTGTCAATTTGTTAGTGGTCCAAGTGCTGTTCTGGGCTTCTGCTACCTTTGTTGAGTTTCTTTTTCTTGAGGAGGTAGCTCTTTCTTTCACTTGGTCCTGTGGAGCAACAGTTGGAACTCTTGAGCAACCGACTGAATTTGTTAGGTACATACTTTGAGAAGCTTTCAGATTATTAATAAGTATCTATTAGTTGTTATAATACTTTGGATTTTTCATCGATAAATTCTTTGTTTCTGAAAGGGGCCCTACAGTTATAAACTAATGGAATTTTCAATACTTGCTAATTTCCTGTTATTTTATATATTAAATTTTAATGTTCGCAAGGATTTTAGAAAGATCTCCTTCAAAAACGAAAATCTAATTTAGCATAGATTACAAAGAAATGTTAAACCAACCAACTCAGAGATGATCATATAGGTATGAAATGCACCATTTCACTGCAGCTTTTGAATTTATCCATCTGATAATTCAGGAACCAGATAGGTGACTCAATATTAATATTTTTAATTTAAATACCTCCAGAATTTTTAAAAGAAAAAATACATTGTTGTAGCACAATAGTCTGAGTAAGTTAGTAATGGATTTGTATTAAAAAAGTTATATGTGACATTTTTGAAATATTCCACCAATTGTTCAACTCGGTTATGCAACTTTATCGATAGCTCCATCCAGTCATGGCTTATTGTTATCAGAAATCTAAAGAATTCTTAATTTCTATTTCGAGATCATATGCAACTTGAGGGATTGGAAAAATGATGAGATAAGATGGTATAAAATTTATTACAACAATTTCGTTGACATTTCTGTCGGCCACTTGCAATAAAAAATGTCGTTCATATAAAATAATCCTTGATAAATAAAATACTAAATGATATAAAGCACGTCCAGTTATAGATGATAAAATGCTGATAATAACGTACTTGCGTATGTAAACAACAATCATTTGTTGTATCATACGAGCCTATTGTATAACCGACGAGTAAATTAAACATAATTGACGGCCGTTGTTAACTTGCTTTTTGGCTAATTTTGAGCAAGATTCATTTGGGGCTTAATCGGGATTGTTCGCTTAGTTAAAAACTAAGATATAGAAAATTATACTATATTATATAATATGTTTTTCAACTATCAAATTTGTATAATTAGCAATAGCTTTCTATATTTTTTTTTCATTGTTTACTTCACTTGGATACAGGAGTTGAAAATATAGTGATTCTGTTGTTATTTATTGGTAGATTATGTTCCCTTATCAATATTCTGTCCATCATTCACTAACATATCAAGTGAGCCTCTATATATTCTGGTAAACCCGGGACATTCAGGCAACTACTCTGCGAAAATTGTTGCTATAGCTGCTGGTACTTTGTGCAATATTTCAGACCTATGTATATATACCCCGATTTATTTAGAAAGATACTTAATAATTTGTAAATAAATAATTTGAGTAAGGGTATGCATGTATGGTCTTCGAAAAAAGTAGGCCTTGGGCTTACATATATTGACTAGACATCGTCATCATCATCATCAACGGCGTAACAACCGGTATCCGGTCTAGGCCTGCCTTAATAAGGAACTCCAGACATCCCGGTTTTGCACCGAGGTCCACCAATTCGGTATCCCTAAAAGCTGTCTGGCGTCCTGACCTACGCCTTCCCTCCATCTTAGGCAGGGTCTGCCTCGTCTTCTTTTTCTACCATAGATATTGCCCTTATAGACTTTCCGGGCTGGATCATCCTCATCCATACGGATTAAGTGACCCGCTCACCGTAACCTATTGAGCCGGATTTTATCCACAACCGGACGGTCATGGTATCGCTCATAGATTTCGTCATTGTGTAGGCTACGGAATCGTCCATCCTCATGTAGGGGGCGAAAAATTCTTCGGAGGATTCTTCTCTCGAACGCGGCCAAGAGTTCGCAATTTTCCTTGCTAAGAACCCAAGTTTCCGAGGATTACATGAGGACTGGCAAGATCATAGTCTTGTACAGTAAAAGCTTTGACCCTATGGTGAGACCCCACAAGCGGAACAGTTTTTGTAAGCTGAAATAGGCTCTGTTGGCTGACAACAACCGTGCGCGGATTTCATGATTGTAGCTGTTTTCGGTTGTGATTTTCAACCCTAGATAGGAGAAATTGTCAACGGTCTCAAAGTTGTATTCTCCTATCCTTATTCTTCTTCGTGTTTGACCAGTGCGGTTTGATGTTGTTGATTGGTTCGTCTTCGGTGCTGATGTTGCCACCATATATTTTGTCTTGCGTTCATTGATATGCAGCCCAAGATCTCGCGCCAAGCAGCGCCTGCTCGATCTGGATGAAGGCCGTTTGTATGTCTCGGGTGGTTCTTCCCATGATGTCGATATCGTCAGCATAGGCCAGTAGTCGGGTGAACTTAAAGAGGATCGTACCTCTTATATTTACCTCAGCATCACGGATCACTTTCTCGAGAGCCAGGTTAAAGACGAGGCATGACAGAACATTCCCTTGTGATAGACCGTTGTTGATGTCGAATGGTCTTGAGATGATCCTGTTGCTTTTATCTGGCCTCGCACAATGGTCAGGGTCAGCCTACTCAGTCTTATTAATTTCGTCGGGATACCGAATTCTCTCATGGCCGTGTACAGTTTTACCCCGGCTATGCAATCATAGGCTGCTTTAAAGTCGATGAACAGATGGTGCAACTGTTGTCCATATTCCAACAGTGTTTCCATCGCTTGCCGCACAGAGAAAATCTAATCTGTTGCTGATTTGCCTGGAGTGAAGCCTCTTTGGCATGGGCGAATGATGTTCTGGACGTATGGGGCTATCCGGCCTAGCAAGATAGCGGAGAATATCTTATAGATGGTACTCAGCAACGTGATACCTCCATAATTGCTGCACTATATGATATCTCCCTATTTATGTTTGCATTGATTCGCTATTCTATCGCTATCGCTATCCTACCTAGAGTACAAGTTTATGGCGGCTATAATTCCATCGGCTCCTGGCGACTTATAATTGTTTAGCCGATGAATGGTACGGACTGTTTCTCCTAAAATTGGTGGTGGCAGTATTTGTCCGTCGTCTTCAGTTGGCGGGACCTCCAACTCCCCGATGTTCTGGTTGTTCAGTAGCTTATCAAAGTACTCAACCCATCGCTCCAATATGGTCATTCTGTCGGAAATCAGATTTCCCTCTTTGTCTCGGCAGGGTGAACATCGAGGTGTATAAGGCTTGATCCTGCTGACTTGTTGGTAAAACTTCCGCCTTCTATGCCTGGTGCGGTTGCTCCCTGTACTTTTCTAGTTCACAGACCTATTGGTTCTCCCAGGCTTCCTTTTTCCGTCTGCGAAGTTGCTTCTCCGCTCCACGGAGTTCGTGATAAGTCTCTGCGCGTGCCCGCGTTCTTTGAGAATGCAACATTTCTCGGTATGCGGCATTCTTCCGTTCCGTTGCTAGTTTACATTCATCGTCAAACCAGCCGTTCCGACTCCTTTTGCGGCTGAGGCCAAGTATGCTTGTGGCCGTATCCATGATAACGTCCTTCAGGTGATTGTGAAGATCATTTGTTGATGCTTCATCTCCAGGTCCTCCGTTGACTGCGGTTATTGCGGCATCCATTTCCCCCTTATAGGTGTCGCGGAGGGTTGTGTTGTGGATGGTTTCAGTGTTCACTCTCACCTGGTTGTCAGAGGGGATTGTAGGTGGTATTGTTATTCGAGCTCAGAGCACCATGCCAACGAGATAGTGATCCGAGTCTATATTGGCCCCCCTATATGTTGTGACATTCATCAAGGCTGAGAGGTGGCGGCGTTTGATCAACACGTGGTCAATTTGGTTGAAAGTGGTTCCGTCTGGAGAGGCCCACGTTTGTTTGTGGACCGCTTTCTGCGCAAACTAGGTACTTTCAACAACCATTTCGTGTGACCCTGTTAATTGAATAGTCCGCAGTCCGTTATCATTTGTTTTTTTTTGTGTAAGCTATGGGAGCCAAAGTATCACCTGAATACGGGCTCGTTCCCTACTTGGCTGTTAAAATCCCCAAGTATGATTTTGATATCATATCTGGGACAGGCTTCGAGGGTTCGTTCTACTGCCTCGTATAAGGTATCCTTCTCCGACTCTGCAGTCTCCTCTGTAGGGGCGTGAACGTTAATGAGGCTTATATTTCTAAACTTGCCTCGCAAGCGCAGAGTGCATATCCGTTCGCTTATGTTTTGAAAGCCGACAACAGCAGGTTTCATTTTTTGGCTGGCTAAGAAACCTACTCCGAGCACATGGCTTGCTGGATGATCGCTATAATATATGGTGTAGTGACTCTCCTCCAGGACCAACGCATCTCCTGTAACGCTGTTACATCAGCCCTATATTGGGACAGGGTATCGGCTAGCTGCTCATCAGCTTCATCTCTGTACAGGGAGCGCACGTTCCATGAGAAAATGCGCAAATCGTTATTCCGTTGTCGTTGCCGGGTTCGTCGTTCTGTAATCCGTCCTGTCCGAGGCTCCTGTTGTGGCTTCGTAACAAGTCGTTTTCCGTGTAGGGTTGTCAACGCTACTCAACCCCCAACCTGGAGGACTAGGTGGTACAATTTGTCCCGTTTTTAGGCGCGGGAGAATCGCCTTCTTCCTTCTCCGTCTGCAGCTTTTCGTTAAGAAAGAGCTCCCAGCAGTCACCACGTGGAGGTGGAGATAGGGTTTGGTAGTAGAGCTGTTGGTGTTGGTTCAGCAGGCATTTCCCAGGTTTTATGGTCCATCGTGGGTACCAATCCACGTTTTGCCCTGGGACCTATACTACCCTTTGCCCACTGCATATACTTAGTACCTCATAAAGTGCTAACTTATTCTGATTCTGTGTTCAGTACGGCCAAGGTCATATTGCATGGATTACACTATCTAATTCGAAACCTACGACAGGACTGTTATACAAAATAAGTAAATGCAAGTTTCCACACTGAGTTTTACTTTATAACATATTATAGGTGAATTTTGGCGGCGCATCTAATCTAATTTCCATATTGTATTCCAATTATTGCGATTGCGTTTATTGAATTTGTGGAAAGCTAATCAATTCTATTGTTTTGCTCATTGGCCTCAGTCAAAAACAAGCAAAAATGCATAACTTTCACGCATTCTTTCTCTTATCAAGGAATTCGTGATCATCGCAAATATAAAATCAGCGAAATATCAGTCATTTATTTATCTTATCGGTCGACTGGAACGGCTGAAAGTTTGCTTACCAACATAACAAGCGAGAAGGTCATAACGAATTGACAATGATAAATGAGGGGATGAGCCGCAGAGTTACTGTTGTTTCTACATATGATAACTATCGCCAGAACTGCATGTAACTGATAACGATTTCCATAGCAATGGCGAACTTGTTGATAGCATTGTTGAGAAGCGAATGTACTTTAGCCTCGCTCCAACGATAAACATTTTCTGAATAAATAGAATAAATACAAATATTTTTCCACACTCGTAGGTCTGCTAGCAACTTGTATATCAATGTGCACTATCTGACAACTCTTGTCCCTATTACAATTTCATTTACTTATTGTCAGACTAAAAATTTAATTACAAAAGCAACTGAGCCATGTGGTGACTATTAATATACATAATTTCTCAATGAATTCTAATGTTTTTACATTCGCTATGACGTCCATAATTATTTACTTAAAGAAAGTCACAGCAACTGATTAACCTTCGCGTATGTTCCACTTACATTGTCTGGGTCATTTCTAGATTATCGTAAGAAAACAGATCGAACCTCTTCTATTTGGTCAGCTTTAAATCAATCTAGAGATAACCTTCATTGTGCAAATATATTGTAAAATCTTCATACAGATAAATTTAATCAGCAATAAAAAGTGAATCAAGAAATTTCCCAGTTAACTCCTCGCTCAAAAAATCAGAGTTAATGGTCAAGTCGAGAAAGGTTATGCAGTCTTAATTATATTTCTTTATAATTTGTGCAACTTTTATTGAATGAAATTGCAACAGAAGTATTTTTCAACGTCTACGAAACAATTGTTATTGATTGTGTTGATAATAATCTAGGTCTTGGCGAAAGGGTGATAAAGGTGTTTATATTGGGTCACTTATGATTTATGATGAAAATTTCGAAATCAGATTTCATTGTGTCATAAGATTAAAAAGAAATGAAAGGAAATTATATAGAAACCAATTTCTATCTTTGGAAAATTCCTTTGTTTAGGCATTTTAGGTGAAGAGGTATTTACCTAATGGACAACGAGCTCTTCCAGCCGAGTCATTTAGGGTTCATTTCACAAAGAGCAGCTAAGATACTCCTTTTCTTTTTCTTCAGCCTTTGTCCCGTTCACAAATGGAGTCGTGATCGCTTTCGCAATTAAGCATTATAAAATGCCCGATTTGGATGCAATCGCGAGGCTTTTAAATCCCCATCCTGCGCATCAAACCACCACGGGAGGTCTTTTGGTCGTTTACCATCAACTTCATAAAACTCAGTTTTATTCAAATTCAGTCCAAGACCGCGTTGGATGAGGCGATTATTCCATTTTTGGACAAGTTTCTCGAGATCATTTTTACTATTAGATACTAGGAAAACATCATCTGCATAAAGCAGTGCATAAGACGCTGGACGTTGGATGTCCCATGTGACGGTGTCCATTACAAGAACAAAGAGGAGTCGTGAGAGGGCGCTTCCTTGATGAACACCAACACAGCCACAATGGGGTTTTGATACCATTCCCCCCCCCCCCCCCCCCCCATTTCGAACTTTACTTTTCGGATCATGGTAAAGCAATTGAACCCAGCGCACGAGTTCTTCTGGCATGAGTTCGTGTGGCACAGGGTCAAACGCTTTCTCTAGATCCAGAAATGCAATGTAAAGAGGGCAATGTTTCTCACGGTGTTTCTCCTTGGGTGTATTGCTTCAGTAGTTCCGCAGTTTTTGACAAATCCGGCTTGATTCACGGCTATTTGAATGATTTCGCGTATGGGAAAGTAACCGGATCGGACGGTAATATGAACATTCTGCTGGACTACCTTTCTTTTTCCATACTGGAACAGTGGTACTTTCTTGCCAGTCAGATGGTGTTCTTCCTTTTTGAATAACCTGATTAAACAATTCACTGAACCACAGTGTTGGGTCCCAGCTCTTCGCTTTCCAGAGCTCAGATGCGATGTCCTCAGGTCCTGTTGTTTTCCCCGATTTCATTCGTCATATTACTTCCTCAACTTCGGTAGCGCTGACAGTTACATTACTGTGCTTTACGTGGGTACCTGTCTTGTGGACTTAATTCCATGGTCTTCTTAAGGCACGGATTGATTTCTTGACCACACCGCTACGACCGCTACAACCGAACGCACATACAACAGGAATTCTCCTGAAGTATGTGAATTCAGGGGCAATCCCGGTTCCCTTGGTACCAGTATACCCCTGGTAAACTTTCGAGATTTATTGTCACTTCAGGTGAGTCCCCGTGCAGACTGGGGTCTGTCCCTAATTAGGCCTTTAGAGCCACTGCGATACAGCGTTCCCCGGTGCCACCACTATGATTCTCTTCGGCCACTTGGTTTTGGTTCAACCAAAAGGGTTACCTATCTTTCTTTCACGGACTACAATTCAACATCGTCGTTCCAGAGCCAAGTATCTCGGTTGATATACCGCCTGGTGATCCCGAGGATTACAGAGACCACTTTGGGGATCATGTCTTTCATTTGGTTCCACGATTTTTGCACATTCGTAATGGCTGATAATCGCGTAAGTGAGATCATTTTTTCTTTCTTCTCATGAAATCGCTACCATTTAATGCGCGGCCGGGCAGTGCGTTTCTCACGCTGTTTTATCGGTGGCTTAATTTACAGAACGGCAACCAACAGTCGATGTTGCGTTTTACTATTTCCACTATAAAATGTATGAAGATGAGACAATCGTTTGATGAACCTTGCATCCATAAGCACAAGGTCATGGGTGTCCACAAAATCGGTTATACACTCGCCACCCTCATTTCGCGCTCCAAACCCTTTCCCACCACAGCACATGTTACCGTCTAACACCCGCATGACCATTAAGGTCGTTGGCAATGATGATCTAGTCATCAGTGGGCACCTTAGAAGTCTTTTTATCGAGAATTTGTCAGAAGGCATCTTTCTCGGCATCAGATCGACCTGTCTGTGGTGTGTATGCGGTGGAGAAGTGAATAGTGCAATCAGCTGATATAATGGTGAGCTTCATCACCCGATTATCAAATCGTTCGACAATGGCAGGACCGTAGTGAGTGTGAGCGCTACCAAAATAGAGAAGTTTATAGCCACCTTTACCGCGTTCACGTTCTATGTCGCAGCCTTTTGCACCAGATCATCGGGTTTCCTGCAGAGCGCAGATATCAATACGCCTTTTCCGAAGTGCTCTTGCGAGTTCCTCGATCTTTCCAATTAGGCTGCCAACATTTAACGTGCAGACACGTATTGGTTTTGCTAGGAATAACTTACTTACGTCCTGACACCGTCCATGCACATCACAGCAAGGACTCAATGGTAGTGCTGCAGCACGGTTCCTCGGGGTGAAAAGTATCCATAGTTAGGCTTCGGTGCCATAGTTTGGCTTTGTACAAAAACTAGAAGAGTTAACGGAAAGCTTTTAGAACATGTTTGAGTTATTACTAGGGGATAACCTCCGGTTGTTTGAAGGTAGCTCTTGTTAAGAAGGAAGAATAGTGATCGTTTGACTGAAGTACCAGTAAAAGGGAAACTATCTTTGTTCTTGGGGTTAACATGGAACTCATTGCATTGAATGTTATTTGACAGAGTGGATTGGATTTATGAAAAATATAAAGTGGTTATACCATATTACCTTCGAATTGAAATATAATATGACAAATGGGTAACTAGATAATGTGCCTCTAATATTGTTTTAATTAAAGTGACCTTACCTTTAACATTTTGCCATCCAGCAAAATCTTTGAGTGGTCCGGTCCGTCAATAAGTGGATGCTGGCTCAAAACAGGCGACTATGTTGTTTTCAAAGTAGGTGGCAATCCCAGGAAAGTGCAGCCGCAGCTCGTATGCCAACCTAGACATTCTGTCCATAACGCTGTTTTTACTCATCAGTGAATTAGGATAAATCCGAGAATGGCTTCTAATGCCATAAGTCTGCCGCTATTAAGACAGTAGAGAGAGAGAGGGCGCGATGAAAATTATACGGGCTATCCTCTTACCTCTTTTCATTAAAATTTCTATTTCGCCATCTAAGAAAACTCCGGGCTGGAAGCTAATCTATCCCCTTTCCCACCTCCCTATCGTCAGGTCTTGTACATCAAATGTCTAGGCATTACTATAACTTCCAATTTGCTGAGCATTCCCCTCGTTTACAAGACACTAAACCGCTCCAACAGGGCCTTCAAATCACTATATCCTATTTTTCTCTTTAGTAAACGCACCACATAAATTATCGAAATTTTCCTTTTACTGCAAGCGGTTGACTAGACCTTTGGTTACTGTCCGATACACCTTCTGGATAACCTTGCGCCACCGTACCGGGATAAAAAGATGATGCCCTGAAGCACATATCCAACCAAGCCAGATCCTCTACGGTTTTTCCCAATCGGCCTGCATTATTGCCAGATATCTGACTAAATTTCCAGAAAAGTGTCTCCCTAGTAAGCGAGGGTCCAGGGATTGGGTTTGGCGAGGAAAATTTGTTCCGCGGGAACTAATTTGTACAAGTTCTTATTCCCTATAACAGTGAGACTATTTAGAGGGTAAAAAAGAGTTATGATCTACAGTGATCCCCACTTCTACTCCTAAAAATTGAAAATTATGATATCCTTCCGTATGGTCATGTAATGCGCTCTGACGAGAACTCATTAGTTAAGATTGGCTTGGACATAGAGGTTGAAGATGAATCAACCAACAACATCAAACCGCACTGGTCAAACACGAAGAAGAATAAGGATAGGAGAATACAACTTTAAGACCGTTGACAATTTCTCCTATCTAGGGTCGAAAATCACAACCGATAACAGCTACGATGATGAAATCCGCGCACGGTTGTTGTCAGCCAACAGAGCCTATTTCAGCTTACAAAGACCGTTCCGCTCGAAACGTCTCACCATAGGGTCAAAGCTCTTACTGTACAAGACTATGATCTTGCCAGTCCTCATGTATTCCTCGGAGACTTGGGTTCTTAACAAGAAAAATTGCGAACTCTTGGCCGCGTTCGAGAGAAGAATCCTCCGAAGAATTTTTGGCCCCCTACATGAGGATGGACGATTCCGTAGCCTACACAATGACGAAATCTATGAGCGATACCATGACCGTCCGGTTGTGGATAAAATCCGGCTCAATAGGTTACGGTGAGCGGGTCACTTAATCCGTATGTATGAGGATGATCCCACCCGGTAAGTCTATAAGGGCAATATCTATGGTAGAAAAAGAAGACGAGGCAGACCCTGCCTAAGATGGAGCGATGGCGTAGGTCAGGACGCCAGACAGCTTTTAGGGATATCGAATTGGTGGACCTCGGCGCAAAACCGAGATGTTTGGAGTTCCTTATTAAGGCAGGCCTAGACCGGATACCGGTTGTTGCGCCGTTGATGATGATAGAGGTTGCCCATCAAAACAGTGATGGCTTGTTACACTTGATGGAGATTTGAGAGCCCCTCAACTCCCCCCTGAACATACCTATAACGGAGAAAACAGGAGAATTTGATCTAGAGGAGCTCACCGTACTACGAAACAAGACAAACTTATTGAAAACATGATAACGAACATTGTGTGGGAGCATACTTAGAAGAACTAGGAATGAAAACTATATTTGGATTTTAATTAGAGTTGCTCTAGGTTCGAATCCCAGCCGTAATAAGAGTATGCTCGTCTTAGGTTTGCGGTCGTGTTCTGATGATGATGATTAGCTAGATTAGGTACCTCACTTTTGTCGGTTATATGCTCCCGTCAGAGTCGAGGGGACCACAAATCGCAATCTATCATGGAAGCCACCATTGATCGGCCTTTGGGTAATTTCCCGTTGTTTTTAACGTTCAGGCCCATCTTAACCATAGGGTTCGCTTCGGCGTGGATTGCATGACCATGGGCCGAAAACTCTCGTAATTTTTCCACGGTAAGTCCAACTTCATATCGATCGTAATCCTACTTGAGACGGAGGCCTTTCGCTGAAATGTTATCAAGGCTTTAAGGCTGGACAAACTGCAACAGACACACTATACACTGTGATTAAAAAGGTTTTTGACGGATATTGGAAGTCCAAGGTTTTATGCGTGTGACATGAAGCGGTATGGTAGGTGATCTCAGTAGATACGAAGGAGCCCATCAGGATAGCATATAGTTTAAAAGGAGTACGTGTATCAAGGGAGATTCTGCATAGTTCCAGTAAAGGATAATTAAAACGATAGCGAAGAATAAGATATTTCGTGTGCGGGGAATTCTTCTTAAAGAGGAATTATCGGGTGAATTTGCGTTAAACCTTTTAAGGGCAAGCCAATCACAATTACTAGAAGGGGACCAAATCATGGATACTCGACGATGCTTTTGACGAGGGAGTTGAAGATGGAATTTATCGTGGAAGGTATAACCGCGGTTTTGAAAAGAGCTAAGATATGAAAGGGAGTAGAATAATAGAGTTCAATTTTAGGATTGCACAATCCGCTGGGGAAGTCGGAAGTGTTAGAAAGCGAGCCATATAATGACTCACAGAGGAATGCTAAGTGACACGAATTTGAAAAGAAGCAACATATGGTTTACAGAGTCAAAGAGAAATGCGTGCAGATATCGTGCACGAAATAGGTCAAGTTCAATAACCTGATAGCAGTGGTCAGACGATTGACAAAGCCATCGTGCTCTTCAACTATAAGGTTCCCAAGTTGAGTGTTCTACCATATCTATCAAAGATTTAAAAGAAGGATGGACCTGCAAACTTGATGGAAGTGGGGGAGCCTTGGGCGAAGTTACACATGTTGCGGATGTGAGACCAGAAGAGCTTGAATATTTCCATGAGCCGACACTGGATTGCTGGATTTGCTGGATTTTGCAGTATTTTAGAGTGAACAAAATAAGGGTGGTTTCTAGGTAACATATAGGTTACTTTTTCCTGCTGCGAGTTTCATTGACGTTAGTGGTCAACTAGAATGGGCGGTAGCGTGGAGACTTGTGAATACTGTACTACGTTATGTATATATTTTATACTGTAGCAACGGAAAGTGAACTTCGGCTTCAAATCAAAACGATATCTTCAACTGGCGAAAGGGAAGGAGACGGGTTTTCGATTTTTTTTTCGATGTTTGCAGAGGTTGATGGTAGCCAGTTTTATTTATGTTGTAAATAAAGCTATTCCGTCTGGTATCGAAAGAGTTTTATCTTTTCACCTTTACGCCCACAGACAGAGTGTAATAATAGCATTCAACTGTGAATACAGGGGTCCTGATGCGGGATGTAATATTTCTCTAATCGGGGGTTTGAGGACGACTAATTGAATACTCCTGGTTTTATTGATGAAATAAAAACCTGACTTCACGGAACTATAGTTTTTGTTGTGTAAAAATAGCTCGGACTCAACTCCTCCATCATCTCTTAGTAGATTCTTAAACACGGGCCTTATACGAGGGTTGTTTCAAAAATATGGTCCTCCATTTTTTCTACGCATTTTTTCTGAAGAGTAATCCACTTTTGCATTCTCGCCTTAAAAAAGTCGGCCGCCAACCCGTTGATAAACCTAGACACTTCGTCTTGGAACTCGTCGTCCGTCTTGAATAGTTGACCGCCTAAGTGCTCCTTCAACTTCGGAAACAGATGGAAATAGCAGAGTGCAATATCAGGACTGTAATAGGGATGGCCAATGATTTCCCAGCCAAGTCCCTGGATTAACTCCTTCGTTTGTTGCGCTCATTATCATGGTGCTGTCTTACGCCTTTGGTGAGTTTTCCTCTACGACAATTTTCAATTGCTAGTTTGAGCTTTTTCAAGGTCTCGAAATAACTTGTTGAGTTTATTGTGGTCCCTTTAGGTGTAAACTTCATAAGCGGTACACCACGCTGGTCCCAAAACATCGTTGCCATGTCCTTTCTTGCTGATATCTTCTGCTTAAACTTCTTTGGTTTGGGGACTCGGTATGTTTCATTCCCCTTAACAATGGAACCTGAGACGTCTTCGGTATTCTCGTCGCATTCACTCAAAAACTTCCGAGGACAGTCGATGCGCTATTGTTTGTGGATTGTTGAAAGCAAGTGTGGCACCCAGCGCGAACACACCTTGTGGTAGCCTAGCTTTTCTTTCAAAATTCTGTGAACAGAAGCTTCAGATAGCTCAGGAATTTTAGCAGTCAATTGCTGGATTATGATTCGCCGATCTTCGAGCATAATTCGCTCAATGTTCGCCACAACTTCGTCGGAGATCGACAGCCTCCCAACCCGATGTTCATTGTGGATGTTCGTGCGACCATCAGCGAACTCCCTACACCATTTGCAGATATGTTGAGTATCAGAAGTAAAACCAACTCAACTTTGTCACCTTTCTCAAGTATGAAGCTGACGAACGATGGCTTTCCTGACCGAGTGATAGCTTCCTTCAAAGTGACGTATCCCCAGGACTTTGATGCTATCGTCCAATCTTCCTTTTGGCCACAATTGGTCTTCGTCAAACCTTATTAGAGAACTGAGCTTCGTAAAAATTTCTGGCCCGGCCGCCTGCCTCGTCGAACTTAAATAATTCCCATCACTTTACACTTTTTATCAAAATGTAAGGGGTCTAAGTACCAAGCTGTCGGGTTCAAACTGTCTGCCTTTGCACTCCAACATCACGTCGTCTGCATTTCTGAAACCTGGTTGGATGACAGGATTTTAGATTCCAAGCTCCTCGAAGGTTACTCTGTGTTTCATTATGACAGTGGCTGCGCTGTGGTTGGTAAGACAAATGGCGGAGATGCCATAATAGCTAGTAAATCCATTCTCCGTGCTGAAGTCATCTTTTCCTCCTCCTCCTCCACCTACAATTATGTCACCATCCTAGCCATTCCGTCAAACCTACGCACCTTTATTATATTCGGTGTACATTTTCCCTGCCTCAGCCCCCCCCCCTTTCTGTACCAGGATATTAGATGTTAGATTCTGAACAGCAGAATACTCCTGGTGAAAAAATGCTACCGATATATAGTACAGTCGAATCCCGATAGCTCGTATTTCCGGGTACTTTGGACTATTCACAGTACACTGAACTTCCTCAAAAAGTCACTATCCCCAATTCAGCAACTCTCCTAACCCCTATAACTTGCTAGGAGTTTGTGGAGTGAAACTTGACCTATTTACTTACAATCTAAATCGTGGAGATGCATTTTAGCCTATTTGAGTGCACACTATTCCGATATCATCTTTAGTTTTAGTCCATACACATATATATATTTAGAAAAAAAATTCTCCGTTTACTAAAGCGCCTCATTAGCTTGGTCCACATATTTTACGTACAGTATTAGATAAGACCAAGCAACTAGAATCACATGAAAATATAAATTGACCCAAATTAGGCCTAAATGATTTTTGCATGTCATTTTTCATTAACGGACAACTATCTTTAACTTTTTGCTTGTGGATCTGATGACGTTAGGAAAAGACATCCACCACCAAACGTTAACAACTCGAACAGATTTCAAGGTCAATGTTTAATTGGGAACATTCTTATGGAATGAATGCGTCCGCTCTCATGAGCTTAGACTCCTTTGCCAATAACATTCTTCCCATCAATAGAAAAAAGTACTCATTTTTTTTTCGTATTGTTAGATGTCTAGTTTAATTCTCATATAATCGGGCAATGGCACTTTTGTCTATTAAGATCCTCCCCTTTGCGAAAAATCACTAATTACCCCTTTAGGCAACTTAGCATTAATTTTAATTAATAACCAACGCAAAACTGAAACTGGCGGCTAGCAGTGGCTCAGACGCGCATTTCCTTGCCCAAGCAGCAAAAAGTACCACTTGTTTGTCCTGGCATTGTTGAATAAACCTTTTTTGTTTGTATTCACACATCATATATCCAACGCAAACAATCTGCGGATATACCTAGCGCCAGTTATGTGTTCGGAAGCTTGTCATCCTTCCTATATCCTTCAAATCCTCAATTTGTTGTAAATATTGACTGATATCAAACCGCAGAGAACTGTAACCTTAACCCCATTGGAAAAATCAGGTGAATGTTTCCTTGGAGGATAAGCTTTTACTCAAGGTCATAATAAAAATTTAATCAATGGTGAATATCCCCTTCTCCTTGTGGGAGAATGGGCGTACATTCAGTCTTGATTAGAAATTGAAATTATACTGTACACACATATATAACTAAAATAGATGTGTTTATATAAAATATATAAAATAAATCGATTTGCCTTTTTTGTCCGAAAAAGGGATGACAGCAACGAGATGGTTGAACCTAATTAATTTCTCTGAAGACGAATTAATACAGTCCTAAAAGGAAAACGAACCTGGAGAGGACTCGTCGAGGTCAAATGTCCACTTGAAGGTCTTCGATATATCGTTAGTTCCTCGATATTACTTTCTTTTGAGAAAACAATAAGTGTTTGCTAAGGGGTAAGAAACGGAGCCAGTTTTGCAAATCCCAAGCCCATTTTTAAGGTTTTGTGTAAACATAAAACGTTATTAAAATCAGTTTACTGTCTGTCTGTCTGCCTTTTTTTTTTTCGGCGTTGGAAGGTGGAAAGGTTCAAAACCTACTGCTGGCTCCTGCCACGCAGTTATGTGAGACTTCTACTCACTAAAACCACCTCCTTCTCATTCCACTCTCCCCACGGAACTCCTATCAAGTATTGCATCGCGGGGCTGGATCAGCTTTTAACTGCGGCTCATTATGGTTCTCTCCCTTCCTTGTTTTCGTCGTAGTTCTTCCTGCCTAAGCTGTTGGTGAATAGCTTGCAGTTCCCTTACAACCTGGTTCCAGGCATTCGTTGACTCCAGCATAAACTCCACAATGTTTTCGGGTGTTAAACGCCTGTCTGCGACCGCTTCCATTCTGGTTCGGTGCGCGGTGAACCTGGGGCAATCAAATATGACATGCTCCGCATTCTCAGCCACGTTACCACATCTTGGGCAGCACGGTGACTCGGCGTGACCAAATCGATGCAAATAAGTACGATAACCTCCATGTCCACTCAAGAATTGTGTTAACTCGTAGCTTAATTCCCCATGGTTTCGTTCAAACCATCTCCGAATATCCGGAATGATGCGGTATGTCCAACGACCAGTTTGGGACTCGTCCCATCGCTGTTGCCATCGTTCGATAGATTCCCACCGTGCCAGCTGCCGCCGAAATGCGCTAGACTCTCCAGCTGCATACGTTTTGTCGTAGAGTCGCCGACTTTCCTTCGCCAAGATGTCTATGGGGAGCATTCCTGCTAGTACATATGCCGCTTCTCCTGATGTTGTCCGATATGCACTGCATGCCCGGAGTGCAGAAGACGTCGACTTTGTCTTGGCCCACCAATGTTCGGTAGTATCCTCGAGATCGTTGTAGTGATGGAAGACGCTTTAGTTGCGGCGTACTGAATGTGTCTTTTCAAGTTGAGTCTTCTGTCAATAATTACTCCCAAGTATTTGAGCGACGGTTGAGAGTAAATTGTTTTTCCGCCAACTTTGATTTTCACAGTTGTGTTCTTTCTTCTCTTGCTAATGAGAACTACTTCTGTTTTATGCTCGGCAAGTGAAAGGCCAGAATTTCTCAACCAGGAATTGATCTCCCATATCGCTTCATTTGCATAGATCTCGATCTCGTCTTGGTGCTTTGCAACCACCGTTATTCCGATATCATCGGCGAAGCCAATAGTTGTCACGTTGTCCGGTAGGCGTAGCGTCAACACTCCATCGTACATAACTAGCCACAGCAAGGGACCCAGGACAGAACCCTGTGGCACTTCGCAAGTTGTCGGGAATATTTTTAGCCCATCGTCCCAGTCGCAGTAAAGTCTTCTCCCAAGTAGAAACTCGACCACAATGCGTACAATGTACTTCGGGGCTTGTATCTTGTCTTGTTGTATCTGTCTGTCTGTCTGTCTGTCCGTCACAAGCGTTTTTCTCGGAGACGGTTATAGCGATTGACACCAAATTTGGTAGAAAGGTGGGAACTGTGAACGCTCACGCATACAGTGAATTATATCCTTTTGCGACGAATTTAAGGGGGGTTCCTCATACATGCAAAAGGGGGGTGTAAAATTTTTTTTCATCAAATATAAATTAAATTATATTATAAATTATTATTATATAAATATAAATTAAAGATCTCGATTAGTACTTTTCAAAGCCAATCTTAGTTTTGCAATTCGTTGGAAGGGTGGGGAGCGCGGTTGGTTGAAAGTGATCATTTCTTTAAGGGGGCCATTCTCAGAAACCACCAAACCGAAAAATCTGAAAAAAATCAGGAGGCTGCCACTATATGGTGCCTGGGCTCCAAAATACCTTCCATGCCGATATCTGTTTAAATAAAGTTAATAATAGTATATTACTACAATTTTTTGTAATTGGTTAGAAACCCCCCTTAAGTTCATCCTAGTACCATGAAATTGCAGTGATATAGGTTATAATATAGAGCATGATCTTACCAAGTTTGGTGGAAATCGCACTATTACTAACAAAGTTATAATACCTCAAATTTGTTGCTTCTTTGAAAATTGAAGACTATGAATGTCAATATCACCCGAAAGTGGATACTCTCACATAATATATGGATATATTACGTGCTACGTACTAAGAAATACACGCACCTGAAGCGTCCAGCTTCCGGTTTCCCGACTTGTTCTTTTATCTTTTAAAGGAAGATATTCGAAGCTAATAAAAGTGGGGGTGAAGATTTGAGCCAAAGACGTATGGTAGAGGAAAAAAGTGGTAATTTTGCCTGGTTGCATACTTCGATGATAACTGCTCTGTCGGGTGTAAACTACCCCTTCCATTTCTTTACCACCAATATTATTATTTTTAACACATCTGGTTTCGCGGTCTTTTGCGAAATGGTTAGCAAGGATGCTTCCTTTTTCGGGAGGGAATATGTTTTGTGGAAGGATGTCGTTCCGGCTGGCAGTTTTAGGAAGTCGCGGTAATATTTTCCTGACCTCCTGTATGGTTTTAAATTCAGCTCAATATTGAAGTGGTGGTTATGGAAATCCTTTCATAAATTAAGCTGTCGAGAACATGGATCTCGTTCTCAAAGAAGGAGTACTGCGGAGAACATCTATTCCCAAATAGTCTCCGGCGTAGAGTGTTCTTGTAGTGGATGCCTTGAAGGATATCGGCCGGGAGGGGGATAAAGTTACGAGGTTCAGGGAGCGCGTTGATACAAGTTCGTCACATACCATCTGCGAATTCCGGAGCTGTTAACAGCGGTGTGTCAATGACCTGACCGGGGAGTTGGATGTCAAGGATGATGGTATCCTGGTCACTAATTTATGCTGATGTTGCTGCTCATCAGGAAGTGGTCGAAGTATGAGCAGTTAGTCCTCACATTCTATGTAGGGAGTGTCGGGCTGAAATGGGAGATATTACGAGCAGCGGGGTATGTGGTCAACCAACGTCGAGGTACCGTTGCGTAATACATCGGCAAAAGTTAAGGAAGACGAAGTTGAAGAAGGCCATGAAATAATGCCCGTTTAGTGGGTTAGTTAGTTAGTTTAGTTAAATGGGGGGAGCCGCAGCTCCGAGCACTCAGGCCATTATTAGGCCCATTGTACTATCCCCGTAAGTTGCCTATTCAATGGCTTCCCGCCTACGGTGTTCGCAGGCTTTAGCGAATCTGAGAACATTCTCAAGAGGCAGAGAGTGTGCAGATTCTTCATTGAAGAAAACCTTGCCAAGGTGTCTTCGTCTGAGATCTGAGGATGCCGGGCAGCTGCATAAAAAGTGCAGGGCAGTTTCCTCCTCCTCCTCACATTGGCTGCACACAGCCGAAACCACTACCCCAATCTTTTCCATATGGTAGTTTAAGGGGCAGTGTCCCGTCAAAAGCCCTACTAGGGTTTTCATGTCCCACTTCTTAAGGGACAACAAAAATGCCGCTCTAGTGGCCCTAGGCTCCTTCACAAGGATTTTCGCTTGCCGGCAAGAGTCCAAATTTCTCCACTCGGTTGCGTGAATCCTTGCAATTTCACCTTTCAGAGTAGACTTGACAGTAGATGGTCGGATTCCAAGAGCTGGTTCTAGGCCCACCATTGTGGATCCAGACCCTCGGCGAGCCAGTCTATCAGCCCCCTCATTACCGGCGATGTTAGAGTGCCCCGGCACCCACATTAGGAATGTTTCGTTCAGTCGGCCAAGTTTCAGCAGCACCTGATGACAACTCCACACCAACTGGCTTGATATGTTGTTGCCATCCAGTGCCGATAATGCCGCCCGACTGTCGGAACAGATTCGAATGGTGCGACCCCTCCATTTTTGTCGCAGACATTCTTCTGCTGCCAATGAAATGGCATATATCTCCGCCTGGAATATGGTCGTCATTTTTCCTAGGGGTCGGGCCAGTTCTATAATCGGATTCTCCGAGAACATGCCTGTCACATACTGTGTCCGCAAACTTGCCGGTGATTATTACGGCTAGGTCATCCGCAAATGCTTGCGCGAAGACTTTTTTGTCCTCCAGGAGCCACAGCAGGGTATCCATCACCAAGAGCCATAACAGTGGAGAGAGAACCCTTCCCTGTGGGCAGCCCCTGAGACATCCTGCTTCAATAGACTTCTGGCCGACCGATATGTGGATTTTTCTCCACTCTAGCATGTGAAGGATCCAACTGATTAGCAGCGGTTCGATTCCATGCTGTCTTGCCGCATCACAAATTGCCGCAAATGAGGCATAATTGAAGGCACCTTCGATGTCCATGAATGCGTCTAAAGCGTATTCTTTATCGGACATCGCCTTTTCAATTTTTGCCGTAAGTTCATGGAGTGCTGTCTCCGTGGATTTGCCTTTCTGGTAGGCGTGTTGCCTATGGTGAAGTGGCCATTTAGGAATGTGTGTATCCCTTATGAACCGATCTACTAATCTTTCTAGTCCTTTTAGCAGAAAGGACGTTAGGCTGATCGGTCGAAAGCTTTTTGCGTCTGTGTAGGTGGGTTTTCCTGGTTTGGGAATGAACAACACCATCTAATTGGAATATAGGCGTGTGCTAGGCATGCCCGATATATATTCCGAATGTGTCGACCCAGGGCATCCATTCCTTCTATTACTAGCGCAGGAATGATGCCCTCCGGACCTGCAGACTTATATCTGTGGAACGAGTTAAATGCCCATTTCACTCGCTCCAGTGATACTACTTTGCATGCCAGATTCCAATCTCTCGGTTGAGGGCTGTATGCACCTGTTGGCCCCGAGATTAGATTTTGGATGCTGCCTGGGAAGTGTACTTCAAGCAAATGATTTGCCGTTTCTTTATCGCTTTCTGTGTACTTCCCATTCTGTAAACGTAAGTAACCCAGTTTCTGGCTACGTTCTTTGACCAGAATCCGCTTCAGCTTTGAGGTTGCCTCAAGAGAGTTAGTCTCTTCGCAAAAGCGTCTCCAAGATGACCGTTTGGCCGATCTTATGCTCTTCTTTAGAGCCTTCTGTGCCTCTTTATAGCGATTCCAGCTAGTGCTTGATTCGGCCTTCAGAGCACGATTAAGGAGTATCCTTGTCGTTCTCCTCTGTTTTGCCAAATCCGAGTTCCACCATGGTGTTTTACCCTTCTCTGGCATCCTGAGTGGACAGCTTTCTTCTAGTTGTGATCATCTGGGTTGTCTTCTCAATTCCAGCAATGGATTTGATGCGCCTCCCAGGGATCGTGACTCGGGCGTTCAATTCTGTTTGATACATTACCCAATCTGTCTTCCTCGGATTCCGAAATGGAGTGGGTGGAGGTAGATCCATGCCCATAACGAAATTAATGCGTCTGTGATCCGAGAGTGTGACATCGTTTGATACTCTCCACTCTCCGATCAGAGCCGCGATGTCAGGAGATGCCACCGTGATGTCGATGACCTCTCGCCTGACCACGTTGAAGAAAGTGGGTTCATTACCCACATTTAGGATCTGCAAATCGGTTCCTACTAGATACTCCAGTAGTCTCGATCCTCTTGCATTGATGTTCGAACTTCCCCAGCATATGTGGTGAGCGTTGACATCACATCCTGCTATTACCCCCATGCCTCTACTTTTGGCATATTGGATAGCTCTGATGAATGTTCCACTGGGAACGTCTTCTGCGTCGTAGGGGAAGTATGCAGAGCACCATAGTATCTCTTTATCTCCCTGTTGACTTTTTATGGTTAGCTTAGCCGATGTGGTGTCGCCATCACATAGATCGTTAACCAGGTTAGCCTGGAAGTCTTTGGAGGCTACTATGCAGGTGCGGGGTCGATCGCTTCCATTGGCATACAATAGGTCAGCATGTTGGAAGTTTAGGCCCCTGACTGCCCCACCAACAACCCACGGTTCTTGTATGAGGTATATAAATGTCTTGCAGCTATTGATCCGACGACTGATAAGTGCAGTCGCCGCTTTACAATGCTGCAAATTTACTTGGAAGATGTGGCACCTCATTTATGTTTCAGATGTAGATGCCGGGGGCTGCATGTCCCCTTCAATGGTTTTAGCAGCCGACACTTGTAACGTGACGGTCCCCAGCCCATAGTAGAGCCGGCAACCCGATTTTTCCCGAACTTTCTTAACATCAGGTTCGGGAACGCCGATAGTGAGAAAAGTTCCCGGCCTATCGGTTCTCTCTCCTGTTTTGCTGCCTAGCAGCAACCAGGTGGAAGTGTTAAGGTTGTTCTGTACACCAAGTTGTTCCAGAACCCCGACACCATTTCGCTCTTCTTCTGGAAGCCAGAGAAAGCACTTTTTGATCGATGGCAGCTCAGAGACCCTTTTCAAGGTTAGTCGCGCACCCTCCCACACATCGTTAAGGGAGGAGCAGTACTGCCTGAGCCACTCGTTCGTGTCTTCGTCGGCAAAGTTCAACCGTAACATTTTACGGTATACACCTATCGACTCAAAGCAAAGCTTAATGCCTTGCGCGGACGCAGTCCTTACAGCTAGGAGGAGTTTCCTTCTAAGCTGTTCGCACTGCTCAGTATCGTAGCCGGATGGATTAGAGTCGTCATACAGGACCCATCCATCGGCTTCGATAGCCTTGGCTGCAAATGAAGGCCTAGCCGTTGCCGGCCGAGCCCTCTTTGCCGCCTTTTGTGTCGAAGAGTTAGGATCGTCCGAGGACCGCTGCCGCTTCGGTTTCCCCTTAGCCGCAGGTGCCCCGAACGCTCCTTTCCCCTCAACCTTGGCACAGCTCTTTGGTTGTGCGTTGCCCGGAGGCGGTTTGCCCGAAGGCGGTTTGCCCGAAGGCGGTTTGCCCGGAGGCTGTTTGCCCGAAGGCGGTTTGCCCGGAGGCAGTTCGCCCGAAGGCGGTTTGCCCGGAGGCAGTTTGCCCGAAGGCGGTTTGCCCGGAGGCTGTTTGCCCGAAGGCGGTTTGCCCGAAGGCAGTTTGCTGTCTGTGGACAGGTGCTTACCCATGGGCAAGACTTTAGCCTCAGCAGGTGGCGCCGATTGGAGCCTGGGGTCAGGAGTACTGACAGAAGGGGCCTGCATCGGCTCATCCGTTAAGGACTGGGTCCCAATTGAATTGGTTCCCACTTGAATAGGTGGGGAATCTGAGTCTAGACTCAGGTTCTCCATCGATGAGCTCAGGGTTGCCCCTTCCCTCGGGGTTGGATCGTCACGATCGAAGTTTAGTGGGTAGGATTTGTTTGGTCCAGGAAGTAGGGATCGGTTTTTAGGTGTTCCTACTCGCCATAACTCTGGCAAAGTTAGGGCACAAACTGATATTTAACGCTGCGATATTAGAGGTAGCATATCGGTGCCGAATGACTGACACGTTCGCATTTTCTGCACGGCAGAATCTATTTATTAATAACTAACGTACTAAAGTGCGGTTAATCGCTTTTACTGAGGTAAGAGCGTTAATTTTGAAGGAAGCGTCGTTTGACGGACAGCACATTGGCAATGCCTTGGGCCTTCAAATCCTCGGTAGTTCACTGACCGGAGTAGGTTTGTTCCAGACCACTAATAATAAGTGACGTTCAGACTGGAAAGTGTATGCGAGGAATTTCATCTTATTTTTCACGAGAATATTTTTTGCTGCGGTGTAGTCCTCTTTAGATTTGAGGAACATTTAGTGGTTGGTGTTTTCCAATTTCTTCACCGGGTCCTTGCTTATGGGTGTCGGGTACACATTTTTTAGGAATACTTGTTGGTATATATATATATATACATATACATATATATGTTGCTAGCCTTTGCTTATTATTCAGAATTTTGAGAGTTGAATTATGTGATTTTCCCCAAATATTTCTCGTTGTTAACTTGTGGGTATTCCACGAGTTGACATGGTCCCTATTTCGCCACCTCACTTTCTAGCCTGCGTTATCGTAAAAACGTATCATTAGCGTTCCTGTATGATTTTACCATTAGACTATCTACCACTGAAGATGCAGGATGTTAACTATCGGAATCCTGCTTGATCGCTCTCAAAAACTACCTGTAATAGGTTTTTGAAATAATAAAAAACTTGTTTTTTCTTTTTTGCTGGTTTAGATATATTTATTTTTGCAAATACCGATATTTCGGGAACCATTTGTACCCTTCATCAGTGCTAACAAGTCTGGTCCGCAGTAGGATTATTCGTTGTATTTACTTACATCTAGACATGTACATGTAGACTTACATCTAGATCCTGTAGAGGAATAAATATTTAATTACTTATTTGTCTATCCTGAAAGAAGAAGAGGTTTATTTAATTAGTTTTTTAATTAATGGTGAATATCGATTGCCTAGATCTGAATTGAACCTAGTGTCTACCGGCTGTTCGCTAATGAACAAGCGTTCGTAGGCGTCCAGCTGGTTAATTTTCCTTACCTGTTTTAACACTTTCAAATCATCGGCGCTTATTTTATGACCGCATTCCACCATATGTTTAGTCACCATAGATTTTGTAGACTTTCGGGAGTACTTGACAGCCAACTCTGCCTCCCTCATATACTCCCTAAATCTGGTAGCTACCAGTCTTTTCGTTTGTCCGATATACATCTTCGGACAATCTGAGCAGTCGATTTTATATATATGGCTCATCTCCTCTACCGTTTTTCGTTCCTTTTCCCTAGCCAGCTGGTAGATACAACTTGATCCTACCATTTGTATGTCGAACCTTTTCAATGTCTGTTTTATGTGCTTGGACAGATTTGAGAAGATGACACTTGATCTTTTTAGAGTGGTAGAGGTCGATTGTTGGAGTGTACAGTGTAATGAGATTACTGTGTGTGTGTGTGTATGTGTGTCTCCTGATCATCGTATATATGGTGGGGCTGGTGTATCCGTTCTTCCTTGCAATGTCCATAATGTAGAGTTGGTAGAAGAGAGGCGGTGGATCATCGTGCCATAATCATAATCATAATCATCTTCAACGTACGATAGGATTGGACGCACTACAGCGGTAAATGTCCAGAGAACCATCCTCGGCCGGAAACCCCACTTCTTTACAAAGGTTCTCTTGCGGCCATAGAAGGCTATACAGGTCTTCTTAACCCTCAGTTCTATGTTCAATCTCCAATTTAGCTTTGGATCCAGGATTACACCCAGATACTTTACATTGGAGGAAAAAACCAATTTTTGTTCATTCAGCCGTGGTAGGTGGAATTCAGGTAACCTTGGCTTGGTGGTGAATAGCAGTGGGTATATGTCCGCATCTTGCCGCTCACAGGCACACATTTCGCAACGCTCCTTCCATGATGCCGCTCATAATGGACGGAAACATCCCTGACACTAATATCACCAAGTCGTAAAATTTCGTCCATCATTATTAACCAGAGCACCGCAGAGATGACGCCACCCTGGGGGGTGCCTCAGTTCACAGCTCTGGTCAAGTGATTGCCTCCCACATCCGAGTGGATTATCCTGGTACGGAGGTTACGAGATATTGTCTGAAAGAAAAATTCTATCTGGCACTTCGTTAGACCGAATATCGGTTAGATCTAGAACTCTTCTGGCGATAATATCGTAATTCCAGGCTTTCGCTCAAAATAGGCTGCTAACACCACTACAGATCGAAATATCTGGCATTTTACCTTGAAAATCAAACCTCGTAGTACATCGTAGAGAGACTATTTTGGAGGATGACTTGTAATTATTTCAGCCGAATGACTAGAGATTTCTAATTTATTTTAACTGCTTTTAAACCTTCATGCCTTGATTAAAGCACTATTAACGTTCAGTACTACAGACATGCAGAGCTCATCGGATATTCTTTCATTTACAACGAAGTCGAAGTTCGTGTCCTTATTGGGGCGCTGATGCAGATCTTTCTGCTAAATGAATGGGAGGAGTGTGAGACTGTATTTCATTACGTACCATTGCCAACACATGTGTATTATTTGAATAACGAAAAATATTTAAAAAATTGACAAGTACGCCTAGGACGACCTCTTCACGAAACTCCTAACCATCAAACGGGTAATACCATATATTTCGTCTCCTGATTTTTATCTGAAAATAGGAGTCTTCGACACGACTGCACATAGAACGGTCACAATTTAGCTGAAATACCTCTAGCATTTTGAAAAGACTGAGGCTAGGACACTTTTTTGATTACCAATCAGAGAGCGCCAGGTATCACGCTCGATAGGCTTTGATGGCAGTATTCGATGCGTCCGTCCTCAACGCTAAAGTGGTATTCGACGACAAGAACGAGTTATCGTCACGTCGGCTAGTTTTATTTTGCTGCTACGAAATGCCGCTTCTACCTCGGGAGTCTAGATTGAGCGGCGGGAAATCCCTTGAGAGGCGATTCGCCATTTTCCGTCTGCTTTTGAGGCGAGGTGGAGCAGGCTGGTTCAGTGCCTGGACGATGTTTGAATAATACTCTGCTCTGCGAAATTGTTTCTTCCCGGCTTCGAGGCGAGTTCCGGCAAGCATGCGCGGGTGCCCTACGGTCAGAGGCCCGTTGTATGAATGGAGAGAAGAGGTCCTTGAACTCTTCTAGGTAGTGACGTCCAAGTTCTGTAGAAGATGTGGCAGCTTCCAAAAGGGTTTGGAGAAAAGAAACTTCCACGACGCCGTACGAGACAAGTTTGGTGTGGCTTCCGATTGATAACAGATATCAACAGGGCCATAGAGTCGAGGTCTACCGGAAAAACCGATAAGGGATGCGGCGTGCCGGCAGCGGTGACAGACTGTTCCGAGGAAACTTCTTCTTATCTTGGCTCTGTAGCGTGCCCCGTCCAAAGTCGTCATTTGGCATGCGGCGTTCTCAAAGAAAAATGGCCCGATGACTCCTTCAGCGTAAACAGCTCACCACGCAGTAACTTTAAGCGGGTGTAATGGCTCTTGGACAGATTTGAGAAGGTGACACTTGATCTTTTTAGAATGGTAGAGGTCGATTGTTGGAGTGTACAGTGTAGTGAGATTACTGCGTTTTAACCTTTGTGTGTGTCTCCTGATCATCGTATCTATGGTGGGGCTGATGTATCCGTTCTTCCTTGCAATGTCCATAATGTAGAGTTGGTAGAGGAGAGAGGCGGTGGATCATCGTGCCATAAGCTGCCATTTTATGCTGGTAGCTATGGAACGAAGTGGGCGGGATTATAAGCTGGGAGCTGGTGGGTTTCCTGAAAATAGAAATAGAAAATTGTCCGTTTTGACGTTTGATTAATATATCTAAGAAAGGTAATTGCTTGTAACTTCAATCTTATGAGTGAAGGTTATTTTAGGGTGTAGCGTGTTGATTTTATCCAGGATATTATGGTTGCTTGTGTCCGGGATCACTGTCAAAATGTCATCCATATATTTGACAATAATCCATCTTGCTCCATTTTCTCCTCCTGTGATGCCATAAAGATTTCACTTAGGATTGGGGAGAGAGGATTGTCACACCCGAGGTTGTCTTGAAGTATTTTCCCCTGCGTGTGAAATAATTTTCATTCATGCAGAGTGAAGCCAACCTCGCATATTGTTAGCCTTTCTCCTCCATTCTGGTGTCGAACCAAACCGTAGTAGTCACTCTTCAAATTTTGTTATTGCCTCTTTTAAAGGCGTACTGGGAAATAGAGCTTTGACATTAAATGACACTAGGCGTTCATTATCCGCAAAAGCCCCCACTACACTCAATCTTTCAATCAATTCTTTCGAATTTTTCACAGATTGTATCTCGTTGATAGACCCCAATTTTTGGTATTCCTCAACCAACCACTTCGAAATGTTGTAAGTTGGGGAGTTAGAATCTGCAATGATCTCCCTCATCTCATTGCCTGATTGTGTGTATTTTTGGTTAGCATCTAATTCTGGGTAAAGAGGGGTTTGGCATCTGCAACCGGGCTTTGTTATCAACCACTAGAGAGTATTCTTTTAGGGCCTTCTCAATTCGTTTTATGGATCCTGGTAGCTGGTCATTCCTCAATTCAAATTAGTTACCTCCAGTCAACTTTTCCGGAGCCCGGTACTGGAAAAACATATCCTTTCTCCTCTTTCGTATTTAGTGTATTTTTTCTGGATATCCTTCTCATTGAGCTGCAATTAGGTACAAGAACAGTCGCAAATTGTCTCATTTTACGTGCAGCTCTGCCCTCGTGATTGATAATATCGACTCGGGGTGATCATTTGATTACCTCGCTAGGTACTAACCGAGTGCGCGAATATTTCTATATTGTACTTGGAGATTTAATCCTGGTTCCTGCAAAAGTAACTCGTACAATGCAAGAAATATCAATTTGGTTTCTTTTGGCTTTGCATCTTTCCTAAACCCCGAATACTGTTCCACTAGAGAGCGTATGAATTCTAATATTATGAAAGTACTTCAATTGTCTTATAAATCTCATTGGGGTGTGGTGCATATGGATAGATCGATAAGTGAACATTTTTAGTCCTACCTTTATAGAAAGATATGGACGCTTCCTTCTCCATGAAGGAATCCAATATGGAATTCTGAAATTCATTCCTTCAACTATTCATAAAGAAGCCTCCAGTAATAAAGTAGCTTAGCACTCCTTAATAGCTCAATAGGTGTGCACATAGTATACGAGTATATTTTGTTCTTGATAGAAATTTCCTAAGGTCAATCAGTGAAGCACCTGATGCTAAATAGATTGAGCTTTTATTTGCTTGATAAGGAGTTCAGATGCCTATCAGTCAATTTACTGTATATATTTTCTCACTGTATATATTTTATTCATGCGTCTACTATACATATCATATATATAGTGTACATAGTTTAACATACTGAATTCGTTGCACAGCATGCATAATGCATTGCAACAGTCACAACCTTTAAAGTGCCATTTAATCCGAGTACAATGCAACTCCGCGATGCTATTAACATAATATGCTGGTCACAAGCCCTGGTAATGGAGGAGGGTTTGAGGCAACGTACTTTGTACTATCCTCAGTAAAACAAAAATAAAATGCTGAAATCAGGGAAAGAGATAAATAGATTATAGTAGGAGTTGTTCCACTATGCTAAATCCTACCTGATCTCTCTTGGTGACAGGTCCCGCGACAGGTCGACCAAGAAAATGCATACAATGTCGTTACGAACATGATGATCGGATTGAGTCACAAGCCTCGGAGAAATGCTAGGGCGTCCACCTCAGTCGACACGGCAGAACGAGTCCCGGTCCTGTCGAGAAATGGACAAGGGTTCTTGACGCATGGACGGCGTCAGGACGTGAGCAAGTTAGTCCGAACACAACGAACAAAACAAATACGTGTCTGCACGCTAAATGTTGGTACTCTAACTGGAAAGAATGAGGAACTCGCAAGAACCCTTCGGGAAAGGCGCATTGATATCTGCGCTCTGCAAGAAACCCGATGATCTGGTGTCAAAAGCTGCGACATTGAACGCGAACGCGGTAAAAATGGCTACAAACTTCTCTATTTTGGTAACCCACACACTCAATATGGTGTTGGCATTGCCATCTCAGAGGGTTTCCGTGATGCCATTAAAGAAGTGGAACGATTTGATGATCGGCTGATGAAGCTCACCATTATATCAGCTGATTGCACTATTCACTTTTTCATCGCGTACGTACCACAGGCAGGTCGACCTGATGCCGAGAAAGATGCCTTATGGCAACTTCTCGATGAAAAGACTTGTCACGTGCTTGCTGACGATTATATAATCATTGCTGGGGACCTTAATGGTCATGTGGGGGAAAAGGCAAACGGTAACAGGTGCCATGGGGAAAGGGATTCGGAGCGCACAATGAGGATGGCGAGCGTATAATTGATTCTGCGGATACCCATGACCTTGTACTTATGAATACATGGTTCATCAAGCGATGGTCTCATCTTCCTACATTTTATAGCGGGAACAGTAAAACGCAAATCGACTATATTCTCATAAAACGCCAACATTTTACCACCAAAGTCGTCCCCTATGAGACCATCGCACCTCGACATCGGCCGTTGATTGCCGTCCTGCGAATTAAGCCACCGATGAAACAGCGTGAGGAATGCACTGGCTCGCGGCGCATCAGATGGTGGCGATTTGGTGAAAAGAAAGAAGAAACGATCTCACTCATACGATTGCTGACCATTACGAATGTGGAAGAATCATGGAACCAAATGAAACCGCGATCCACAAAGCGGCATCTGCAACTCTGGGGGTCACCAAGCCGGGTAAGCGGCTTTGGAATGATGATGTTGAAATGAAGGTCCGTGAAAAGAAACGCCCCTACCGCTATCACCCGAGCGACCCATTTCAAAAATCTTTACGATAAACTGGACACTCGGGATGGTGAGAGAGATCTGTATCGACTTGCTAAAAGCCGTAATGAACGCACACAGGATATCGAACACTTCTGTTGCGTTAATGACAAAAACGGTACTTTGCTTACCAACTGTCGAGCCGACACGGATAGATGGCGAGAATACTTCGAGCAAATTTTAACTGAAGAATTTGCTCATCCTCCACTTCCACAATCATTGCCGACATTTGGAGCAGTTCCACCAGTCAGCGTAAATGAAGTCGAGGAGGCAATAAAACAAATGAATTCAGGGAAAGCAACAGAACCTGATGACATCGCATCTGAGCTCTAGAAAGCGAAGAGCTGGGACCCAACACCGTGGCTCAGTCAATTCTTTAACCGGGTTATTCAGGAAGGAAGAACACTATCTGACTGACAACAAAGTACCACTGTTCCAATATGGAAAAAGAAAGGTAGTCCAGCAGAGTGTTCAAATTACCGTCCGATCCGGTTACTTTCCCATACCATGAAGATTTTTGAATGCATTCTTGACAACCATATTCGCGAAATCGTTGAAATAACCGTTAATCAAGCCGGATTTGTCAAGAACTGCGGACCTACTGACGCAATACACGCTGCGCGGTTACTCATGGAAAAACATCGTGAGAAGCATCGCCCTCTTTACATTGCCTTTCTGGATCTAGAGAAAGCGTTTGACCGTGTACCACACGAACTCATCTGGTATGCTTTACGACAACATTTCGTGCCAGAAGAACTCGTGCGCGTCTCAAATCTAAAATTTACTGCAATGTCGTTCGTCCAGTTGCTCTCTATTGGTCTGAGTGTTGGCCGACTATAAAAGACAATGAACGGCGTCTTGCGGTAATGGAGACGAAAATGCTACGTTGGACTAGTGGCGTCACACGTTTAGATCACATCCGAAATGAGGATATCCGCGATCGTTATGGGGTTGCACCGATCGTGGAAAAGTTGCGAGAGAGGCGTCTTCGATGGTATGGTCACGCAATTCGTGCTAACGAGAATTCGCTTGCCAAGATTGGTCTGAACATCGAAGTCGATGGTAAACGACCAAAAGGCAGACCTAAACAACGGTGGCTTGATACACTAGATTGGGATTTGAAAGCCTCGAGATTGCACCCAGAACAGGCATTCGATAGAGCCAATTGGCAAAACCGATCACGACGAGCCAACCCCGCTTGTGAACGGGACAAAGCCTGAAGAAAAAAGAAGAATGTGAGTACAATGCACTCCTGCGAAACACTTTCTGATTTCGAAATAAATCGAAACTGCGGTTCATAATTTAATAGACAATTCAATCAAACTATCAATGGAACGGAGAACAATATAATTTTCAATTGACGGGTTACCCTTTTCATCTTCAATTGCTCCATTCGTGAATAATCTTGTTAATCAATCAAAACAAATTGAATTATAAAATGTTTCTTTTCACACTTTAACTCGGCATCTTGGGTATAATTTAATGAATTCAAATGGAAAAATACAGAATACTTCAAGAGCCTTGTAGGTAGGCTATCCAGATTGCATTCTGACTCTGACTCTGACTAGCAACACAAAGAAATCGTTGTCTCAATAAAGTTAAAATGCAAACACTTGATTTGATCGAGTTTTAATATCCAGTCACAAAGTTAATTAGGGAAATCATAAAAGTTCACTCTCCAGTCTAATGTGATGGATATTCTTAGATTGTCTACAACTTTCACTCAGGGCCTTGTGGGTAATCAATAATTAAGTGGTAACACTGAATGCTAAGACAGTTATAAATAGAAAGTATATGCTCAGAAAAATATCTTTGTTATCATATAAACACATACAATATATTATATATATATACTTTCCTAAAGCATATCTATCAGTTATCTCAGAGTGGACTTATTGTCCAAAGTTCTAGAGTTTGCTTGAACCTTATCTATCTTTCTGTACATATCTATCTTTCTAGCGAATCGCAATTCTTGCCCTAATTGGAGAACAATGTCCTGGCGATATCATGTCTATAGGCGACGCACAGATTACTCGCTTGTTGAATGATTGTTTGCTCTTATCACGACTTAGAGTTGGGACTTGAATATTGAATAATATAATAACTCAATGTGTATAATTTCTGATTATTTGACACACAATTAAATTAATCGAAAACATTTGATTAAATTAGTCTTTACAGCTGGATTGTTACTAATTTCGATCATTGCTTGGCTTTCTTGTTTTGCAAGTAGCAAAATAAAAAGCACCTCCCACCAGACCAAAAATAGAACCCTTGCCAAGATGCTATTATGACAGACCATACCTAACTAACATTTTTGTGTAGTGGTATCGACGGTAAAAATAAAAAAAAGGGTTTGTTTCCTTCATACTGGTAGAAGGTATGTGGTATGTAGACATCAGTTCCTCGACATTGGAAATCCCATGTACTCTTATATATTGCTACGCCATTACTCGTATTCTCGGCTGTTTCCAACAAACGTTCTTACTTCATTGCTTTCCTCATAGACAACGCTTTCAGACCTTAATGGTCACTATTCACTATTTGAAAAAATTCCTTAGTTCACTAATAGTCTGCAATCCATACTGTTGAATAACATTTATCTCTCCTTGCCTACTGGTATCCATGCTCGGAAGTTGCTCTGTTTCTTTCGCCATCCGACTTAATTCTTCTACTGGAATCCCATTTAAAAGAAAAGAAGACTAACATGCAGAACAAAAGTATCTCATCGGATGCTGCCTCCGCTTTGTCCTGAAAGCAGAGTGACCGAAGGTGGATACAGTTGTTTATCGCACCCTTATAAACATTTGAAAACACAATGTGAGTGCGAATTATAACGAAAGCCAAAATCGGCGTCAGTTTTTCATTTTTTTTAAACAAGTTGCTTGCATTACCCGAAAATCAAATAGATTCGGACTCAGCATTCCCTCAAACCTCAGACAAAAAAATTGCTTTGGCCAATCTTAAGCCCGAATACGAACAGGAAGCAGCGTCTAATGAGTTAGATCAAAGTGCTATCGTCTTTTCTTCTGCTGAAATGTGTTTCAGCTGTCTTGGAAACTTCCCGAGAGGCGTGCACTGCTTCCCCACTGTTCACTGCTATATGATTCTGAGAGGATCCACTTATCAGCAATCTTCATCATCATCATCATCAATGGCGCAACAACCGGTATCCGGTCTAGGCCTGCCTTAATAAGGAACTCCAGACATCCCGGTTTTGCGCCGAGGTCCACCAATTCGATATTCCTAAAAGCTGTCTGGCGTCCTGACGCCATCGCTCCATCTTAGGCAGGGTCTGCCTCGTCTTCTTTTTCTACCATAGATATTGCCCTTATAGACTTTCCGGGTGGGATCATCCTCATCCATACGGATTAAGTGACCCGCCCACCGTAACCTATTCAGCCGGATTTTATCCACAACCGGACGGTCATGGTATCGCTCATAGATTTCGTCATTGTGTAGGCTACGGAATCGTCCATCCTCATGTAGGGGGCCAACAATTCTTCGGAGGATTCTTCTCTCGAACGCGGTCAAGAGTTCGCAATTTTTCTTGCTAAGAACCCAGGTTTCCGAGGAATACATGAGGACTGACAAGATCATAGTCTTGTACAGTAAAAGCTTTGACCCTATGGTGAGACGTTTCGAGAGGAACAGTCTTTGTAAATTGAAATAGGCTGTGTTGGCTGACAACAACCGACATATCAGACGTGGCATGGAACATCGCGAAAGTGAACATCGGGAAGTTTGTCGAAACTCTGGGAACCGGTGGGGCCACGCTGGAGGTACTCCTGGGGGCGGTGGCGCCGCAGCTGACACTGTCGTAAATTCAGTTATGAACCTGATAACGACGGTCTGCGGAACCTCCATGCCCAGGAAGACATCGAGGCGCGGCAAACCTTCCATGTATTGGTCGACAGTGGAAATCGCAGAGCTCCGGAAGGAGTGTCACAGGCTCTGCCGCTTAACACAACGTCTAGGCGACCGGGAGGAGGCATGTACCATAACGATGGAGTCCAAATCAGCCAAAAGGAGACTCCGCAGCGCAATAAACAAGAGCAAAGCTCGCTACTGGCAAGATCTGGTCGACAAGCTGAATGGCGATCCGTGGGGACTCGGTTAGAAACTGGTAACCCGAAAAATCGGGGCTCTGCGGAAACCCTGTTCACTTAAAGCCGAGCAGATGGACCGCATTGTAAGGGCACTCCTCCCTGCGCAAGAGTTGGAACAGGAAGTCCTCTCTATGAAAAACAAGAAGGCACCAGGACCCGATGGTATTCCAGCAGAGGTATACAAACTGGAAACGGAAATTTATCTCCCCGGCAGTTTGGTTTTAGAGCAGGGAAATCGACAATTGATGCTGTCATGCAAGTCGTGGACGCCGTTCGACGAGCAGAGGGACATAGCTGCCAAACTCTACGGGTGGTGCTCCTCGTAACGCTTGACGTCAGAAACGCCTTCAATTCCGTAAGATGGAAAGACATTCTAGGCACACTAGACAATACCTTCAACGTGGCGAACTATCTCTTACGGATTTTGAGGGACTATCTGTGGAACCGCTCCCTGCTCTATGAAACACTAGAGGGTCAAAGGTGGATGGAGGTCACGTCGGGGGTAACACAGGGTTCCATCCTAGGGCCGGACCTATGACAGTCTGCTACCTATGACAGTCTGCTTAAACTCGACATGCCAGAAGAGTCGCGCCTGGTCGGCTACGCAGATGATGTCGCAGCGCTTGTTGCTGGACGCACTGTCGAACAGGCGCAAAGCGATCGAGTCAAAATCAGCGGTAAAGTACCTCAGGTTGACTCTTAACTCAAAGATGAGCTTTTCTGAGCAAATCAAAGCAGCAGCGAACAAGGTTGCATTTGAAGTTTCGGCATTAAGTAGGCTAATGGCAAACATTGGGGGTCCTAGTCTCCTGACGAGTTCAACGCAGTCTGTCCTGCTCTACGGCGCAGAGGTATGGGCTGATGCTCTTAACAAGGAGGCATATCGTAAACGCCTCGCGCAAGTACAGAGACGGGAAGCTTTACGGGTGGCGTCTGTGTACCGCACTGTCTCTGAACCGGCTTTGATGGTGATCGCGGGACTGATCCCCGTTGCCCTTCTTGCTAGGGAGCGTCACGCCATATACAAGCGCAAGGGAGATGAGCCAAGGGAGGTGGTTGTTCGCAAAGAACGGCAACACACTCTAGGCGAGTGGCAGCTCTCTTGGCAAAATGAAACTAGAGGCAGATGGACTGCGCGGCTCATCGGCAACTTAGGTGCGTGGCTGAATCGGAAGCATGGTGAGACTGACTATTTCCTTACCCAACAGAACAAGTGGGCATGGAAGTTTTCAGTCTTACCTGCACAAGATTGGAAAGGCGTGTTCTCCGGATTGTGTGTTTTGCAATGGAGTTGTGAACGACGCCCATTACACTTTTTTTTCTTGTGGAAGGTGGGATGGGGTTCGTCAGCAGCTCTATTTAAACACAGGGGATCTCTCTCCAGACAACATTGTCGAAGAGATGCTGAGGACTGCTGACAGGTGTTGCCCATTACGTTCGGACCCTTCTCGTTGCTAAGAAGATAGAACTCGACCGGTGGAGGAGCCGGATGGCAAGGGGTTCCCTGAACTGGCAGTTCCCTTCCTCCTCTCCCCTTTCGTTGGTGTAAGGAATTCCGTGATTTGAAGGCTCCGCAAGGCGGGAGAGTTCGGGGACTAGCCCGAAGTAATGTGACAAACGGTTCCAGGCTAGCTCTCTGACGATGGGGAGGTGTTTAGTTGGTAGTCCGACGACGCACCGAATCGGGAGTCCAACACCAACACTGCTGTCCACCTGCTATGGACAGCACCCTAGGAGAGCGTGGCAGTGACCTTAGGCGTAGGTCAGTAATTGACTGCTTAGTGAACTCATGGATCCTTAACTGCAGTGGAAGGAACTAAGCGGCTATCAAGGCTCTCAGGTCCAACCCGGTGAACACTAAACTAGTATAGGAACGTCCTAATAAATTAAATACGCTTGTTTAGCAAAATTTTGTGTAGATACTCTGGGTTCCATGCCATGGTGGATGGGAAGACAATGAGATAGTGAATGGCCAGGAAAGGGAAGAATAGCATTATATGGACCAGACCTTTCCTGCAGAATCGGGAAAGAGTTAATGGTAATGCTAATCTGAAGTACTTAGAAGTAGAAAACATCCTAAGTATATCGGTCCACATACTATGGTTAATAGGGATACAAAACCTATCAAAGAGGCACAATACATAGTTCCTTCAGAATGCAGTGCAACTTTCCTTGGAACCTTTATTATTAGAATTAAAATTAACGCGAAATATTCTTTTGAACCTTCACTTCTCTTAAATGATCCTAGAAGTGCCACGATCCATTTGCTAATTTTACGGTTCTTAAAGGAAACCTGACCATAGGGAGATGGACGAAGCTTGTGTGCCTTAAAAAATGAATGCGATATAAATCTCATTGACACATACAAATACTGGTTAGTGTAAACCTCTTATAATTTCCATAAACATAAATTATAAAAACACGGAGTTAACCAGATGAGAAATTAATAACCCAGATATTTCTCGTTTCAAATGAAAGGGAAAAGAGTCGGTTGCTGATAGGCCATTAGCGATTAGCTATTGAATAATATCGATTAGCGATTGAAACTGCTACACAAAGAAATTGATAATAGACCACAATGCATACTTTCACTTGCATTTGTATCTAACATTGCAATAGTGTGTTTCATTTTGAAGGTTTTCTTTGATATCTTTTTCTGTAGATTCGTAAATAGTATCTTTTTTTTTGTGAGCGATGGAATCCACAAAACATAACTCGTGAACAGCATTGCGCACCGTGTGGCAATGGCATACACTATGAATGACAATGACACTCATGCCATAAGTGGGTCCATAGTTTCAGATATGGAGAAACGAAGTTTAAATTATTTGTTGATTGAGGTGTTGAAACTGGAAGCACCTTATTGTCTTACGGTTATTAAGTGGTAAGCAGGATTAGGTTTGTAGTGATACTTGAGGTTGCACTTGGTGAGATACATCACTAAAATTAACACAAGTTAATTGAGAAAAGTCAAACGATTCTTTCTTCCGTTATCATGGAAATATTATATTTGTTTTTCAGAATGTGTTGCCAACCAGTAAGCGAATGACTTCGATTTACTGTGGTGCTGGTTTGATTGGTTGATACTTTTTTCTACCTTCTTTCTCTTTAGCCTTTGTCCGTTCACAAGCGGGGTCAATTCGTCGTGATCGGTTACGCCATTTTATTTTATCAAAGATCTGATCCAGATGTAGTCGTGAGGCTTTCACATCAACATCTAACGTATCAAGCCACCGTTGTTTCGGCCGGTCTTTCGGCCGCTTACCATCAACTTCGATGTTCAGACCAATCTTGACTCCTTTCTCGCAATTTTTCCACGATCGGTGCAACACCATATCTTTCGCGGATCTCGTCATTTCAGATGTGATTTGGGCGTGTCACGCCACTAGTCCAATGCAACATTGTCATCTCCATTACCGCAAGACGCCGTTCATTGTCTTTTATAGTCGGCTAACAGTTAGAACCATAGAGGGCGACAGAACAGACGACATTGCAGTAAATTTTAAATTTGACCAGTTGTGGAAAGCCATTTCATCCAGGTTGCCCTAATGCGTGAAGCAATTTCACAACGGAGTTCTCTATTGGCCCGAGCTATTTAAATTGCTCGATATGCATCTCCTTTCTCTTTGCTGATTAGTGTGAATTCGCCACATTCTAGTGACAAAGAAAAATGTTCCTCTACATGTAAGCATTGAATGCTCCGAGCAGTAGGTCCGATCGATGGTAGGACACCAGTTGATATACCTCTGCTGATTCACAGTTGGGATCTGGCGCTTTATTTTTTTTTTTTTCATAGAAGGGACTGCCTCTTCCAGCTGTTTCATGGCGAAAAGTGGAGAATCCTCGGCGCTTTCCACGCTGTTGTCTACCCGAACGGGATTCGCAGGGAATAATGACTACACAGTGCGGTTTATTGTTTCAGCATTAAATGTACAGGATTCCCTCAGAGCTTTGATTTTTCGGGCAGTCAGCTTGTGGAACCTTCTTTTAGCTGACCTGTACCCTATCATTGTGGCACATACTTTCTCCCGGTTGTTTAAACGTGGTGCCAAATGGCGGATCTTATCACATCTTATTACACGATTATACAGGGTGCGGCAGCATAACTTCCTTTTTTAAAATGCGCGCCACTCAGTTAGTTGATGTCATAGCGGAGCGCTACAAGAGGGGATACTGTAAAGTTTTGTCCCGACATGGTTCAGTCGCCATCATGCGTTGGAATAGTGAGGAGCGTGCCTTTGCCGTTGAGGTTTACTTTTCAAGCGGATGTTCGGTTATTGCAACACAGCGGCATTTCGGAATCGCTTTAATTTAGCCCCGTTGGCTCCCGTCCCAGACCGCAAATCAATTATTACATGGGTCACTACATTCAGACAAACTGCAAGTGCGACAAAAGGAAGAACTGGAGTCCCTCGGCCCGTTAGATCACCTGAGAACATTGAAGCAGTGAGAGCGTCAATGTTGCGATCGCCACGGCGTTCTGCGCGCAAACACGCATCTGCCCTTGGAATATCCGATCGTTCTGTGAGAAGAATTCTTCGTGATGATCTTCATTTTTATCCCAGGAACTTTCAGAACGTGACTTCAATTCTCGGATGAACGCGTGTCAGCTTCTTCTTCATGTCGGTCCCGAGGGTGCTATTGCTTTTTTTAGCGATGAAGCCCATTTTCTTTTGTGTGGGTCGGTTAACAAACCCTCGATAATTGCATCAAAAGCCTCTGCATTCACCCAAAGTCACAGTGTGGTGTGCAATTTCCTCAGCTGGAATTATTGGTCCCTGGTTTTTTGAGGAAAATGAGGTTACAGTGACAGTGAATTCGGACCAGTATGTAAACATGCTACAGAATTTTTTTTTCCACGGCTAGAAAATGTGGATTTGGAGGACACTTGGTTCCAACAAGACGGTGCAACAGCACACATTTCAAGAGCATCGATGGATGTTTTGAGGGAACACTTTCCAGAGTGCCTTATCTCAATTAGAGGCGATTTGGAATGGCCGGCACGCTCTCCCGATCTGTCCCCTTTTGTTTTTTATGGGGTTTTTTGAAATCCCGTGTTTATGTGAATCGTCCAAGAAGCCTACAAGATTTGAAGACCAACATCCAAGAAAAAATTGCCAACATAACACCTGCTATGCTAACAAGAGCCATGACAAACGCCAGAAATCGGTTTACGCAATGTATGGAGAATGGGGGACGTCACCTAACAGATTTGACCTTCAAAACAATGTAAATAAAAACTTTAGACATGTACCTACATTATAAAAAATAAATAAATATTTTCCGATGCATACAATAGTTTCCATTGAGTTTTGAAAAAAGGAAATTATGCTGCCGCACCCTGTACTTACAAAATAATGAAAAGGAACCTGATTTGTGATCTTGAGATCTGAGGGTATCAGCGTCTGAGAGCAAGTGTATAGCCTGTGATTTGATGATGACGAAAATGGGGGAAAAGCTGAAAAATCCCTTTTCGAGCATTTAAATGTTAATTTCTCGTTTAGTACTTACAAAATCCTGTAGCAAGTAAGAGTAGGAGTTCGGGTCAAATAACTGAACATTATTGACTTGAACTTGAATTCATCGACCAGCTTTGATTCCAAGGATGAGGAATTGAATATACAAGACTCTCTCATCGAGAGGCAATTAAGTTTACTAATGTTTTGCTTAGCTGGACTAAGTAGAACTATTTATCAACGTCCAAAATTATTGCTATTCAATATATTAGAGACAAAGCCGTAAGCTCAGGGACAAAAACTAAGGTCAGGCATCTTTATTTTTTCCTTTATTAAAAAACGCTTAGAATTTAGAAATTATAAAAAATTAGAATTAGCCAGAAACTTCTTTTTTTTCTAATTTTCGAGCTGGTATTGTAACATTATTGCGTGGTCCATGCAGTAGATAATATTTCAGACGAAGATTAAAAGTAAATCGGTAGCACATTTCACACCGGTAACAACCAGTATCAAAATAGGAAAAGAACAAACACTCATGAAGAAAAACATGGATAATTACACCTTTTGGAAAAAACAGAATATGATGTTTGTTTGTTTTAAAGCAAACTTACATTATTCCAGACATTGAAGGGAAATATTCAAATTGGCTGTAACACCATGGCATTACATATATTAGCAGCTATTAGCACTCTATCTAATCTAATCGAGTTCGAGTGGCAAATATTTTTAGTATTATTTTATTATTTGTTTTTAAATTAATTATTTAATATTATTAGCTTGCTCTGAACATCGAAGTCGAGGCGAAACGACCAGAAAGCTGACCGTTAGCTAGAAAACCTAGATGACCATTTTGAGAGCCTCTCGACTCCACCCGGGACAACCCTACAATCAAGAAGAGTGAGAAATCCGATCTAAACGTGCCGACCCCAACCACCGAAAAGGGTAAACACTAAGGAAGAAGATTTATCTTTTCCAATTTCCCTTTTGACATTTTCTCTCACATAGGATTCTATCTATTTATCAATCTAAAGTCAAAGGGGGCAAGATCCATGAAAAATCAATTTTTATCTTTAACAATATTTCCAAAATAATTTGAAAAAAAAAGCAAACGTTAAATGTTGCGTGTAAATAAGCTTGAAAAATGTTAAATGAAAGTTATATTTCCTGAAAAAAAAAATCGTTCCAAGTGGATAAAGTACTTTTTGAAAACAAACTTTCCAATTGTAGAACTAAAGTAAAGAAATAAAACACAAATTCCTTAGATTGTAACATTATATTTATGGCTTTTCATTCCTTTTTTATATTATTATATCTTTCTTTCCTTTTTGAATAAATTCAACGAAAATAAAAATAATTCTAGGATATCCTTAAAATTTATACAATTCTAAAAATAACATTTTCGGTACATTTCTTTCTTATTATGTGAATAGATTTTTTTTTTTACAATTTTAATGTTCCTTATAAATACTGTCGTAAATATAAACGAAAAAAATTAAAATAAACAAATAAAAAATCGTTAACTATATGCATTCAGCATAGTCAAAACTCTTCCCTCTATCTTTTTTCCACATTTCTTTACAAAAGTAAATGCATTTTTATCTCATTTGATGTTGATAGTTATCTCATCAGTAATTAAAATAATCAATATCTCTAGAAACTTGCAGTAGGTGAATAACATTTCAATAAAGTTTGTAACAAAATATGATCATATTGCTGTGTTGTGTATATAGTTTAGGTATAAATATTCCTGATTGACATTCTATTTGATTCTAAATTTGTGCTGTTCATTGTTCTTTTAAATTAGCAGGACCTTATTGACTTTTTTGGAGTTAGAATCCTGAACTCTGGTTTCAACTAAAAAATTAACAGTTTGTTCATGCAAACATATTTATGTAAATATTTTCTTATAGTGCTTCAAGTAAAATTTTTGTTAGCATTTTTCACCTTTGTGTAAATGAAAAGGTGATGAAAATAAAATTATCGTATAAATTACATCTAGTTCCATTTATACAACATTGTAAATTTGTAGATTTAAAATATATTTTCTTGGCATTTTTTTCAAGTATACATATATATGTAGTTTGTTTCAGATTTAACATTAAATATTCTTGTAATTTGTTCGTAGTGTTCATATAATTTGCATGTAAATCTCGAAATTATCAAGCACTTTTCGAAAGAACAGATACTATAGAGGCCAAAATATTTATCTTTTAAATTTTGGGTAGAGCAATTAATAATTTTGGTTGTATTGGAGTGAATAAGAAAAAGTGACAATTTTTAATTAAACAGTTTTCACTTATCAGAGACATGGAATGGTGTAGGGCTGCCGAAACACCTAATTCTGGTTTTATTTCTTTTTGTTAATTCAAAAACCATTTAGTATGAGATGCAGTTTAAATTCTCACATTCAATTGTTAATAAAAATAAATTCATAACTTCCATCTGTTTTACCTGTTCATGTTTTGACGAACAACCCAGAAACGAGTGGTGCATTCACTTGTGATTCTCAGAATAGGAAAGACATAAGCTGTATTTCTGTCTACGAAAGAAAACCCTCTCGAAGGTGAAACTTGTTGTGGATGGTTTAAAATTAGGTCAGAAGACAATGACATTGCAACATATAAAAAATTCTGCGAGGGGACAAGCATGTATCCACTTTTCTTGAAATGATAAAAGTCGAAAATAGAACTTGGAGCTTGTTGGGGAGGAAGCTTTCCACGCGGCGTGGCTAAACTAAATCAGAGTAAAAATAAATTCATGGACATTACACTTTCCTGTGTGAACCATTTAAATTTTTTCATCTTAGTTAAAATTGGATCAGTTAAGAAAGATGTATGAGCAGAAAATTCTGTTCGGCGATGGAGCTGTGATTAATACACTTGAGGAGGTTGGAATCATGTTGTGGGCAGTGAAAGCGTATCATTCGTCATGTCTTTTTTACATAACTCTCAAAATGCTCAGCTAATTAATCAAGAAATAAATAACGAAGAACAATAACGTAGCCTTGGTGGGCATAGTTTTTAGTTACCTGGCAAGTGCCCCAATTATTATCGTTTTATGTACTTCATATTCCTCTAGTAGAACCTGATATGACCCCCTCTAAAACTTGCAAACAACCCTCTAATGTGTTGCTGCAAACGGAATATTGAGGCCTCCAAATTACTAGGTAGCATTGAGTGTTAATGACCCAAATACTGTCCAAATTACAAAGCTATCAATGCCAGCAAGCGACAAAACAAGTTTGTAGACACTTTAAAGATATAAACAAGTTTAGTCGCAAATAAATGCGTCAGTATTGAAAGATAAAGAGCAGTAAATAATTCTGAAAACCATTACAGCTTTGCGTGGATAATTGCAATGCCACAGACTAAATAAGATAAAGGTTTTTTTTTTAAATATGAGGCAACCAAAAACCATCGATCTACCTGTGCCTGACCTTTTTATAGTCGATCTTTTTGCTGGTACGTTTCCCTCAGATCTCCGGGACTTATTTTGAAAATGATTCAACGCCTCAATTGGCAAACATGATTCGAATTTATAATAATGTTCGTATTCACAGCCATCCTTTGTTGAGGTCTTTTTCGGATGAACACATGTTTATTCCCAGATTTCAATAGGTCCAAAGTTCACTATTACCATTCACGATCACGACCAGCGATCTCTGGTTAAAGTTTTGGGTTCTTTCCGGAATTATATGAACAGTAAAGAGCTTCAAATTAAAAAAAGTATCTAAACGATCCCATTTGATAAGGCACCAGTTTTCGAGTAGAAGAATTGAGGTCATCAAAACCACTCTGTCTTCAGATGATTGATTCTGCTGGACGCAATGTGTGCCAAACAAAAATTTTCCATATGATCGTGTATATCTGTTTTACACTCCATGCACACAGATACAATTACGTAGTCTCTGTTTTTGAATAAAAAAACGCTCTTTTCGAAAAGATGAGAAAGTAAAATTTACTGGGTACTTGTATATGTGTAAACACAACCCAGACGAATGCTACGTGCTTGGGAGAATTACATGCAAAGTTTTCGAATTTAGAACGATTTACATATATACTCGCATTTATTCACACATTATTCCTTATCTTTAGTAAAAATAGAAGAAAAAAACCTACTTTCTGTACATATGCTTGAAAATTAGCTTTACAAATATTATAGGCATTCCAAAGCTTTTTATAAATGCTGGGGATGATAATTCATGCTCGGGGATAGTTGCTCTGTTTTGTTGTCAAAATAGCCACACATCTACTATTGATAGGATGAAGTACGACCTTAGATTTTACTAAATATTATTTTTATAAATATTTATATTTGTCTTTTAGCCAAACTTTAAATCACAGAATTTCAGGGAGCTCTTGTTTTCTAAGAAAGTATTTTCAAAATTAGCCACCCTGAATTTAGTCTCAACTGTAAGAGCCGAGCAAGCGTGGGACGAATTCACTTCAGTTATGTTGATGGATAGAGTTCGGATGAAAGGGCTGCCAAATTATCCGTCCCCAACCAATGTGAATTTTAGGGTCTCATTTTTTTGAGATCTTATTTCCAGCCAAAGTTTATGTATAACGAGATTTTCCATGATAAGTTCGCTCAAACCGTGTCGGAGAATCCTTTGGTGTATTGACTTCGCCAATAATAAACCTGATGACTTTCCTAATCTGACTTCCTGGTTGGTTTCTTCCAACAAAAGAACATGCCATGGATCCCCCATTACAAATCTCAGTACAAGCGCCGTTGCTTTCTCTGAACTTCGGTGTAGATACCTTACCGAAAATACTACCGAAAGAGAGCTGCATACGTTATTGAGCAATCAACTTCCCAGAGAACTAACAATATTGATTGAGTGCAACCTTGACGATTAGCTTCAAAGCTAACAACAAAACTGACAAAAAGTCTAGAGTATAATGAAAACAGTGTCTTCCACGGCAGACAGTAGATCAGTTGACTAATCTAACTTGAATGACTCACCAGAGGAATACCTCAGCGGAAAGAGAAGCAAAACTCGGTCAAAGTCCGATGTTGAGAAACGTAGATTTGCATGACTTTGCGATTGGTGTCTCTGGTTTGTTTACATGGTGCTTCATATGTGTGGGTTGACCAGAGTGGATGGTATTTAGAAAACAGAGAAACCAGAACTTCTACAATAATTGCTGCGGAAAGCAGGATTTAGGTACAAAAATTCCGTATTTCATCCTACCCTACGTCATCTTGATAATTATTTGTGGAAAGTAGGATTTAGAGTGAAAGAATGCGTATTTAATGCTATCATAGTTTTTCTCGTACTACGACGCCTATTGGTGTCCCGTTTTCAGACCCAGCATTTACAAAAACCCTTGCTAATATCATTCCCAAATATGTAATATAACAGTCGGAATCAAGTTTTTTAAGCACTTATCTCTATGACAAAAATCAAGTTATAGCTTTACCAAATTAATCCTGAACAAATTGAAAAAAAAGGACCCCAAATATCTTCTATACGTATTATGAATTTTGAATATTTTTAATCCTGATATTGGTGAATTTTGACTTTTCTTACACTTAATTGTATATTTCCATAAAAAAAAAAATAGTTAATCACTTACTCTACCAAGCAAGTCCTGAGCAATGCATTACATACACTGTATGGATCACAGTTGGAGCTAGGTCGTCGATCTTCCAAATATCCTTTCTTAGCATCGGCAACACCACGTGGAATACGCACACTTACACCACGATCAGCAATACCCCATGAGAATTCACTGATAGAGGATGTTTCGAGTCTGCCGACAAGTCGACGAATATTATCCTTACCTTCCTTCGGGTCATAAGCGCGAATGTGTTTCTCTTGTTGTTTCGAGAGCTTCTCAATTGCCGCCTTAATAGCTTCAATGCCATTCTCGGCACGCATGGCTTTCGTGGAGAAGTTGGTATGCGCACCTGCACCGTTCCACTGACCTACCACAGGTTTGGGGTCGAATGTAACTACCACACCGAAATCTTCAGCGATACGATGCAAGATGTAACGTGACACCCAGAGGTCATCCGCAACTTTCATGCCGAGTGAAGGACCGACTTGGTATTCCCACTGAGCGGGCATTACCTCTGCATTGGTTCCAGCAAAGTCGATTCCAGCGTAAAGGCAAGCAATTCCATGAGCTTCCACTAAATCACGTCCAACAACCCTGTCTGCTCCTACACCACAGTAGTAAGGTCCTTGTGGTGCTGGGAAACCGCTCGACGGCCAGCCCAAAGGTCTACCATCCATATCAAGGAGTGTGTACTCCTGTTCGATTCCGAACCAGGGTTCGTGGCTTTCCAAAACTTTGTCCACAGCTTCTTGCATGTCACACCTATGGTTTGTTGGTGTAGGCTTGCCATCAGCTTGATATGTATCACACATTACAATCACATCGTTCTTGCCGGGCTTGAAGGGATCCCGATAAATTGCGCGAGGAATCAAAAGTGTATCTGAGTTACCGCCAGTCGCTTGATATGTCGAGCTTCCGTCGTACTGCCACTTTGGAAGGTCTGATGGCTTCTTTGGCACAGAGTCTAGCACTCGATCCTTTAACCTAATTCCTTCGCCAGTCCCATCAATCCAGAGATATGTGGCTTGAATCTTGTCGTGAGGAATATCGAGCTTCTTGTATCGATTCAGGATGCTCTTGTCCAGATATGCATTCGGTGAGTTCTCCAGCACTTTATGATGTACCTGTGAAGTGCTTATGTTTCGGCTGGCTGTGATGGAAGCCAATCCTCCCATTTCGTTGCGGAGCAAAAGTCCTACGCATCGCAAAGCCATTTTTATGCTGGGTATGTATCGAGTGTTTGTCGAAAAAATTAGGAGGAAAGAGTATCACTTAGCAAACGACGTCACACGACTTTCACAGAATTCCCTTTTTCTCCATGCACTTCACTAGAAGTCACCCAAAATCACAAGGGAGGCGGCAGGAATGCTGTTGCCACAGTAACACTTTCACTTTCAGTTCAATTTAGGATGAAATTGTTTGAATTTTCGTTACGCTCTATCTTCACTAAGTTTAAAATTTCTCTCTGATTCAAAATGTTAAAAAAACACTTCTGAGGAAATATTAATTGAATTCGGACTGAAAATCCTTGCGTGTGTCCACTCGGAACACAAGAGCTCAACTCCTCGATGTTGCTGCGTTCAAATTTTTCTTCGACCAAAATCCACCAGCTACTATCATAGTACAGCCCCCACATGCCGCACCGTAAAAGTTGTGTGCACGACCACATGCATGATAGCATACTAACACACTTAAGTATGCACTTCGGACTCGCTTGCAAACCACCGATGCTAGCACCGGAGAAAGCTGTTTTGCTGTGAGATAAGGACACTTCGCCTCTTTATCCCCACCCACTCGAAACAACTCATCACCACCCACTCCGCAAGCCCCGCTCGAATAACCGCTTTTGATAGCAGTGAAATCAGTGAATTCACATCTTTTCCTCTACGGCGAAGTGCATAAGAGGTGCGGGCTGGGAACAGCTTCTAAGAACTCCACGCGATACAGATGCAACTAGAACAGCTGATTGGGCTGCAATTCCCCTCCCCATGCGTTCTGCTAGCTCAGCAGAAAATGTCGCTACTACAAACGCAATCCACCGCGTTTGTTCTCACGCTGATAACAAAGAAGATGGCGAGGAGGCAATTGAACAAGTGCATGCGCAGAGAAAGCGCAGGAAGAAATGCCGTGAAATTGCTCGAAACTTTCACAAGTGCTATCCGAGCCAGCCGCAGTACACAGGGAGCAGTGCTGCGCCTGGTCAAGGTCGAATAGAGTACATCGGCGTGGCGTTGCTATAGAACCCGATCCGCCCGCCAAAAGTAATGTAGAGCGTGCGTGAAAGGTGGCGCGTTGGACGTGCTCCCCCCGAGCCTCCTCGTCCACACCTGAAAACCGCATCTGGGATAGTGGCGAGCATGCAACCGATGCGTGAACTCCCCTATGCCAACTCAGCCGCCCGCCTTTCAAGTCCAAAGACCAACTTGGCCGCTCTTCTTGCACGCGGAAAACTCGCCGAACCAGAACGGAGCCAAGACGGAAAAGCCGCGGCCCCAAACAAGAAGCAGCTGATCAGCTTTCCGTCGCGTGGCCACACATTCTTATTTACAGTTGGAAGTTGGGCTTCTTATCAAACCGCTTTTCTTGTATTCTTCCTATTCACCTTTGGGGAGCAGACAACATGTTAGCCCCCCACTAGCTAACGCACACATATGGAGCCATGTTATATCTTAAATAGCTTTTAGTATCAGATATTCCTCTCAATAGATGCAGAGAGGAAAAGCTTTTTACAGTTGGTCGTTCAACCCGAAACAGCTGGTGCTAGCAAAGAAAGTTTCTGTTACGAAAAGGGCTATGGCTAGCACTGGGATTCCAATCTTCTACTGAATTGGTTGTGCTCCATTAGCAATTTGTTCACTGGAAAGAAACTCCCCCAATCAAATTGAATCGATGAGCGGAAAAACCGTATAACTCCGATGGCCGATTTGGCAATCAAGTGAAATTAGTTGCGATTTTGCTGCATTAAACCATCACCAGTTGACGCTGTTAATGTCAGATAATGAAGTATAGATGCAGTTGTTACATTTAATCAAGGAGTCATTTCAGTTTTGACCATCGTTATGATAACAGTGAATAAAAAGGAAAAAAGGATGGAAAAGAGCCAAGAACGTATACTTTTTCTGTATGAGTTCAAACTTGGTCATAAAGTAACGGAGGCGATTAGAAACGTTAACAGCGCATTTGGAGCTGATTCGGTAAGCGAACGAACCACACGGCGGTGGTTCGAAAAATTCGGGTCAGGTGACGTAAACCATCAAAGTAAGCCACGTGCACATTCAAGATCATCGATTGATAACGACGAGCTGCGTTTGCTAGTCGAATCCGACAAACGTCACTCTGTGAGAGACATTGCAGAGAAGCTGGGCGTACACTATTCGACAGTTTCCCGGCACTTGCAACAACTTGGAAAGGTGAAAAAGCTCGACAAATGGGTTTCGCATGCCCTTACGGAGCAAAACATGGCACTTCGAATGGAAATTTGCAGTTCTTTACTCTCCTGCAACAGAAGCGATCCCTTTTTGCACAGAATAGTGACATGTGATGAAAAATGGATATTATACGACAATCGTCGCCGATCAGCGCATTGGCTAGATGCTGATGAACCACCGAAGCATATGCCGAAACCGAGTCTCCATCCGACGAAAATAATGAGGACTCTTTGGTAGTCTACAGCTGGACTTGTCCACTATTCTTTTTTGGCACCTGGCAAAACTATAAATGCACAGAAATACTGTGCCCAACTCGAGGAAAAGCACCAAAAATTGAGTATATAACGGCCGAGATTAGTCAACAAAGATGGTGTGATACTTCTTAACGACAATGCACGACCCATGTATACAGAACAACGGATCAAAAGTTGAACGAATTGCAGTTTGAGACTCTGCTTCATTCACCATATTCACCGGACCTTTCGCCAACCGACTACCACTTTTTTAAGCATTTGGATCATTTTTGGCGGAAGAACAATTTAGGAACGAAGAGGCTGTCAAAATTGCCTTCGACGAATTTATCAGCACCCGACAGTTGGACTTCTATGAAACTGGCATACATGCTCTTCAATCTCGTTGGGAGAAGTGTTTTAAATCGACTGGCACTTATTTTGATTAAATAAATAAATTCGGGCGGCACAGATCGTTACCTCACTCCCACTGTGGGCGAACTCTGGGAAATCGCGACCAGTTTCGATGCCTTCATCCTCGGCGGTGACCTCAACGCGAGGCACGTATCTTTAGGCGACTCAGTTAACAATGAAAACGGCAAAGCACCCTTCGATTGGTTCCAGTCAGGCCCATTCCTTAGTGCGGACATCATTAACGCGGGAGCGCCATCCTTTCCACGTGGGTCTTCTTTCCTAGACGGCTTTATAGTCTCGTCCAATCTCACAGCATGTGTCACTAGCTGCTCCTCATTAGCAGCCCACTTGGACCATCATACTCAGGAGTCCCTCAGGGATCTATTCTAGGCCCCAAACTTTTTAACATCTTTCTCCACGATATTCCCCTCCCTTCCGTAGACATATGTTATCCCCCACGACAATGGCAGCTCAGGCAGCTCTTCTCCCGCCCTTTTCGCCCCAAAGACAATGGTCCTCCTGCGTCAGGAGGGATCCTCTTCGCTGATGACACCATCCTATATGCGAGTAGTCTCAGGCCCTCAATAGCCTCCCTCTTTTTCAATCTCCTAACCAATAGGGCCATCGCTTATATCAACGGGTAGGCCCTCACCGTTAATTCCCTTAAGGCTGAGGTTATTTGCTTCACAAACCCCACTGGGCAGTGCCACTGGCGCACAGTGCCAGAAAGCTAAAAACCTGCATTTACGCATTGCCAACCACACACTCAAGCCGAAATCCCTGGGAATCTCTCTCAACAACAAACTCAATTCCAACCCTCACGTCAGATCTGCTATTGCCAATGCCTCTAAGGCCTCAGTAGCCTTAAAAAACCTCCTCTCATCCCCTCGCCCTGTTCCCTGCCACCAAAACCCTTTTATACAAAACTCTTATTCGTCCAATCCTGACCTACGGTTTCCCAGCATAGGCTACCATGTCACCGAACGTAGCAGAAGCCCTCCAACGCTTTGAAAGGACGATACTCAGGAAATGCACGGCCAAATACAGAAGGCCAAATCTAAAATTTCACCAAAAACTCTCTTCTGTTCGACCTTTCCGGGATTTGTCCCATAATTTCGCACATGATCAAGTTGTCGCGCGTCAGACTGAAAAAGTGGCTGTCCTATCCTAACCCGCTGAAATCTCGCTAAACGCAATGCATTGTTACGCGAGCAAAGGTACTATGTGTCAGGGCTAGCTCTCCTCTCGGACAGTAATTCTCCTCTCAACCATCACGCCTCCCCTCCCTCCTTTTATCGAAGCTCCCCCCCGGACTTTCACAGAGGCTAACCGCGTAAGTCCAATGTTCCGGCAGTCAATCCCCGCGCAAGTGTAGATCACCTTTCATTATTTTTCTTTACTTACTCCAGATTAAGATAATAGACATTAATTAGCCTGTACAATATGTAATATCTGCAAGCATTAACTTCTTCCCTAAATTAATGTCCCTTCTTCTACCAATTAGGCCCGCAATCCCACAGTCCTCTTCATCCCTCCCGCCTTGGGCCACTGTCCTTGCACAGGTCCAAATCGCGTAAAAGGTAGCCCTTTCTCAGAATGATACCACCAATGAGAAAGGACTGCGCTTTACTCCAATTCCGTCGATCAATCCTGTCCACCGGTTCCTAAAAATTGCCTTTTTTCTATTTTGTGAAAAATCTAGTCCTCCGATAAAACTAGTTGAAATGTAACCTGGTTTAGAACTGTCATAGATTAACTGACAATAATTTTCTGGTAGATAAATTCGATCATGTCTTCTTATGATTCGTTTAACATTTCTGAAGGCTCTATCGCATAGCAGGAAGGGGTGACCACGAACTGGGAGATATTGAAAAATTTTGCGGGAGCAACCGCTTTGTACCAGATATAAGATAAATCTTAATACTGTATGATTATGGTTCTGTCCCGGACAACCATCCGAAAAAAATTTGTTCCTGTATCTCAGGAAGCATTGTTTTATTTAAGTAATCATAAATAAAGCTACAAACTTCATTCGGACCTTTCAAAGCTTGTCCTTTGTGATATGTGTAGAAATGGCCAGTATCACTCTCCAAGTCATGAATCTTGAACCCAAAGAGCCATAACTGTCGATAGTAAAACATTTCCTGAACAGTTATTACCGGAAGCGGCAGGGAAAAATAGGAGTGAGGTCATGGTCGTCAGACCTCAAATTAATGAAGTATGATGCGACGTGGGGGAGGAAGATGCAAATATTAACTTAAAGAAACGTTAGAGCGAGCGTGGAATACCTGAGGAATAATATGAAAATGTCGTTGAATTTTTCTACGCTAGCGCTTTCAAAAATCTATTTCACGAAGATCCGTGCAGTACTTTGATAACTAAAACGATTTTAGTGAATCGCTGTGCGACCGCCTGCATTGTCCAAAAACACACTCTGCCCTCCTCCTTTGCGCTATTTGCCTTCATCATCATCATCAACGGCGCAACAACCGGTATCCGGTCTAGGCCTGCCTTAATAAGGAACTCCAAACATCCCGATTTTGCGCCGAGGTCCACCAATTCGATATCCCTAAAAGCTGGCTGGCGTCCTGACCTACGCCATCGCTCCATCTTAGGCAGGGTCTGCCTCGTCTTCTTTTTCTACCATAGATATTGCCCTTATAGACTTTCCGGGCGGGATCATGCTCATCCATACGGATTAAGTGACCCACCCACCGTAACCTATTGAGCCGGATTTTATCCACAACCGGACGGTCATGGTATCGCTCATAGATTTTGTCATTGTGTAGGCTACGGAATCGTCCATCCTCATGTAGGGGGCCAAAAAATTCTTCGGAGGATTCTTCTCTCGAACGCGGCCAAGAGTTCGCAATTTTTCTTGCTAAGAACCCAAGTTTCCGAGGAATACATGAGGACTGGCAAGATCGTTGTCTTGTACAGTAAGAGCTTTGACCCTATGGTGAGACGTTTCGAGCGGAACAGTCTTTGTAAGCTGAAATAGGCTCTGTTGACTGACAACAACCGTGCGCGGATTTTATCATCGTAGCTGTTATCGGTTGTGATTTTCGACCCTAGATAGGAGAAGTTGTCAACGGTCTCAAAGTTGTATTCTCCTATCCTTATCCTTCTTAGTGTTTGACCAGTGCGGTTTGATGTTGTTGGTTGATTCGTCTTCGGTGCTGACGTTGCCACCATATATTTTGTCTTGCCTTCATTGACGTGCAGCCCAAGATCTCGCGCCAATTGCCGCCTGCTCGATCTGTTGGCGGGACCTCCAACTCGCCGATATTGTGGTTATTCAGTAGCTCATCAAAGTACTCAACCCATCGCTCCAATATGCCCATTCTGTCGGAAATCAGATTTCCCTCTTTGTCTCGGCAGGATGAGCATCGAGGTGTATAAGGCTTCATCCTACTGACTTGTTGGTAAAACTTCCACGCCTGGTGCGATTGCTCCCTGTACTTTTCTAGTTCATAGACTTGTTGGTTCTCCTAAGCTTCCTTTTTCCGTCTGTGAAGTCGCTTCTCCGCTCGACGGAGTTCGTGATAAGTCTCTGCGCGTGCCCGCGTTCTTTGAGAATGCAACATTACTCGGTATGCGGCATTCTTCCATTCCGTTGCTAGCTTGCATTCATCGTCAAACCAGCCGTTCCGACTCCTTCTGCGGCTGGGGCCAAGTATGTTTGTGGCCGTATCCAAGATAACGTTCTTCAGGTGATTGTGAAGATCATTTGTTGATGTTTCATCTCCAGGTCCTCTGTTGACTGCGGTTATTGCGGCATCCATTTCCCTCTTATAGGTGTCGCGTAGGGTTGTGTTGTGGATGGGTTCAGCGTTAACACTCACCTGATTGTTAGAGGGGTTTGTAGGTGGTATTGTTATTCGAGCTCGGAGCACCATGCCAACGAGATAGTGATCCGAGTCTATATTGGCCCCCCTATATGTTGTGACATTGATCAAGGCTGAGAGATGGCGGCGTTCGATCAACACGTGGTCAATTTGGTTGAAAGTGGTCCCGTCTGGAGAGGCCCACGTATGTTTGTGGACCGCTTTCCGCGCAAACCAAGTACTTCCAACAACCATTTCGTATGACCCCGCTAATTGAATAGTCCGCAGTCCGTTATCATTTGTATTTTCGTGTAAGCTATGGGAGCCAACGTATCGCCTGAATACGGGCTCCTTCCCTACTTGGCTGTTAAAATCCCCAAGTATGATTTTGATATCATATCTGGGACAGGCTTCGAGGGTTCTTTCTACTGCCTCGTAGAAGGTATCCTTCTTCGACTCTGTAGTCTTCTCTGTTTATGAGGCTTATATTTCTAAACTTGCCTCGCAAGCGCAGAGTGCATAGCCGTTCGCTTATGTTTTCAAGCTGACTAAGAAACTGGATGACCGCTATAATATATGGTGTAGTGGCTCTTCTGCAAGAAACCGGTCCCTGTCCATCGCATCTCTTGTAACGCTGTTACATCAGCCCTATATTGGGACAGGGTATCGGCTAGCTGCTTATCAGCTTCATCTCTGTACAGAGAGCGCACGTTCCATGAGAAAATGCGCAAATCGTTATTCTGTTGTCGTTGCCGGGTCCGTCGTTTTAAAATCCGTCCTGTCCGAGGCTCCTGTTGTGGCTTCGTAACAAGTTGTTTTCCATGTAGGGTTGTCAGCCCTACCCAACCCCCAAATCTGGAGGACCAGTTGGTACAATTTGTCCCGTTTTTAGGCGCGGGAGAATCGCCTTCATCCTTCTCCGTCTGCAGCTTTTCGTTAAGAAAGAGCTCCCAGCGGTCATCACGTGGAGGGGGAGATAGGGTTTGGTAGTAGAGCTGTTGGTGTTGGTTCAGCAGGTATTTCTCAGGTTTTATGCTCCATCGTGGGTACCAATCCACGTTTCGCCCTGGGACCTATGCTACCCTTTGACCACATTATATTTCAACTATATTTGATGAATTTCCTAAAAATTCCCCCACTTTCAACTATCTTGAGGGTGCGGTGGCGTGTGGTGCCCAATTCCAATATGGAAAAAAAATGCCAAGACTATTTATAAAAATATAGCAATGTTAGCAAATTGGATTATTGAAATTACAATTTACTGGTTTCCATAAATAAACTGATAAACATTGTATGGAAATATGCACTGAGTACGTGGTCCAATAAATGTGCATAACCTCGCTGAATCTACGTATATCCTATTTCTGTACGCACATAGAGTTTAAAGGCTTGATTCTTTGAATTTTGTCGGGAAACGTCTTTTCCCAGAGTTTTCATCTATCTTTGGAGGGCCTCAACAGATAAATAAGGCATAATCTACGCAGAACGTGGTAACATTTTTAATGATGCTTTCTACAACATAAATAGAAAGACGTGAGAGGAATTCAAGGATATATGTTACCTTCCAGAATCCGATTATGAAGAACATATGCTAGAATATCAGATATATATCCACAATGAAGAGGAATGGGAGTTTGCTTGGCTATTCTGTCTGTCACAGACTCTGCACTCGCTTGCACGTACAACCCTTAGTCAGGTTCTCGTTGGAAACGGGGGTAAAGTCAAAGGAATAGTGTAACACAAATTATATTAATTTTTTTCTCAATGAAATTATTATTTTAAAGATATCCCAATATAGTTTGAATTTTTTTTCTTCTTTGTAAAATTAATTACCACTTTTGTCCCTCTGTTACTTTTTAGGATTCTAATTACCCTTCGAGACCTGGTAGTTTCGCCAGATTGCTTGGATTATTAATAGCTTCATTATAGTCTTTTACTTTTAGGTACTTTTCAATTGACATTTTTATTTTAGATGGTAATGTAAGTTTAATTTAAAGTCATTAAAATGGGTTCACAGGGAGTTACATTTTATGGAATGGTGTCTTCAACTTTTTAGAAATTAATTCAGTTTCTCCTCTTAATTTAATAGGGTTCATTAGAGGCTAAAATATATTACTCTGCCATTTTTTTAGATGGAAATACGGAAAAATAAAATTTTTTTTCCTATACTGTTAATAAACCAATCAAAAACTAATTTACTATGATATATTTTTGTGGATACACCCTATTTGTCTGTTTTAACCAGGTAAAGAAAAATATTTTCTATTATGAACTAATTTTGAAAATAGTGATGGCCAGGTCAAAAATTCGAAAAGTTAAGGGGGTCATCCCGTGTGAAGGTCGTTTTTTTCCTCTTTTTTAGAATTTTTTTGTGAAGAACTGAATAAAGATAGGAATACGAATTTTTCACCATAAATTTAATAATATCTTGAGCATGCGTAGTAATTTTTCCAGCACGATAGCATTGTTAATTATTGAACTACTGAGCAATAAGCACCAGCACTCATCCCCAAAAAAAGGTGTTTTTCTGTTGCCACGCTAGAGGGAGCCGCGATCATCTTAAAGAAAAAAGTAAACGGCATTTTAACATCAAAACTTAACTACATTCCGCAAACTAAGATTATTCAAAAATATTAAAAACTAAATTTTTGGCGTCGTGTTAAACTTTTTTTTTGTGAATTTTGGTGTTTTTTTAAGGCTTCTTTATTGAGTAAAAAAAAACGACTGAATGAATCGCAATTATCCTAGTTTGCGGACCGTAGAAATATGTTCTGAATAAGTCGTGAAAATTTCAAAGAAATCTATCCAAATTTTGGACTATGGTGGCAGCAGATTTTCAATATGCAGTTTCGAGAAAAACGCATTTAAAAAGTAGAATGTGATTTTTAGCCATCAAATCTTAACTGATCATTAATCTGCTATACCTAGTCCATAAACCTCAGGTTTCTTGAAGAAACACATGTACAGCCTTGGCTTCAATTCTTGTCCTTTTAGTGAAGTCACTCGAACGTCATTCGGACCGATAAATACGGGTTTTATTACGCCGATCGACATAAATCTGGCGTGTGACTTATTACATGTTTAACACAATAATTTCCGAAGGACCCCGAATATCAAAAAATCACTTTACCCATATATTCTACACTATATCTAGATATAATTGATGCCAGAAAAAAAAATTCGATTCCTCGGTTCCGACACACGAGATGACCCCCTTAAAGCATCAGCTTCTGTGCCTGGTCAGCTACAATTCCAACATTACTAAATAAAGCTTTCATCAGTGTTTTATGTATATTACCTAAGCCGCCAAATTAGATCCCTACAAATCTTTTGAATGACGTAGCCAATTCGATCTGTAAATCTGTGATTAAATCCCATTGAGCCTTAAGCGTTTGTCTACGTCCGACTTCTTCTTTCGTCCGTTAATTTCTTTGAAGGAGTTCTTTTTGAGACTTCTTCACAACTTCTGTTTGTTTCCTCTCCATCGTAGCCCTAAGCCTCTTATAAAGTCGACCTGTTCGTAGTGGGGTTGCCTGCTGGGGATCGGTCACTTCTTAAGTCAAGCAGAAATGTACCTTTCAGTGACTCATTAACTTATCCGGGTGACCTTTCTACAATCATACCCCTCAGGAATATATGGCTCTCGGTCGTTGCAGAATACACGTTCTCGTCAGAAATCCTAGTCCATCTTGGCAGCCCACGTTGAAGTCTGTAAGGGGGGACTCCGATTCCGTAGAAATTTCCTATTGGTTAGTCAGGGTGTGGTGTTTAATTAACGTGTCAAACGACTTTCACAAGGTTCTAGCGCAACTCGATTTGTTTGGTCGCTGGCCACGGTGATTTCAAAATGGTTCGCTGATTGTCCACCAGCTACTTTTCTTTGCATTCTGTAGGTATTTTCGGTTTCCTAGTTTTCCTGTCTACCTTCACTGTAACATCCTGATACTTCTTGAGCTGCTGTGGATGTTACCGTCAGTCACCGTAACATGTGAACTGAATCTCCAAACAGAAGTGAAGTCATCTTGGTCATAAAAGCATTTCAGCTGGCCGCAGAATTTGACGTCTGTTCAGCCCCTGCAGAGTTGTTGTTTACATTTATCCGTAGATCCCCAAAAAGCACCCGCCTTGATTGTGACAATTAGTGAATTTTTCATGGACTCTCTGCCTTCATGAAGATAGTAACGAAAATTGCCCTAAAAAGGATCAAATAACGCGTCCAAAGCGTCATCGACAGAGAGGAGGTTGGCTTTCACTCTGGATCAGCCTGTTCTTCATTGATTTTGAAAAGGCTTTGGACGGTGTGAAGCGGAAGGATGTATCTGTATGTTCTACGCAGACAAAGTATTTTGGAAAAAACTTATAGTTGTTATCATGGCGACATATCACGGTGAAAAATGTTGCGTGCTGCATTGAGGAACTTAAGGTTCAAAGTGTAGTCCACCAGGGTTGCATTCTGCCACCGATGCTTTCTATTTTTGTTATAAGGAATGTCCTTCAAACTATCTTGTAAAGCAGACTTGCTGATTGAAAGACTAAAGTAGCAGTGAATAGGTGACACTTTAAAAAAGAGTGACAACTCCATTGCAGACTGACCGAAGAGTGAGTTGCTTGTTACGAAAGGAATGAAACCACCACCCGATCCAGGAAGCTTTTTATCGCCATCAAGTCAAGGACTGCTGAGAACTTCAAGCTGCATCCGGACACTGTTTTGCTTACGCGGTCGTCCGGGTTTTGGGTCATTAGTTGCTCTTTGATTCGAACTCGCAGATGGCAAATGCGATGGCAGCTCGAGGAGTAGAAAAATTGCGGTACGACCGGAGACTCCGCGGGTCCGCATTTCATACGGTCGCCGAAGAGCGAGCTGTGCAGTGCTCCGGGGAACTTACGTACCCGGATCTTCTCCCACAGCCGCTTAATCTGCTGGACGAGCACAGAGGATCGTTGCGTGTGCAAGTTACGTGCGATATTTATTTCTCGAGAAGGGATGAGGGCGTTTTTAAGACAGCACTAGATGGTCAATCTGCCGAAGTCGCTTAACAAAGCCGCTCTGGCTTCCTTTTCAATCTCATATCGAGCGGCCTTTTGCCATATGGGAATTTGGGCACAGCTCCGATTCTTTCCGTTCCGATTCCACTTCCTCTATCTCCTCCAACTGTGGGCAGACAGAGGCTTCTTTAAAAGCCACGGTGTGATAGTACCGAAATAAAGATTACAACAAGAAAAATTTTAAACTTAATTCATAAGTTCGCTTTCCCCAACTTCCAGAAAATGCCAGTCAACACAGAAAAATTTTCCCCATGAAGAAGAAAATAGCTTAATCAACTCAAAGCTTTAATCAGGAAAAAAAAGGATAGGGTTGGGAAACTCTATGTTTTGTGAGGGATCTGATCGGAATTGCAGACCTAAATCCCTTCCAGACTAGGGATGGGGTGACGGCACAGCCACCTCCTCAACTTCAGCTAGTCCGTTCGTAACTTAAAACCACGATCCAAATCAGACACCCACCAAGTCAATATAGTAAAACACGACATTGAACTTTATTATTTGATGAGATATTAATTTGAGCTAACTCCTCGCAAACATTTAAAAGGGGTAGCTTCAGAGTTTCGGATGGACAAGTGAATGGACAAGGTCCATTCTACCTCTTTCTACATCCTCCACTCTGGCATGCATCTTGGCAATAATTTCAGCCGGCTATGAAGAGGAATCCGCTGAAGAGCCCTGGTTTTAGCATGGAGCTCGAACTTACAAGCAGATGTTCACCTAATGAACAAAATTCTCGTTCGTTTAGGCATCAGGAGCCCCACGTTGGGCGCCAGCTCTGTTAAGTACGCAGCAACTATGGTGCCAACGTAGTTTTCATCGTGGTTATTCCGCATCCAGCCAAGGTAAGATCTTTCAACTTATCCATGGCTTCATTGTTTATACCACCACAAGGGAAACGACTGATGGCTCACTAAGTGGAAACAAAGTGAAACTATCTCTCAACCAGCCAAAAATAATTGTCTTTAAAGAAAAATGAAGGAGGGGGGAAAACATTAAATTAAATTCGAAAAGGTAGAGATGCTGTGATGCTGGGATAGTAGGTGGCCGCTAGACAAAAGAATTGAAGAAGAGTCCAAATTTAAACTATAATTTGACTGAAATGCCATTGAAAGGAAAAATTTCAACGATAACTCTGGAACAGGGCGTACAATATGCTATATAAAATGACGAACCAGAAATCGTCACCATGATAAAACTGCGGAAGCGACATCAGTTTTGTCAAATTGCTTGAGGAATGATACCATGGACCCCGATGAAAAGACCAAAGTTAATGGTGGTGAATAAAACTCACGTAGCGCTTATATCCTTTAACCGCTAATAACTTTAACCACTGATCCCGATAAAAGCGCGGAGTTATTAAATTTTTTTAGATGGCTTTGGACTATATAAATCTGATTTTTCCAAAATAATCAGGTTGACATGCCAACGTAACATTCATAAATTCATTCCGTTTTCATAATCACAAACTTCACCCGGGATCCTGCCAAGTCTCAAGAGTCAACAATGTTTGTTTACAAAACAAAATGCATTTGATATTACCTAATCCTGCTTAAACAAAAATAGAGAAATTTACGTAACCGGGGAAGTAAGCAGGAGTATTTGTTAAACAGAACGGAAGCCAATTGCAAGGAACAGTTTCCCATTGCATCACATGTTATATCGCTCCTTGGCTTATATTCCTTCCTTATATCATGCCCCAGAATACTCCCATTGACTCATAAGGACAATGGAAACTTTTTAGTAATTCCCCTTGCAATAATTTGAATATAAATAGCAATAATTCGTCGAAATTTCCAAGGTTTAGTTTAGTGATGATGTATTAGACTTTCAGGTGTGGACGTTACTCACTGGTATTTTGAGCCTGCATAACACTGCATCCTTTATGCGTATGAAATGACGTATAAAATAACAATGTTTATTATTGAAGTGGATGTTTATGAATAATATTTATGTAAGTTTTACTATTACATTAATTCCTGGTTTGGAAATATTCTTTTTTGGTTGAAAATAAGCCGGAGCTTTACGACTCCACACAGATTATACTCAATTTTGATCAGCATGGACTTCCACCGACGAGTTCAAGCTTTTTAATTGTATCTCTCTTCCAAGATAAATTGTGTGTAAGTAGGCGAAAGGCACACATGAGGGATATATATGCTTTTTCAATTTGCTTAGTGAAAAAAATTGTCAGGAAAAATTAGACTTGTACGTGATAAATTCAAACTCACATATGTGTCTGAAAAAGAGAAAAAAATGTAATCGCATTTTCCGTGATATAATATACATAAGAGTGAAGAAACTTTAATAAAACTCGGTGATCTTACAAAAACTGCTCTCAATATACTCCTCCCCCTAGACCTCCACATCAAATATGTTGCAGCGTGCAGTGCCGTTAGACTACGTGAGTCCGGATGCTGGGCAGCGAAGTCCTACGGCCACAGCAACATCCTAGATGAAATACCTCGAGAAATCTGGGCATCCCCCACGGACTATGTCACATACAAGCTGAACTTCACGAGAAACTTTGCTGTGGACCTTCCAACCAGGGCAAAGTGGAAGACCGGTGGCGTGTTGCAAGACTATGACACGGTATTCTTTACGGACGGATCAAAGATGGCCCATGGAGTCGGCGCGGGAGTTTTCTCGAATACACACGGTGTATCCAAGTCGTATTGTCTCCCAGGTTTCACCAGTGTATTCCAGGCGGAAGTACTGGCGATATTGGAAGTCTGTCGATGGCTGGAGCGTGATTCGCGCCCCAAGCGTAACATAGCCATTCTGACTACTCAACGACGACATCTTCCCGGTTGGTGGGGCAGTGCAGAGACGCGCTCAACCATCTGGGCGGCACGCTCAAGATCACCCTCCTCTGGGTTCCCGGGCATAGGAACATAGAGGGGAATGAGCGGGCTGACGGATTGGCCAGGCAAAGCTCTGCTCTTGGCCGTCCCTCGGAGAATACAGTCGGTGTTCCGCTGGCGGCTGTCGGGGGCCGAGTCTACTCGCACTATCTAGCAGCCGCGGGCCTGAGATGGCGAAGGCTTACAAGCTGTGCCAAATCAAGGAGAATTTGGCCCGCTTATAACATAGCCCGATCACGAGAGCTCCTGTGCCAGACGCGTGCAAGTGCATTCAAGATTATGGCCCATAGGGGACCATGCCGCTAGGCTCGGCTTACCCTACAACTCGCATTGCCGAAGCTGCGGAGAAGGAAGGGAAACCCTCATGCACTTTCTCTGCGATTGCCCAGCTCTGGCTAGAGTCAGGCTGCGGACACTGGGTAAACCATTCTTTGGGGACTTGAGAGAGATTTTTAGCTGCAGGGTGGGAGAGCTGCTTTCCTTCGTGAATGCTACGGGCTGGCTCTGAAGATCCGAACCGGTTGGACTCTGCCTCTTTGCTCCCATAAAAACAGTCACGATCTTAGGAGTTTGTGGCGTCAAAATGGCGCACCAAAGCGCTAATTGGGCTCCTCGGAGCGGCCACTGATACCTACCTACCTACCTAAATCTGGAGCTGAAAAAAGACGTCGATGCAATTCAAACGGGAAGAATTTTTTGAATCATTTTCAATCTCTGGGGCCAATCCTTGACATTGTAAAGGCAGCATTTCCTGTGGAACACCTCATCCATACAATATTCAATTCTTGGACTTCAGGAAGGATCCCATTAATATTTTAAACACACAAATCTCTCTCGTTCATAGTGCCTGGCGGCTGAAGAAAGTTGACTTTCAGAGAATATTGAATATATTCTGTGAAATTTGTTAGTATGCGATATTATGCCATATCGCAGTGGTCCTGAAAATCAAATGATATTCTAACGAAATATTCCTCGGAAAGTTCAATGAACCTGCAATCAAATTTTGTTTGAAGACGGTCCAAACCTATAAATTGTTCCCACAAACTTGAAAATCAGGCACTTTGCATTCACCTCAATATCAATTGGTGTTGATAGCTACCCAGAGAAATGTTTGCGACAAATATTCTTTCTGTGAAAAGAGGTTAAATAGGAAAGATTTATGAACTCAGGACAATAACTAAATTTGATTTTACTATAAAAGTCTTGGGTTTAATTGAATTTCTCTAGGATACATTGCACTCCAATAAATCAATCTATAATACAAACTTTGAATGGAAATCACTTCAAGAGAAAATGGAAGAAAACAGCACTGTATGATACCACTCGAGCTGTATCTGTGACCTGAAATTCCGTAATTTAGGAAATTCCATCTAAGTGATGACTAAGTTTGATAGTAGGTACGTACTTAAGGGGCCGTTCCTAGACTCGACATAGTGCAATTTTTTTTAGACTAGTTCTCTTAATGGAAGACCATTTTCTGGTGCTAGAAGCTTTGCTTCCATCGTATATCCTTTCGTAAAGTCAAATTTACATTGTCAACAGTTTTCCTGTGAATTGCAAAAGGAGAATTTATTGCTCAGTTTCCATCCCCTCCTGAAAATTTTAGAAGAAAACAGATGAACCACTTAATGTTTCCTCTTTCGCCGAATTCTTGCAAAGGAGCAAGGATACCCTCTTAACGGGAATTTTGAACGAAAAACTTTACAACACGATGTTATCTGTGAAAGGACATCAACTAGCAAATTTATAAATGCCACGCTCTCCTCCTTGAGAGCATTTAGGAAAGTAGGCAATCTCTGAATTATTTATGACCGTAAAGAATTTGTACACATTGAACGTTTGCCCTACAAAGGAAGGAAGCATGTGATAGAGCTTCCAAGATGTCAAGAGTCTCCCCAAACTTGCTTCTCCAACGGGTGAATAATCCAGCCAATCTCTATTATGCAGGCGTGTATAATTTGCTTTTGACCCAGTTGTGAAGTTAATAGGAATCGCCGAGTGAATGGGGAATCTAACACGCAATGGATAGTTACAGTGTCAATACTATCCAGGCGTTCGTAACTCCTTTATGATCATTTTGATGTGTTTGGTGCTTAGAAGAGCTCAAATTTTATTTAGCCAAGTGTTGTGGTTAACACAGTTTCCAAGGGATGCGATGTTTACATTAAAGACTAGCTGATCCGGCGAACTTTGGAGACTTTGGATTTTATTCAATTCAATTTTTTATTAGGAAAAATATAAATATAAAAAATCGAGTATTTTAATGATTCTTTATTGTTCATGTATTTTGGTGCATACGTTGCACTCTTTAGTTAAGCACCTTGTGATACACGACATTTTTTGTTTGATTATCAGGCGCAAGTACAAACAACGCAGATGGCCCTCCGACCCGTGAACATGCCACATATAATTCTTCTTTTTCTTCAGCCTTTGTCCCGTTCACAAACGGGGTCGGCTCGTCGTGATCGGCTTCGCCATTTGGCTCTATCGAATGCCTGATCTGGGTGCAATCTCGAGGCTTTCAAATCCCCATCCAGCGTATCAAGCCACCGTTGTTTAGGTCTGCCTTTTGGTCGTTTACCATCGACTTCGATGTTCAGGCCAATCTAGGCAAGTGAATTCTCGTTGGCACGAATTGCGTGACCATACCATTGAAGACGCCTCTCTCGCAACTTTTCCACGATCGGTGCAACCCCATAACGATCGCGGATATTCTCATTTCGGATGTGATCAAAACCCGTGACGCCACTAGTCCAACGAAGCATCTTCGTCTCCATTACCGCAAGGCGCCGTTCATTGTCTTTTATAGTCGGCCAACACTCAGAACCATAGAGAACGACTGGACAGACGACATTGCGGTAAATTTTAGATTTGAGACGTTCCTTGATACATCGATCACAAAGAACACCAGTTGTGGAACGCCACTTCATCCAGGTTGCGTTAATGCGTGAAGCAATTTCATAACGCAGTTCTCCATTGGCTGATAGCGTTGACCCGAAGTATTTGAATTGCTCAGTTCTGGGCAGATCACTGCCACTGACAGTGATTGTGTCTGTTTCATGGGGATCGGTCGTCAAAAATTCAGTTTTGTTTAAATTCAATCTGAGACCGTGTTGCATGAGGCGATCATTCCATTTTTGAACAAGTTGCTCGAGATCATTTTTGCTATCAGATGCTAGGAAAACATCATCTGCATAAAGCAGTATGTAGGGCGCTGGACGTTGGATAACGCCTGTTACGGTGTCCATAACAAGAACAAAGAGGAGTGGTGAGAGGGCGCTTCCTTGATGAACACCAACAGAGACACGAAGCGGTTTTGATACACCCGCCATACTTCGAACTTTACTTTTCGGATCGCAATAGAGCAATTGAACCCAGCGCACGAGTTCTTCTGGCACGAAGTGTTGTCGTAAAGCATACCAGATGAGTTCGTGTGGTACACGGTCAAACGCTTTCTCTAGATCCAGAAAGGCAATGTAAAGAGGGCGATGCTTCTCACGGTGTTTCTCCATGAGTAACCGCGCAGCGTGTATTGCGTCAGTAGTTCCGCAGTTCTTGACAAATCCGGCTTGATTCACGGTTATTTCAACGATTTCGAGAATACGGTTGTCAAGAATGCGTTCAAAAATCTTCATGGTATGGGAAAGTAACCGGATCGGACGGTAATTTGAACATTCTGCTGGACTACCTTCCTCTTTCCATATTGGAACAGTGGTACTTTCTTGCCAGTTAGATGATGTTCTTCCTTCCTGAATAACCCGGTTAAAGAATTCACTGAGCCACAGTGTTGGGTCCCAGCTCTTTGTTTTCCAGAGCTCAGATGCAATGTCGTCAGGTCCTGTTGCTTTCCCCGATTTCATTTGTTTTATTGCCTCCTCGACTTTATTTGCGCTGACTGGTGGAACTGCTCCAAATGTCGGCAATGATTGTGGAAGTGGAGGATGAGCAAATTCGTCAGTTGAAATCTGCTCGAAGTATTCTCGCCATCTATCCGTCTCGGCTCGACGGTTGGTAAGCAAAGTACCGTTCTTGTCATTAACACAACAGAAGTGTTCGATATCCTGTGTGCGTTCATCACGGCTTTTAGCAAGTCGACACAGATCTCTCTCGCCATCCCGAGTGTCCAGTTTATCGTAAAGATTTTTGAAATGGTTCGCTCGGGTGACAACGACCGCTTTCTTTGCTTCCCGGTTGACATTCTTATAAATTTGCCAATTAGCAGGCGTTTTATCGTCGAGAAATTTGTGGTAGAGGCGTTTCTTTTCACGGACCTTCATTTCAACATCACCATTCCAAAGCCGCTTGGCTTGGTGACCCCGAGGGTTGCAGAGGCCGCTTTGTGGATCGTGTCTTTCATTTGGTTCCATGATTCTTCCACATTCGTAATGGTCGGCAATGTATTCATAAGTAGAAGGTCACGGCTGTCCGCAAAATCGATTGTACGCTCGCCACCCTCATTGCGTGCTCCGAATCACTTTCCCCCACTTACCAAAATAGAGAAGTTTGTAGCCATTTTTACTGCGTTCTCGTTCAATGTCAAACCCTCCTCCTTTACCTGGGCTTGGGACTAGCATACTATGTTAATAGCATGGCGGAATTAGAAAACAAATTACTGATGATATTATCAATTACGTTTAGTTATAATTTTTATAATTGTCAAATTTTTTACCATACTTAACCAAAGACAAAATTACGTTTAGCTGTCATGTACGTTATGTTATTCCGCTGTCATTTGCGTTTTGTTATCCCATGTCAGATGCGTTTTTGTTATACCACATTTTATAGTGACTTGACGGAAACGCAGTCGAACGGGATAAAAAGTATCCTATGTCCGTCTCCTGGCTCTAAGCTACCTCTCCACCAATTTTCAGCCAAATCGGTTCATCCGTTCTTGAGTTATAGATAGTGTAACTAACGCCATTTTCTTTTATATATATAGATAAGGAAGTTAACAGGTTCAAAGTATTTGTATAGTATGTCATTCAGGACAGGAATAAATTCTGTAAAGTTCTTAGAAAGGGACCAACTCAACCTTCTGAAATAAGGGACCAGTGCGATACGTTACTCATATCCTAATACCATCTTAAATCCTTCATGGCAATTAAATGAAAGGCCGATTATTATCTTTATGATCATTGGCATCTACAAATTAGAAATTCTCAAAGCATGGACAGTGTTATTGAGTCATTGCCTCCCAAAATAATGTCCTTATAATTGGGGTCCTGATAATAAAACTTCTCATGAATGAAATTCCAAGTGAAATATATTTTCATCTATATATGTATCTGTTGTGTACACTAAATGACCTACCGAAAAGCACATCACACAAATGCATAAACGTATCTTCACCATGCATAGATCCAGGATTCAGCAAAGATAAATTATTGGAAACTAATACGAAAATTAATTTTGGTGACAGAATTCAGAAGTGATTTTCGTTTCATGTCTTCGACGGAGATGAATGATTCGCAGCGGTTCAACGAACTTCATTTTCCGATTTTTCCAGGATCGCTTCACCAACATTCGTGCGTATGAAAACAATTCAGATTTCGTAGGGATGCGTAATGTCTTCCGCTCCATTTGTCCAATAATTTATTATTGCGCTCTTCAAGTTAAGGTAATTTTATTGCCACATAGGGCGACTGGCTTATCAGACCATTCGAAATATATAGAACATGGGATCCTGGGAACCGGGAAACAGAAGCATTTCTGCCGAAACAGATTTTCACATTCAGTTGGGAGGTGAAAAATGATATTTGCGTGAGGACATTAAAGTGAAGCATATCATCCATGTTGGCAGATAGGATATGCGAATTCCTAACTAAGTATTCCAATGTGCGCTTCCGTTATGGATTGTTATGGGTGAAACGTGCCCACAGAAAGGAAAGAAAGTATAATAATTGTTTCGAATTGTAAAATTAATTTTAAGCCTCTGGTATTTAACCTCCTTTTGAAAAGCCCAAAGTTAAACGAACGCGAAATGGCAATGAACGCTAAATTGGAATATCTGAGATAAATTGTATTCATTTTTCAACAGAATAATTATTGAACGGTTTACTTGGTTTGAATGATTTGAAACAGTGGGACATTACGTTTTGTTACTCCACTTAGTAGCGGTGACAGAGAATTTCCCATCGTGTCCCCCCAAGTAGCCTTATGAACCTTATTTCTAACAATGAAGTACCTTTCATTCACGAGCAGAGGATTTAGAGGATCTAATACTGTCGTAGTTGTTTCTTCCATTGACGTGACACATCCTTCTTGTTGCAACTATGTGGTGTAATGCTTGTTTCACCGGGGTACTAGGGAAAGGAGTTTTGAAGTCGACGGGGGCTATCATTTCATCATTTGAGGACTCTCCCTTGTTCAGCGTGGTGAAGACATTTCTTATTTTTTGTTCCAGCGCCGGATTGAAAAACGGTGCTTTAGATGCCTTGGCTTTGGTCACATTGCGAAGTCATGCACTAACCCAAATGACAGGTCAAAGCAATGCAGGAGATGCGGAGTGGAAGGTCACATCAGCAAGGACTGCGGAGCTGACCCAAATTGTCTACTGTGCAAAGGAAAGGAGGGTGTGGACCATCGGCACATTGCAGGCAGCATCAGGTGCCCGGAATACAGGAGAGCTCTTAGCACAAATCGCAGATGAGGTTGATACAAATCAACCTCAACCACTGCGAGGCGGCGCAGGATCTACTCGCGCAAACCGTCCGCGAGAAAAACATCGATGTGGTCATACTAAGTGAACCATAACGAAACCGCGGTGGTAGCGTTTGGGTCAAAGACCAAACGGGCCAAGCAGCGCTGTGGACTTGTGGAGAACAAGCCTTCCAGGAAATAATGGAGCACCCGGAGGAGGGCTTCATCAGAGCGAAGGTGAAGGGCATCCACATCTACAGTTGCTATGCTCCACCCAGCGCTACACTCGTCGAGTATGAGCGGATGCTTGCTGCTCTTGTTTTTGATGCAGGAGGACGTTGGCCGATCATAATAGGAGGCGATTTCAATGCGTGGGCTCTTGAATGGGGCAGCTGGATAACTAATGTCAGGGGACGTGTTCTCCTCGAAGCATTCGCGGAGCTGGACGTGGTACTGGCGAATGTTGGGTCTTCGTACACTTTCCGGGGAAGGGGCCTGGGGTCTACAGTGGACCTGACATACTTGAGTGCCACTTTAGCCAGTAGAATCGTTTGGCATGTCAGTGAGGACTATACTCACAGTGACCACCAGGCAATCTGCATAGAAATCAAGGGCGGATCGAGCTCGAAAAAGAGTTTTCGCAAAATGCCGGGTGGTATGCTTGGCTGGACAGTTAAAGCTTTCGAGGGGGACACGTTTTCCGCGGTGCTCAAATCCGACATATTCCTGAATGGTACGGCTGGAGAGAAAGCCACCCAGATCACTCGATGGGTGACGGAAGTATGCGATGCTACTATGCCCAGAAGGCGATTGCTCCCCAGTAGGAAACCCAACTACTGGTGAAACAACGAAATCGCAAGTTTGCGAGCCGCATGTTTTCGGGCAAGGAGGCTTTGCCAGAGGCTCAGGGGAAAACCCGGTGGCGACGGTCGAGAGGAGGCACACAAGCAATTGCGTGGCCGCCTAAAGGAAGCTATTCGAAGGAGCAAAAGGAACTGCTTCAAACAACTGTGCGACCATGCCGACATAAACCCTTGGGGCGAGGCTTAGGCTTAGGAGTAGTGATGAAAAGGCTGCGGAAATCACCCCAGGTGACCTGTCCGCGCCTCCTGAAATAGATTGTTACCACTCTGTTCCCTCACCACGAAAATAGGGGAAGGCAAACTTTTGTCCAGCTAAATTACGGCATAATACCGCCTGTAACTGTGGAGGAGCTGCGGGAAATATGTGGTAGGTTCGGTGACAACAAGGCCCCAGGTTTGGATGGCATCCCCAACCGAGCTTTGAAACTGGCAGTGAAGATTAGGCCCGACCTTTTCGCCAACACCTTCGAGGCGTGCCTAAAAGAAAGAATATTCCCTGCCCAGTGGAAAAAGCAAAAGTTGGTGTTGCTTCCGAAGCCTGGCAAGCCACCTGGAAACCCAGTGTCGTATCGTCCTATCTGCCTGTTGGATACAATGGGGAAGATGATGGAGAGAGTCATCTACAACAGACTCCTGCCCATCGTCAAAGCCAGCAATGGTTTGTCGGAACGCCAGTTTGGTTTCCGACGCGCCCACTCTACGGTGGACGCAATTGGCATGGTGGTAAACCTGGCAAAAGGTGCACTGGTTTCTGGCAGCTGCTGTGCCGTGGTGGCGTTGGATGTGAAAAACGCATTCAACTCGGCCAACTGGAATAGAATTAAAGGGGCGTTGGCTGACATAGGTGTCCCCGGATACTTAGCGAATTTGGTGGAAAACTACCTCTCAGAGAGGACTCTCTGGTACGGGACGGATGAGGGCCCCAAAGAGTACATTGTCACAGCTGGGGTACCACAGGGATCGGTACTTGGTCCCCTGTTGTGGAATATCATGTATAATAGGGTGCTTGCTCTTCCCGTCCCAGAGGGGACTACGATTGTCGGCTTTGCTAATGACCTAGCTGTGGTTGTTGCAGCAAAACACTCAGAAGATGTGGAGGTTTACGCAACGGAAACAGTGAGAGCGGTAAAGTCCTGGCTAGAAAAGGCCGGGCTGACCTTGCCGGACGCGAAAACGGAAGCGGTCTTGATAACGAAACGGAGGAAAAATAACATTGTAAAAGTGGAGGTCGGTGGACATACGGTCGTATCAAAGCCGGCTATCAAATACCTGGGGGTAATAATTGACACCAGATTGAGTTTTAGGGAGCACCTAGAGTATGCATGCCAAAAGGCAGCCAGTGCCACCACGGCACTTGCAAAAATGTTGCCAAATATTGGTGGGCCGAAACATTGCCGGAGGTTGGTGCTAGCCGGAGTGGTGCGCTCCATCCTGCTCTACTCGTCGCCTGTATGGGCAGAGGCGCTTGCAAACTCTCAGAGACGGAAGCAGGTGAACTCTGTTTACCGGCGGATGGCTTTGAGGGTTTGCAGTGCTTTTAGAATCACATCAGATGAGGCAGTATTGGTGGTGGCAGGCATGATCCCGGTTGACATTCTGGCCAAAGAAATGAGTGTCCTGTACAATGCAAGATGAATAGAGGGGCATGCACAGCGTAGTAATGCGGCAAGGTTAGAGTCGCTTGATCTCTGGCAACGCAGATGGGACGAGTCTGCGAAAGGTCGGTGGACGCACAGTCTCATTCCCAACATTAGGGTGTGGCTTGAGCGAAAACATGGGGAAACCAACTACCACATTACCCAGTTCCTCACGGGACACGGTGGTTGCTACAGGCAGTATCTGCACCGCTTTGGGTTGGATGATTCTCCGAACTGTCCCAGATGGGATGGCATACCGGAGGATGCAGAGCATGTGATGTTTCACTGCCCACGATTTGCGATGGAGAGAAGGAGCTTAAACCAGGTGCTGGGCAGGAGCGGGACCCCGGAGAGCTTGGTTACTGAGATGCTGGAGTCCGAGGAGAAGTGGCTTGCGGTTGGCTCCGCAATCATCCAAATGCAGGAGGAGTTGCTGAAGGAACAAAGAAGGAGGAAAGCTGCAAATAGAAGAAGGATGAGTGCCTGAGAGCAAACCTACCCCGCGAAGTAATACCTCAATGGTGGTCCCGCGGGGCTGGGGCTGGAGAGACCGGGGGTGGTTTTTAGTGGGTGTGAATCCCACACGCACCCGCTGTAGTTCCGCCGTTCGGGCGGCGGAGCCGCGGCGGACGTGTCTTTCTAAGACTTTCCACCTCCGTGTACGCACAAAAAAAAAAAAAAAGGCGCCGGATTGAAGCAAGATGATGGCCTGGCTGCAACATTATTTAACATCCCTCATCACCATCATTTCAGTTCGATATCCCCGAAAGCTGTCTGGCGTCTTGGCCTACGTCATCGCTCCATTTCAGGCAGAGTCTACCTCGTCTTCTTTTTCTACCATAGATATTTTCCTTATCCATTTTCCGGGCCATCTTACAAATTAAGTACCCCACCCACCCCAACCTTTTGAGCCAAATTTTATCCAGATGGTCATGATATCGCTCATATATTACGCCATTATGTAGGCTACGGAATCCTGGCGAAGCTCGACGAAGGAGCGAAAGGAGCTGCTCTAAAAATGAACGAAGAAAAGTCCAAAATTATGACACAAATAAGAAGAAAGACGTTAATCAGACCAATCGCGCAACTAAATTATTACAGCTTCAGACAAGTCGACAGTTTTGTGTCCTTAAGTGCAACACTCACAAAGCAACAACCAAATCCACGAAACCGACAGGTGGGTCTTGACAGCTAAACAAAACATTTTGCCTCGCACTGAAAATTCTGAACAAGTCGGGAAATCGAAAGCTAGTTGCTGCAGGTATAAAAGGTTTTGCGTTTCCCCTGAGTGCGTGGCAGTCGCGCAATGCTTAGAAGTTTACCAAAAACAGAAGATCGATAAGTTGTCTTGAAAAATAGTTGATTTGTGTCGTTATTTTCACTTCCTGAAACGTTAACTTCATTTGTTGAATCATTAATTTCATCTGTTTAAGCGTTAATTTCGTTTGTAGGAGTGTTAATTTGACTTACAAATGGTATATATTGAATAATAAATTCAAATTTTGTCAAAAAAAATTTTTGTTTTCTATGTTTAGCCTACGAACTTTACAACTGTTAATTCCAGCACCTTCCTGTTTATATGTATGTTCACCACCAAATATGTAACCAAAGCAAGAATTGTATGCTTCTACGTTTCTCAATCCCCAAATATGAAATCCTGAGAAATTCTATAAATACATGTAAATTCTTTGAATCGAATCCTTTAAGTCTTTCTTAGGACTTTTCCAATTTTTTTAACGTTTATTACTTCATCGGTTACTTCACAGCTTTTTATAATTTTATAACTTTCACGTAGAGTAAAAAACACACACATCATTCTAAACATAGTGAACGGCTTCCCACTTCCAAACATATACAGGAATTTTTCAGAAATGGAAAATTTAATGGTGTTATCGTGACGTATGTTTCGATTATGCTATCGTCTTTCTGCCCTATTAAAAGCCGGTCCCTGTAATTCCAAGAGCCCAGCCAAATGCCACAACGTCTTGGTTATTTATTTATATGAAATCCGATTTGGCCTCACTACGTAGGTCCCTAGCCCCTTTGAAAACACTTTTCAAATTATTCCGTGAAAATGTAATGCCAAATTATGAAAGTAAAATGTAACATGTAGGCATAATGAGGGCGTTCCAATTTCATAGACGCGGACTATAATGTAATTGAACTCGCAGTTGTGAATGGGTACAATGATAATGCCCTTAACTACACGATTCCGGTCACATATTACGTAAACAACTGAATATGTAGCACTCACAGGGTAGGGGGTAGCATTTGGAACGACCACCTGTTGATTATAGTTCACGTGGAAATAGTGGCTTCTAGTGAAACTAGAACTTGCTTCTGGATTAAGGTAAAATCCGAGCATCATGCAAAGTAGGTCTGGCGTTGTTGGGCTATAAAGTCGACACCAAATGGGGTCGCTTCGAATTAGCTTCTCGTTAATCCTTGAAGTGTGAAAGCTTAGGGGTAATCTGAACAGTCGCTCTTATTAAAAGGGCAAAATATGTACGAAGTGTTTCCTAAAATGAAACTCCACTTAAAGACTATTTACGTCCTTTTGATATGCGAATTATCTACGGCTAAATTATGGCGGTAATCCTCCTCAAAACTAGTCGGGAAACCGGAAGCTTGACGCTTCAGGTGTAAAAAGTTTTGTGTTTCCCTATGTGAGGAGCATAACGTAGTTCTCCATTGGCTTATAGCAATGACCCGATATATTGAAATCGCTCAGTTCTGGGCAGGTTACTGCCATTGCCAAAAATCAGCGATTTAAATATCTCGAGTCAGCCAATGGAGAACTGCGTAATGAAATTGTTTCACGCATTAATGCAACCTGGATGAAGTAGCATTCCCCAACTGGTGTTCTTTGTGATCGAAGTATCAGCGCACGTCCCAAATCTAAAATTTACTGCAATGTTGTCCGTCTACCGCTCTCTACAGTTCTGAATGTTGGCCGACTATAAAGGACAATGAACGGCGTCTTGCGGTAATGGGGACGAAGACGTTGCATTGCATTGGTGGCGTGACACGTTTTGATTACGTCTGAAATGAGAATATCCGCGATCGATTGTTTTGATCGGTTTTGATCGGTTTGTAACGATCGTGAAAGGCATTTTCGATGGTGTGGTCACGAAATTCACGCTAACGAGAATTCAACAAACAATATTGGTCAGAACATCGAAAGCAATGGTAGGCAACCAAAAAGCCGGCCAAAACAATGATGACCTGATACGCTGGATTCTGAGGATACCAGCGTCTGAGGGCAAGTGTATAGGCTGTCATTTGATGATGAGGAAAATGGGGGAAAAGCTGAAAAATCACTTTTCGAGGATTTAAACGTTAATTTCTCGCTTAGTACTTACAAAATAATGAAAAGGAACCTGATTTGAGATTTTGAGATCTGAGGGTACCAGCGTCTGAGGGCAAGTGTATAGGCTGTCATTTGATGATGAGGAAAATGGGGGAAAAGCTGAAAGCACGTAATATATCCATATATTATGTGAAAGTATCCACTTTCGGGTGATATTGACATTCATAGTCTTCAAGGGGGTTTCTAACCAATTACAAAGAAATGGTAGTAATATACTATTATTAACTTTATTTGAACAGATATCGGCATGGAAGGTATTTCGGAGCCCAGGCACCATATAGTGGCAGCCTCCTGATTTTTTGCCAGATTTTTCGGTTTGGTAGCTTCTGAGAATGGCCCCCTTAAAGAAATGATCATTTTCAACCCCCCGCGCTCCCCACCCTTCCAACGAATGTCAAAACTAAGATCGGCTTTGAAAAGTACTAATCGAGACCTTTAATTTGATACCCCACATGACTATATTTGATGAAAAGAAAATTTTACACCCCCTTTTTGCATGTATGGGACCCCCCCTTAAATTCGACGTAAAAGGATGTAATTCACTGTATGCGTGAGCGTTCACAGTTCCCACCTTTTTATCAAATTTGGTGTCAATCGCTATAACCGTCTCCGAGAAAAATGCGTGTGACGGACAGACAGACAGACAGACAGAACGACGGACAGACAGACAGACAGATACGGGACGTCTACACCATACCTGCGGTAACTGAGGAGGAACTTACGCGAATTTGCCGGAGAATTGGTGATAATAAAGCACCCGGTCTGGATGCTGTTCCCAATAGAGCCCTTAAACTCGCTGTTAAGACCAGACCCGACTGGTTTATCAGCGTGTTTGAAACATGCATGATAGAAGGAGTTTTCCCCGACCGGTGGAAGAGGCAAAAACTAGTTTTGCTCCCGAAGCCGAACCCAGGACACCCATCATCATACCGACCGATTTGCCTTATCGACACGGTAGGAAAGATGCTCGAAAGGGTCATCTACAACAGACTGCTCCCCATCATCGAATATAAGGTTGGACAATCGGAGTGACAATTTGGATTTCGTCAAGCCCACTCAACGATCGACGCCGTAGACGTTGTTTTGAAGCTGGCTCGAGACGCGATGTCGTCTAAAAAATGCTGTGCCGTAGTTACATTGGACATTAAAAATGCGTTCAATTCCGCAAACTGGCAGTGGATAAAAAGTTGACTGACTAAAATGGGTGTCCCTAGTTACTTGACTAAGCTCCTCAACAGCTACCTTTCGGAGAGGACACTGTGGTACGACACCACAGGGCTCAGTGTTGGGTCCTCTCCTGTGAAACGTCATGTACAATGGGGTCCTTGTCCTTCCCGTGCCAAAGGAGGCCACGATAATCGGTTTCGCATATGATCTAGCTGTGGTTGTCGTCGCGAAAGAACCTGAAGACGTTGAAATGTACGCTAACGAAACCATTAGCGCTATAAAAGCGACGCAGGCGGTCTTGATTACCAATCGTAGGAAGAGGAATACGGTTAATATTCGCGTTGGTGGTCACGTCATCACTTCGAAGCCGGTTATCAAATACCTAGGGGTGATGATTGACGCTAACATCAATTTCAAGGGACATCTGGACTATGCCTGTGAGAAAGCGGCAAATACCAGCGTATCATTAGCGCGGATGATGCCTAACATTGGAGGTCCACGGTACAGTCGCAGATTACTTGTGGCCGGAGTGGTTCGCTCCACACTATTATACGCGGCACCAGTTTGGGAGGAAGCACTAGCGTGTGAGAGTAATCGTAGGAGAGTGAATATGACTTACTGCTTAGTGGCGCCAAGGGTGTGCAGCGCCTTCAGAACAATATCAGGCGGGGCAGCGTGTGTTATTGCGGGAATGATCCCGATAGACATTCTGGCAAGTGAGACACGCTGCCTGTACGAGGCAAGGAGAATGAATCCTCTTGAAAAGGATGCAGAATACCGAAAGGCGGCAAGGCGAGAGTCGCTGGAGAAGTGGCAGAAACGGTGGGACGACTCGCAAAGGGTTCGCTGGAAGAGTGGGTCCAGCGACAACACGGTGAGATTAACTACCATCTGACGCAATTCCTGTCAGGACATGGCGGTTACAGGAAGTACCTACACCAATTCAGGCTGGATGATTCTCCCCTGTGTCCTGAATGTGGTTGCACACCTGAGGACTCGGAGCATGTTATGTTCCACTGTCCACGATTTCTCTCAGAAAGGAGGAGTCTGGATGACTCCCTAAAAACCACCCTAAGCCCGCAGAACATCGTCGGGGAAATGTTGAAATCGGAGGGAAACTGGTGTGCGGTGAACACCGCAATCAAACGAATACAAGAGGAACTTGGAGGAGCGGAGTGCGCAAGGAGGACGCGCAGAACGGAAGGCGTGGTCGCGTAAAGCGCAGTCCACCCCGCGAAGTAATGCTTTGCGGCGGTCCCGCGGGGAAGGAAAAAGGAGAAAGTGGAGTGGTTTTAGTGGGTGAGAATCCCACACTCTGCTGCAACCTGGCGCGCAGTGTCTTTCTAAGATTTCCACCTCCATCCGTAACAAAAAAGACAGACAGACAGACAGTAAACCGATTTTAATAAGGTTTTGTGTTTACATGTGGGACATCTCTCAAAGGTTAGATTTCACATAAGTGTTTTACTCAAAACCTTAAAAAGTGCTGCAGATAAATAGATTCTACATAAATGCGACTTTAATATTTCATGCGAATGTCAATTATTCCGGGTAATTATGACGTCAGCATCTGATTTGCATGTCTTTGGAAACAGTAAATTCGCGTGAAATTCCTAAGTTTAAACTGCTATAACTTTGGCGCTAATTGCCTGATTTCCACGAAATTTAGCACATATATACGAAATATTGTCCTCTATGCTGGTAGGAGGTCCTAGGATGAATTTAAGGGGCGTTTTTCAGTAAATTTCTAAAATGTAGTAATTTACTATTAGTAAGTTCATTTGAGCAGATATCGGAATTGGACATATTTTAAGGCCTAGATTTCATCTAGGTGCACCACACTGATTTTTTCGGGATTTTTAAGCTGGGTAGTTTCCGAAAATGAGTCCTGTCTCACTTCAAGTGCGTACATTTTGACTCGTTACTCACATACTTTGCAATTTATGCCAAAACTAATGTCAGTTTCGGAAAGTACAAATCGTGACTTTTCATTTGATACCCTACATAACTATACCCGGTGATGAATGAACATTTTTGAATCCCCCCCCCCTTCCCCCCTTTGCATGTATGGGGAGTCCCCCCTTAAACTTCACCTAAATTTATGCCACTCGCTGTATGCGTGGGATTTCATAGCTCCCATCTGTCCACCAAATTTCGGATCGGTGTAGCTATTTTAGAGAAAAATGTGTGTGACAGACAGACAGACATTGAATCGATTTTAATAAGGTTTTGTTTTACACAAAACCTTAAAAAAAGCTTTATTTATCGCGAACAGAAATAAATTTTGTTTGTCACACTCATATCTGCGCATATGACAGCGGACCAATTCCCCAAAAATTCCTTCCTTGCTAGAAGAAAATTTCTGAAGCTATAAATTACCATATTATCGTCAAAAGGATGTGTTCCCTCTGCAGGAAGGTCGTATGAAGACGTTGCCCTAAGAAGTAATTAAGCGATAACCAGCTGGTGAAATCAGTGCGTTGTTCCTAGACCAAGGCCTCGCATTGGAGCAAGCGATATCCATAAATCGCATTATGATATAACTTAACACAGTTGAGTAGCTTCAACTCCCCGAAGGTACAGGACGATTGATTGATTGCGGATCCTATTTACCCGGAAAGGCTTCACTTGCGATTTCTTCCGTTGTTGCTAACCAAACTAGGATAGTTCATCAACGACATAAACTTTAGCGGATTTCATTTCTTTCGGTATTTCAGTACAGTCTAGTGGTTGCAAACCTTACTTTGGATAGTGTTCTATGGGAGGCTTGGATTGAAAGCATTTTGGCTAGTCAAACAACACTGAATTAATTTTCTCAAATTAGAGATAAATTATTTGTAAGATAGATTCGGAAGAAATGGAGATACCATAATATTATTATCTCCGCCTTTTCATTTCACTTGTATCTACAAACGACATAATTTTAGAACATGCTAAACAAGAGCAGAATCAGATATGAACCCCTGACTAAGCAACGCCATAACTCAAATGAGGAAATTGATGAACGTTCAAGTTCTACTACATACATAGATTGAGAGAATCGTAAGAAGGAAAACTTGAAAGAAATCATCCATTCGTTTAATGAATTCCTATTTACATGAAAAGGGTGAAAAAGTTGTTCTGGTGTTTGTCAGTATCGTCACCTCCTCGTAAGTTATTAATTAACATTTTGGGAAGCTGTAGGTGTCAACGCACTACTGAATCAATAAACTCCCTTCCTGGCCTTAACCTTGAACTAGGTTTTCAACGTATCGGGCAGCCCTTCAAATACATTTGCTTCCCCATTGGCAACCGAGAAGAGGAGAGAAAATTTTATTGAAATTTTCCCAGATTTTTCCTCTTATATAAGAAAAATATTTTCAGGAAAACCAATATTCACCAGCCACAAACTGGAGATTTTGGGGTGTTACGAAAAAAATTATTTAATAATCTTGAAGAATATTTTGGGTAAATGGCACACGTTCAGAATATTAAGTAGTTCAGGTTATTTGGGGAAATCATTTGCTGGTCTTGTATGGATTAGATAATGCGAAAAGTGTTGGGTTTGTGCACACAATGAAGCTGAAAAGGACATGTGGAGAGATGAAAAATGTTACTGCAGGGATTGGATTATGAGGGCAAAGAACTTGGAAATCTTCTAAGCTACACCCTTGTCCCTTATTATCGTGCTTGCTTTCATTATCTTTATCCCATAAATTATTTTCTAACCAGGAGGAAGTCCTTCCAAAAATACTACATCAGACGGCAAAATATCGTTTTAGACCCTATGGAACAAGTCATAATTATAATATGCTTATCTAGTATATTATCCTTTTTATAAATATAGCAAAGAACAATAGACGCCATGCAGTAGAACCCACTCTCCCATGATGGCCGATGAATTTAGCGCAGAAAGGTAGAAGAGTACAGGGTTGACCTGTGTGGTCGACGCGTTATATCTCACCAAGGGGTAAATGGCAACCAGGTTTGTGGGAAATAAGGGTTGAATCCTTGAAATGTCGATATACTTTTATGCTGCGCTAGATTTAAAATGGTGGGTTCACTTCCTCGATTGCGCAATTTCACGAATTCTGTGTTCAAAAGGACTACTTTCACCCCGGCCCAACCTTAAATCATCATCATCATCAACGGCGCAACAACCGGTATCCGGTCTAGGCCTGCCTTAATAAGGAACTCCAGACATCCCGGCTCTGCGCCGAGGTCCACCAATTCGATATCCCTAAAAGCTGTCTGGCGTCCTGACCTACGCCATCGCTCCATCTTAGGCAGGGTCTGCCTCGTCTTCTTTTTCTACCATACATATTGCCCTTATAGACTTTCCGGGTGGGATCATCCTCATCCTTACGGATTAAGTGACCCGCGTGATTCGCCCACCGTAACCTATTGAGCCGGATTTTATCCACAACCGGACGGTCATGGTATCGCTCATAGATTTCGTCATTGTGTAGGCTACGGAATCGTCCATCGTCATGTAGGGGGCCAAAAATTCTTCGGAGGATTCTTCTCTCGAACGCGGCCAAGAGTTCGCAATTTTTCTTGCTAAGAACCCAAGTTTCCGAGGAATACATGAGGACTGGCAAGATCATAGTCCTGTACAGTAAGAGCTTTGACCCTATGGTGAGACGTTTCGAGCGGAACAGTCTTTGTAAGCTGAAATAGGCTCTGTTGGCTGACAACAACCGTCCGCGGATTTCATCATCGTAGCTGTTATCGGTTGTGATTTTCGACCCTAGATAGGAGAAATTATCAACGGTCTCAAAGTTGTATTCTCCTATCCTTATTCTTCTTCGTGTTTGACCAGTGCGGTTTGATGTTGTTGGTTGATTCGTCTTCGGTGCTGACGTTGCCACCATGTATTTTGTCTTGCCTTCATTGATGTGCAGCCCAAGATCTCGCGCCGCCTGCTCGATCTGGATGAAGGCAGTTTGTACGTCTCGGGTGGTTCTTCCCATGATGTCGATATCGTCAGCATAGCCCAGTAGTTGGGTGGACTTGAAGAGGATCGTACCTCTTGCATTTACCTCAGCATCACGGATCACTTTCTCGAGGGCCAGGTTAAAGAGGACGCATGATAGCGCATCCCCTTGTCGTAGACCGTTGTTGATGTCGAATGGTCTTGAGGGTGATCCTGCTGCTTTTATCTGGCCTGGCACATTGGTTAGGGTCAGCCTAGTCAGTCTTATTAATTTCGTCGGGATACCGAATTCTCCCATGGCTGTGTACAGTTTTACTCTGGCTATGCTATCATAGGCGGCTTTAAAGTCGATGATCAGATGGTGCAACTGTTGTCCATATTCCAACAGTTTTTCCATTGCTTGCCGCAGAGAGAAAATCTGATCTGTTGCTGATTTGCCTGGAGTGAAGCCTCTTTGGTATGGGCCAATGATGTTCTGGGCGTATGGGGCTATCCGGCCTAGCAAGATATTGAAGAATATCTTATAGATGGTATTCAGCAACGTGTACAACCTATATAATTGCTGCACTGTGTGATATCTCCCTTTTTATGTATGAGACAGATAATGCCTCGTTGCCAATCGTCAGGCATTGATTCGCTGTCCCATACCTTGAGCACAAGTTGATGAACCGCTTGGTGTAACTGGTCGCCTCCATATTTAACCAATTCGGCTGTAAATTCATCGGCTCCTAGCGACTTATGATTTTTTAGCCGATGAATTGCATGGACTGTTTCTCCTAAACTTGGTGGTGGCAGTATTTGTCCGACGTCTTCAGTTGGCGGGAGCTCCAACTCGCCGATGTTCTGGTTGTTCATTAGCTCATCAAAGTACTCAACCCATCGCTCTAATATGCCCATTCTGTCGGAAATCAGATTTCCCTCTTTGTCTCGGCAGGATGAGCATCGTGGTGTATAAGGCTTCATCCTGCTGACTTGTTGGTAAAACTTGCGCACCTGGTGCGGTTGCTCCCTGTACTTTTCTAGTTCAAAGACTTGTTGGTTCTCCCAGACTTCCTTTTTCCGTCTGTGAAGTCGCTGCTCCATTCGACGGAGTTCGTGATAAGTCCCTGCGCGTGCCCGTGTTCTTTGAGAATGCAATATTACTCGGTATGCAGCATTCTTCCGTTCTGTTGCTAGCTTACATTCATCGTCAAACCAGCCGTTCCGACTCCTTTTGCGGCTGGGGCCAAGTATGTTTGTGGCCGTATCCATGATAACGTTCTTCAGGTGATTGTGAAGATCATTTGTTGATGCTTCATCTCCAGGTCCTCTGTAGACTGCGGTTATTGTCGATGGCTTCAGTGTTAACTCTCACCTGATTGTCAGAGGGGATTCCGGGTGGTGTTGTTATTCAAGCTCGGAGCACCATGTAAACGAGATAGTGATCCGAGTCTATATTGGCCCCCCTATATATTCTGACATTCATCAAGGCTGAGAGGTGGCGTCGTTCGATCAACACGTAGTCGATTTGGTTGAAAGTGGTCCCGTCTGGAGAGGCCCACGTATGTTTGTGGACCGCTTTCCGAGCAAACCAGGTACTTCCAACAACCATTTCGTGTGATCCTGCTAATTGAATAGTCCGCAGTCCGTTATCATTTGTTTTTTCGTGTAAGCTATGGGAGCCAACGTATCGCCTGAATACGGGCTCCTTCCCTATTTGGCTATTAAAATCCCCATTTTGATATCATATCTGGGACATGCTTCGAGGGTTCGTTCTACTGCCTCGTAGAAGGTATCCTTCTCCGACTCTGCAGTCTCCTCTGTAGGGGCGTGAACGTTTATGAGGCTTATATTTCTAAACTTGCCTCGCAAGCGCAGAGTGCATAGCCGTTCGCTTATGTTTTCAAAGCCGATAACAGCAGGTTTCATTTTTTGGCTAACTAAGAAACCTACTCCGAGCACATGGTTTACTGGATGACCGCTATAATATATGGTGTAGTGGCTCTTCTCCAGGAAACCGGTCCCTGTCCATCGCATCTCTTGCAATGCTGTTATATCAGCCTTATATTGGGACAGGGTATCGAAAAATCCGTTCTGTCCGAGGCTCCTGTTGTGGCTTCGTAACAAGTTGTTTTCCGTGTAGGGTTGTCAGTCCTATCCAACCCCCAACCTGGAGGACCAGTTGGTACAATTTGTCCCGGTTTTAGGCGCGGGAGACTCGCCTTCATCCTTCTCCGTCTGCAGCTTTTCGTTAAGAAAGAGCTCCCAGCGGTCACCAAGTGGAGGTGGAGATAGGGTTTGGTAGTAGAGCTGTTGCTGTTGGTTCAGCAGGCATTTCCCAGGTTTTATGCTCCATCGTGGGTACCAATCCACGATTCGCCCTGGGACCTATACTACCCTTTGACCACCCAACCCCACCTTAAATGCGACTATTAAAGTAGGCACCACAGACGTTGAATTTTTAAGTTAAACCAATCAATTCATAGAAGCGTGGTTGCGCAAGTGAGAATTGAATGTAGCGGACGAAAAGACGTAGGCGGTCCTTATTACAAATGGTAGGAAAAACAATACTATCAAAGCCCGGGTTGGTAGTGACGAGGTCGTTTTGAAACCGTTCACTACATATTTGTGTGTAATAACCGATGCCTAGTTGAACTTTAAGGATTGCTTGGACCATCTGCGAGAAAATACAATAAAGGCAAGTTCATCTCCAGCAAGGACAATGTTTAAGTAATCCAATTAAGTAATTATGATTACTTATTATTTTTATTGAAATATTTAAGCGAACTCAATGCGAATTTTATACAGCAAACTCAACGCGAATTCTATACAGTAAACTCAACTCAAATTCTATTTTCAAAAAGGACTTCCATATTCTTTAGCAATTTTCAACTTAATAATTAAATTCAGTGACAGGTCTGAAAAACATAATTACTGCGATCTTCCACTCCCTTGGTGTGCCACGCAAAGTGGATAGATCCGCGCCATCTATTCGCTCGCAACATTCGAAATAAATTTCGAATGCTGCGAATCCTGCCGCGCCACATCACTCCGCCCCCAGATGAAACCTAGGGGGTTTCAGCGACTGATCCCCGAACTTCGTTCGCCGTTAATCCACAAAGCGGACACGACGTTGCTTCGGGGCGCACGCGGGTTTCAGCCTGGACAAAGAGACCGCCTTTTTGTGACCACCGATCTCGAGCTGGAAGAAATGTTCTCCCCGCTCGAGAACGCGGTACGGGCCCTCATATGGAGGCTGCAGCGGCTTCCGGACGGCATCCGTTCTGATCAGCACATGCGTGCATGTGTCCAGTTCCTTGGGCGAACAAGCAGGTATGGACGAGTGTCGAGTGGGTGGTGTCGCCTTGATGCGCCGGAGATTGTCCCTCAGCAGACGCACCAACCCCGACTCCGTGAGACCCGATCTCTTGTCGAAGACCGGATCGCTTGGGAGTCTTGGGCTCTCCCCGTAAACCAGCTCCGCGGGGCTGGCAGCAAATTCCTCTCGGCGGGTTGTACGAAGGCCGAGTAGGACGAGAGGCAAGACTTGCGTCCAGGACGGGTCGTCGCGTGCCATAATGGCGGCTTTCAGCGTCCGGTGCCAACGTTCCAACATCCCATTGGATTGTGGGTGGTATGCCGTAGTCCGCTGGCGTTTAAAACCAAGGAGTTTGCCTAACTCGGAGAAAAGGGTGGACTCAAATTGCATTCCCTGGTCAGTGATGACCACTGCAGGGACGCCAAAGCGAGGTATCCACTCTCGACAGAGGGCTTCAGCACATGATTGCGCCGTGATGTCTTTCAGAGGTATTGCCTCAGGCCACCGCGTGAACCTGTCGATGATTGTGAGGCAATACTTATAACCATGCGAGTCTCGCAAAGGCCCTATAATGTCGAGGTGTATGGTGTGGAAACGCTTGGTAGTGCGGGGGAATGAGCCCACTTCTTTCCTAACATGCCTGGAGACCTTACATTTTTGGCATGCGATGCACTCTCTGGCCCAGGAATTAATATCCTTGTTCATGGAGGGCCAGAAGTATTTTCCGGTGACTAACCGGTTTGTTGTCCTGATGCCGGGGTGCGCCAAGTCGTGAACTGCGTGGAACACTTCCTTGCGAAATGTGGCCGGAATGTATGGCCGAGGTCCCTTTTCCGAGTCTTCGCAGCAGAGCGAGAGGTTTGAGCCGAAGATGGGCAACTCCCGAAATTTGTATTTGGGGTTGGACTTGAGACTCTGAAATGCTGCGTCATCCACTTGCGCCTTGGCAATAGCCGAGAAATCGAGTGAGGCGGGGATGTTAACTTCGGAGACACGAGACAAAGCGTCAGCAACAATGTTGTCCTTCCCGGACACGTGCTGGATGTCCGACGTAAACTGGCTTATGAAGCTCAGGTGTCGAAGCTGACGAGGGGACGCTTTGTCGGGCTTCTGTTTCAAAGCGAACGTGAGAGGCTTATGGTCCGTGAACACTGTGAACGGCCTGCCTTCTAGGGAGAAACGGAAGTATTTGATGGACAGGTATGCGGCGAGCAGTTCGCGATCGTAGGTGCTGTAGTTCCGTTGAGCGGGATTCAACTGCTTCGAGAAGAAGCTCAACGGCTGCCAAACTTGGTCCACCTTTTGGTGAAGGGCAGCACCTACTGCGATGTCAGAGGCATCAACAAAAACGGCTAGGGGTGCATCTTGCAGAGGGAATGCCAAGAGTGTAGCGTCAGCCAGTTGTTGACGAGATTTGTCAAACGCGCAGATAGCCTCTTCAGACCACACGATCTCTCGTGTGTCCTTAGTTTTGGGGCCAGACAAGTACGCGTTCAAAATGGACTGGAGATGGGCGGCCTTGGGCAGGAAACGACGGTAGAAGTTTAGCATGCCCAAGAACCTCCTCAACTCCCTCACTGTCTTTGGACGCGGGAAGCTTGTTATCGCTTGCACCTTGTCTGGGTCGGGCTGTATTCCTTCAGGGGAAATGAAATGGCCGAGGAATCTCACCTGTTGTTGAAGGAATTTGCATTTCTCAACGTTTAGGACTAAACCGGCCTCAAGGAGACGTTGAAAAATGCACTCGAGATGGGCTAAGTGCTCAGACTCAGTGGAAGAAGCGACCAAAACATCATCCAAATATACGAAACAGAATTCGAGGTTTCGCAGGACTGAGTGAATGAACCTTTGAAAGGTTTGCGCCGCGTTGCACAATCCGAAAGTCATCCGGGTGAACTCGAAGAGTCCAAAGGGTGTGCATATTGCCGTCTTTGGAATGTCTTCAGGAGCTACTGGAATTTGGTGATAAGCCTTGGTTAAGTCCAAGGTCGAAAAGATGCGGCAATTCGCGAGGTGATGCGCAAAGTCGTGGATGAGTGGAATTGGATATCGGTCAGGAACAGTCTGTGCATTTAGCCTTCTGTAATCCCCACATGGGCGCCATTCGCCGTTTGGCTTAGGGACCATATGCAGTGGGGAAGACCAACAGCTGTTTGAGGGCCTGCAGATACCCTGTTGAACGAGTTGTTCAAACTCTTTCCGTGCAATTGCCAGTTTCTGAGATGGTAGAGGACGCACCTTCGAGAAGATCGGGGAACCAGTAGTGATAATGTGGTGCTGCACATTGTGCTTCACTGGTTTGGAGAGACTACAGTTGGTAGTAATCTGGCTGAACTTTTGGAGAAGTGCCCGAACACAAGAGTCGGTAATGTCTTCTAAAAGAACGGAAAGATTATTGCCTGGGTGAGATACCATATGTCCCGACGTATTAAGGTTGGTCGTGGAATCTATAAGAGACTTGTTTTGCAAGTCCACCAGCAATCCATAGTGACACAGGAAGTCTGCGCCTAGTATGGGGAAGCTGACATCCGCCAGGATGAAACGCCACGAAAACGTCCTACGCAAGCCAAGACTCACGTCCACTTGCCTATATCCGTACGTGTTTATGCGGGAGGAATTTGCTGCCGCAAGTTTGAGCGGTTGAGGGAAAAGTTGATGATGCTGGGGTACGGGAAGAACCGAAACCTCCGCACCCGTGTCGACGAGGTAGTTGCGCCTGCTGAGGGGGTCAAAAATAGTTAGGCGACGTGGTGCTGCGTTCTGGGTGGCCGCCGCCAAAACCCCCCGCGGACCTAGTTTTTTGCGGTAGAAGAGAATCTACACGGTAGCGTACATCTTGTCGCTTTATCCCCGAATCTGCGGTGGTACCAGCAAATCCCTGGGTCCGTGGACTGTCTTGACGACCTGCTACCTGATCGCCCTTTTCGGATGGCAGACCGCGAGCGTGCTCGCGATCTGGCGCCCGAACGCTGAGCGTCCAACGTCGCCCGCATCTCGGCCATACTGGCTGTTAATGCAGCAATCTCGCGCCTCAATTCACCCACCTCATCCGACGGTGGTTGAACGGCCGCCAAGGTTGGGCGTACGTACACCTCCTGAACCTGGTCGGCCGTCGCTGCCAGTTCCTCCAAGGAACCGGAGACGCAAGCGAGGATCGCCTGGGTGCCCTCCGGGAGCCGACGCAGCCAGAGCGACTTGATCAGGTCTTCGCCGATCTTACTCCCACCCAATTGCCTCATTTCACGAAGCAATTGGCTGGGAGTTCGATCACCTAAGGTTAAACCTGCCAGCAAGTGGTCTAATTTTGCCGACTCGCTTGCCGACAGGCGCCTGATCAACTCGCTCTTGAGCTGCACATACGATGTCGACTTCACCACGTCGGACACCAGAAGTATGGACTCTTCGTCCAGGCCGATCACCGCGTAGTTGAAACGGGTCGCGTCCGATGTGATGCCGGACATTTGGAACTGTGCTTCCAGATGCACGAACCACAGTTCGGGGTTCCGCCGCCAAAACGGAGGAACGCGTACGGCGAGGGCGGTCACTTGCGGGTTCGATGGGCCTGCTGCGTCTTTATTGTCAAAAGACATCTTGTTTCACGAAAAGTACGAGATTGAAATGCAAACGCGGTGAGTTTATTCTGAAACGCGGTGAACTTTACACCGACACGGCAGGCCGCACCCACAAATGCACGCACGAAACGAGAAAAAAAACGAAGCGGACGCTATCCAGCGCAGACCAAAAACACCACCAATGAGAATGGAGGACTCGCGATGTTAAACACCTGCACGCCGTCTCTTGCAGCGATTTCAATTTTTTTATTACTATTTTTTTTTTTTAACTGAATAAATAAATAAATATTATATATAAATGAATAATAATTTCTCTTAAGAATAACTCCTCGTTGTTTGTCGGCTGTAGCTGCGGCGTTGGCGGTGCTGGGGACGTCCGTTTGTTGCCGTTGTTGATCGTTGTGGCAATGATGACTAGTCCGGTGCGTGAAAGGTGTTGTGCAGGAGGGCGTGCGTACGGGAAGTCGCGTGAAAATCCACTTCTGGTGAGGGTCCGACGTGTGTCGCGCAGTACACTGTGTAGAGAAGGTTTTCTCGCGTTTTTCTTTCTTGCCTCTGCTCCGACTCGGGATGTTTAACACGGCACTCCACACTCAACTGTAGATGCGAACGCGTGAAAATCGCTTGCCGTACGGTCTACTGATGTTTTGGAAGGATTTCTCAGTCCTTGGAAGTTCTATTTCTGCCGTGTTGTTCGGACGAATTTTTGTCGTTAATAGAACTTCACCAATGTCGGCGATGGTGGAGTTGAGTGCGGCGGCGAAAGTGGCTGCGGCAGCGATGGCGGCTGCGGCTGCGGAACTCTGACTTATCTCCAATCGGTTGTTGCGGCTGCCTGCTGGGCGATTGTGCTTGCGCAGACTGCGATTTGTTGATGGGGATGATGATGTGCTTGAGTTTTTCAATTTTGCAGGTTCTGGGAATTCGGGATCCTAGTTGTTGATGCTGTTGGTGCGAGTTCCGGGGTCACCAATTAAGTAATCCAATTAAGTAATTATGATTACTTATTATTTTTATTGAAATATTTAAGCGAACTCAATGCGAATTTTATACAGCAAACTCAACGCGAATTCTATACAGTAAACTCAACTCAAATTCTATTTTCAAAAAGGACTTCCATATTCTTTAGCAATTTTCAACTTAATAATTAAATTCAGTGACAGGTCTGAAAAACATAATTACTGCGATCTTCCACTCCCTTGGTGTGCCACGCAAAGTGGATAGATCCGCGCCATCTATTCGCTCGCAACATTCGAAATAAATTTCGAATGCTGCGAATCCTGCCGCGCCACAATGTCTAATACGGGAAGATCTAAGTGTAGCCATTAGCTGCTTATCGCAGGGCTGGTGAAAACCATCCTTCTTCACGTGCGTCTTGTCTAAGGAGGGTCACTAGACAATACAATGGGCCGCAAAAACTGAGCATACCAGCCGATTGTGCATATTGGACAGTATCAAGTAAGCCAGTGAGTGTCATCATGGGAGTGATACCTTTGGAGCTTCTAGCGAAGGAAGCGTACTGTCTTTACCAGGAAAGAGCGAAATTATGTTCGACGTTCCTGAAGATTTCTGAAAAGGTGCTAGGCTGGAGCTGTTCAGGAGATAACAGCAACGATAGGATAATTCTTGAAAAGGTCGCTGGATCCATTCATTGATCACGTATATTATGAGATGGTTTGAGCGAAATGATGATGGGGAAACTGATGGAAGGAGTCACTTGAAAAGTGGCAGAGAGAGAAATAGAATTTTTTAGTCTCTAATAGCTATGAATGGTTAGATGATAATAATAACGCAGACATACAGACCAGTCTTCTTTTCTGTTTCACATTGATTAAATATAGTTATAGTTGCACCATTACTTCCATTTTTCTCTTATATTAGTTTAGGGAGCAATGCCTTGTTGAAAAACTTTTTAGGACTTTCATATCCCACTCCTTAAAAGACAGTAAAACACCAGCCCTCATCTGCGTGTGTGTTTCTTTTAGAGTGCGTACAGTGTTTGATATACCCAGAGCAAGAATATTTCATTTAATCGATCGAGTTAGAAAAGCCTTCACTGGTGGTAGCTTCAAACCCACTGGCCTTACATGGACGCAGAATTCAATGGCGTGGTTTTGCGCATTCATTTGTATTGTGTGTGTATTTCTCCATGTGGAATATGGTTATAATTTTACAAATGAGAGGAGCCGATTCTGTAACCCTTAACCCCCTTCCAACGCTGGTTATTTTGTCAATAATTATAAACGGCCTTCACCACCTGACACCCCCTACACCCTACTTTTTTCTTTCGGTGATTACGACAGAGCATGTCTTATCAAAGATAAAAACGGAAATAATATGATCCGCAGGCATCAGGGTCGCCTGGTATTTGCCCAGTGGTTTACATATGAATGCGTAGATAGATTAGATATTGGCGCTCAATCGTGTTTTCGTACTTTACTCTGTCATAACATTGGAATATCAGTGCACGCCAAAATTCACGGTATAAATTCCGTTCCCTCTAATATTGGACAGCAATGATGACATCTGCATCCGCAGATTTAAAGTGCTCAAATGACTTTTTTGCAATGGATTTACCTTCAGTTCAGCCGAAAGGAAGGATAGCCCATGACTAAGTGAACAATGAACAATGTCCTTAATGTAAAGATCTCATTCATGAAAGCGGGAGAGTATACAAAGATAGGACTTGCTGCCAAGATGCAAAGGAATTTGCAGGAAATGATTGCAAGAGGTAAATTCGAGAACATTTTTAATTTTTTTGAATGTAGGAGAGAAGGCATTTATACAGAAATCAGGCGCAGCAAGAGACATAGACGTGGAGCGATTGGGATATGGAAATCAAATTTAAAGAAGGATGAATCAAATACTTGCTTGCTATGGTTAAAGATGCAAAGTTTTCGATGTCTAGTACGGAAGACTATAAAGTTGATAAGCTGATTTTTTGTTTTATACACAGTCTCCTTTCTGAGAGCTAATATCAACTTCAATAGAGGGACTTACCGGAACAAGTAGCTATCAAGAACATTTTTAATAACTAAGCCCCTTTCAACGACACAGTTAGAAAGTGCAAAAGAATGCTAGATAAGTTGAAAGTGAAGTGGATCACCACCCACAATTATCGGTGATTGCAGGGGTTAGTCCACAAAATGAGACCGTGGTACTAGAGGCACTGTCTTCGTTTAACATTTTGTTTGTAAATTCAGGTTATTGTCCCTTCTTTCGTAAAAACAAGGAGTTCTAGGATGGAACCCGAAATTATTATTTTTTTTTTTTGAGTAGGGTAAGTGAATGCGATTACCCACAGAGTGTTGGAGTTACGCAACAGTACACTGTCGGACTACCAACCAAACACCTCCTTATCATCAGAGAACTAGTCTTGAATCGTTTGACACATTGCTTCGGGCTAGTCTTCCCGCTCTCCCGGCTTTGGGAGCTTTCAAGTCAGGGAATTCCTTCCACCAACGGGAGGGGAGGAAAGGAGTTGTTAGTTCAGCAGTTCACCGCAAATAACCGAGATGTCCTCACATACAACGGGATTTCACCCGAAGTATGAGAGTCCAGGGGCTATCCCGGTTCCCATGGTACCAGCATACCCCTGGTAAGGTTTCGTGACCAATTTGCCACTTCAGATGAGTCTCCGTGCAGACTCGCGTCTGATCGCCCTAATTAGGCCTTTGGAGCATTCACCTACTGCATCACGGCCGACAAACCAAAGTGAGTACAGCGTCTCCCGGTGCCACCACTATGGAGGTTCTCCTCGGCCACTTGGTTTTGGTTTGGCCGACAGGGTTGCCGCCCCGTCTTTCTCACCGCCACCTTTGAGCACCAACTGGGTAAGGAAGTAATGAATCTCACCGTGCATTCGGTTCAGCCATGGGTGTAAATTGTCGAAGAGCCGCGTAGGCTATCGGCCTTTTGGCTTATTACGCCAAGGGAGTTGCCACTCGGTAATGGTGCGATGACGTTTTCCACGGGCAACCACCTCTCTTAAGTTTTCCCCCTTACGGCGGTAGATAGCTGCAAGCTCCATGGCAAGGATGGCAACGCAATAAGCAGACGCCACTCGCAAAGCTCCCCGTCTCTGCACTTGAGCAAGGCGCTTACAATGCACTTGTTTGTCAAGGGTATGAGCCCGTACCTCCGCGCCATAGAGCAGAACCGAATGCGCTGCTTCCATAAGAAGACGTCTCCTAGTAGATATAGAGCCCCCAACATGCGCCATAAGCCGACTTATGGCCGCGACCCCAGCTGCAGCCCTGTTCGCGGCTGCTTTGATTTGCTAGAGAAAGCTCATCTTCGACTCGAGCATTAAACCAAAGTATTTAACCGCTGGCTTGGACTGTATAGTCAACTTGCCGATCGATATAGGACGCAAGGTCGGGATTCTCCCTCTGGTCAAGATCACTACTTCGGTTTTTTTCCGGCGGAAGGCTGAAACCGTGAGCAGTCATCCATCCGCTTACCCGTCGTCAACAGTCCGTCTGGCAGCAATTGCGGCAATGTCGTCTGCATAACCGACCAGGCGCGACTTTTGTGGAATATCGAGTCTCAGCAGACTATCATAGGAAGCCCTAGGATGGATCCCTGTGCTACTCCCAACGTGATTTCCATCCTCCTTTGGCCCTCTAGCCTCTCATAGAACAGGGAGCGGTCTTCGAAATAATCCCTAAATATCCGCAAGAGATAGCTTGGCACGTGAAAGGAGTTCTCTAGTGTGCCTAGCATATCTGTCCATCTTACGGAATTGAAGGCATTTCTGACATCAAGCGTTATGAGGAGTACTATCCGTCGAGATCGGCGGCTGTGTGCCTCGATGAACCGTATCTGCGACCTCCATTTTAACTAAAATAGTCCATTTCTTTGCAAACCACAATTTTTAGGTACACCGGAACATAGACTAGGTTTTTACAATCAATACTCGATAATCAGTATATATATATAATCAGTAAGAGCAAACGACTATTTACACGTTAGAGGCAGAAGAGAATCATCTCGCTTCATGTGTTTCGTTCTGCCCCTAACTCATGGCACACTTTCCTCGCTAGTCTTCCACTCCCGTGGCGAGCTCTACAAAGTGGATAGTTCCGCGTCATCTATTTGTTCGCATTCGCAACATTCGAAATAAATTTCGAATGCTGCGAATCCTGCTGCGCCACACCATAATAGCATCCACTGTGGATCTCCCTGTGCTGAACCCAAACTGCCTTGGGGATAAGTCCCCGGTAGCGCGGATCGTTTCAGCGAGTCTACTCCTGATGAGCTTCTCGAGCATTTTCGGTCGGTATGCACACGGGAGCTCCTGGTCTCCTTTACTCTTGCTGATCAACGCGAGTCTGGCCACTTTCCAGCGACAAGGAAAAATGTCCTCCTTCAAGTAAGCGTTGAACGCTTCAAGCAACAATTCTGGCCGTTGCGGAACACCAGTTGGCAAACCTTCTTATTCTTCATAGTGAGAACCAGTTGGAACCCGGTATTGCTGGCAAAGTATCTTGATACATGGCTCGTCCTGAATATGGCTGAGGAAAGGCGGTGGCACATCAAATTCTCTAATGAAGAAATACACGGCAATACAAAAGGAAATTCGTGTATTTGAAAAAATCGGTAACAAGGAGGGCATAGAGCCTGACTGTTGGTGGAATAAAAAGAAAAAAAAAACCAACGATGCGATGTTACTTTGGTCTGTTTCCTCGTCAACCGAAAAAAATATTGCCCTGAGACAAAATACATACTTGGCGTAGTGGTTGCATTTCCAATATGCTTACACCATGCAATGCCCAAGGGATCAATATGGCATTAGTTAGGGATTTAACGTGAGTACTCACGGTCCTCTCCGGACACGGGTTGATTTCGCGACCATAATTAGAGCCCGCCGTGACTGGCATACTCATATGCGCGATATGGTTACAACCATAACCGCCATGCAAGAAGGCCAATCGCAAATAACTGGACCGCGAGTCCATCCTCTAGGAATTATCATAAAGCATATGCTTTCAGAGGCCTACCCTAGGTTTAGTTTAGTCTGGTATGCTGCGGGAAGCCGTAGCAAGCCCGATCCCAGGCTCCTGGTTGAGGGGTTTATGTACCTGTCGGCTCCGAGATGAGATTTTGGATGCTGCCTGGGAAGTGCACTTCAAGCAAATAGTTTGCCGTTTTTTAATCGGTTCCTGTGTCCCACCCACGTAAATAATCCAGTTTCTGGCTACGTTCTTTAACAAGCATCCGCATCAGCTTTGAGGTTGCTTCAAGGGAGTTCAACCATGGGGTTTTAAGCTTCTTTGGCGTCTTGATCATCTGAGTTGTCTTCTTAATTCCAGCAATGGATTGATGCGCCTCCCAGGGATCATAACTCGGACGATCAGTTCTATTTTATACGTCGCTCAACCTGTCTTCCACGGATTCCGAAATGGAGTGGGTGGAGGTAAATACATGCGGAATGTTGAGAAGATTGGCATTGCCCTTAATTTTCCATTTAAGGTGAATTTAAGGGAGGAGTCCCAGTGAATTTACAAATATGGTAATGTACTATTATTGACTTTGTTTGAACAGATATCGGAATGGAAAGTATTTTAAGGTATAGATGCCGTATGCAGACACTACCATGATATCACCTCCGCCCTTTAGCGTTCTACAAAGGATGCTTTAGCCTAATATCGTTGAAGATTGCATCAGTGTAAACAGAGTTATCCTACTGGAATTTTGTTAATAATTATTATATGAATCCCACGCAGTTGAGAACCAGCATTTTAAAAACCGGGAAAGACGACAGGCTGGTCTGCAAAAGCTTTGGATAAGCATCGCCAAAGCATGTGATGCGTCCAAGCCAAGAGAATACACGTTTCAGAGCAAAAGGTCTAACTTCTAATGGAATAGTTTACTGTCCAGCCTTCCGCCAGACGAATTCCAGGGGCGGTAGGTAGGATCGATCAGAGCAAACGAAGCCCCAAATCTCGCAAACTGTTCATCCAGCGAAGCAAAAGGGAATCTTTTAAGGAGCTCTGTTCGAAGGCGGACGTAAAGCTCGGGGCGCCTATAGAATCACGATGAGATGATCCAGAAGTTAGTCATCTCAACAAATCATGTGCCTTACCCTTCTGTTGGAAATCATCTCGGGGTTATTCTTCAGCGAGAGAGGAGCGCTGATAGCTTCTGATGAAAACGACCTCTGGCTACGACGATAATTCCTGCAGTAACCAGAGATTAGCTGCTAGTGATCAGCGGTGGAATATGAAACAATAAGGTTCTCTAGTCGTGGAAGAAGCCACATTGGTAACATGCTGAATTATACGCTGTTAGACCTTAGTTACCAAATTCTGGACTGACACTTGCGGAGGAAATAGTTGAAGAAAGAATGAAAGAAATTACACCCATAATAACATGGGAACAGTACCATCACTTGGGAGTGATAATAAAAGCGAACCTCTGTTATAAACAAACGTGTTGCATACTTACGACAAAGTATCCACAGGAAATATAGTAAGGAATGTACGATGGCCAAAGACACCTGAAATGTCATCGTTTAACGGCCATGAACTGAATGCAGTCTACAGAAAGAGAACTCTAAGTATGTGCTTTACTTTCAGGGTTATGTCAGATGATACAACGTTTAGCATCTCGGAGATAACACCAGTTAACATTCTAGCAAACGAGATGACGTTGAAGTCTGCCTCTTCCGTATCGCAGTCGAAAAAAAAACGAAAAGGAAGATATCTGTAAATAGATGGAAAATTCATTGGGGATGTTCGGGAAAGTGTCGGTAGACACGCAGGCTAGTCCATACCAACAGGTTTGGAGGGTTGGCATGGTGAAATTAATTATAATGTCACCCAATTTCTCACAGGCATATATCGCTAGTGTCTGCACAGATTTAAACTGGACACCTTACCGAACTATTTCTGCACTTTTCACTTCTTCACGTATGGGAATTTTGCTGGATCATGACTTTAAGCGGACCTAGTGACCAGTCATCCAATCCTATGTGGAATTGGGAGGACCACTTGAACCACTCTTCTCCACCTATCCAGCGGTACCCTAGAGAATTATTATGTTCCTGGGTTTCAATTGTTTCGACTCAGCGCATTTTATAAGATCATCACATTTAAATTTAGAGCTCCATTAACAAAAAAAATCCGGGTGTTTGTTGTCCTTTTTTCAGAAGTGGCTGACATTTCTCACGTCCTAACATTAAAAGAGGCAAAACTTATGGAAGTTCACGATCACTCTTGCCTGGATCACCAGAACCTGCTCTAAATAGGTGCGAATTTTGCACACTCCATCCTATTTTTCAAACTTCCACTGGATTATAGTCATCACAGCACATTTAATTTTTTAAAGAAACAAAAAATTTCATCATTTCTCCCGAGTCCGCATACGTCAACATTGTTTACAATATTGAGAATCAGCAGGATGCCGATTACGCAAGAAATAAATTCAAAGCCAATAAAATCAGGATTTCTCTGCATTTGACATCTATGACAATTTTTTATTATTTCAACTAAATAGAATCTTACATTTCGTTATATTGGTGGTTGTCATGCCGCTGCTGTTGTAGATTGCATACCGAAATACGATACTCTCCTGCAGCCCTCAACTCAGAAGTTCAAGGTAGAAAACAAACGATGTAAAATGTCAGGACAAAGAGACAGATAATCGATTTTTCCGAATAATGCTGATATGAAGGGATATTAACCATAGATAATATGTGACCTGTCAATTCGATAAGAATATTATGGAGCTCAGTAGAAACTGATATATAACGCTTATGGCATTATTCTAAACCGATGGCTGGTGAAAGCTACTTGAGAAATCAAGTGATGTGTTTCCTTTAGTATTTTCTTCCGTTTTTCCTAACAACAGTTACCATTTTGTACTCTTTGGAAACTCGAACTGTAGAATTTTGTACATCAAGAAGTTGAATTATTGACTTTCTTAATGGCTACCAGAATGTACTTCAACTGCCCTTATTAAACTCTAAATCATATATTTTCGCTGATTCCTTAATCACCCCTAAATCCCGAGACTACATCCAGTTGACGATGGGATACATAAATTGAGATATGTTGCCGCCCTCCCACCTTATACCTGCAACTGCTTCTTCTGCCAGTTTCACCACTGCCTTTATAGGGTCCACTGTTTATCGGCCAGCGCAAAAATCGTGCTGTTGCATTTACTGACCTCCAACAGCTTTCCCATACTGTTCCGTAAACAAATAGGACGATACGACCGTGGTTCACTGGGTGGTTTGCCACTATAAACAGGTATTAAAAGTGAAAATGAGCCGCTCCGGTCTTGCTTTTATCGCCGTTTTCAAATGTTCCGTCCAACCCTATTTAGCCCTGGATTCTTCATAGACAGTGGACTACTTTTCGACTCCTCCGGCGTGATCCTTATGATCCAAGCCTGCACCTTTCCACAACATGCATTCAGGATCTTTCTCGCACTTCCTTGCGAGTTGGCATTTTTGACCATACCGCTTGTGAAGATCATATCGATCGTGCTAGCTTGTCCAAGATCTAGCTATATGACCGTACTTCAAATATCTAAAACAGATAGTTTTTTCCCCGTCAGGAATTTGAAATTGCCGTACCAATTCCCTGCATACGCCCTTCTTCGCCCCTCGTAATCTCGTCGAGATCCCTGCACTCCACAGCTATCTCGTAAATCAATTGCCTCACTGTAACTGCTTTACCTAAGTATCTAGCAAGTTCTGGTAGTTGAACGCCCTTTCACCTTATTTGGCCCTATGTCTTCCGTGGCTCCAGGAGAAATTTTCCCTTCTGCGTTCTTCTGGGGCTTGTGGATATTGTCAACTAGGCCACTTGGATCGTCGGATCTCCATGAATCTACCGTGAAATCTCAACATAAAAAAAGTCACTTCTGTGTGACTTCTGTCCTCGATGACCATCGCGTCCGGACGTGGCTTCCTTTGTTTAAACTATGTATATGTTTGGCTTCACAATGGTTCAAACATTTGCCCCAATCTTCTGGGATTAAATTTATGACCCCGATTTGAATTCGAAACTTTATACCCCCTGCAGCTTGGGGCTTTTGCCCTTTTTTGGTGTTAAAAGCTTTACGCCAATATCCTCTGCTCCTTCTTTGCCCTTTTTATGCCCTCTATCGCTTTCCACTTTGTGCTTATTGAGCGGCCCTCTTTATACTTTTAGTAATTATAGGTACTTATAGTCCTACATTTCCTGCACAAACACAATCGCCCATGACCTTCCGCAGGAGTGTTTAATATTCCGAACCACCACCTTAATATCGCGGTTGTCATTGTGCTTTGGCCCGATAATTTAGCTTTCCTATCCTACCTACCTATCTCCTTCAGGCAGTTGGCAGACAGGACCTTATTGCTTTCGTTAGCACTGCATCAATTTCAGTAATTCATGCCACAGAACTACCTTTCCTTTGCTGTGCCCGCCACTATCAATCCCTGGTCTTCCATCTGCCTGAGTAGAGAGTGTAGCATTTTACCATTTTATCTAAAAGGGAACCTTAAAAACTCCTGCGAAAAGGTCGTGGGCGATTGCGATTTCCTTCTTATCACTTGATGAGTTATTTGCTCTGCCCCCCCCCCCCCCCAAATATTAAGGTAACGCCTATATCCTCTCTGACCTCTAATGTTGTTAGCAATTCGTTCCAAATTCGAGCACAGGCCCACGCTCACGGCCCACAGCTATGGCAATCGCAAGCATTTCGTTTCCTCCTACCCCTGTTCTCCAAGGAAGTCCTATTTCACTAGCTTGCGTCAGCAAGTAGTGGGTGGGTGTGTGCCTGGGACACAGTTACTGCCAACCTATCCTAACGTAACAACGATTTTCCGGTTTTCTGTTCTGAGTGTCCCTCTCGTAGAATTTTCTCCACCTACCCGACTCGTGCATAAGAATGCTTATAAACGCGCTCCTCAAAAAGCGTACAAGTGCGCCACCCGGAAGTCTGTCACATGAACTTTTGTCAGAAACGACTACATTGATTGACACGAAATTGGGTCCCACCTTGATTTCGAGGAAGAGTCCTTATAGAAGTAAAAGGAGGATGTAATTTTTTCATCAAATATTGACATGTGAAATGAAAGGTTTGAAATGGTTTTAGTTTTGACATTAGTTGAAAGAAAGAGGAGTGCAGAGGCTGCAAAATGAGCACTCATTCAACGGTGCCATTCTCAGAAACTGCACTACCAAGACATCTGGAAAAAAAGAAAGCGGCCACTATTCTTATTTAGAGGCTAAAATACCTACCGCATCGATTTCTGTTTAAATATAGTTAATAGCGCAATGCTGACCACATTGTCTCCTAGTGTACCGTTACGGTCTTGAATGAAGTGCTCTAACACATTTCAAGGCCCTGATCCAATATGGATTGTTGCGCCAACGATTATTATTATTATTAATAATAGCATATTACCTTTTTTGTAAATTGAGTGGAAGCTATGATATAAACCATGAAGTGACAATTTTGGTGGAAATCGCACTATTCCTAACAAATTTTAATAGGTTAAAGTTATCGTCGTTTTTGTACAAATTTACTGCAATCTAAGATTTTCAATGTCTGAAGTGTATAGTCTGACATACTAAATGCGTAAACATCGTGAGCTAGCTACAAATAGGACAAATATATAAGGAATAACCAAAATCTTTGCTCAACTGCTGCAATTGCGACAAGCAATACTGTCCAGTTATTCTTTTTCCATTTTCCAAGTAGTCCGTTTTCCAGTCATAGATTGCTTGTCGAAGCTAATGACGACTGCGCACTATCGGAAAGCAGATACTGGGAATAGTTTAGCCGATTCAAAAGTGGTAATTTTGACGTTTGCGACCAACCATGCCCGGTGCACCAAAAAAATTTGAAAACGAAGAACTGGAAGCGTTACTCCAAGAAGATTCGTGTCAAACTCTGGAGGAATTATCAAAAGCGTTAAATGTTGATTCCGCGAAATTTGGAAAACGCATCCACAAACTTGGATTCATGGAAAAAGAACGAAAATAGGTACCGTACCAGGTGCCCGAAAGACAGCAAGAAAAGCGATTAGCCACTTGTGAACTGCTTCTTGGAAGATACTAAAAGAAATTAATTTTGTCTGGAATAATAATAATTATTCCGTAACTAACTATTAAAAACTTCATTTGAGTAGATATGGAGAGTATTTCGAGGGCTGGGCATTGTATAGAGGCAGCTCGATGACTTTTTTCAGATTTTTCGGTTGGGTAGTTTCTGAGAATGGGTCTGTTAAAGAAATCATCAGTTTGGACCCCCGTACTCTCCGCCTTTCCAACAACTGTCAAAACTAAGACTAGCTTCGAAAAGTACTAACCGAGACCTTTCATTTGATATCCAACTGTCTTTCATCTTTTCCAGTTGGTGATCGTCGTAATCTGGCGCTTCTTGCAAAGGGATTTATAGTGGGATCTCCCATTTTGGTTGCCAGAATTAATGAGCGTAGTGTATTGCTGCTCCTTTTAAAAATTTTCAGCTATTGTCGGTTGTGTCGTAGTATTTGTTGTTGTCATTTTAATTTGGATCCGCTATCTCCGCTAGAAAGTGCAGCCGCCTTAAATCATCCCTAGCTTCGAACGTACTTGCAGCCCTGCCAAGGTTATTATTGGGACGGAGGCAGCTATAACATGAAAGCCATTTTCACCACCCCAGCTGTCAGCTTATGTACAACCTATTTCGAATCGTTTGCTAAGTCATAAGTCAATGTCATCCCAAGTCGTCGTCGTTGTTGCCGCTCACGTTAGTTTACCACCAACTACCAACTAGGAGATGTGAGTCGACTTGGTTCGCAAATAACAAGAATCGTTGCTATCGTCAACTTTGCCCTGTCTATCCAAACCCGTTTAGCCCTTTTCGCTTGGTATTAGGTCGTGTAGGCCCATGAACAATACCTATGTCCGCCAGCTTTCACCATTTTTCAAGAAGCTTGCCCTCCTTCTCCACTGCTCTATGCCACGTAGTCCAAGGGCGACTAACTCATCGTCCATCCTGAGATTATAGGTTCCATTGCATAGAACAACCTGCAATGGAGTTGACACCTATCCTCAATGTGTGACCTATTCATTGCCCCCCTTTCCTTCTCATTAACATGTCGACGAGTACGCACGCTGAACAAATCCCTTGCTAGTTATTGTCTGAGGCTAGAATATCACCATGATCTGACGAAGACATGAATTGATGCCTGGTAGGAATTTTTGATTAAAAATCATGGTCACTTTCCGATGCTGGTCATTTACACTTTAACGCGAAACTGATCATTAAAACGGGAAATTTGTTAGGAACAATTATAGCAGTCTGTCCACTTATTCAAGCGGGTTAGAAAACTACTTACTTAGCGAAACTTACTCATTATTCTGACAAACATAGCTTCTACCCCAAGTATATACATGTAACCTTATTTCGCAGCTGAGTTTTGGCTTAAACCAGCACAAACAACATCACTTTTAAAAGGCAGGTGTCGGGAAAATGTCACCTACTCCGAGTGATTTCAGTGGCTTAAAAGTTCCCATACCTCTTTTGCTAGTCTTTAATTCGCTTTTTTCCCCTCTGGGGATGTAGGGAATAAGATCAGGGAAATGAGTTCTGGGAAACAGATGTACCATGTCCCTCTCCTTTTGCGGAAATGTCTCCTCTTCTTTTTCGAGTAGACAAGATATTGCCTTGTCTTGGGCTATAGCATAGCATAACCTAAATGTTCTGTGCTTTGTTCGATTTTTCACAAAATTCTTTCAAGCTTAACCGAAGACACTTCCACGGTATCGTAGCAGGGCAGAGACAACTCGTCAGACGCTGTCTCACATATGCCCTAGGAGCAGTGTGACCGAAGAGGTTCGCAGATGTTATACGCTCCTTTACCTTGTTTCCACTTTAATCTCTATATTATGCAGTCTAATAACGCTGAAATAATTAGACTTGCGCTCATCCTCCGCTCTCCCGCATCAGTTACGGAGTTATGGAGAATTATTATTCTCCACCCCAATTTGATTCAGTCACATATGGTGTCCTGATATTTACTCTTACAGATGAATGCGATAACATCAGTGTATCCCTGAATGTTTATTCCGCTATTTATTTCACTCGTTTCTATGCCGTTGTTATATGTTCCAATGCCATACTGCATTTCGCCGCTGAAAGACGGGAGCCTAAAACCATTTAGAGGCCGCTTTTGAGTAGTGGTCTAATTATTGTTATTATATCCGAGTTATCACAATCTCGGCAGATGCCGGATTTTACCTAATACTAGCACTAAGTGCCAAGCATTTAGACTCGGACGATCCTACCTACTTAAAAACTAAAGGGGCACTGGTGGTGGTGGCCGGTGGTAGGTCAGTGGGAGAATCCGTCGAGTACTCCCCGCAACATCGAGTACGTATGCAGAATGGTGTACTTCTGCATGGTTTGAACCAGACTGTGCGAAAGTCCCAGGACATCAAGGGAAGCCGTCAGGGATTTAGGTACAATACCTGTAGCTGACAATATTATGGGAACTACAACCACCCTCTCGAGACGCCAAATTTCTTTGATTTCCCGAGCCAATGGCTCATAGTTCACCTTCTTCTCCACGTATTTCCGTTCAATGTTGCTATTATGGAGGATAGCAACATCAATAATATACGCGGAGCGACCCGTCTTGTCAACTAACAGTACGTCAGGCTTGTTGTGTGCGGTATGGCGATCAGTCAGAACTTGCCGGTCCCAATACATGCTGTAAGCAGAACTATCAAGTACTGCTCACGGCTCATATCGGTAAACCGGACATGTTGCCGTGATCAGTCCATGCTTATATGCAAGGTTTTGATGGATAACCTTACATATAGCATTATGCCTGGTGATGTATTGCACCGGCGCAGTACAGCAGTACAGCCAGAAATGAGATGGTCCAACGTCTCTAACGCCGAACCACACATTCTGCACTGGTCGTTCTCCACCCGTTCTTTCATGATGAGCTTTTTATAAGCTCGGGTGGCGACCACGCCGTCCTGAATGGCACACATGAACCCCTCCGTCTCAGCAAAGAGCTCCCCAGCACACAGCCATCAGTTCGACAAATGCAAATCGACAAATGGCTGCCAAAGACAATTCACGTGTTTACCGTGCATTGCCTTCGACTTCCATTCATCGATCCGCTCTTGGTCCGACTTCACCCCACTCAGAGGATTGAAAGATCGATCCTTCAAGTTAAGTGGAGTCAGTCCACAGTCTGCCTTACAGACAGCCGCATGCAAGGGACTCGCCTGCTCTTTACTGTAAAAATAAGCGCGCAGCGAGTCGACTTGGCGATGATGTTGTGCCGCCACGTCAACCACGCCCCTACCTCCGATGTCACAAGGCAGGTTCCTCCGCTCCACGGCAGACTTTGGGTGATCCATTCGGAATTTGGACATAGTTGTCCGTATTCGTCGCTGGACGTTTTCCAGGTCGGTCTTCGTCCACGGCAATATTCCGAATGCATAAGCCAGTGAAGGGATAGCGAGTACATTCAACGCGCTTATTTTATTCTTCCCCGAGAGATGCGATTTCAGCACCAGCTTTACACGTCGCAGGAATTCGGACAGCAGAGCTTCCTTCAAATCACCAACTCGAGCATGGGTTCCTTGCAGAATTCCTAGGTACTTGTAGAAGTCTGTCTCGGTCATAGCTTCGATGTGGAGGTCACCAATGCTATGTCTGCCATGCGGCTCGTGATGACCTTTGCGGATGGCTTGGATTCGACCCTTGTCTAATCCAAACTCCATCCGAATATCACGGCTGAACATGTCTATTATTCGCAACAGACTTCTAAGATGGTTATCAGTATCAGCATACAACTTGATGTCATCTAAGTACATCAAGTGTGTCAGTTTGCACTTAGCACGTAGGCCATATTTTATTGCAAAACCAAGCCCTCTAGCATCATTCAGTAGCCATGAAAGGGGGTTCAGTGTCATACAAAACCAAAGAGGACTCAATGAATCCCCCTGGAAGATGCCCTTCCGTATACGGATGAGCTCTGAGGTATTAGCACCCTCAGATGTACGGACTGATAAGGTGGTATGCCACCCTTCCATGACTGTCGCCAAAAACTTTATTAGTTTCGAATCAATGCGATACAGATGTAGGATGTCGATTAGCCAGGTATGCGGAACGCTATCAAAAGCCTTGGCATAATCGATATAGCAACTGAAGAGGTTTCTTTGGCCTCTAGTTGCTTGTCCTACAACTACCGAGTCGATAATGAGTTGCTCTTTGCAACCCCTTGACCTAACTCGGCAGCCCTTCTGTTCCTCGGACAGAATGTTGTTGGTCTCGAGGTGCGCATTGATCCTTCCACTAATAATGGACGTGATGAATTTGTAGAGGGTTGGTAAGCAAGTGATCGGTCTTGTGTCTGCGGGGTCCTGCACCGTGTCCTTCTTAGGGATAAGGTAGGTAATCCCCGCAGTGAGGAAAAGTGAAAATTCCTACGGCCGACTCATAACCTAATTTATACTACGTGCCAACCGACTGTGTACGCTGGTAAATTTCTTATACCAGAAATTCTGCACCCGATCCAGACCTGGGTCCCTCCAGTTCTACGAGATGTTTATGGCTCGTCGAACTTCCTCTTCGGTAACATCCGCAAAATTAATGCCAGGTGTATTGGCATGGCGGGTGCCTTCGGTGGTGATCCACTCTGCATGCTCAGCATGCTGGGCAGGTAACCCCCAAAGTCCACCCCAATACTCTTTCGCTTCCGTCACCGAGAACTGTATTGTCTGGGCGCTCTGTTGGGATTCGTTGAGAGATCTGAAAAAGCTCCGCTGGTTCCTCGCGTATGTTGCATTCTGGACACGTCTGGAATAACTTTCACCATACCGTCGTAACCGACTGCATATGACAGAAAATTTCTGTTTTAGTGTGTCCAGAATTTCAACTACGGGTGTCTCACAGGGGATGGCATAGTTCCGGTAAACCCTCTGCACTTTATTTCGCACCCGTCGGCTGGCATTACCAGTGCTAATCTGAATCAGTCTAGCAATATCCTGCCTTAGTAAGTCCCGCCGATGTTCCAGACGAATTTTCAATGGTGGATCTCTTTGGTCACTCAAACCAATAACACGAAGCGAATCTTCTGACCGTGCAATCTGATAGCCGCAACTGCACCACAATACACAAGTTATTGTAGTTGCAGCAGCGACATATCAGCACACAGTCGAGATGCAATCTCATCATTAATTGAGATAGAATTCCCGGAGTTGCTGGAGATGCATAGAGCCTGGGAATACCTGGTCTATGCAAAGGATCCATATCCGAGAATTCTATACACGCTCTTTGGAATTCGCCCCGAACCTCAGCGGAAACCTCAGCTGGACGGTGGAGAAGAGTGCTTCGGCGAGTACTGAACCTGTTGCCTGCAGTGCGGCGTGGTGTTGTTGATGCCGCCGCCTCTGCCCTCATCGACTCTCGGTCACCAGTTTCCCCGATGACTTCAAGTCGAACACGTTCCCTGATGGTGGCCGGGATTGTGTCGCTGCGAGTAATGAAGCGGTACTGGTCTGCGACTCGCTGCGCAGTCACGTGCGCCAATTGCGGGAACCGCTCGACGAATCTCTGGTGCAACAAGGGGCGGTAAGATGTTGCACCCGCCCCCGCCGTCACTTCGTAGTAGGAGCGGATGATGAAGAGGTTCATTTCTTCAGTCCATTTCATCCACTTCCTACGCGAACCTGCTGAAGTGGTCGCCACAAATTGTGGCGAAACAGCTGCAGCAGGCGGAGCTGTGCTCCTGGTCGTCGTGGCGCCTGGACGTCGAACCGCCCCACGACTAGCGGTTTCGACGCCGTGCTGTCCATTATGAGAGCCCGACCCAGTTACCAAGTCAGACGACTCTCGCCGGTTATCCGTACCGGACCTTAAATTTCTCCTTCTTCTCATTTTTGGTGGTGCATTTTATCCCTAGCTGCCAGGTGTTGAGATAGCTTCCTTAGTGAGTAATCTGCAAGACTGCAAAGTTCCTGCACTTTCTTCACCTACCCCCTGAGACGCCTCCTTTCACAACCAGGCTTGGGACCGGCTTCGGCGGAGTTAAATATTATTAATATTTAATTTCCATTGCCCACCTTACTCCACCTCCCAAACATTCTTCTTTTGCTATCCTCCAATTTTCCTTTTTTTCCCCTCTCTGTTACTGGCGTGTCAGATAAAATGTTACTGTTCTTAGTGGTTGGCGAAAACGCGGAGAAATGAGTTTTGAGAAGTAGGTATTCTTTGTTCTCCTTATTCTCGGTAAGTGCCCCATTTCTTCTTCTGGCAGACAGAAGGGATTGCTCCGCGCTTGGCCACAACCCATTAGATGGAATTCAAAATGTTTCTGTGATTTGCTCAATTCTTTCATAGAATTTTCAGAACTTATTTAACTTTACTTCTCCAATGATGTTGCTGTACGTAGTCAGTGCATTTTTATACCTTGCTAACTCTCCAGTTTGCTTTGAGCAGTTGAAGAGTTTTCGGACTTCTGGTCTTATTTTGGCTTATACTCCCTACTTCACCAGGTCTCTATTAAGTAAGTCTTTATTAAGTAACTACCCTAACGGAGCAAGTGGCCTCAGACGCGTGAATGATGACTTTTTTGAGGTCTTCTGCCCCTGTTTCCAGTTCCGCCTCGTTGTCACATAGAAATGACATAGATTTACCTATTCCCCTAGGATTCCATGCATTCGCCTCTATTCAAAAGTTGTCTTCAACGTCGCATCTTATCGTAGGTCAGTGACCCGTGCCGCCTGATGTATGAAATCCTTCTTGATTTAGCGCTATCTGAAGTCAGCGGCTGTTAAGAAGATTCTACCCTTGTCCTCAGTGAGTTCCAACCTGCGTCCGTCGAGGAGCTGCTAAGAGCAGAGCCCCACCTTGGCCACCTTGGCAACTCAGGCGGCTTGCCCATTCTCCTCTAAGTTCCAATGACCCAGGACTCAGAGGAGGATGACCTTAAGCGTACTATTGTACTGCTCCGCCAGCCTGGAGGATATCGCCAATAAGTACGCATTCTTTCTTACGCTTGGGGTTGGGGTCTCCCCTGCTCAGCAAATTTCGTGTCTATCTGTATGGTCGTTTCTAAGAAAAGTGTGTGTGATAGACAGACAGACAGACATTGAACCGATTTTAATAAGGCTTTGTTTTACAAGGAAGGAAAGAGAGCTGGAAACTAGCAAAAGAGGTATGCTCAGAAGCTAGGCTAAGATGGGCAGCGGGAACTTTTCATCCAATGAAATCTCCCGGAGTAGATGGCATTTTCCCAGCACTTATCCAGAGAGGCCTAGGAATTATCTTAGAGTCTCTTCTGAGGGTGGTAAGGGGAAGCATAGCACTGGGTTACATACCAAGGGCATGGAGGCGGGCAAAAGTGGTCTTTATTCCGAAGGCGGGTAAAAAGGATCCTTTTCACCCTAAATCTTTCAGACCAATCTGCCTAACATCGTTCGTACTCAAAACGGTGGAGAAGCTCATAGACAACTATATTAGAACTAACGTTCTAAAGCGCAATCCCCTACATCACTGTCAACACGCTTACCGGGCAGGAAGGTCAACTGAAACTGCTCTGTATCAGCTGACAGAGGTACTACGGGACGCCATAGAAACAAAAGAACTGTGCGCGTTTTTGGATATCGAAGGAGCATTCGACAACACATCGCACACAGAGATACAGGATGCCCTGAGCCGCAAAGGAGTGGGAAACACCCTTGCACTCTGGATGGGCAAAATCCTAGAAAGCAGACAAATAGAGGTACAAACAGGTACAAATCCCATTATAATGAACACCACTCAAGGCTGTCCACAGGGTGGAGTACTATCGCCGCTGATGTGGAGTATGGTAGTGGATGAACTCCTGGACGTGTTAACTAATACTGGAATACAAGTCTAGGGCTACGCGGACGACATTGTTCTAATCTGTAAGGGCAAATATGAAGATACCCTATGTGATAGAACCCAAACTGGATCAAGGGTTACTAGTGCCTGGTGCAGGAAGGTGGGACTGCGGATCAACCCAACCAAAACCACCATAGTACCATTCACTAGGAGGCGTAAGCTGGATCACCTGAAAACCATAACATTACATGATATGGAGGTGAAACGAGAAACAGAGGTCAAATATTTGGGAATCACCCTAGACCAAAAATTATTCTGGAAAACACATGTCGGAAACACATGTCGAAAAGCCACGAGGGCTCTGATGACTTGCAGATCCATAGCAGGAAAAAAATGGGGTTGCAGCCCGAAGATACTACTTTGGATATATACTGCAATAGTAAGACCAATGATTACCTATGGAGCGGTAATCTGGGCAGAAAGAACCCAACTCAGCACACAAGCCAGGGAATTACATAAGCTCCAAAGGCTTGCGTGTGTATCAGTGGGACAATGAGGACATGCCCAACGGCATCCCAGGAGGTCCTTCTGGGATTAACCCCTCTCCATCTGCACATACAGATGCAGACAAGGAGATCAATATTCAGGATGGCCAGTAGTATGAGTGAGGCGGGAAGCTGCCTAAATCGAAGGAGGATTGATATCCTTTCTAGGTGGTATCCCGAATTACTGATACCGAGGGACAACATGACAACGAGGTTTCACTTCGATAAGAAGTTTGAAACACGTTGGAGTAACAAGGCAAACTGGGAGAGCGTGGCTGCGACATACGGCTTAAACCAGCAACTGATTACTTGGTACACTGATGGATCCCTCACAGCAGAGGGAGCGGGTGCCGGTGTCATTGGTCCAAGGAAAATGTACATTGAGCCAATGGGCAGGTACACTAGCATATTCGAGGCGGAAATTTACGCCATAGACAAATGTGCCTCCTTTAATCTGCAAAGGAACTACAGGGGGCAGAACATAGCTATTCTCACCGATAGCCAAGCAGCGATCAAGGCACTTAGGTCCAACCAGATGAACTCTAAACTGGTATGGGAATGCCTTGAGAGACTGAATACACTCGGCTCGTCCAACAAGGTCTGGATACTTTGGGTTCCAGGCCATGCTGGGTTGGAAGGCAATGAGGCAGCGGATGACCTGGCCAAGAAGGGAGCAGGGATGCCTTTACACGGGCCAGAACCCTTCTGTGGAATCGGAAACGGTTTCATGGCTATGAATCTAAGAAACGAAGAGAAACGGTTGAGAGAACTATATTGGGGGGACGTACCAGGGATGGAGCAGTCCAGGGTGCTTATTGGGGGATACGAACCCATGCGCACAAAGCATTGCTTAAACCTCACCAAAAAGAACCTCCGAATCATAGTGGGAATTCTCACTGGTCATTGTCGGCTGAACTATGACCTAGGGAAGCTAGGGATATCTACGGACACTGCCTGCAGGTTCTGTGAGGAGGAGGACGAAACCTCTATGCACGTCCTGGGACAGTGTCCGGCACTTGTGTAAAGTAGGTCGATACATCTGGGAGAACACTTAATACCAGATGCAAAGCTGAAACTTCTGGAAGTGGGGAACATACTAAAGTTCCTAACGGTTACAGGCCTGCTTGAGATACTATGATCAACAGGTACACTATAACCAGTAAAAGGGGCACAATAGTTCTTCAAGGACGCGGTGCGACTTTCCCTTAACAGAATAATAATAATAATACAAAACCTTAGAAACTGGTTTATCCTGGATACATACATATTTATATATGGTTCTTTTATTACGTGGATTCATATCTAGAATGCATCTCAAACGCTAAAGGTCACTGTTCGTGACTGTAAATCTGCATATATTCTCATCATTCCCAATGACTCATTAAAAGGGGGCTTGAATTATCGCTAAAGAATACACATACTACACATTTGTGTCCCAGGAAAGTTCGACGACTGCCATTAGCCAATTGTTGCTATAAATGCCACTCACCCACCACAATCATAACGCCACAATGTGTCCAAATTTAAATTGTAATTTATCAGCCATCCATCTTGAATGGTACGCATCATACTTAATGAACGAGTTCCCCGAAAAGATTTGAGCACTTAGCGCTCGTCACCTCGGATTGTCCAATTAATTAAGAAAGAAATATTACGGCTGAAGTAAGACAATACCAAAACAGAAAATTCCACGCATCCCCTGCAGAGCCAGATACATATAAAATGCTTATTTACCCCAACAATTTCGATCAATGCATATATCAATCGCCAAACTTTTCATCGACTGCCTCCAATAAGTGCATCCCGAACGAGGTTTTCGTGGTAAGCATTTCGCTTAAATATCATAATATGGAGCACTTGACGGCGCCCACCACTCGGAGAAATTGATTCAGATTCTCGCCCGTGAAAGTATCTGCGAGAAATGCAACGAAAATATTGAGGAACGTCGAGAAGGAAGTAATGCTCGTATCGTGACCTATTCAATGCTATCAACACTATTTGAAGGACATATTTTTACCGGGAACCATGCTATTTTTTCGAAAGCCCTGAAAATGTAAATTAAACGTGACAATTTCCCTGATTGGATTTATTATCAACTATGACTAATGATGGGACTAAAATGTCGACGGAAATTCCGAAGACTGCTCCTCTCAGCACTTTGACGAAAATATTCCGTGATGCCTTTTATAAAAACGGTGAAAGGGCGTGACGACGAGGAAAGCGATTTAATGTTTTTATTTATTCTGATTGGGACTCACAACAGATTTCGCATGTTTTGTAAACACAGAGTGAGTAGCTCCTCCAAGAGGACTAACTTAAGGGGCTGGCTAATGGTCCAATTCCAATGTACACAAATGAATATCGAAAAGAAGGAGGTCACTTTCTACGGGGAAATGGGTACAAACACCCAAAGTTAATCATGGCAATCTTCCGGTCGAAGATCCTTCGAGTTCACCCACAAACGAAATCAATTCAACTTTTTTATTGGGGTAGCACAAAAAGCCAAATATGCGTGAAATAGAAGAAGCTACCCCGACCCGATCTACCCTTTGTTTGGCATTATTACTTCCTTTTCGTTGAGACAATCGATTGGAAAATTTACTACAGCAAATAATATTTCGCTGTTTCCTCATGTTTCACTCGAATTGTATCCTAGTTTTTTAATGACATTCTGTACAGGATTGGCGACCCAGTTTCGAACTGTTTTGTGCAAGGAGCAGCTTTATTGTTGGCGCGTGAAGTATTGCAGTGGATAAACAAAGCCTGGGAGTGGAGGAGGTCAGTGGATACAGAAAAGGATGAGAGAAAATGTCAATTCAGGGTTGTTGGTAAATTGCTCATGAATTGTTAGGGAGTTTTTGCTAAGGTCAATGGATTCTATGTCGGAATTTTTTGGTTCTTTGTTGGGTGTAGAAACCAGTAAATTCCCAAACGCGAATGTCCTTTTGGTCGTTTTATTCTTTTTCGCAAGGAATTGAGAAATGCAACTTCTTTACTTTGGTATTTTTATTTTTTTCTTGGACTCCTGGATTCGGTACGTCGTCGGACTACCAAATTGCAAAACACACAATCCGGAGAACGCACCTTTCCAATCTTGTGCAGGTAAGACTGAAAACTTCCATGCCCACTTAAAAATTGGGTAAGGAAATAGTCATTCTCATCGTGCTTCCGATTCAGCCACGCACCTAAGTTGCCGATGAGCCGCGCAGTCCATCTGCCTCTAGTTTCATTTTGCCAAGAGAGCTGCCACTCGTCCCTTGGCTTATCTCCCTTGCGCTTGTATATGGCCTGACGCTCCTTAGCAAGAAGGGCAACGGGGATAACTCCCGCGATCATCATCACGGCCGGTTCAAAGACAGTGCGGTACGCAGACGCCACCCGTAAAGCTCCCCGTCTCTGTACTTGCGCGAGGCGTTTACGATATACCTCCTTGTTAAGAGCGCCAGCCCACACCTCTGCGCCGTAGAGCAGGACAGACTGCGTTGAGCTCATCAGGAGACGTCGCCTACTAGACGTAGGACCCCCAATGTTTGCCATTAGCCTACTTAATGCCGAAACTCCAGCCGCAGCCTTGTTCGCTGCTGCTTGGATTTACTCAGAAAAGGTCATCTTTGAGTCAACAGTCAACCCGAGGTACTTTACCGCTGATTTTCACTCGATTATCGACTCGCCGAACGATATGGGACGCAGGGTCGGAATTCTCTTTTTAGTCAGGATGACTACTTCGGTTTTTTCCAGTGCAATGTTAAAACCAAGAGTAGTCATCCATCCGCTTACCCGTCGCATCAATATGCCGAATCTGCTTTGCGCCTGTTCGACAGTGCGTCCAGCAAAAAGCGCTGCGACATCATCTGCGTAGCCGACCAGGCGTGACTCTTCTGGCATGTCGAGTTTAAGTAGACTGTTATAGGTAGCGTTCCAGAGGTCCGGCCCTAGGATGGATCCCTGTGCTACCCCCGACGTGACCTCCATCCACCTTTGACCCTCTAGTGTTTCATAGAGCAGGGAGCGGTTCCTCAGATAGTAGATATTGTCTAGTGTGCCTAGAATGTCTTTCCATCTTACGGGATTGAAGGCGTTTCTGACGTCAAGCGTTACGAGGAGCACCACCCGTCGAGTTCAGCGGCTATGTGCCTCTGCTTGTCGAACGGCGTCCACGACCTGCATGACAGCATCAATTGTCGATCTCCCTGCTCTAAAACCAAACTGCCGGGGAGATAAATTTCCGGCAGCGCGTATCGCTTCAGCTAGTCTACTTCTGATGAGCTTTTCGAGCACTTTCCCAGCAGTATCAAACATACATAGTGGGCGGTATGAAGATGGCAATTCGGGATCGCCTTTCCCTTTAGGGATCAGCGCAAGCCTCGCAACTTTCCAACGAGCAGGGAAAATGCCCTCTTTCAGGCAAGCGTTGAATGCGCCGAGCAATAGGTCTGGCCGGTGTTGGAATACCAGTTTGTATACCTCTGCTGGAATACCATCGGGTCCTGGCGCCTTCTTGTTTTTCATAGAGAGGAATGCCTGTTCCAACTCTTTTATAGAGAAAAGTGGACAGTCCTCTGCGCTCTCCGCGCCGACGTCACCATCCCATACGGGGTGTGCAGGGAAGAGTGCCCTCACAATGCGGTCCATCTGCTCGGCCTTAAGTCAACAGGGTTTCCGCAGAGCCCCGATTTTTCGGGTTACAAGTTTGTAACCGAGTCCTCACGGATCCCCATTCACCTCATCGACCAGATCTTGCCAGCAGCGAGCTATGCTCTTATTTATTGCGCTGCGGAGTCTCCTTTTGGCTGATTTGTACATGACTCCCCCCGGTCGCCTAGACGTTGTGTTAAGCGGCAGAGCCTGTGACACTCCTTCCGGAGCTCTGCGATTTCCACTGTCGACCAATACATGGAAGGTTTGCCGCGCCTCGATGTCTTCCTGGGCATGGAGGTTCCGCAGACCGTCGTTATCAGGTTCATAACTGAATTTACGACAATGTCAGCTGCGGGGCCACCGCCCCCAGAAATACCCTTTAGCGTGGCCCCACCTGTTCCCAGACTTTCGACAAACTTCCCGGTGTTCACTTTCGCGACGTTCCATGCACAGAAAGATCGCTGGTGTGGCGCACACCGAGAGTTTATGTCCACCACTTCGAAAGCAATGTATTGGTAGTCACTTGCCGAAAAGTCTTCCAGAACTCGCCACTCGTCCACCAGCGACACCAGTGATTCCGACGCAAAGGTTACGTCTGGAATGCTTCCTTCCGGTGTTTGGAACTACCAGTCCTGTTCTCGCCGCCATTTCCAGAATTCGTTTCCCTCTGGAATCTGTGTAAGGCATGCCCCATTCAAGTGCTATAGCATTGAAGTCACCCCCGACCAGGATCCGCCCATCCGTGCTTAAGATAGCGTCCTCCAAACCATCAAGCCTTCGACGAAAGTCCGACATGGTCTCATTCGGCGTAAGATAGACACTAAAAAACGTTATCCCTGAACACCGAATCCAGACAAAGCCGTCCCCTCGACCTTGGGCAAGAACCCCCAGGAGGGTGCCGTCCCGAACCCAGATGGACTTTACAAGGACTGAGGAGAACGAGACGGCTTGCCATATCATGTAGGAATGTCTTACACTTGCGCGTATCAGAGCAATATCAAACCCAGAAAAGAAGATTGAGCATGTGCACTTTGTCTTCGCGAATTATTTTACAGCAAACCAACCAATGTCTCAAAGTTATTTCATCTTATTTTTAAAGTTTCGGTGCAACTCGTTTCTCTCTCTTCTCACTCAGAAGTTGCATCATCATATCCAATTAAATTATTTCCAATTCCCAACTGAATCAGGTCCTGAAGTTTATATTTTGGTAAATTATCTAACAAGCCTTCACGTCCCGGTTCCTTTATTTTCGGAAAAGCTTTTTTCAATTGGGTTCAGTATTGGAGAGTATGGAGGCAAACGTAAGATCAACAAGCCGGCAGTACGCATAACTTCAGCGACTTCTCGGATTGTTGTGGATTGGACCAAGCTTTTCCATCAATCATCATCCCTTTTGAAGCAGTAGAGTCTTTCGACATTGCAGGTTTCCTTCGTTGATATTTTGTGCTGAATAATTTGGGTGTACCACTATTTCCAAAAAATCTCTGTTTCTATTTATTGAAACTCGGAAATCCATTGCCTGGTCTGCAATAATAAATAGTCCTGAATATATAGTATTAATTGTATTAATTGTTCTCTTGAACGACAACTTAAACCAGAAGAGAAAACCTATCAGACAACATGCTCATGACAGAATATGTTGACCCAGCATATTCACAATGTATATTCCAAGGAGTCCTACCACCAGACCTAGCATCCCCTTGTGACTGATGCAGATTCGCCGATTTACTTCAGAAGACGAAATACCGAGTTTTCGAATAGATAACAGTATGGAAGAAAAGCAATTTACAGGGGGATGGAAGGCTACAAATACTCAAGTGAATTGAGGAACAATGAGCGAAACGGATAGCTGAAACGCCACGTTTGTCAAGGCAACCTAATAAAATTGAGCAGAACATTCTATTCTCCCTCCCCACTAGCTAACTTGCCAATATTAGAAATTATCAGAACAAGCTAGAAATAATAACTAGCAACTTCGGAAAAATTCAGATAGAATTCCTCCTACCGAGGAAAATTTTCCTAGGGGATGAAACTGAATCAAGGACATTATTAAGGTGAATGCTTGTTTAGCCGCATTTACGTAATGCTGCTCTAGGCAGTTCATTTACGTAATTGTCATTCGATGGCGCATTTTCTATCTCAAACTCAGGAGGGAAATGCTTATCAAAGATTGATTGCTTTTCATTGAAATATGAAAGAAATGTTAGGAACAATAATTTCTCGGTTACCGCCAACAATAGTATCTTTTGCTCCTTCAATTTTCCTATAAATATGACCTTTTTCATTTCCTTATTTTCTCTCTCGTGCTTTTAATTCACGTGTAAATAAAACTAGTGCAGGCATTTATAAGAAATTAATTTTTCAATCCCCAAGAAATTGTTCTGTTATTAGTTGTTACTATTTCCAACCATAATTGCTTGCGACCTTCGACTAAAGTGGGTTCATTCATTTTTACGAAAATTAATTAAATAGGGGTATTTGTGGGGAAAATTGACACTGAGTCTCAGATATATCGTTGACTATAATGTATTTCGGGTAAACCTATTGGGGCTGATATATTATCAGAATTTCAGCTTAGACGATTTTCCATGGCTGACAATAAAAAAATTTAAAGCTTGAACGAAAAATATGTCTTTTGTGGATTGAATCTCAGAATGCGAATTTCAAGAGATTATCAAATTCATCCATGCGAGAAAAGGGAATAGGGTATTGATAAAAATGTGCATATTCACAAGGAATGGGTCCATGAATGTCCTCAATCAACTTGACCATCTGCAAAAAGGCCGAATGCGAACCATCTTCGATTGAAAAAAAAGGATGAAAGAATCAGCGTCACCACTCTTTATTTCCTTGCACATTCCCGTATGTCAAAACTGATGCTCATCACCCCGCGGTTGAATTTGAAGCGGAGCTCCCTCGTTCAAAACCCAAAACCAAGCGTAAACCCACTAAGTTCAACTTCCGCAAAGCCAATTTTGACGGTCTGAACTCAGGTTTAGCGTCTTTTAACTGGGTACATATATTAAGCAACTCATCGTGTGATCAAGCTCTTAACACCTTTTAGAATATCCTCTCTGATCTCCTCTTCCCTTCTTCCCCTCCCTATCTACGTCCGTACCCAACTTGCTTCACAACGGAAATTCTTATTAGCATTCGCTTGAAACATACACTGCAGAAGAAGTTTCGGGCTTCTATGAATGACGTCGACCTTGCTCGCTATACGCTCTACTGTGAAGTCAATGGTCAGAAAAGCGCGTAAAAGGTACCTATTGAGCGTCGAAGCCGCCCTTGCCCGCGGTAATTACAAACCCTTTTGATCTCGCGCTCGCAATTCTCGTACTCCAGCTCAATCTCGCTCTTCTTCTATCAGCTTCACTGACTCCACTGCCAATTCCCCACAACAATCCCGCGACCTTCTCTGCACCTACTTCTCTTCAGTGTTTCTTCCCTCGAGCCCTCCACCCTCTACACCTTTCATAACTACAGACTCCTCCGAATCTCTAGCCATTCCTCTCCTTCCGCCTTCCTTGGTTGAGTTCCCCATTGGTAATCTTGACCTTAATGTCGGACCTGGTCCCGATGGGCTTCCTAATCTCTTTCTCCTTAACAGAAGAAAATACATTTCCCTCACCCTGAGTATAATCTTCAACAAAAGTCTAGATGAATGCTACTTTCCCCGTCTCTGGAAAGAGGCCCTTATCATTCCTATCCTCAAAAGCGGAGACCCTTCTCTTGCTGTGAACTACCGCCCCATTTCTCGTCTCTCCTCTTACTCCAAAATCCTAGAAAGATACCTCAACGACTGGTTGACCGCGCACTTCGGTCACCTCATTGTCAAAGAGCAGCATGGTTTCGTGAAACATAGATCAACGGCTTCAAATCTTCTGGTCTTTACCAACTTTGTTGCAAATGCTTGAATTCACGACAGGAGGTACATGATATTTATACGGATTTCTCCAAAGCCTTTGATACCGTTGACAATAACATTCTCCTCTCCAAACTTTCATTACTAGACTTCCTTCCCTCAGTCATCTCCTGGCTTTCCTCCTATCTTTCATACCATTCCTGCCAAGTTTTTTTTCATAGTCACTCATCTGGTTCCTTCTCTCCATCCTCTGGTGTTCCCCAAGGCTCTATGCTTGACCCCCTACTCTTCCTGTTTTTTATCAATGACCTCGCCTCCATCCTCACCTGCCCGTAGTTGCTTTACGCAGACGACCTTAAATTATTTGCCTCTGTTTCGTCTCCGTTGGACTGTGCTCTCTTACAGTCCAACCTTGATAATTTAGTCCGTTGGTGTTCGGTCAACAAGCTAATACTGAATGTCAACAAGTGTCACTGGATGCGCTATTCCCTTAAACCCTCCCCAACATCCTTTTCGTATTCTCTCAGTGGACAACCCCTTTCACTACTAACCTCCTTCAAAGACCTGGTTGTAATATTCGACGATAAACTTCGTTTCAATTCCCGCTTCGTTGACATCATCAATAGAGCTTCCAAAATGTCTGGTTTTATCCTACGTTCCTCCTCCGACTTTACTTCAATCCAGCCCTCCTTAACACTCTTCAATTCCCTTGTCAGAAACATCCTTGGATATTGCTGTGTAGTCTGGTCCCCCTACCTCATCCGTGACTGCCGCGCTCTTGAAGCTGTACAACGCAAATTCACCCGGATCCTCCTTTACAAAAAGAACCTCCCACGGGTCGATTATCCGTCCCGACTCCGCACCCTCAATCTCCCCTCCCTACAGCAACGCCGTATCTTCCTTGATATGTGTACTCTTTTCAAACTTTGCAATTGTCTGATGGACTGTTCCGCCAACTCGGATATTACTTCCCGTATCGCCTCGTCTTATAACACACGTAATGCGGACATTTTTGATGTACCCTTCGCGGAGCTCGAGATTTACTTTCACTCTCCGATCCCGAGGTTTTGCCGGTCCTACAATGCCCTACAGCTTGGGTCCTTTGACTCTATTTCCCTCTCTAGCTTTAAGCGTAAAATAAGCCATTCACTTGCTCCTCCCTCTGAGGACAATATGTAATAAGGAATTTGCTTTCTGTGTATTGTCCTCATTAAATAAATAAATAAATCATTTGTCCAGTAAAAAATGTACTGGATCCATGCTCAAGCATGCTGTAAGTTTAAGATACATTATCGATTAAAGATAAAAAATAGTTTTTCAAATATATCTTAGTTAGTCCCCTAATTAAGGTCCTCAAACTTATTGCTTTTCCTACTAGACCTAAAATTAAGGGGTTAAGGTTAGCGCTCTGAGGTTAAGCAAACTGAAGCGATGAGATCCTTAAGAGCAGTCTTCTGAGAAAGTGTTGTACTCTGACAATGGATCGAATATCGAAGCACTACTAACTGCATCTGCAGCCGATATACTAACGTCAAGATTCACGGGTATCTATTATAACAGAGTGATTCCTCTTGCGAAAAACCAAGAGCTTGCATCATTCTTAAATGTAATTTCATTAAGACATGTCTTTTAGAGTTCCTGACTGGCGACCTTGTGCCTAGCCACGTCTCACTGGAAGCCAGGGGGGAGCACTTGAGAGACAGTTGTGGCATCGGGCTATTTCCCAGGAGACGATATCCGGATCCTACCGGATCGCTGGACTCGTGAAATACTGTGAGCAGAGCGCTTTATCACTTCTTCTCGGCTGCAATGCCAACGTCTATCACGAAGTCTGGGGAAGCAACGACACCAATCGAAGAGGTGAGTGCCTTCTTGAATTTATTCTTAGCAATAAGGCTCATATATATAACATAGAGGACACTCCAACGTTCGTGACCACCTTTAGACAAGAGGTACTAGATACAACTCTAGAAAATATTCTGATGAAGGGACTATTCAGGAATTGGGGATATATCAGATTCGACATTTTGGGCAACCCTGAAATAAAAGGAATAATAAGACATCCTAGGAGAACGGATTGGGATTCCTATGCAACGGACCTAAGCAAAAACATGGCTAATCTTTAAAGGGGCGGTGACATCAGGAGCGAACTGGAACAATCATAGAAACAATGGTGGAAAACCTGAACAAAGTCGTCATTGACGCATATGGAGCTAGCTGTCCGGCTAAGACAGTGAAGTCATCAACGGATGTACCCTGGTGGAATAGGAACCTAGCCAAAATGTCCGGCTAAGATAGTGAAGTCATCAGCGGATGTACCCTAGTGGAATAGGAACCTAGCAAGAATGAGAACAGAAGTACGAAAACTCTTCAACCGGGTAACACGAACCGGGGCTGGCCGAGGTACAAAAAAAAAACTGAATGCGTATACCAATCTGATCAGGAAAGCAAAACGGAACAGCAGCGGGGAATTTTGTGAAGGGATCGAACAGATCACAGAAGCAACCAGGCTATACAAGCCATAGTCTGTTTTAAGACAAGGATGGGACATTTGCGGAGAATGGGGAGTACAGAGTATACTTGCTTCTCAGAACTCATTTCTTGGGATCCTACTCCACGGCAGAAGGCTACAATATTCTGCCTGACACCCCAACAAAGAATAAAAGGGAAAGAAGCAAGACCTGAAAACTAGCAAAACAGGTATACTCGGAAGCTAATGTGAGGGAGGCGGTGGGAAATTTTAAGCCACTAAAATCACCCGGAGTAGATGGCATCTACTCTCCACTAATCCAGAGAGGCTTAACGATCACCTTAGAGTCTCTTTTGAGGGTGGTAAGGGGGAGCATTACCCTGGGATAAATACCAAGGGCATGGAAGCGGACAAAAGTGGTCTTTATTCCGAAAGTGGATAAATAGGATGCTTTCCACCCTTAATCTTTCATAGGAATTTGCCTAAGATCGTTCGTACTCAAAACAGTGGAGAAGGTTGTAGACAACTATATTAAGAGCTAACGTTCTAATGCGTAATCCCCTACGTCAGTGTCAACACGCTAACCGGGCAGGACGGGCAACCAAAACTGGTCTGTACCAGAGTGACGGATGCATTACGGGAAATAGAAACGAAAGAAATAGCACTGTATGCGTTTTTTGGATATTGGAGGAGCATTCAATAACACATCGCACACAGAGATACAAGATGCTGTTCTGATCTGCAAGGGAGCGGGAATCACCCTGGCTTTCTGGATGGGTTAACATTTGCCCAGTAGTTTATTGAAGTACCGACAGGTACAAATTCAATTGTCATGAGTACTACACAAGGTTACCCACAATCACAGCTTAAGTGGAGTATGGTAGTGGACGAACTCCTGGACGTGCTGACAAATACTGGAATACAGGTCCAACGTTACGTGGACAACATTGTTTTAATCTGTAGGAGCAAATATGAGGATACCATATGTGGTAGAATCCAAGCTGAATTAAGGGTTACTGGTGCCTGGTAAACGAAGGCAAGGCTGCGTATCATTCCAGCCACAACCACCATAGTACCATTCACCAGGAAACATAAGCTTAACCCTCTGAAGCCCATAAGGTAACATGGCCAAGAAAGTTACGAAGATACTACTTTGGATATACACTTCAAGAGTAAGACCAAAGTTTACTTATGGGAATGTAATCTGAGGAGAAAGAACTGAATTCAGCACACAAGACCCCTGGCTTGTATTACGCAAATTTTCACAAATTCCAATGACTGGCTTGTGTGTACATCAATGGGACAATGAAGATATACCTAACAGCATCCCTGGAAGTCGTTCTGCGATTAACTATTTTCCATCTGCACATACAGATGCAGGCGGGCAGGGCAATATTCAATATGGCCGAGAGTATCAGTGAGGCGAGAAGCTGCCTAAATCGAAGGAACATTGATATTCTCTCTAGGCTGTACCCCGAATTATTAAAACCAACGAAATATACGCAATAGACAGATGTGCCCCCTTTAATCTTCAAAGAAAGTATATGGGGCCGAACATTGTTATCCTGACTGACTGAACTCCAAACTGGTATGAGAATGCATTGAGAGACTGAATACGCTCGATTCGCACAGTAAGGTCTGGATACTCTGCGTCGCAGGCCATGTTGGCTTGGAAGGCAATGAGGCAGCGGACGAACTAGCCAAGAAGGGAGTAGGGATCCTTTTACATTTTTAACTCTTTTGGCGAATCGGGAACGGGTCCATGGCTGTAACACTAAAAAATGTAGAGGAATGGCTTAGGGGACTATGCTGGGCGATCCTACCAGGAACGGAGCAACCCTGGGGTTTATTGGGAGATACGAACCCAAGCGTTCAAAGGACTGTTTAAACCTCTCTAAGAGATTAGATTTTCGTCTGATATTTGTAGTATAGCCTAAAATTAATAGACAAGGGGTAGCTTTCTCCAAAAGGCAATTTTCCGTTTTAAATGTACATATTTTTGGAAACGACTTACCCCCATCTTCAGTAGAGAAAGCTACCCCCTGTCTATCAATGTTTAAATCTCACCAAAAAAGAACCTCCGAATCGGAGTATTAATTCTCACTGGTCACTGCCGACTAAACTATCTCCCAGGGAGACTAGGGATATCTAGGGACACTGTCTGCAGGTTCTGTGCGAAGGGGAATGAAACCTTTATATATGTTCGGGGACAGTGGTTGGCACTTATGCAAAGTAGATCGAGGCACCTGAGAGAATATTTAACACTCTATGCAAAGTTGAAAAATTTGGAAGTTGGGAATATATTAAAAATCCCAACGGTTATAGGCTTGCTTGACATACTATAGTTAATAGGTACACTATGGCCAATAAAACGGGCACAATGGTTCTTTAAGGAAGCAATGTAATTTCCCTTAACTGAATGAAAATAATAAAGCAAAGAAAGAGAGTTATCACATGATTCTAGGAATTAGCTTGAGAACATTCTATTCCTTCTTTAAGGGCTGGTTATAGATTTTTCTGAAATGATCAGGCAATCAACACGTATGTCTTCCAAACTTCCAAGGATATCGCAAGTAGTATAATAGTTCCTCATTATAACTAACCCTAACTAAGTAACTTCCTGGGATACTATTTTATCTTGGTGGAGGAACTTACAGTATTTCATTACTATACTGAGAACTTCCTAAATGGCAAAAAGTCACAGACTTCGAATCTATCCATGACTTTGAAGAATCAAATCACGACCAAAGTACGGATTTAGAAGGCTTCAACCGGTTAATGTTCCCCCCACGGAGAAATTTATGGAAGGCATGCATGGTGGGAAGCCTGTATTCAAGGTCAACGGCACGATCAGCCAGAAAGAAGAGTACAGAAACTCCCACAACGAGAGAAACTGGAAGGCTCTCATCCGACGACAGTAGAAAGCATTGCGAAATAAGGGGGAGCATTTTGGGAATGAAAACTTGGACACTGTCAGTGTAGTAATGTCCAACCACCAAGTCTGGCAATATCGAGAGGAACTGGATTCAAGTTTGCGAAATTAGTAACACCGGTGAGACCCACACTAGATGCAACAGGCTCTTAAGTTAGCAATGGTTTTCACATTGGACTGCACCTTTGTCTGCAACCATTAAAGTTAGCCAAATTAACTTATAGCATGACAATTGCAGGACTACCCTTATATATTATTGCTAGAGGAGCCATGGGTTCGTTTTGACGAAATCTGTGGAATTGAATTTTTCGACTAGACATCCTCAAGACCGAGAACCTATGCCCTGATGTAAAAATTTTGATAGACAATCATGCTGACGACCTAGTTGCGGTCATCTTACAATACTTGATTAGCGGCGGGAGGAAAAATGTTATAGATGTCTCTGCTTACTTACCATAAAATTGTTAGTACCCTCTGCTGACGCAAAAACTAAGGGATCTGGTGGTATGCGCAGAATCAAGTTGTCATGAACTCTTAATAGCTTGAGATGCGAACGCTCAACAAATTTGTGGGAGTGGTAGCAAATGCAATCCTAGAAGAGGGAAGCTATTTGATTTTACCACTTCAACTGGAAGGTTGAACCCTAAGTTCCTGACTCCAAGAAGAAGTGAAGTAATTCAGCTGACAATCTGCACTTGGAAGTTATCATAGTTCATTAGATACTGGCGGGTGCTAGAGAAGGTGTCACCCTTAGATCATCATAACTTAGAATGTAGTCTGATTATTGCAAGCGAGCAGACCACCGGAATCCTAGGCAAATGGATCGGACAAAGTTTAATAGACTTCATTGGAAACAAAGTGCAAGGTGCAAAAGACTAGCTTGTAGAGGTGCAGATGGAAGTTGCGGATTTTGAGACAAGAAGCGCGTGGTCACTCAGAGATCCTGGCAGAGGGAGAAAGGATCGGGATGTACCTGAAGCGCTCGCGATTAAAAGGATTTTCATTTTTTTGGGGTTTATACGAGCATTCTTCCAATCAGTGGGAAAATAGATGTCGAAGAGGTGGTGGTTGATCATTCAGGTCGAGGTACCTGGGAGAATATTTATTAGATGCAAAGTTGAAAGATTTGGAAGTAGAGAATAAAGAAATTCCTAACGATTACAGGCTTGCTTGACATACTATAGTTAATGGGTGCACTATAACCAGTAAAAGGGACACAATAGTTCTTTAAGGATGTAATGCGACTTGCCCTTAACAGAATAATAATATACTAGTTTCAGAGAGCAATAATTTAAGTCATATTTTTCTAGAATCAGAGCCAGTAACGTATCAACTGATGTCCCACTGTTAGTTGTGACTGAAGGGCTTACAAGATAGCGATTTAGTCTGACCACGGTGTGGGTTACATCATGGGCAATGCAAGGAAAATACGTTAATTTTCTTTGGCTGTCGTTCCCCGATAATGCACTGGAGCTCTTTTTGCTAGGATAAAGGATTTTATGTGCACCATCTATGAAAGTTAGAAATGTTGGACCATCCCGTTTTTGGCTGCATTGTGATGGGGTCGGAGTAATATATGAGTATAAGGCTGTGTATAGGGTGGTTTATTAGGATCATGAGGGCGGAAATCGCTATATTGCGATATGGACCACAAGAAGAGCTTCATATTTCTACTTACGACATGTATGTAAACCGGGAAGTTTTAACGGATCGCTATATTTAAGACAATAAGCCTGTCGTTCTGTTAGTTAAGAAGTCACTCTAGGTACGCTATTGGCGTTGTCATCCCCCATAATGTCAACATTAAGCGGGATTACACAGAACAAGTCGGGAAACCGGAAGATAGACGCTTCAGGTATGAAAGGCTTTGTGTATTTCTTTTATAAAGAGATTTGAGTGTGCATTTGTCCCATCAACATGTAGCACATAAAATATGCATATATTATGTGAAAATTTCCACTTTCAAGTGATATTGACATTCATAGTCTTGAATTTGCAGAGAAGCGACAGTTTTGACCTAGTGTAACCTTGTTAGTAATAGTGCGATTTTTACCAAATTTGGCAAGATCATGCTCTATGCTATAGTCTATATTGCTACAAAATTTTGTGATTCTAGGGTTAACTTATGGGGGGTTTTCCTGTCAATTACTAAAAATTATAGTAATGTACTATTATTAACTTTATTTGAATAGGTATCGGTATGGAGTGTATTTCGGAGCCTAGACACCATATAGTGGCAGCCCCCTGATTTTTTTCAGATTTTTCGGTTGAGTAGTGTCTGAGAATGGGTTGGTTAAAAGAATGATCACTTTCAACCCCTTGCACTCCCCACTTTTACAACAAATGTCAAAACTAAGACCGGCTTCTAAAAGTACTAACTGAGACCTTTCATATATTTGATGAAAAAAAAAATTACACCCCCCCCTTCTGCATGTATGGGGACCCTCCCTTTAATTCGACGTAAAAGGATGTAACTCACTAAATGCGTGAACGTTCACAGTTCCCACATTTCTACCAAATTTGGTGTCAACCGCTATAACCATCTCCGAGAAAAATGCATGCGACGGACAGACAGACAGACAGACAGACAGACAGACAGACAGACAGACGGACAGACAGATACCTTGACATTTCGCCAAGGTATGTACCAGTAGCATTGATCGATTCGATCGATGCAGAAGGTGTGACGAGAAGGGCCATATTGCCAGCGAGTGCAATAGGGATCCCAAATGTCTATTGTACGAGGTGAAAGAGGGACAGGATACCCGGCATATTGCCGGAAGTAGTAAGTGTCCGGAATTTAGGAAGGCGCTCACTGTAATAAGAAAATGAGGTTTATTCAAATAAACCCCAATCATTGCAGGGTCGCTCAGGATTTACTTGAGCAGACCACGTTCGAATCTAAGATGGAAATCGCCATCCTAAATGAGCAGTACAGAAACCGTCACGATGGTGTATGGGTCACAGATTCGACTGGTGGAGCGGTGATATGGGCTTGTGGTCGACAGGCCATACAATGTACTGCAAGTCAGGCAGCCAGTGGCTTTGTGTGGGCGAAAATAAGTGGTGTATATGTATACAGCTGCTACGCCCCACCGAGTTTGACACTGTCTGAATTCGAGCAAATGCTTGATAATCTTCTTCTCGACGCAAGGCGACGAAGTCCAAAGGTGGTGATGTCAATGCTTGGGCCCTAGATTGGGGGAGAATCAAATGCTAGAGGGCGCAGTTTAATAGAAGCTTTCGCGCAGATGGATATGGTTTTGGCTAACGTAGGTGCTGTAAACACCTTCCAGAAAGGGGGGTCAGGCTCGGTTGTAGACCTGACCTTTGTCAGCCCTTCGCTAGCGCGTGGTATGTCCTGGTGCGTCAGCGAACGCTACACACACAGCGATCACCAGGCAATCTTCTTTGAGACATGTGTCGAGCCTCAGGGCAAAGAGTTATCATGCCCGAAGCCGAAAAAGATTTCAGGCTTGTCTGCAAAATCTTTGGATGAGCAGACCTTCATAGAGGTGTGGTTAGATCAACCTAATAAAGCAGGCACCTCTACGGAAACAGCCGTCCATCTGGCTCAATGCATCTCCAAAGCGTGTGACGCGTCCATGCCTAGGAGGTGCTCATTCCCTCGTAGAAGACCAAACTACTGGTGGAATGATGAACTGACCGGTCTTCGATCAGCCTGCCATCAAGCCAGAAGAGCGGCTCAGAGGGCGGTAGGTAGAGTCGAACAAGGGCAGAAAGAGTGCGCCTGTAAGGCAGCCCGCAAAACCCTCAAGCTCGCCATCCAGCGAAGCAAGAGAAAATGCTTTAAGGAACTCTGCTCAGAAGCGGACGTAAGCCCTTGGGGGAGAGCTTATGGAATCGTAATGGGACGCTTCAGAGGCCGTTCCTCTCCGCAGATCACGTGCCCCACCCTCTTGCTGAAAAATCATCCAGGGGTTATTCCCCCATCAAGAGGAGAGCACCGACACATTTCAACCACCTCTGAATGTGACGGCAATCCCGCCAGTCACCAGAGACGAGCTGCTGGAGATCTGCGGTAGAATAGGAAACAATAAAGCGCCAGGCCTGGACGGAGTACCGAATAAGGCCCTTAAGCTTGCAGTGAAATCCAGGCCGGACATGTTCGCTGAGTTGCTCGAAGCGTGCATGTCCAAGGGAATATTTCCAGCGGCTCTGATCTGACGCTTGCGGAGGAAAAAACAGAAGCGGTCCTCATTACGAAGCGCCGGAGGAGAAATTGCGCCTGTGTTAGAATCGGGAATCATATCATCACATCCAAGCCAACCATCAAATACTTGGGGGTGATGATAAACAGGAAGCTCAGCTTTAAGCAACACGTACAGTATGTTTGTGATAAATCATCCATTGCTAGTATGGCCCTGGCGAGGATGATGCCGAACGTGGGAGGGCCACGGCATACCTCTAGGTTGCTTATAGCCAGGGTGGTGACCTCAATCATGCTCTATGCGACCCCAGTTTGGAGCGAGGCATTGCGGATGTCAGTTAATACTAGCAAACTGAATGCAGTCTACAGGAGGACAGCTCTGAGGGTATACTCTGCCTTCAGGACTGTCTCAGATGATGCAGCATTCGTCATCTCTGGAATGATGCCGATTGACATCTTGCCAGATGAGATGACGAATATATACCATGCGAAGTCAATCTCTCCCTTATTGCAAACGAAGAACGCTGAGAGGGAGAGATCCATAAATAGATGGCAAGAGCGGTCGAAACGCTCGGGAAAGGGTCGGTGGACTCACAGGCTCATTTCTGCCATCAACGAGTGGTTGGAGAGACGACACGGTGAGATTAACTATAATCTCACCCAGTTTCTCACGGGACATGGAGCATATCTCCAATACCTTCACAGGTTTAAATTGGAGGCCTCACCCGACTGCCCAAATTGTGATAGAGTCCCAGAGGACCCAGAGCATGTATTCTTCCACTGTCCGAGATTTGTGGAAGAAAGGAGGAATCTAGACGAGACTCTAGGAGAGGTGCTGGTACCAGAAAATCTGGTGCCGAAAATGCTAGCAGATCAAGAGAATTGGGATGCGGTCAACTCAATCGCATCTATTCAAGATAAATTGCGAAAGGTAGAGGAAAGGAGAAAAGCGCGGTCACGTGCGCATAGAAGAAATGGGATTAAGCTGGAGTGAGCTGACTCCACCCCGTGATGTAATACCTTATGGTGGTTCCGCGGGGCAGGGAGGGAGTCGAGGGTGGTTTTAGTGGGTAAAAATCCCACACGCTGGTGTGTCCAGACCAGTGTCTTTTGAAGATTTACACCTCCCCAAAAAAAAAAAAAAAAGACAGACAGTAAACCAATTTTAATAAGGTAATACCAATTATCAGCCTCGGACTCAATTCTTCTCAGTTCGTCAAGTCCGTCGTAAGGTGGGTGCGGACTTTTGACTTCCTAAATCAAAAACAAACTTAGCTTTACAAACAGTTCCGCATCTTTCTTTCTGTCCGTAGGAATAAGTCTATTGAAAAAAAAAACATATATGTGCGGAAAATCCTACCAATTTCGGTATCAGTATAACGTAACATACATTTCTTCCTAGAGTTGCACTAAATACGAAGCGGATTACGTTCCACACGTAAACAGAGCTAACTCAAGCAATAAAGTCATCAAGCTCAACATTCCTTTCCAGAGAGTATGATCCTATTGCCCTGAATGTGCTCTAACATAGCTTTCGCTATTATCTAGCATAATAAATTCATTAAAATATTTCTCTATTATAATTGTGAGGAGAATACTCAATAATACTAAATATACCATACACAATGGGACCGCAATACGAGTGAAACTATCTCAGAACTCGGAATATGGCCGCAGAGAATGGGAAAGTTCCAAAACTCCTCAGAGAAAATTTGCACAAGTATAAACTTTATTATTGGGGTAGATTTGGACTTATGTCCTTGTTGAAAATTTTCCCATTGCTCATGCACAGACGAAACGGCTGCTTATCAGCATAAGTCTTATCACTTGTTGGGATTTTTATCTAAAACGCTACAACGGGGAACATTTATTCACGTAAATTTTGCGGGTGAATAATAATAAATGTTGATAAGCGTAAGGTCACGACAAGTGTATGCAAACGACGTGTTTTCACGAAGTCCTCAGATAAAAGATATTTCAAGAGACACTTTACTTGTCTGAATGTTTATTTTGAAAAAAGAAACATCTAAAAGTGAAACATAGACAATCTGTCGACTATGAATACACGTAAGAAACGTTGATACATTGTTGCTTTGTGGAGAAATTATCAGTTTCCCAATAGCTCTGCAATTGTGTCACTGATTTAAAAATGGATTGCACACAATGAACCTTCCTCTTTCGTTTTCGTTGAACTTATCTCCTTGTGGAATTTGGATGGCAAACTGCATTATTCAGATCTATTCAACTCTGTAACGGAAAAATGCCATACCATCACGTGTACTAAGAACAATCGACTAACAAGACAGTAAATCATTGCAGTAGCTCAAGATAAGAAAGTGGAAATTCAAAAATTCCCGTAAAATATCTGCAGATTCTTTTGAAAAATAGACTCATTAAAGATGATATTTGCCTAAGAAATTCCTTACTAATCTAATCTCATAATTATTCAGCTTGGCTAACATAAAATCTTATAAATTTATCGTGTTTTTAGATAATTAGCTGGAGATATCAGCGGGGATTCAATTTTCCTTTGCGCGCAAAAGTAATGCGTAGAAAGATGCATCATGTTTTATTTTTTACGAAAAATAACTGCCATCAAAATGCTAATCCACTTTTGCTGGGGAAACTAGTCTAAAGATTTAATATTGACGATTAATTTTATCTATTATGCATTTCATATAACACTTCCTAGTAAATTGGAATTTTGCCATAATTTGAACTGATTTGCACAACAGGAAAATGCCTACATTAATTGCCTCTTTACTCATCCGATAAGAACATGGTGTAGATAAATGGGGCACAGCGCATCAACCTCGCCTAACCTCTTTGCTATAATACTATTAATTATCTTGCAGCCGGTCTATCAGAAAATCAATATGGGTTCGAAATGGTACAGTTCAAAGTCAAAGCAATCCGAACGATCGAAAATCTTGACAAAAATATCTTTATGAAGGTTCTGAAGAAATGGCACGCTCAGCAATTCAACCAGTTGGAACCAAGCAATGAAAATACTACATCAAATAATTATTATTATTCTGTTAAGGGAAAGTCGCACCGCGTCCTTGAAGAACTACTGTGCCCCTTTTACTGGTTATAGTGTATCTGTTGATCATAGTATCTCAAGCAGGCCTGTATCCCTTAGGAACTTTAGTATGTTCCCCACTTCCAGAAGTTTCAGCTTTGCATCTGGTATTAAGTGTTTTCCCAGATGTATCGACCTACTTTGCACAAGTGCCGGACACTGTCCCAGGACGTCCATAGAGGTTTCGTCCTCCTCCTCCTCACAGAACCTGCAGGCAGTGTCCGTAGATATCCCTACCTTCCCTAGGTGATAGTTCAGCCGACAATGACCAGTGAGAATTTCCACTATGATTCGGAGGTTCTTTTTGGTGAGGTTTAAGCAATGCTTTGTGCGCATGGGTTCGTATCCCCTAATAAGCACCCTGGACTGCTCCATCCCTGGTAGGCCCGCCCAATATAGTTCCCTCAACCGTTTTTCTTCGTTTCTTAGATTCATAGCCATGAAACCGTTTCCAATTCCACAGAAGGGTTCTGGCCCGTGTAAAGGCATCCCTGCTCCCTTCTTGGCTAGTTCATCCGCTGCCTCATTGCCTTCCAACTCAGCATGGCCTGGAACTCAAAGTATCCAGACCTTGTTGGACGAGCCGAGTGTATTCAGTCTCTCAAGGCATTCCCATACCAGTTTAGAGTTCATCTGGTTGGACCTAAGTGCCTTGATCGCTGCTTGGCTATCGGTGAGGATAGCTATGTTCTGCCCCCTGTAGTTCCTTTGCAGAGTAAAGGAGGCCTGCTAGTGTACCTGCCCATTGGCTCAAAGTACATTTTCCTTGGACCAATGACACCGGCACCCGCTCCCTCTGCTGTGAGGGATCTGTCAGTGTACCAAGTAATCAGTTGCTGGTTTAAGCCGTATGTCGCAGCCACGCTCTCCCAGTTTACCTTGTTACTCCAACGTGTTTCAAACTTCTTATTGAAGTAAAACCTCGTTGAGCCAGCACTATTCCAATGTTCTCCTTGGAACTTGCCCTTGTAATCACTGCAGATGCAGCTCTCGCATGGTGGAGGTTTATCTGGGCTATTTTAGTGCTGGCCATTGGCTCCGTTATTGTTTGGAGCTCTTCTCTACTGTCGGAGTGTCACCCTCCTCCTCCGACATGGCGCTTTCCTGCGCGTCGCTGTCCACCCCGAGCCCTAGGAGTACTAGGTCTAGGTCGTCCAGCTTCTGCTCTTCACTGGGCAGCAGGTCTATTTCCCTGGTTGATCCAGTTCTTTTCGCCTCTATGGCTTCCGCGACTTCTTCAGGGACCTCGGTAAGTTTTTCACCCGATGCCTCCTCCGAGGTCTCTTTCCTTGGATTTTCCTTGTGCACATGCACGGGTATGTTGCCAAATCGGTAGTTGATATGACAACTCCGACGTTTAATTGCCTCCAGGGATCGATCATCTACTCCGATCGTGAGGAGTTTACGCTTTCCCTCCACCTTGCTTCTAAAGACTCTCCGTAGTCGAGTATGGAGATCTTCATTCTGAGCAATTAGGAGTCTCATAAGGTCTTCCGTTTCTATTGCCGCGGCCTTTGGCAGAAAAGCTGTCACCATGTGGGCTCCTGGTATATCATCCCCAGCACATATTGACAGTTCTACCCCTTCCCAGCCTGGCAATCTAGGAGTTATGGTTCTAACTCATTCTGCGGTGCCTTCCGTCGCATAGTCCACCACTATAAGGCCTGGTCGAAAGCGTATCCCGGTGAACGCCAATTTCGACGTCCAACCCTTGATCATCTGCTTGATGACAAGTTCCTCAATGATTTCCTGTTCCTTCCGTGTGAGTATTTGCTCGGGAAACCTTTTTGGCAGTATGGCCAGTCAAATGCCCTTGACCGCACTAGCATAGCTAATGCCGGGCTTCCTGGGTCCTGCCTTCACTCCTGACCTGCCCGGGTTTTCTCCTTCCGTGGGTTCAGGTCTGGATTTTTTGGGAGCATTCCCTTCTTGCGGGCTGATCTCTGCTGCTCCCCGCTTCCTCGGCTCCGGTAGAGATGGCTTAGGTCTGTCCTGAGCCTTCTTAAGGGCCTCTTCTGGTTTCAGGCCTTCCTTCAGATAGCGCAGGTACCATTTAACCCCGGCGCCACTGAGACCTGTCTCCTTCCTGACGTCTGTTATATTTATCTCAGACGTGCTTTTGCTGGTCCCTGCTCTTTGAGCAGTGGTGTTCATTGGCTGTAGTCTACGCAGTATACCAATGCTCACCTTGGATCCACTGCTTGACGTCCCAACTTCTCCCTTCTTGGGTGTAGTCACCTGGCTCTAAGTAATTCGGAGACGTGCCTCCACCTGATGAACCAGTTTTGGTGCGGTACGGGGCCCCGCTTTTTTGGTTTTTGTTTTCTTTTCTAGTTTTGTACTCATTTGATTCTCACGAGTCTGGGGGTTAAGAGGTCCGCCGTGCCATAGCCCTCCGTAGCACGGTAACGTCTAACTTACTCACTGAGGCGACCAGGTATCAGTGAGGCTCCGTTCGAATACAGTCAGTTACCCCCGACTGCAAACTATCCAATGGGCACGGTTCGCATGACACTGTGGCGCGGCAGGATTCGCAGCATTCGAAATTTATTTCGAATGTTGCGAGTGCGAGCAAATAGATGGCGCGGATCTATCCACTTTGCGTGGCACGCCAAGGGAGTGGAAGATCTCAAAAAAGTGTGCGATGAATGATTTTGTTTTAGGAGACCTGTCACAAATTATAGATATCAAGTTGGGAATTGAACAGAGAAGTCTTTTTGAGTTCGTTGAATTAAAAAGTAATGTTAAGTGTACATTAATGAAAATAACATATGAATTGTTAATTTAAAAATATCTTAAATATTTATAAGGATTGTTGAAATGAGAAGTGGTGTTAATTACTTAACGGTAAAGAAATTATTAAAATAAAAAGTAATTGGATTACTTAATTGGTGACCCCGGAACTTCCCAAAAACACAACCACCAGTTCAGCTACCTCAAGTTCATCTAGCACTTCGACCACCTCAACTTCAACAACGCCAATTCCAAGAACCCCAACGACGCTTTGAAACAGAAGCCCGACAAAGCGTCCCCTCGTCAGCTTCGACACCTGAGCTTCATAAGCCAGTTTACGTCGGACATCCAGCACGTGTCCGGGAAGGACAACATTGTTGCTGACGCTTTGTCTCGTGTCTCCGAAGTTAACATCCCCGCCTCACTCGATTTCTCGGCTATTGCCAAGGCGCAAGTGGATGACGCAGCACTTCAGAGCCTCAAGTCCAACCCCAAATACAAATTTCGGGAGTTGCCCATCTTCGGCTCAAGCCTCTCGCTCTGCTGCGAAGACTCGGAAAAGGGACCTCGGCCATACATTCCGGCCACATTTCGCAAGGAAGTGTTCCACGCAGTTCACGACTTGGCGCACCCCGGCATCAGGACAACAAACCGGTTAGTCACCGGAAAATACTTCTGGCCCTCCATGAACAAGGATATTAATTCCTGGGCCAGAGAGTGCATCGCATGCCAAAAATGTAAGGTCTCCAGGCATGTTAGGAAAGAAGTGGGCTCATTCCCCCGCACTACCAAGCGTTTCCACACCATACACCTCGACATAATAGGGCCTTTGCGAGACTCGCACGGTTATAAGTATTGCCTCACAATCATCGACAGGTTCACGCGGTGGCCTGAGGCAATACCTCTGAAAGACATCACGGCGCAATCATGTGCTGAAGCCCTCTGTCGAGAGTGGATACCTCGCTTTGGCGTCCCTGCAGTGGTCATCACTGACCAGGGAATGCAATTTGAGTCCACCCTTTTCTCCGAGTTAGGCAAACTCCTTGGTTTTAAACGCCAGCGGACTACGGCATACCACCCACAATCCAATGGGATGTTGGAACGTTGGCACCGGACGCTGAAAGCCGCCATTATGGCACGCGACGACCCGTCCTGGACGCAAGTCTTGCCTCTCGTCCTACTCGGCCTTCGAACAACCCGCCGAGAGGAGTTTGCTGCCAGCCCCGCGGAGCTGGTTTACGGGGAGAACCCGAGACTCCCAAGCGATCCGGTCTTCGACAAGAGATCGGGTCTCACGGAGTCGGGGTTGGTGCGTCTGCTGAGAGACAATCTCCGACGCATCAAAGCGCCACCACCCACTCGACACTCATCCATACCTGCCTGTTCGCCCAAGGAGCTGGACACTTGCACGCACGTGCTGATCAGGACGGATGCCGTCCGGAAGCCGCTGCAGCCTCCATATGAGGGCCCGTACCGCGTTCTCGAGCGGGGAGAACATTTCTTCCAGCTCGAGATCAGTGGTCACAAAAAGGCGGTCTCTTTGTCCAGACTGAAACCCGCGTGCGCCCCGAAGCAACGTCGTGTCCGCTTTGTGGATTAACGGCGAACGAAGTTCGGGGATCAGTCGCTGAAACCCCTAGGTTTCATCTGGGGGCGGAGTGATGTGGCGCGGCAGGATTCGCAGCATTCGAAATTTATTTCGAATGTTGCGAGTGCGAGCAAATAGATGGCGCGGATCTATCCACTTTGCGTGGCACGCCAAGGGAGTGGAAGATCTCAAAAAAGTGTGCGATGAATGATTTTGTTTTAGGAGACCTGTCACAAATTATAGATATCAAGTTGGGAATTGAACAGAGAAGTCTTTTTGAGTTCGTTGAATTAAAAAGTAATGTTAAGTGTACATTAATGAAAATAACATATGAATTGTTAATTTAAAAATATCTTAAATATTTATAAGGATTGTTGAAATGAGAAGTGGTGTTAATTACTTAACGGTAAAGAAATTATTAAAATAAAAAGTAATTGGATTACTTAAACACCCTGGATTGGAGGCGGTGTTTTTTGACTCCCCAGTCCGTAGCGTTTTGTTAATAGTAGGGTCACCTCGTACAGGATGTGGCTATCACCACTCACTAACGGTCTTGGTAGACGAGAGGCTTGGCCCCTGAAAAGGCACACACCGTCCCAGAGGAGAGACAACTCATCCTTAGAGAGAGATAGGTTGGCCTCAGGGAGCTATGTTCCGCATCAGTCTATCCTGCAGTGCACTGCTTGACCCCTACATCAAATAAACAGGCCGCTCTCTTTGCTGTGAATCGAGCTAAGTTCAGACCTTCGAAGTTCGCCTTACGAAAGTTGAACTTGGTAGGCTTGCGAGCAACAGGAGGGTGAAGTCAGGATATCTGGACATCGAACTCGAGAGCAGGATGATAGGCGTCAGAAGCAACGTAAGACGGAGCAAGTAGGGATTGGGAAAGATAACGTACAGGAAGGTTAGAGAGGACAAGGTCAAGAGTGGGATCTAAGTGGTGTCTAGAAAGGTTAAACTGGAGGGCGCCACAGGTATACATGAAAGTGGATAGAGGAATGGAAGGGTGGGTGGAGTTATTAGGGTGGGAGAGAAGACCAGGAGTAATGGGCCAGAAGAGCATAGGAAGATTAAAGTCACCACAGAGGATGAAAGGAAGGACACGTATGGTAGCAGAATCGTAGGAGGAGGAAAAGATGATTTCGGCACGGAGAGGGGACTTAACAGCTATTAGAGCACCTCCGCCAGTTGTCTTGCCAAGCGCAACGCAGTCTCTGTCAGAACGAAAGACAGAGTAACCTTCGAGGAGCTCAGAATCTAAAATCCTGTCATCCAGCCAGGTTTCAGAAATGCAGATGACAGGATGTTGGAATGCTAAGGCAGACAGTTTGAAATCCGACAGCTTGGTCCTTTGATCCCTTACATTTTGATAAAATACCGTATAGTTATTGAAATCATTCAAGTTCGGCGAGGCAGGCGGGCGGCCCGGAAATTTTCACGAAGCTTAAACCTCTGATAAGGCTTAACGAAGACCCCCTGTGGCCAAAAGGAAGATTGGACGATAGCATCGAAGTCATGGGGATATGTCACTTTGAAGGAAGCTATCACTCGGTCAGGAGAGCCATCCTTCGTCAGCTTCACACAGAAAAATGAGGTGATAATTCACAGCACGAGAAGGATCACCACTCTTGAGGATAGTGATCATAAGGGCCTCATTCCAGAGACTTCTAAACTTTTGTTGTAGATTATACTTAAGGTGAGGGAAATGTGTTTTTTACAGTTGAAACAGAAGAGGTTAATGGGCCTATTGGGGTCAAGATTACCAATGAGAAACTCAACCAAAGAGGACGTAAGGAGAGGAATGACCAGGGATTCGGAGCAGTCAGCAGTAGAGAGTGGATGGGTCGAGGGAGAAAACACTGAAGGGAAGTAGGTGCAGAGAAAGTTTCAGGATTGTTGTGGGGAGTTCGCAGTGGAGCATAGAATAGAGATGAGTGGAATTACGAGAATTGTGGGTGTGAGACCAAAAGGGCTTCAAGGTATCCCGGAAGATGAGATGAGGTTAACCAGCATAGTCACCACTAAGATGACCTGACACATGATTTCTTCTATTCTTCCATAACTCCGGTGGATCTGCTTATAGGGTCTCGAAATTGATAAGGGCTGGATTCAATTAGGTTGTCAAGCTTTGCTGAATGACGGAAGTAGCAATTAGATCAAAGCATGGTTTCGTGGTCAAACTCCGTCAATGTCATTCCTCCTTACTCTGTCAAAAACAGAAAAATTCAACTTTAATACTGACTATATGCGAAAGGATGTGGTACTTTATCGCTGAAAATGTTGTGCATTTTCAGCCTACATTTCTTGGCTCCTTTTATGAACTTGACAAAATTTGGCTAAAGTGCTTAACTGCAGCAGAAAAGCAGATTTATCTAGGTACCCTGAATGACAAGAAACTTTCGCAAATATTCATAAAAAACACACCCTGTTCTGATTACAGTACTATTCATTGAATTACATATTATGATAGAACCGTGATAAAGCGACATTCCAACCTAGGTATAATCATTGAGCAAATACAGGCTGAAAACTCCCATTTGAAAATGATCAACGCAAAGCTTGAATTGAAAAATTCACCTTCAGTAAAGCGTGGAATTCTGAATAGATAATATCGCGTATTTTCCTCTTGAAGCAAATTTTTTGGAAAGTATCTGTTCAAAAATTTCCTTCCTAACTGAAAACTGCTTTTTTCGAAACAGACTGCTCTCTCCCACATACATCTCTTAAGGGGGGTTGTTTCTCTTCGTCCGAAACGTTCTAGTTCGCAGGCGCTAAATTATTTCCTACTCGGAAGCTCGGTTACGTAGCTGTTTTGTACTCAAAATATCCAAAGTTCGAGTAGAATTTTTTGAGATAAAATTTTACGTTTCCAACTCAATCTCTATGGTAACGGACGAAAATCTTTTTTCGGCCACGGGATATATATGAATTGGCCGGTAAATGTTTGCCATTCAGTCTGAAAACAGTATTCGTCCGGTAGATTTCGCTTTCACTGAAAAAGTGCCGAGAATCAGGTGGCCTATTAGTACAGGATCCCCGCTAAACGGTTTCCCTAGTTAAATCTTTTTTTTAAAAAAAAAGTAAAGTAGTCGTAAAAGATATATATCCAATTGTGAAGCGTCGCTTATCAGAGCATCGGTTCAGATAAAGTGCAGAGAAATTGCCTGTTGGAAGATACCGAGTTCATTTGGTTGATTCGTTTTTTACGTGCGAGACCTAGTTTAGTCTGCGATAGTGACGCGGGATTAGAAGAGGAGCTCCATCTTTTATAGATACATGGGATATCTACGCTTAGTGTGTAGAAAGATGCATTTCGAATGATGCAGTTTTTAGTGTGATTTCTCTGAATTTTCAAGTTGAACGAACTGTGCGTGTGCAATAAATTTAGTGCAACCATTCGGGACGAACTATACTGAAATTCGTGTGAACTGAAAGACTGACTGTACTGAATCTATTCGAGGTCGATTTGATAGTGTATTTTTTTTCTTGTTATTCGTTCGTTGGGCTTCAATTAAATTTTGAAGCAAGCTCTTTCAAAATAGGTCAATACAGGAATTTTATAAAAGGTGAGTAAGCAAATTGCATTCATAATGAATATTTGGTAGTTCAGGTTTTTCAATTAGTTGAACCCTTGATTTGGGTCAATTTCAAGACATGTGCAAGAAGATTCATCCCTAAACCTCGAAAAAAAACCCAAGTCAAAAAAGACAACTGGAAGTCACTCTTATCCTTGAAGATATAACCAGATTCTCACCTAATTACAAATGACACAGTTCATGCTCTCTGCCTCCAAACCGTTTTTTGTCAATGGCGAAAACAGGATTCCCGGCATTGGAGATTTTTTCTTCTTAGTAACAGAGCATGTACTGTAAATCTCTGAACAAGGAAATGCCGATGAAATTTCATGGCCTTATGTTCTAACATCCCCAAAAGAACTTTGACATTAACTTTCCAAGAAGGAAAGCGATTTCATGCCATTGTACAACCCACGTAAGGTAACTTTTTGGTAAGCTCCCTACAGGCCCACGGAAGCATGGTAGCGTGGATGCCAGCTCAGAGGAGTTCTTGGCACCAGGTTATATTAGCTATGAAGAGCAGTTTCCAGCTTGTGTGGAAAAAGCTAACCCCAGACAGGATAAGATGATACTTTGGCAATTTGTTTTGAGGGATTTGTAATTTTAATGGTGTTTCCCACCTATTCGCACGTCATTCAATTTTTCATATTCAGGAATGCTGGAGTTATTCTTGTTATTCTTGATATAATGAGTGTACCTTTGAAAGTTAACATAGAGAATGTCGTGCGTGGCTGATTCCCCTTTCGTATAACTAATCGGTTGAGTCAAGGTCGGAATCACCACGTGTTTGAAAATAGTAAATGAAGTTGGTAAGCTGGGTAGGCAGAAAACGAGCACAATTTTAACATACCTCGTTTGATTCAATGGAAAGTCGAAATTCAAGAAAAAGCGTACAAAAAAAAATTTTCATTGGCAAGGCTCACTAGTTTTGAAAAGGGATGGGTCTTAGAAATATAGAGGAAACAATTATTCGCTTAAGAACTACATGTTGTGTGATATCTTTGGAATAATGCCACAAACGGAACATTTGCCAAAGCGCAACTCGTGTAGGGAATTATTATATAAATTAGATGCGACGTTTTTCGTGGGAGACATTTTACAGGAAGTTCTTAGAAAAAAATATATTTTTCCAGACATTCCTTGGCATGTCCTCAAGGGAAGATTTATGGAAATATTTTTCTTAGAACTGTTACTGGAGGTAGTCAAATTATATCCAAATCAAGTTAAGAAGACTGCAAAGGGGAGGCAGTAAATAGGATATTAATTGGAATCAAATGGGAAGAAAAAAATACAATCAAATTAATTTAATTTCTGCACGATGGTCGAGGTGGTTGAACCCCAGCCTCTTGACCAAATGCCCCGGGTTCGAGTCCCGATGTTAGGAACTTGCATAGCTACAGTACCGTGATAATGTTGCAAATAAAATAGGAAAAAATGGCAAAAGCTAATGGAATGCATCACTTATATTCTACAAAAAAACTGAACGAAACTCATATACTCGCCATTTAACAATCTTTCTGCTCCATGATTACTTTGGAGGTTATATGTAAAAAGGAAGGAATGTGATTGTTTTGTCAAAACGTGAGATATCAGGATTTAGGCGCCTTAAAGTGTAACAGGTCTCGTTCTGTGAATTTGTCTAACCTAGCAGTCTGGAAAAAATTATAATATTATGCCTTTATTTAATCTAAATTTGCTATAGGTTATATATATAAGTTAAATATAGCTTGTTCTTGACTAATCACTCCAAAGTCTCACTCCAGTAAAATTTATTTATTGGGCAATGTTACGTACACTCAACATTACACTGCATTAACAATGAGATGAGGAAGCTCTACCTTGTCCAACTTGAAGGGTGGTCATCCAGGGTAAGCATCATAGAAAGTGGTTAGTTTTTGGATGGGGGCACTTTGTTTTTTTTTTTTTTTTTCAGTCGCAAAAGTTCTCACGTAGCACTTACTTTTCTGAAATGTTGGGGAATTTTTTGGAAAAAAAAACTCTATACATTTGTAATTAAAAACAGTTCATTACTGGACGATTTTTTCTCCCATTTTTCGAACTCCGTATTTATTGATTTTCCCATTTGAGAATTCAATTTAATTTTTAACTTCTTAATAAGACTCGAAGTTATGGTCATCTAGGATGTGTGTTGTTGGTCGGTACAACTGGTAGTCGTAGAGAACAATGTTCGGAGAATACACAGAGTGGGGTAGGACTTTCTATTTCAACCTTTCCAAGTTTGCCATGGTCTGTCCAATATGACACCTTACTGTATCCTTCATTGTATTATTTGTCTTTCAACGCTCTGTGTAAATATATCCATGGCATTCAAAACCGATGGTCTGTGATTGTTGAACTGGCGCCACCAATTACAGAGCATGGCATTGAAACTGCCAATATTCGGTTTTACCTCGCTCAAAGTCATTGGATTTAAACTTTCAACCACGAAGCCAAATTTCTTTGCTTCTTCTGCCCATTTTTTCTGCTGCTAAATCGTTTGTATTTAATGCGTGTGTAAATCACTTGCTAAATAATTTTTAATGGTCGTGCCAATTCTTATTGCTCCGTAGGAAGAAAAACAAGGCCGAGGGTGAAAATTATCCATGTCTCAATTGTTCCTTTTTCGTTGAAATTTATATTTCTGGTCCGGGGAACTTCCAGCTCTAGCTTGACTGCCAGAGTATATCCTCGAAAACAGCCAACGGGTTAAACCAAGAAACAATAAAAACAAGTTATAACCCGCATTACTGATAACCCCCACTGCTACCACTGCAGACAAGCCAACTGCACGTCTCACTCGAAATTATGGAATCAACGATTAAATCTAAATCAACCAAATCATCCTTAAGAACCCGAAAGAAAGCAGGGGTCCTTTCCTGTCAGAGCTTCCACTGCTGTCAACAATTTGAGGAGAAGAAATGGTGAATTTGTGATCGAATACTTTGCTCGATCGTTGGGGTCATATTCAGATTTTCCAGAAATTGCTTATTAATTTCAACTATGGCTAAGCTTTTCTAATAGCTCAGTGAAATATCTTTTTGAAACGTTCATTTCGCACATAGTTCCTAATCTATTATCTATCCTTGACGAGAAAGGGTCACACTGTCCCTTCACTCATCTTTTCTAGCTCTAAGCTTCTAAAAAATATTCAAAGGACCTGCTCTCATTGCAATGGTGCCCGGTTTTGTATTGTAATTTTCTGGGGATGAAGAAGGAATACAAGTGGGGGTGATTATTACGCCTATGTTTAAGTATATTACAGTGCATTTTCGTCAAGATATATGGGGTATTTTTTTAGCCAATAAAAAAATCGATTCCTGGGAAATTCTGCAATGGTGTTATCCCTTAAGACTAACCTATTATTTTAGCTCAATAAATATTCGCAATATTTTCAAGCAAACACGAGTTTTCTCATGCGACAGTTTCAAAAAAAAACGTTTTTTTTAACATTTTTTTTTAAGTTTAGGTATCTAAAAAAATAAGATACTGAGAGGATTTTGCTGGATTCAAAATGAAAAACTAGTTTTAAGGCAAGTTTTGGGACGCTCTTCACTAGGTTCCCACGAAACTTAAAACTTTGAACAAGTTTTTCTCAAAATCACGTTTTTCAAACTGGTTGGCGTCACTTCTACAGAACTGACAAACAGATTTGAGTCCACTTTAAAAAAAATATGTTTTATTGTTGTGGCTATCGTCTGGCAGCAATTTAGCCCCTTATTATAAATATTTATCCAATTTTTTGAACTCGTAAAAACGGCTAAAATTTTTTTTTTCTTTAAACCGCCATTTTAAAAATTGTCATGGTAATCATCTATAAAGTGATCGATATGATAATCACAAAAGTATACATAGATAGAAAAAAAATCTCTACTTGTGTTTCAGACCAACCGTATTTGCCATTTCAAGCGATTCAACATCGATCCACCTTTTTTTTGGAAGGGGATTTCTCGCAAGGATGCAGTGCCTAAATTGAGAATTTTTTTCCAACAAAATATTACTATTATTGGGGTTAATACAACAAAATACCGCATTGAAAAATATTGTATACTTGTCTCACAGTGAAATTCCAAAAAACGCCTCGAAAACGGCCATTATGAGAACACCCCCTTAAAACAGTATCCGGAAACTTCTGAAATTTTATAATGAGTCATTAAGAAAATCCTTCGTATGCTTTCAGAAAAGATAGATCTAGAATAAAATAAAGAGTTTATTTAGTTCCTATTTTTAACGGATTCTATTGTTCTATTAGCGACTAAGGTGAGGGGGGAACTTGCTCTAGGAGGTCCCAAAAAAAGCGTTTTTTCTAGATTTTTTGGTAAAGAAAAAAATAATTCAGCTTAGGAATTTTTTTTTGTGTTTTAACATATATTTGAAGCGATCAAAAAAATTTGTTTTCAATTAAAATATCTCATGATATTTGGTTGGCATGGAAAATTGTAGAACAGCGCATCGCTGAGGTTTCCCAATGACGTGAAAGATACAGCTGGCAACTTTTCTATGAAACGAAAAAAGCAGAACTAGATTTTCATTATTACCTTTCCTTCTTCTGGATGAACTAAAGAAACGAAAGAAATTCAAAAATTTCAAGTATTTGGCGGTTTGAAAGGAAAAATGTTTTTCTTTTTTAAAAAAAAGACTTCAACTTTGTGAAAAAATAAAAGAAAAATGTTATTTCAACAATCAACGTAATTAACATTTGTTTCAACAATTTTTTAGTACAAATTGAAGATAATTTAGTAGTGAAGAGAACATGCTATAAATCATTCCAAAGGTTGAATTAGCTTTTTTCCTATTACGCTCGCCAATTTAAAAAAATCATAAAAGTGAAAAGTTTAAAAACGAGCTGCAAAGGTTTCGGGTAGAAAAAAATTTCTAATAATTTCAGCATCCTTGATAAGCATATTTTGGTATAGCCTTGAGCTCTTCCAGCGATGAGTCCTTATCTCGTCAATCGTTGAAAATCTCCGCCTTGTCATAGGTCCCATCCCATACCCATGATTCATCACCAGATATGAACCTTTTGAGCATATCTGGATCGTCATTGACGTTATTCAGCAGCTCCTGAGCAATGTTTATGCGACGGTTCTTTACGGCAAAATTTAGCAGTTTTGGAGCAAACTTTGTTATTACAAAACTCATGACCAAATTATCAGAAAAAAATTGAATGGCAGGAGTCGACTGATATGCCAACATCCTCTTATGGTAATTCGAAGATTTTCTATAACAATTTTCTTCATATTTTCTTCGATGTTATCATCTGTTGTTGATGTGCTAGGGCGTCCATAGTGAGGTTTGTCATTGACATCTTTCCGGCCAACTTGAAGGAGCTTGTACCATTTGTAAACATTTTTTGTAGTTAGAGCGGACTCACTGTATGCCACTGTCAACATCTTAAATGTTTCAGAGCACTTGATTCCATTTCGAAGAATGGATTTTTGGACCTCTTAAATCAGCCTCCCACCTTAAGCCTATCTTTTTTTTTTCAAAAAATGGCATGTTACTTCACAATTGCTATTGAACTTAATCAGATAAAGTTTGGAGGGAGTACCAAAACCATGGAATGCTGTAAATGTAGTACCCTTGCGGGAAATATCTAATCTGAAGTTACCGGGATAGTCGAGTCATAAGAGGTTCGATTGGTATCCAATCAGGAGTTTGAGCTAGAACGATGAGAAAGGGGGGTAGTAAGTACCCTTGCAAATGTCCTTCTAGCGAAATTGAAATGTAGAATGCTTCTTGAAACATAACATTTTGAATAAGTGGAAAAACTAACATAAAACGCAGCTTGTATCCCCAGCAGGACTTCATATTCATGAATAAAAATTTATTTGCATTTAGATACAAATGAATGGTAATTAGGGAGCTCTTTAACCAACTGTTTTAACCAGTTCTCGATATTTAACATTCCTTGCATGCGCATGATTCTAATTTAAATCTATCTGTCTTTACTCCTTCATGCTTTTTTTTTTGTTAGATTCGGAACAAATTGTTACCTGAGAATGATTAATTCATTCACATTTTCCCATTGCGATATCATATTATTTTCCCAGTGTGATTTCAGATGCAAAATATCCAAATACCATTTCACTCAATTTATATTTCACAATTGCAATAGATCTTGAACTTGAGCGTGATCCTTACATTTGTTTATTTAGAATGTGCGAAGACTAAATAAACTACTTGAATTTTTTGAAAATTCTTTTATAATGGACTTCGAAAATAGTTGCTTAGAAGATATAAATTTTCGCAATCAAATATATAATTTTTTTTTGTTTAGAACTAACATTTTTTGTTTTTTTGCTTTTTAATAAAATTTCCTCACTTTTTATTAACAAAATGATGTAATAAATCAATCGAATCCAAAAAAAATATTGGCCGCCATCCCATTTTCATGAGCGCTGAGTGTTCTATGATATGTTTGCACTAGGGTGTAGCTTTTTATTTTCATAATACTTTCTCACATGCTATTTCCAATTACACTTTCCTGGGCAACATATGTTCGTACACACGTTCATTGTACTACAGACTAAATGGAAAATGCCAGACAACTACCGCCTACAACTATCTCAACATACAAGAATAACAATAGGTTCCATTACGCGGTGGAAAATTCAAATTCATTCATATAATTTTAAATCAAAGCGAATTTTGATTACCGGAGAAAATAGATGTATGTAATTGGATAGCTTTACTGGCTGGGTTCGAATTGGACTATTTCGTATGCAAGATTATTTTAATAGATTTTTATTTATTAGTTTGCTCAATCGAATTGAGCTTAATTACTCAAATCACCGCTTTGAAGAGCGAAGTGGAAATTTTTGGAAATCGTTCAGGCATCTGATATTTATTTTAATCCAATCCATCGAAGCAGAACAAAAAAATAAAGAGTTTGAAGGAGTAACGTCAGTTGAACAATTCAAAGTAATTAGAATCCATACCAGCATACAATTAGCAACTGAAATACCGTCAATCATAGCCAGCTTATCACGTTCCTCTACCAACCCTTTAATAATATATTTCGTTCCTTGCCACAAGCAAAAAAACACTTGAAAATTTATAATGTCAACCGCAGAACTCTCACCCCTATCCGACCTTGTCAGCAATTTAATCGTTTGACCTATTCAACTTGTTTTCGATGAAGGAAACCACGTTGTCTTTCCACATCAATTGCTCACCGTCATCACGTGGGTGGAAAATATCAACATTTGTCCCTCTACCTAAGAAGATTTTAAATAAAATTCAATAAGATTAAAACATCTTTGAAATTGGTCCTATCATTGATTGCTAGTGGTATTTATCCGTAGTCAAGTACTTGTTCTAGTCTTATGAAAACGTTTCAGTTAAATGAGGGACTTGTTGACTTTATTACGGACATAATTTAATACGAGAGGATATTCTCCTTGGGAAAGTTGTGTGTAGGCTGAGAATTCATACGTTTTTAAATGCCAATTGCTATTTCACAGTTTATCTGAAAAATCGCAAACAGGAATCGCATTGAAAATAGATGTGAACCCTAACCTTTAACCAAGACATTGCATTTGATAGTGATGTGATGTGATGTGATGTTTATAAATAATAAGTTCGGGTCAAAACCCACTATAATCCTGATACTATCGATACATTTTAAAAACATTTTTAACTTGCTGCACCTACGTATGTATATAACTTAGACTCAATTCCACTTCGACGCATCCTGAGAGACAAAGAATTGCAAGGAGAATGCACCATACTACAACGGGCATTCCCTTGCATTCAGCCAAGGAAGACCATCAAAAGAATATTGCACTCAGGTTCACGGGTTCACACAATTACCACCTCTCCGGCGTTCATTCCTTCCTTCCTGCATCTACTTGAATTGGTATTTTTCCCTGCAACGCAAAAGTGCATTGTACCATGGACAATTGAATGGAAACCATGGAAAATAGTACATCAACAATTGCTATACTTTCCCCCCCACAATTGAACTCTGTCGAAATGTTGACTTTACACTTGTCCGCATTAGTGTTGCTCACCTGCCATACTCGTATCTCATGCGATTTCGATAAAAATGGAAACCAGGGATTCAGACGCAATAAAATGGAAAATATAAATTGACCGTTGCATGGTTTTTCGGCACGTATACAAGTTTATTGTGAAATTCTAGAAATTACTTCGATTGCAGGGAGTGAAAGCTTTTTTTGATTGCCGAAATCTAAAGATGCGTACATTTCGGGCAATGAAAGTGAAAATGAGATTGCAAATGGGGCGATTAACAGCCTTTCAATTTTATGATCTATCTTTATGGGAGTATTTGGCGGGCATCAGATTTATAACTTTTATGCAAGCCAATTGCATTATTTGAAGCCATTTGTTTCATCATCAAGTACGAATACCTACGTCTTTTATGTATTTTCATTGAGAAATAATAAGAGAGAAAATCGTCCTGAATGGACCGCACGATGTCGGAAAATTAAATCATTTTAATGCTTCGAAATCAGTTATGGAAGCTGTTTTCCGCTTTGGATTCCTTTATTTCATCATAGGTATTATCTACTACGCAATTATGATGAATAAATTGGAATATTTCACCGTTAAATCACTCACATATAACACTTTCATAATCGTTTTCATCCTTAAATTGCCGTAGAGCGTGTTACACATCAATTATGGGCGCACACGTAACTATTCAGAAAAATATTATAAAATCACATGAAAATGGAAGACGGCAAAATGTATGTATGTAATCCCCCATTACCATTGGGACGAAATGCCACCCACATTACAAAAACATTTTATGCGTGAAATTAAATTGATTGAAATTTGATTGAAATCAATCAATTTCAAGGAAAGTAAGGATAATAAAAGATAATTTGAAACTATTTCTGCATATTCTGAAATCAACATGATTCCTACTGTTTTTCCATATGTTTTTTTAAACAATTCCTTCCGGTCTGTGTTTTCGACAAATATAATAGAGTCCTAAGCAGAATCTTTTGTTTTTTTTATGGGACTTCCTTTTGTAATAAAGTAAGCATTGTAAACTATAAACAACTCTTTAGCAATTAAGATAATCATAAATCAATTTTATTCTTTCGAGAGTGTTTTCGACGAGATATTGATACTGTTCTTGTCTTCATCCGTCCATTCATATAGAGGCAAAATTTTATTATCAAATCAGGAAGAGAAAATAGGAGGAAAGCAAAAGGAAGCATGTGAAATGAATTTCCTGTTTGTGTTGTGTAAAGTGAATTATGAAGATACAAAATGAAAATTCTAACCCCCTTTCTGAATTTTAAATGTTTGGTGGTTCGTACACAGCCAATAATATGGAAAGCGTATGACTTAGACAGATAGCTCTTACCCTGTCCGGCTCATCTAGATCGAATTCGTCTCTTCGTAGACTTCGTCGCTGGAAGGCGGAATCTTTTTACTAAACCAATTTTGGTTTCTGCAACGAATTTGATAGTCAGAAAACCATTCTGGGCTAGCACTACACTATGAGCGTAAATTTAAAACTCACATTTGCAAAGTGATGCAGAAGTGCCCATTGACACGCCTTTATACATTACTATGTTGACTAGTCCAGGTAAATGGCCCCCATCGTTCTTATACAAAGTTCCACAAATGTAGCGCTGTGTGTATGAGATCTGCAGAAAAGCGTCTTGAAGCTGACAACAAGCGAAACTGGATTTGACAAAATCCCCTCCATCGTCCTCAAGAAATGCGCCCCAAGCATTGCTCCCATTATGTCCTCCGTTCCTTCAGCTTCAGTTCCTTCTTCTGGTCCGACTCTTCCCCCTACCAAATCGAACGACTCCGTCTCAAAGAGCGCAGAACCCTACTTCACTATTCCAATATCTTCAAGAACGAAGACCACTCCAAGCACATCTCAACCAGATCCTCTACAACTTCTGTCAAACGCCCGCATTGGCGCCGTCCTAGCCCGTCATGCCCTCAAATTCCTAGAAAAAAGCATATCCCATCCAAATCCACTTATCTTCCAGGCCATGCAGATCGAGATCGTTGAAGAGAATCTTCTACGAATTCATCTGTTCCCTCAAATCCCCCTATCTCTCTAGTCCCGTAGCCTCCTTTTCGACCCCGGCGGTAGAGTAATCTTCTATAATACAACGGCATTTACTCCTCATCCAAGTTTTCAAAACCCACCCATCCTCAGCGCCACTCCTAGCTTCCTTTGCCAAACCCCTCCCGCATGCCCTCCTTCCCAACCCACATCCTAGCTCCTTCCCCCGCCCGCCCGCTTTTATAAAAAATTAACGAGTGGAGGTTTTTTCGACTTTTCCTCTAAAACACTTTCAAAATTTTTGTAATTTCTTCTCTAGTAATAAGTTAGTATAAGCCTTAGTTTTTACCTTAGATTAAGCTAGACTGTTAAGGTAGTGCATAAGTTAGGTTAATTTAGGTATGTAGTGTTATAGGTGAAATAAAAAATGTTGTTTTCGACAACAAACGAAACCTCGATTGCGCACTCAGTAGAACTGCAAGTTTCTGAAAATATGCGATCACGTAAATAAATCGGGATCACTCCAAAATCCTGGAACATTCAACTAATAGAGAAGTAACAACTACGAAAATCTGCCTGATTCACCCTATCTGCCTTAAATCACTTACCCATTCTAGCACCTGAAATATTCCTTTCTAAAAATTCTTCTTAAATGGCTAGGATGTAAGGGGTGGGTCCTTACTTTTAAATAGAATTTAGTGTTTGCAATTTCACGGGAGTTCCTTATTAAGACAGGACCAGACCACTAGTTCTTGTGATGTTGACGATGATCAAAAAATAATAAAGAAATAACAAAGATTGAAATGGGAATAACATATTCCCTTTATCAAGTTCCCCCCGAAATATCGAAATTTTCACCAAACTTAAATTTTCCTTAATGGGGTAAACTATCGAGAAGTAAATTTCCGATCGATGAAGTCAAAGATAATTTCGTCAAATTTTTTGACGTAAAATCCATGAACACCAACATTTGGAGAGATCTACTAAAAATCAAGCTCCTTTACAGCCTGCCCCTAACCTCCATAATTTTTCATGTACCATATGATCCCGCAACATATTACGTGATACCGAACCACTCACCTTTAAAATTGTTGAAAAAACCGCACTCGCTTCCGGGAACAGTAAGACACTATCTATCAAACTCCACTCCACCAAATTTGACGAGCCTAGCGATTGTTTATTTCCAAAGAAGAGAGAAATAGAAATAAATTTTGCAGTTTTAACCCCAATTCAGTTTCAAAAGGAGCAAACAAGTTGAAAAGGCTGAATACATCGAAATTGACGCCTCGCCTAATTACATGCAACAACCACGCGCAAAAACCCAGATTAAAGGGGAAGATCACATCTAGATTACCAGCTTTGACGGAAAAGTAAGAACAAGATTACGCTGGACATCGCACTTTTTCTCCCAGATCTGAGAGTGAATCAGATGCAAATTGCTAAAATCGACGACGAAGATCACCAGGTGCCCTTCATTAAACGGCGGATCTGGTTCATAGACAATAAGGGCAACCTCAGAACAGCTGAGGCCAGGACAGATTTTGTATTGCTTCGGGAGTCACATCCTTAAGCGTATGTTGTCTCGGTCAGTAAACACACTTAAACCCGGATTTGGAATGACTATTGGGCCAAGGGTGAAATTCTCTGCTTTTCACCCTGGGCCCAATAGTTCATCGCATATCAAACTTAAAAGAATTGCCCCGTAAAATTTGAGTCCTTTGGCAAGTGTTCAGTAGTCTGAAGAGGTGTTTCAACTGAACTGGGCACATGGATCTCTGCGGGCCATTCAGGGAAGGCTCAGAGAGCGAAGGTGGAGCAATCCAATCCTTCCCAGAAGCATATGTGAGACTAACGTATTCAGAATTTTCTCAAAATTCAAATTAGGAGAAAAATGAAAGTCCTGCAATCCGACAGCAGTAAAGAGTACGTAAATTCTGAGATACAGAAAATCTCCAAAGGATCATCCAACAATGCCTCACGGCTGATACACTCCACGGCAAAACTGCATTGCTAAGCAGAAGAACAGAACTCCGATCGTGGCAACTTAAGGTGCGCTCGTGCAGTCGGACTGGGGCAGTCCTTATGAGTGAAAACAGTTGCGATCGCGAGGTATGTTGGAAATCAAAACGGGCGTGTATATTCCGCCATCCTCCAATTACGCTTGAAGAGTCCGCATTTGACCGGCGGCCGTAACGTGGATGGTCTCCAGTTTTGACTGTTCAGGTGGATGGTGATTGAATGAGAAATTATTCGGCCAACCAGCCAAACATGTTTGTTTAGGCTGTGAGCGAGGATTTCATGTTTATTTAGGCTGTAATTGAAAATTTCATGGGCATCTTCCGGTGTAACTGGCGAGCCGAACTGAACGTGGATGACAGATTTAGGCCTCGAAAAAGGAATCCCTCATGAAGAGTCGATCGGAACGTCGGCTGCCTAGAAAGTGTTATCGAACTCGTTTTCCAGAAGCAAAGAAAATCGTCGGAAGATATTGAGGGTAATGAGGATACCCTGTTGGGAGTACTTAAAACAGGAATGATTCTCTTCTCATCAAAGATATTTCTCTACCACTCTTGGGAAAGGAGAAATTTGAAATAATCCAAACTTCATTCGATCACCAGCCGTCTGAATAGTTCAAACTGACAGATAACCCGCAACCCATCCACGTTCCGACCGTCGATCAAGTGCGGACTATTCAGGCCAAACTGAACGTCGATAGGGGCTTTAAGGAGTTGAGACCTTGTCGCAGACGATACTTGGGAAATCGTCAAACTTCTCGAAAGCTGGATGCCAAGACATTCTTAGGAACAAATATAAAACTAACTGAACCATCGAATTCCAAAAATCTCCATTGGTTGTAAAAGGATTCGGCCAGCGACTAGCGATAGGATTTTATGACACGTGCACGCCTACCATATAGTTTAGCTCATTAAGGTTTTCAATTGCTTTTTAACGAATTTGGCTAGTAATCACCACCATAGCCTTCCCCAATCAACTTCTAGACATGATCTTATGTGAGGAAATGCACAAATTGCTTGAAGAGATAATCATAAATCTTGCCGAACAAGAACGAGTCTCCACGGTAGGAGCACATGGAAAGAAAAGGACCGTGGATCTTTTGACTGCATATGCCTTGTCTCATCAAGGTCATTCTGAGTAGTGCGAAGTATGGCATCAATAATATGAGAGACTAAATCAAGCTCTCTGAGTCAGTGTTAGCTCATATTTCTATGAAATTCTTAGTAGTCCTAGGACTATTCTGGTCATCTAGATGAACGGCTTCATAACCATCTACATGAGTCTCTCGGAAATTGAGGACCCGATGCGCACAAGAACGCTCAATGGCTAGTGGCGGATTCGAAGATATTTACAGGGAGCCGCAACAGCAGGCTTCATTTTATCCAAAACGGAACAACAAATTCACTGATACATGAATGCAGACTGAGGGAATTACAAAAAGGACAAACGGTCGTGAATTTTCCCACAAATTAATTTATGATACCTGCTTGAAACACATCAATACCGTTCACCATTCCATTCGGTAGACATTATAGGATTATCATATAGTTTGTTTTCACGCCGATAGATTCATTGATAGCATAGAATCTTATGGATATAACGAATAGTTGGTTCCCGAAACACTGATCTACTTTTTCAACCTTTCATCAAACTGATTAGCTTTCCGATGAAATAACTTCAAGAGAAAAAAAAAACAAATGATTTCCCGGAGACGAGTCAAATGAAAAGGATGCATGTTAGTCGAACGTAATTCAAGCTATTAGATACAAGATACTCGTACATTATTCAATAAGTTTCTTAGGGTAATCGTCCTAGAAAATTTACAAGAAGTCAATGGAACTTAGCCCCGTTTTTACTGGACACGAGAATTTATCCTTAATGTGAGATATACCAGGACCTTTACTTTCATATTTTATTCATATTTGAGTTACTATACCGAATTAAGAAATATTTTATACGAATTCCCTACTTTTCGGGAGAAAAAGTTCTCTATGATTCTTCTTATCTGTAATATCTAACTAAGAATCGTCATTGCAGGCGGGAATTTTTCCGATTCTTCTAATTGTTAATAGCACTCTTAACTTTCCACTTGACAACAAGCACAATATTTGTACTAAGAAAGGCACATCCTTTCCTGCTAATTATATCGTAGTCTCCAAGCCCAACCAATCCTCCTCCATTCTTGGTAAGCGAACATCTATCTATCCGACATCACGCCTTTCACAATGGGACTTACTGCGGGCTACATTATCCTAGCTCCGGGTGGAGGGACAACTCTAGGAAAAACTGCTTGGAAGGAAGATTTCTAATTAATATCATTCTTCCATAGCTTTCTAAATTATCCTTATTAAATGTCCGTAATGACTTCCTACCCTAGATAATATTCCCGGCATGGATTTCCTCCTCTTTGTATTCCAATTATCAATCTCTTAAGAAAACGGATGTACAATTGATTGTTCTCGTATGTCTAGATGTATCTCAATTCTTGTAATTGTATTCCAATTTCATGATTAATGACTTCACTTAGTATATCGATTTATCATTTGACTTAAAATGGAAACGACGACCAGCGGTTCAAGCCATTATTCTGAATTTAAATTCAAACCAAATCGTATCTTCCACTGCCATTTTTATCCTAATTTCATTAGCTGAAAAGGGCATCGTTTCATCTAAATAAAATTCACTTTGTCTCGTGAGGAATTTCCACGTTTTATAGAGTAGTTGCGTAGAATAAGATACAATTTTAGATAAATCCTCTGAACAGAGTGTTCAGATGCATGTCTGTTGAGTGTATTGCATTTCACTATCTCACTATTTCGGAAACAGAGAAAATGCAGACGTGCATAAGCTTGTGTTGATCATTCTGCATTTATTTCTAGGTGAGATAGATATTTATCTTCGGAATTAAGTGATATCTTTATGGCTCTGCTAGTCATCATGATGGGGCCGCTTGTTTGTCTTGCCCTATTTGTCCCAGATTGCATGAACTGAATGCCAACAATTTATATGAAAAATGAAGAAATATTTGTTCGTTTTGCTTAGTGTGGATGTTGAGGAATTCCGTGGCGCTTCAGAACAAATTTAGGTAAACAAAAATTCCAATTAGGAAGGGAAAACTTTAAGGTTACAGAATAACCTGCCTTTGATGTTTGGGTCAAAATTTGATGATATTCTGCGATCAAAGAAATTTTAAATATAAGTGATGCAGTTGCTCTCATACAAAAATACTCATTTCGTGCTAACCTATCAAAAGATACATCCGTTTATAGTTTGGTATTTTATGTAAAAGATTTCGTAGATCACAATGTTGAAGAACAAGTACTCGTACCCAAGTTTTTCAATAAAGTTGAGTGACGGTTTCGTCCAGGGCAGAAGCAACTCATCAGATGCTGCCTCACCTTTGTCCGGGGAGCAGCGTAACCGAAAGTAGCGACAGGAAAAATGACGACCATATTCCAGGCGGAGACGAATGTCTTCGATAAAAATGAAGGGGTCGCACCATTCAAATTTGTTTCGACAGTCGGGCAGCATTATCAGCACTAAACAGCAACGACATATCAAGCCAGTTGGTGTGGAGTTGTCATCAGGTGCTGCTGAAACTTGGCCGACTGAACGAAACATTCCTAATTAGGGTGCCGGGGCACTCTAACATCGCTGGTAATGAGGAGGCTGACAGACTGCCTCTCCCAGTGCCTGGATCCACAATGGTCGGGCCAGAATCAGCTCTTGGAATCCGACCATCTACTGTCAAGTGTACTCTGAAGGGTGAAATTGCAAAGATTCACGCAGCCGAGTGGAGAAATTTGAACTCTTGCCGGCAAGCGAAAATCCTTGTAAAAGAGTCTAGGATCACTAGAGCGGCATTTTTGTTGTTTCTTAAGAAGTGGGACATGAAAACCCTAGCAGGGCTTTTAACAAGACACTGCCCCTTAAACTACCATATGGAAAAGACGGGGGTGGTGGTTTCGGCTATATGCAGTCACTGTGAGGAGGAGGAGGAGACGGCTCTGCACTTTTTATGCAGCTGCCCGGCTTCCTCAGATCTCAGACGAAGACACCTTGGCAAGGTTTTCTTCAATAAAGAATCTGCACACTCTCTGCCTCTAGAGAATATTCTCAAATTCACTAAAGCCCGCGAACGCCGTAGGCGAGAAACAATTGAATAGGCGATTTACGGGAAAAGTACAATGGGCCTAACAATGGTCTGAGTGTTCCCCCAGTAAACTAAACTAACTAACTTGTACAAGTGCCGAACATTATCCCATAATATGTTGGTTCTCATCAAGTAAACACCCTTTTCCCATTCCTCTTTATTTTATTACGGACACTGTCAGCTGAAACAACTAACGTCCAGCGCTCTACACATTGCTCTACGTAGATGTTATTTTCCTAGCGTCTCCTAATTAACCTGATCTCAAGCAACTTGCCTAAAGGTTGAATGATAATCTCATGCAGCATAATCTGCGAGTGGATGTGAATAAAACAGCTTTAAATAACCAACCCCAGTGAAACAGGCACCATGACTGTCAAGAATAGCGATTTAAGTATCTCGGATCGGTGCCCTCGGCCAATTGAGGTCAACGTTCGAGGTTTTGACGCCACATTGGTTCTACGTATAATGTGGGGTCAGATTTGGAAAAAGTGGTGGTGGCTGCCCCGGAGGTAGCGACTTTGTTGCGGAGCATGGCTGGTGGAAGTGGTGATCATTTTAATTAGTACACTTTTCTGTATTGACTCAGAAGTTGCCGTTCAGTTCTTGGCAACAATGATGGTATTCCGATAGGTACTGGCAAAAAAAAGAAATGTCAAGGAAGGTACTTTGTAGTCCCCAGGTTAGATTGCCTGTACTTTGACCCAGAGAAGATCGCCCAAATTCAAAGAATCCAAAAGATGTCCTGGCGGCGGTCGTTGGAATATCTTACTCCGCCAGTCTATAATCGACGGGCATTTTATACTCCAAGAAAATGCCTGGTGATTATCGAAAGAAGGCACTGATACGGTGTTGTGCATACGTTGCCTGTGACCACACAATACCGCCTGAAAGGACCTTTGAGTCTCCGAAGACGTTTACAAATGGGAGGGCAAGATAGTGGACGGCAGGATCAGGCAATTGGCCTCCTGAGCCGTTTGCTGAATTCCTGTAGAAAAAGGTCGGCTTGGTTGACCAAGGAGATGTTTGGTTGAATTCGTACCGAATACGTATAGTCAATTTTCCGCGGAATCCATGATTGCGCTCACTTCTAGTTTCTCTTTGGTCTAGATTGCAACGAAAAACACGAGGGATAATACTGTGACCGTGATTAACGTAGACACAACGGTATCAGTAAATCCTATTGTCAAAGCAAAAGCATTGGGAGGAGCGCTAACAATGCTGGTCTTCCTTCTGTTGATTGGAAAAGATGAATGAAGGCATGGAGATACAAATGGCTGCCATAATCTTCCGCAGATATTCAACCTGGAGAAGTTGGACCGGGGTGATGGTAATGACGATGCTGTGCTAAAGCCAATTTGACGATCAATGTAAGAGCGATGCCCAGGAGAAGGAGATCTAACCACTTGATCCGTTAATAATGGTGTATTCAGCCAGGTTCTTCATTCGATGAAGGAATTGGGATGGCTTGTCATCACCGAATTTGAGATCATTGAAATGCTTGTACAGCTGCTGGTTTGCAGAGTTTGGACACTTTAAAATATATGCCTTGAAGTAGTGGTATTTGCCGGTCTGTGGTAATTGCAGAAGTATGCCCAGGATATCTGGCAAACTTAAATCGAATTTGTTGGTGTCCGAGCGTATTTTGTGATTGATGTGTGATTCTTACAAACCACATTGTTTGGTTGGCATTCCGGAAAGGTGTTTCCTTTGCTGGGTGCTTTTCTTAAGTTAATCAATCCCGGACTTCCTTTTAAGGTTTCGTTTGCAAAACAAAACCTTATTAAAATCGGTTCAATGTCTTTCTGTCTGTCCGTCTGTCTGTCTGGCACAGACACTTTTCTCAGAAACGGCTATACCAATCAGCACGAAATTTGGTGAGAAGGTGGGAACTGTGGACCCCCAGACCGCCAGCTCTTACTCCAGGGATATCTTCACTCCTCCGAAATTTGAAGGCAATTTTCGAAGAAGACCCACTTCCGGTGGTGTTTCTCACTCCGATCACACTCTTTCATTGCATCCAGTCTTAAGTTGTATTGAGCTCGCCCCCGTTGTTTCGTTTGAGCATGGCTCGATTAATTTTCTCAATTGGACTGTTTTCAAGAATGGGACAACAAATGGGAAATTTTTGAAAATTCAATCGATATGAAATTTACAATAAGGAGGAAGTGACTTTCCTCAAAGTACTACCTTCATCCTCTTGAGTGCGTATTCATTGTCTCATCTAAGATTTCTTCAATAGCGTACCTGACCTTCTAATAATTCACCTGTAGCCAAGACCAACACAATATCTTATCTATAATCGTAATTTTCCCTTTCTTAATGGCGATGAAAAGATTTATGCTCGTTAGACGTTGATGGTCCTTAATGGAAAACTCTCGTCAACCGTAGAAATGGCCCAAGCAGGAAATTCAACCCGGCTTTCTCTTACTTACCGTGAATGCATCGCAATCAAACGTCCAGTATTCGTAATTTTGCCATTAATTTATTTCTGGATGTTCCTTTTGAAAGGCGATTTCCAATTTATACCAATACACCCTTCCATACTAGGATAGCGCTCTGATTCTCTTCCACTATTCTCTCAGATCTGAAGCTATGTTTCCCGCAATCTGCAATTAGTAGTAGTAGCTCTGATAGTAGTCTCATGCTACTATGAAGGAATACCCTTAACACCCGCCTGCATCCGTACTTTATATCATAAATGAATCGATATAATAAAAATATTTTATAAATGCCACTTTGAACGGAGCTTAGTATTTTGATTGTACTTTTGAGAGAAAACGTTTATTAAAATTTTTAGTCCATGGAGCCAAATAATAAACGTCACCAAAAAATGGATCTAGTTCGGAATTCGTGGAATTCTAAAAGAGGTATCTTAACTCAATGTTGCCTTCATAAAACATATGAGTAAAAAACGGCATTATAGAAGAGTCAATCTGGTCATAAAGAATATTTACAGGTGACGAACGACACGCTAGACTTTTGGGGAATTCCAAATCTTCCCAGTCACATTTGTAGATAAAAGATACATATACATTTGCATTGACATCACATACACAATTGGCCCATCTAAGCTTGTAGCTTCAATAAATAATATAACAAACCGCAACCACCACCTCAATGCCATCCTCAAGGCGAAACGTACTAATTAGAGTGTAATTGAAAAGAATGTGAAAAAGATACTTGTATCTCACACTTCTATACGTTTGCAACAGTAAAGTTTCGTCGAGTTCATCGTTTTAGCTGTTTTGTAATATTTTTGTCAATTTTCTTTCTCTATTTAGAAATTTCTATTTTCGTCACTGTATCAGAAATTCCAGACGAAAGATCAGAAAATAGAAAGTATCTAATGTATTACGAAACTCCCTGATGTCTCAGAACTGTAATTTCAGGCTACGCAGACTAGTCATTATAAATGAGCCTTCTACATTGGTATGTGCAATCAGACACAGATTTGTATCTGCATCTGATTGCAGTGAGGAATTCTATTCGAATAGATTGATAGAGAATACAGATGAGAAGCCTGAAAGTTCTGTTGGGATAATAATAGAACTACCTGAATACATATGTATGCGGTGTGATAATCGAATTCATGTCTAGTATGTAGGATAACATATGCATGAATAGATTGCAATAGAATTTATCCAATACATGCATGAATGGACTCCATTTATGCGAAAAGGAAACCATGTCAGATACGGTTTAGCATGAATTTATCTCCAATTTCAACTGTTCTGCTGAATGAACCCATAGAATACCTTCTGTGGTCGGTTTGATAGATATTATCGTCCTATGGTTTCTATTTTACGAACTATTGAGGGAAGGAATTATATCTAAAAATGTTGTAGTTCATTTTTTACAGTTTCAAGAGTTGAGACTTAGGTAGGTATCAGTGGGCGCTCCGAGGAGCCCAATTAGCGCTTTGGTGCGCCGTTTTGATGCCACAAACTCCTAAGACCGTGACTGTTTTTATGGGAACGGGGAGGCAGAGTCCAGCCGGCTCGGATCTTCAGAGCCAGCCCGTCGCATTCACGAAGGAAAGCAGCTCTCCCACCCTGCAGCTAGAAATCTCTCTGAGGTCCCCAAAGAATGGTTTACCCAGTGTCCGCAGCCTGACCCTAGCCAGAGCTGGGCAATCGCAGAGAAAGTGCATGAGAGTTTCCCTTCCTTTTCCGCAGCTTCGGCAATGCGAGGTGTAGGGTATGCCGAGCCTAGCGGCATGGTCCCTTATGGGCCAGTGCCCCGTGCAGACTGCCGTAATCTTGTCCGGCACAGGAGCTCTCGTGATCGGGCTATGTTATAAGCGGGCCAAATTCTCCTTGACTTGGCACAGCTTGTAAGCCTTCGCCATCTCAGGCCCGCGGCTGCTAGGTAGTGCAAGTAGACTCGGCCCTCGACAGCCACCAGCGGAACACCGACTGTATTCACCGAGGGACTGCCAAGAGCAGAGCCTTGCCTGGCCAATCCGTCAGCCCGCTCACTTGAAAATAATGTTAAATTTTTATTATTATTCCTAATTTAAAAATAGTTCGGCGTAAAACACACTTAGCCTGTTCTGAACCGGCTTTAAATTCAGTAGTTTTTGTGTTAACCAGTTGTTGGAAAACAATCGTGCATCCAACCGCAGCAATTCGAAGCTGATACTAGTTGGCAACAGGTCGACAACATGACGTTGCTACAGTTAATGTCGGCTGCATATGCAGTAACAAAAACTCTGCTGTTGAAAATAGATTGTACCAAACGTGGTACAGCTGAGAATGCCTAACCTGGTCCTTCCGAGAATTAGGTGCCAACCAAAAATCCTCAAATTAGAGAAATAATAACAGATACGAACTCTCCAACGTACAACATAGCCAAATGAGGAAGAATGGATCGAATAGTGCGATATTATTTCGAAGGAAGAGGTATTCCGGAGGGTAAAAGAAAGGCTACTGTACACCAAACTAACGATGACATCACTGAAAATGGATTTCGGCCGACTGCATGCAAGATACGAAGGAACAGAATCGCCTAGCAACTGTGTTTGAACAAGGAAGGACGAAGATGGACCCACAACGGGCCAGCATAACATACTCAACGGAAATGTTCCCAGCCCTGCGACGTATCTTGGCCAAAGAAAGCATCGAAGTAGTAGGACCAAGTAGGATTCACACGCTCAAAGCGCAATTAGGCAAAGAAGAAGACCCGAGGAAGTAAGAGGAAAAAATCAGTATCTACAGGATCTCTTACGAATATTGCCCATGTACCTACGTAGGGCAAACCAAACAGCTAGTCAGACCTCGCTGAGCTAATAAAACGGGGCAGAAAACCACATATCAATTCTGCAGCCGCATGGCATATTATAGAACATGACCATAAAATGAGGAGAGTAACGATGCTCAAAGAGGTCAAATCCAACAAATGGGTTGAATACCGGTATGGATAAGGCGCCCTCACATCTGTATTCACTGATATAGTCTAAGGTCCCACGGACCTCAGACTTACGTCATAGTATAAAACTTGAAATTTTGTCTGTGAAGAGTCCCCACGGGTTTAGGAACAATTGCGTATTATAGAGTTTGAGTCGTAGTTGATTCGGCGAATAATAGGTAACAAAGGTGATTAAAATTCTTATTTAATCACGTCATAATGTAAAGACTAATTTTTCTATACTTCCTTCGAGGTAATGTCAGAAATGAAGTTTTACAGTGCCAGACAGCTATCATGGTGGCACCCCCTCCCCAGACATCCCTAAAGTCTCATAGAATGTATCTACGTCATAGTATAAAGGTTGAATTTTATATATTTTATATATTTTACTCATGTAACTATAAAAACATGTTTCCTCGGCAGTCAGATACTTTGGATAGTGCCAACACCTGCAGAAATTGTATTTCTCAATTCGAAAATTTTATTGTTTAACTCATTTTCCCTCGAATTTACAAGAACAATGTGATAATTTTGTGGCAAAGGCATAATCGCCTTTTTGTTTTGATAAAAGTTTGGTAACATCATTTTATCCTGGGTAATTTGGTAATTTGTGGTAATAATAGTAGTCAAATTGGAAAAAAAACACTAAATCCCTCAACCCAAAGATATAAAACAGATGATAGAACTGCCAAAAATGTCTGACTGCAGAGGAGACCTATTCTGACAGATGGTAGAACTGGTCTGACAGATGATAGAACTGCCAAAAATATCTTGCTGCAGAGGAAACCTACTCTGACAGATGGTAGAACTGGTCTGACAGATGATAGAACTGCCAAAAATATCTGGGTGCAGAGGAAACCTATTCTGACAGATGGTAGAACTGGTCTGACAGATGATAGAACTGCCAAAAATGTGTGGCTGCAGAGGAGACCTATTCTGACAGATGGTAGAACTGGTCTGACAGATGATAGAACTGCCAAAAATGTCTGGCTGCAGAGGAGACATATTCTGACAGATGGTAGAACTGGTCTGACAGATGATAGAACTGCCAAAAATATCTGGCTGCAGGGGAAACCTATTCTACCAATAAGAATGATAAAATATCTAAAATTCAACCTTTATGCAATGACGTAGGTACATTTACATTTTATTGAACTTTTGACGGTGTCTAGCGAGGGGTTGTCACTATGGTAACTATTTGGCAATGTAAAATTTGATTTCTGACATTATCCCAAAGAAAATATAAAAAATTTACTTTTATACTATGACGTTGTCACCGTTGTTATCTATTACTTGCCGAAGCTACTACCACTCGAACTTTATAATAAGTGCATCCATAATGCTTTATAATTTCCCCATGAGAAGAGAAGTATCCTTGAGTATTGTTCCGTGATTTGGCCCCCCTTCCGTAATTGTGATTATCTTGCCCTAGAGAAGATGCAGCACAAATTCACCCGCTCGTTCTTGTTTAAGATGAACCTTCCCCGACTATCTCGCCCGCCTCAGTACCTTTCGTCTCCCTTAGAACACAGAATATTCCCCGACCTTTGCACACTCTTCAAACTCTCTACCGGCCCAATGGACTGGTCTGCCTCTGTTGATATCGTTTCTCATAACGCGTCATACAACACGACATTTTCGGCGCGTCTATTCTAGTCTATTTCCTTTCGCCGAATCCCCAGACTATGTCGGGGCTATAATGCACTACAGTTTGGTCCTGTGGCCTTCTTTTCGCACTTTAATTTTAAATGTGAAGTGTGAACTACGATTTTTGCTTTTTCCTCCTTCTAAGGGCAATATGTAATTGGAATTTTGTCTGTTTATTGTCCGTTTAATAAATAGATAAATATTGATATGTAAATTAAGATACTAGTGAAGCCTAGTCATTTAGATAATTAGATTAGAATTGTTAATATATATTTAGCCCAAGGACATTTCTGGGCTTATTCCGCGGAAGAAAGCAGCATGTGGCTGCCGAAATACGTAAAAGGAGATTTAAAGGATCATTGTTGACTGAAAAATTGGAATTTTACTGTTTATTTTTTCGGACATGAAGTTATGAACTAAACGCCGAATTATATAAAACTGTTTTTGTTTTCGGCTAAATTCAACTCTTTTTACTATTTTATCGTGTATGCAGTATTTGATGAAGACATTCCTTCATCAGTGCAAAATTTTGGGTATATATATTAATGCATATCCTAGTCACTCGTTTGAGGAGTGCATCTACAATCAAATGAGGTTGGTCTTCAGTTTCATTATCATCGCACTGAATGCTGTGTAAGTGATAAGCCTGGAGCACCAAGGCAAGCACAAAGAAGAACAGAAACACCCACAATTATTGGAATTCGAACCCAAGCCAATGGGTCAATCATCAGTCGTCCATTGTACAGTATCTCGGGGACCATTTGTGCGCAATAAAAAATTACAATTTTCCGGAAAACTGTAGAAAACAATTGGCTAACACACACTCCATGTTCAAGATTGCTTTACCTGGAAATGTTTGTATGTATTTGAACCAAAAACGAATATGCTTGTACCACGAATTAAATTGAGTAAAATTTATTGAGATTCATGTAACAATCAACGCATCATTAAATTGCCAATATTTTCCCCTTTTCAGATTTCATCTGTATCTAGGAAAGGATTATTAAATCCCACTCTCTCTAATGCAATAACGTGTCCCCTTTTTATAAAGGCTCAATTACTTAGGAAAAACCCTACGACAACCGCAAAATTTCCAGTTCAATAACCTCGGAATGTTAACGTTCTCGGGGACTAATTAAATTTCGTTCAAAAATTCTATCTTTCGACATCATCCCTATCTTTTTCTTGTCTAGATTCCATTAAATAAACATTTTATTATATTGAGTATTAAATGGTTGAGAGCAAAAATCTTGGCTGAATTTTTCATAGACCTACCTTGGATTTTATGGAATCCAATCTAAATTATTGTTGGAAGTTTCCCTAGGGGTAGCGAGTATCTGGTTGAAGCTGGAAATGTGGAGGTAATGAATTTGTCTTCTATAGTATATGAGATGCAACGGTGTGTAATGTTTACCTGCCTTGATTATGGAAATCGATTCATTGAGTTGAATGTACAATTATGTTAAGCAGCGGACGGAATTTTCAATTTCATAAACATCTTAACGCAGCTTGAGTGAGATAATTCTTTGCTTGTACATCTGCACTCGACTATCTGGAAAATTAATAAATCCGAACGGAATTTTCCTGTCATCAGTTATTAAACTATTTGCCTAGTATACTTGTTATTTACGGAAATGGATTCGCAAGATGGATTTTTAGGACCATTTCACGGCGCAAATAGAAGTCAGTTATTTAGCTTAATTTGGCCTTGACAAAACTGCAATGATGTTGGCAATCGTGTTTGAAAAACACACTGATAACATGTCCACTATCATTTAAGGGTCAAATTTGAAATTAGTGGTATGATCTGAAATTTTGTAATTGGGCTGCTTTTAGGGAGAATACTGATAATATAATTTATTCGAATTCACGTGCTCTTATTTTTCATCACTACTTGTTTCAAGGAAATTTTCCTTTTCAGACATTGTCTCCAACTATATCAATCCAAAGATCACGTCCTTTAATTTTGCCCGTCACGTGGTCAGCCCATTGCTATCTAAAGAATTTTATTATTCGCTGTAGGGTCATCAAAGATTTTGTATAGAGTCATGCCAGATTCTCCAGTTTGGTCTATTTTTTGGTGGTCAAAGTACACGACGATCAGAGCAGTATCAGAGGCCTTATCGTCTTGTATTTGCAAATTTGTGTTTCTTGTGTACTTTTCCGATGTTAATGTCTATAATTAAAAAATTAAGGATCACGCATTGAACATTGAACTTTAAGTCTTGAATTCGCGTAAAGTCTATCGTCAAACCAGCAAAAGTATGTCAAAGGGTCATTGCTATGAGCTGTTCCTGTAGTTTCTTTGATTGGTTAAACGACTTCATTCCTTGCTCCATCTGACCCAGGAAAGATACATCGATTCCAAAATTTAAAGCAGTTTGGCGAAATCATTTGTTTCTACCTCTTTCCTTCCGATTTTGGGAGCCATGCTGAATCCTTAAGTTCACCACGCTGTTTGGATCCTCGCTATATTTTTCGCCAAATACACTTCTCCTGCATTAATTGTCTTCAGATTTGATGAATCTGGTCTCTTTTAGGAAAGGAGTTTCTTACTATAAAGCATTATTTATTTTGACGGTTTGTTCCATTTTTTCAACTGCTGTCCGCTTTCCACTTACTTATGCAGAACTCAGATCACTTAGTGAATCCAAAACACAATTTTTTATTGTCGATTTTGCTTTTTTTCTCTACTTAATGTTATTTAAAAAAAAAAAAACCATTAACTTCCCTCCCGGTCTTCAAACCTTTCCTCAGCATTCAATAAGCAAATACCATTCTCCACAGTTTTTTCTTTATTTCTATTTTACATTAATTTATTTCCTTCAAAATTGTTTAGCTGGAACCGGAAGTACTACATTAAAATTCATTCTAAAACACTAGCCATGAATAATGATGAACTACCCGTTTTTCCGTCATCTTTCTGTCAATCTCATAAAACCGGCCGGTGTCCGGACAAGCAACCTCAAATGTCACAAGGGTACCTATTCTTTCCTTTGATGTTTCAATCGATTTGACTCAAGCTGACTCAATGTTATCCATCTAATTGTTCATAAAGCCGCAAAGACATAGCATTACAGCAATAGAGCAACGTCAATAAATATTTGAATAATGAAAATCAAAAAAGGGTCATCTCGAAATCTTTTCGAAATTTATCTTTGCTTTAAGCCTGCTAAGCCAAAGAAATTCAGAAGTTGGACCTTGGTTAATCGGACGCATACAGTGGTCAGGGAATATATCGAATTTTTGGTCGAAATATTCGCAAAAGAACAAGTGTATTATGAGGAGGTGCAATCTTGTGATACAAAGCCAGGCTTCTTAGGTGGTTTCTTGCGAATAGCTTCACGCAAATGACTCATAACATTCAAATAATAATCTTTGTTGATGATTTGACTGAATGGAATTAATTCTGAATGAAGGATACCACGATAATCCAAGAAAACTGTCAACATGACCTTTATTTTGGATCGACTTTGGACTGGAATGGTCTCTAGTTTCTGGAGAGTAAACATACATCCATGATTTATCTCTTTCAAAATGATACTGACAGATCCTTTGAAAATACCAACATAATTAGCAAACTCGGGTTGTTGTTTGACGATTGATAAGCAGTTCTTCGATTTTCTTGACGTGTTATTCATCGGTAGAGGTTGATGGTCGTCCGAAACGCTCTTCGTCTTTAACACTTGCATGGCCTGTTTCCAATTGTTTGTACCACTTGCAAACATTCCTCTGCAACAAAGCATGGTCTCGGAAGTCTTCCCTTCTCATCCTGAATGTTTCTTGGCCAGAAATTCCATTCCTCGGATAAAATTTAGCACAACTTCTTTGCTCAATATAATTAGACATTAGAAAAATTACCGAATGCACTTTTCGCATCGTAAATAATCAAGCATAGGACAAAAGGTAATAAAGTAACGGTAAAAGATAGAGTAGCAATTCCATTGTACAATATTCTTCAAACGAGTCGTGCTATCCACCATTAAAGTTGATACCATCGTAAACGGGACACCGTGTATAATAAATATTAGATTTTAAGTTTGGGAATTAGGGAGCCGAATATAGAAACTAGGAATTTGCGACAATGCTACACTATCGAAAAATGAAAGCAAGCAATTAGATGGACTCTTCATACCAGTCCAGAATAATCCAGTGTAAAGATGGTGGTCATCTGTGTGACGCGAGATCACTGAATACTAGGATCTCTCTAGCTCAGCGATCAAGGCACAGACAGGGCACCTTTTAAAAGTATGCTGGAAATAGGCCTGAAGTAAGCATGAAGAAAAATATTATTTCTTGTTATACATAGTAGAAAAAATGACAAATGCCTTCGTCAGACAACCTTTTTCTGCAGCAGACAAATGTCTGTATCTGTTTCACACATCAAACGGACGTTACTCGGACAAATGTCTGAGTGTAGCTCTGACATCAGACAAAAAAATTTTTGTGTCTTTGTCAGACAAATGTTTGCTTCAGCCAAACGTCGTGCTTCAGGCTGCCTGTTTTTGTTTCAGACAAACGTCTGGGTATGGCTCAGACATAACACACATGTCTATTTAATGTCTAATGCAGGTTTAGAAATTTGTCCGACTGATATCGGTCTGATGTTTGACAAAGATACAAATATTTGTTCGTTGCAAAAAAAGATTTTGTTTAAAACAGACATTTGTCTTGACGCAGACATTCGTCTGTCTGATGTCTTAAGAATTTTTGGCCCCCTACATGAGGATGGACGATTCCGTAGCCTACACAATGACGAAATCTATGAGCGATACCATGACCGTCCGGTTGTGGATAAAATCCGGCTCAATAGGTTACGGTGGGCGGGTCACTTAATCCGTATGGATGAGGATGATCCAGCCCGGAAAGTCTATAAGGGCAATATCTATGGTAGAAAAAGAAGACGAGGCACGTCTAAGATGGAGCGATGGCGTAGTTCAGGACGCCAGACAGTTTTTAGGGATATCGAATTGGTGGACCTCGGCGCAAAACCGGGATGTCTGGAGTTCCTTATTAAGGCAGGCCTAGACCGGATACCGGTTGTTGCGCCGTTGATGATGATGATGATGATGATGTCTGACGCAGGCTCAGATATTTATCTGATAAATACCTGTTCGATGCATGAGATAGACATGGATATTTGTCTGGTAGAGAAAAAGATTTTGTGCGGAACAGGCATTTGTCCGAAGCAGACATTGTCTCTCTGTTGTCTGAGGCAGCCGGAGGGATTTTTAATACGTTTACATTGCGTTTTCAATACGTTTACCTTGCAAATACGCTAGGCAATATTCTGTCGTGACGTGTCGTTCCCAGTGGGCGCTAAGGAAACTGTCGTGTCGTTCCCAGTGGGCGTTAGCAAAACTGGGTCCCTGGGGGGATAGTCAAAAAAAGTGTCATTCTTATAATAAAAGTAGGAAATGTTCTGAAAAGCCTTGACTCGTAAAGCTTTCTGAAATTTGGTTTCAGATGTTTCTATAACTTTACTCTAAGTAGATTATGTTATCTACTACTTTTTACTAGGGGTTTAACACCAAAATATTGACAAATATTTATCCAAGTCTGTGCTTTGTCCACAAATTGAAATATAAAAGTTATTTATGTTTTCCAACAGCTTAATCATTAATCCAAAAATCATTTTGCATAACATTTATTCAAGCTATTTTCAATTATTATATTTTTTGATTTATTTTTACAAATTAAATCTTTTTTTTTTCATATACAAGTACATGGATAATATTCATACTTTTTATGCCAATTGTTACTATTGCCATATGAATCTGCTAGATAAATGAATCTGTTGGATATCCAACTTCATTTGTTCAGCTTTGCAATATCATTTGTTGGATAATTCACTTAAATTACCCGGGTAAGAACTTTTAATTACAATTCTGTTCTGCTTTGTGATAACCTAATTGGAAAGCTTCCTATGTTATATAATGAAACCAAATAGCATGGTGGAATAAATGCAGCTTCCGTTATGCGTTTAATTTCACTGCAAGTATCTTTGATTATGTTTTATTTTTGGAATGTGAATTCTCAGTAATTTAAGCAAGTGAAATTATGGAACTATATCAACGACAAAGGAAGCATATTGTATCCATACTAATATTGCGAATTCTGGATGAAAGAGGGAAAATCTATTCGTTTCAGATTGTTTTTACGATTTTAAAATATCCGTATTATACTATGATTTTATATTATAGTAAAATGTCATACATAACCAAATATCATATATGATCTAATAAATATCAATAAGTGTTTATGGGTGATAGAATGGCCCCACGAAGCTTTCTTGTTGTACTCGTAATTATTGGTTACTTCCTATTCACTCGAACCTCTGCCGGGCCAGTGGCTAAATTGGGCGTCAACCTCTCATTTTTTTAGCCCCGAGTTCAACTCCAAGTTTGTCATGGATATTTGAGTTCATCTTTGTGTTGTCACTTGCCGGTCATGCCATGGATAGAGAAATCCTTATGTCATTACATAATATTTTATTATTAATTAGACTACACCTTATTATGTTGTCATGACCGGCAAGTGATAAAACAAAACATCCATGATCGAGACTTCAATTCAAAAACGGGGCACGAAATCGGGAGTATATTATACATGAAATGCACGCTATTCACATTCCCTATTTTTTTTAAAAGGAAGAAGGCCAAGCAAAACATAGATAATTTTACGATGTGTGATTATCCAAGGTTGTTTCATATCGTTCTTGAGAAGATACACATATGACATATTTTTCTTATCGGGAACCTATTTTTATGATATGCATTTCCATAGATTCCGTGACAGATACATTTCCATTTTCATATTCCACATTTGTTTGGAGCTTCTGTATTCCTGCTTTGTATATATGTATTCTGTTTGTCTTAATTAAACCAGTGGTAATCCTTATATATTGTAATGGCACTATTAGTTATTATAGTAGAACCATAAAGTAAACACCACTGGGGTAACCCAAGATTTTTGTTTGTACATCTTTTCTTTGGTCACAAGACAAGTCAATGACATCAATTTTATCTTTTCCATACAATTATACAATAGTGGAATATTCTATTACTTCACCATGAATCTAAATTTATTTCTTCAAGAGAATTTCTCTTTTTCTCTAATATGATCCATTTTTATAATAATTGCGTGTCACCAAAACTTTACTAACAATGAGGCAAACTTTGGAACCGCATCATCGACATTACTCAGCATCATACCAGGAATTCTAGCGCAATTATATGACTTGCTGTATTACTATCAATCTTATATCTTTTATGGGCAGTATTAAAATTGCTTAAGTAGTATTTTTTCATAATTGAAAGAAATCCAAATTTAAATTATGCATCACTTTGAAAAGCTTAAATTTAGTTAAGACTCTCGACACTTCCTTTTTTGTGCAACTCATTTTACTTACCATACTAAGAATTGTACATATTCGAAAAAGATGAATTTGGTTTGATTGGTTACAATTGAAAGTGTGAGAACTTGACTTTCAGGACTTTCACCTTTATAATTGTAAAGTGCTATTTGGAGTAGTTAAGTAGTATTTGACTAAGTTTGAGAATATTAATCCATGTTTCAAAATAGAATAGAATATGGGTACCACTTTTCCAATCCTTTAATATCCATTTGCAGTATTTTTTTCAAATAGTTATTGCCAAGTTATATATATTCAACACACTCCTTCATAGTGAATGTGTTTGATTTAAAAATTTAAAAAAGGCAAAGGTTAAAAGCATCTTTTGTCAATACTGACAGTATCTGTGATATTCGCCATTATGTATACAATTTGACCTATATTGAAGTGGTTTAATAACAAATCAAATATGCTGATAAGACAGCATTGCATTAGCGAAGATCATTGGAACAATGTTTATCTAATGTGATAGATAAAAAGGAATCAATCATACATATTGCACATTTGGTCGTGGGGCTTTATAATGTTGAACTATTAGTCAATTCAGTCCACTACTCATTTACTCAAGCCACGTCACACACCTAAGAACAAAAGATTGACTTATAGAGAACAAAAATGACCTTTACCAAAATATCCTGGACAGGAAGTTGGTCTCTCAATTCGGATCAATGACTCGGTCGAGGGTGGGCACAGTGAAGTAAATGAAAAAATTACCTCCCTTGAAGAAGTCTCAAAGTTCCTCACCTCCACCTTGCCCTGACATTGACCTGTGTGCATTCGATTTAGGTAGTTTGTTTTTCCAAAAGCTATTGTGCTAATTTTATTTTAAATCTTCTACTCGTCTCTCTTCTACGACGAGATTTTATTTGGTGTCAATGTAAGTTTTGGATTACACAAACTCTGGTTTGCTAAATCGTTCATGGTTTACTTCAACCTGCCACACCTTTCATGGTTTCATGCCTGAACAGTTACTACCTCAGTCCAACATCCATGCTACTTAGCTATTTCTATGCTACTTAAAGATTGGTAGACTCGGCTTTGCGTAAGCTACCAACATTTAAGCTTGATCGGTAGTCCAGCTGGTTTGGATTCAAACATCTTTTCTAATCAGTCAAAAACAGTCTAATAACTGCAGCCGCCATCATAAAGATTCCCCCTCCTCTGCATTCCGATACAACAGTCACTGGGAAATTAATTCCAATATCAGGATATACCAAGGGCCAACGAATCTGTAGAGGGTTTCTTCCCTTTTTAACCTTGGGATACAAAATTTCCCCAGATTAAGTGAGATTTTGTATAAATTAATATCAATAGGCTAAAAAAGGAAATTTTTGAAAATAAAAGTGATGATGGCATAGATGGGAGTGAGAAAAACAAAACTGATTCAAGGACACAAGAATCCTGACCATAAAAATCAGAGCTGCGCCCAAAAAGTCAGCACATTCCCTTCTAATATTCCGTGCTCATTTGCTTTCTCGGCGAAAAGCGCAGCAAAAATAGGAAATCACTACGGAGGAATAAACCATTCGTTAAGGAAATTAAGCATCGTAAATCAGAGGAAAAGGGTAAAGGGGGGTAATCCAACGTGTCTGAGACTTCCGAAAGCTAATTTCTCCGAAAATAATTTTGAAATGGATTTGTAATTTCTTATCCGACTAGCCATAATCTCGGCAGATCCCGGATTTTACCTAGTACTAACACTAAGTGCCAAGCTTTTAGGCTTGGACGACCCTACCTACTTAAAAGATAAAGGGGCCCAGGTGGTGTTGGTTGGTGGTAGATTATTGGGAGAATCCGGCGAGAACTCCCCTTATTGAGCACGTATGCAGAATTGTGCACTTCTGCATGGTTACAATACCTGTAGCTAACAATATTAAGGGAGCTACAACCATTTTCTCGAGACACCAAATTTCTAAAATAATAAAAAACTTGGTATTTCTTTTTCGTTGGTGTAGATACTTATTCTTGCAAAAACCTATATTTCGGGAACCACTTGTTCCCTTCATCAGTGCTAACAAGATGGCTTTACTCAGACCAAATTTCTTTGATTTCCCGAGCCAGTGGCTCATAGTTCACCTTCTTCTCCACATATTTCAATAATATACGCGGAGCGACCCATCTTGTCAACTCACAGCACGGCAGGTTTGCTGTGTGGAATGTGGCGATCAGTGAGAACTTGCGTGTCCCAATACATGTGGTACGCAGAACTATCAAATACTGTTTGCGTCTCATATCAGTAAACCGGACATGTTCCCGTGATCAGCCCGTACTTGTATGCAAGGTTTTGACGAATCACCTTACATACACCATTATGCGTGACGACCACACCGTCTTGAATGGCACACATAAATCCCTCCGTCTCAGCAATGAGCTCCCCAGAACACAGCTATCTGTTCGACAAATGCAAATTGACAAAAGGCTGTCAAGGACAATTCATGTGTTTACTGGTCTAACTTCACCTCACTCAGAGGATTGAAAGGTCGATCCTTCGAGTTAAGTGGAATAAGCCCACAATCTGCTTTACAAACAGCAGCTTGCAAGGGGCTCGCCTGCTCTTTGCTTTAAAAATAAGCGCGTACCGAGTCGACTTGACGATGATGTTGTGGTACCGCGTCAACTTCGTCCCTGCCTCCGCACAGTAGAGTATCCTTCAGATCTCCAACTCTGACATGGGTTCCTTGCAGAATTCCTAGATACTTGTAGAAATTTGTCTGGTCCATAGTTTCGATGTGGAGGTTACCAATGTTATGCTTGGCATGCGGCTCTTGATGACCTTTGCAGATGGTTTGGATTCGACCCTTGTCCGATCCAAATTTTATCCGAATATCATGGCTGAACACAGAATAAAACTTGATGTCATCTAAATACACCAAGTGTGCCAGCTCACCAGTTCACACTTGGCACGTTGGCCATATTTGATTGCAAAACCATAGCCTCTAGCATCATTCAGTAGCCATGAAAGGTTCAATGCCATGCAAAACCAGAGGAAACTCAACGAATCCCCCTGAAAGATGCCTCTCCATATATGGATAGGTTCTGATGTATTGGCACCCTCAGATGAATGCACTCCTAAGGTGGTATGCCACCATTTCTTCACTGCCGCTAAAAACTTTATTAGTAAGGGATCGATGCGATACAGACGTGGGACATCAATTAGACAGGTATGCGGGACGCTATCGAAAGCTAATTACTATTTTTAAGATTTTTTTTATTATTTCTACATTATTTCTACCGCTTTCCAAATGTGTAGCCATTTAAAGTAGAACAAAATAGCATATAAATAAGTGGATGAATATTAAAAATAATCCACAATATGTTTGTGATATAGCATCTCACATGGATGATAGGTTATAGAATCCGAAATTTATTCATTATATTATGGTCTGAGAATTACCCATACCCATTCTTGAACTTCGGGATAAACCGCTATACTTTCTCAAGGGGGACTAGGGGAACAACGTCGTCGCCATGGAAAAAACTAAGTATGACCAGGCTGTTTTTCGAAAATTGGAGAGTCGAAACTTCATCGAACTGAGGAACAACCCACTGCCCGAATCCATCAAAAGGGTCGATCGAGCGTTGAAGGGAGCTAGTGTGGTATTCCCCAATATTGGGCGACTCCGAATACCTAATCCTGCGCTTCCAAAAATCAGATGTCAACCGAAGATCCACAAGGAAGGAGATGAGATGCGAGAAATTATTGAGGACTCGAACTCACCGACGTAAAACATAGCCAAGTGGTTGATTAATGAGTGCCAGAACCTTGGGACGACGAATAGTAAGTACTCAGTTGCTAACTCCCATGAATTAATAGAGAAGCTGCAACGCATTGAGAGGATGGGTGATGACGAGGTGATGGTGTCGTTCGATGTAAAGGCATTGTTTCCCAACACACCAGTGAAAGAGTCAATTTTCGAACTCGAAAGATGACTAAACCAGTTTGGATCTGTCCCGGAATGGAGAAGAAAAGTTCGTATCTATGCTAACTTTGCCAGGCCCTGCATGAACGAAAACTATTTTATATTTCGGGACAGATTCTACAAAACTACTTCGGGAGTAGCGATGGGGAACTCCCTCTCGCCGTTACTCACTGAAAGGTTCATGTCATCAATCGAAGAAGAAATTGAATCGAGGGGAATAATGCCTAAAGTATGGTTTAGGTATGTAGACGACGTATTTGCGATCGTTAGAAGGGACGACATAGACATGGTCATCTCCGCTATAAACAAGATTCATAATAAAATCGAGTTTACACTAGAGGTAGAAAAGGATGGGGTTCTACCTGTCCTGGATCTAAATGTCGTCAACTCTAATGGAAAGCTTAAGTACGAGATATACCGTAAGCCTACAGCAACGCATACCGGTAACTTCACATCGCACATTTTCCCAAAAAATGGCTGCCTATAATTGCATGATTCACCGACTGATCACATACCCTCTTTCAGAATACGGTTTCAATAAGGAACGACAGTACATTATTGACACCGCTATTAAGAATGGGTATAGTTCTCAGACCATTGAGAAATTGATTGGAACCAAAGTCAGGCAACACAATAGGCATGCATATACAACACTATTTTCGCAGCAGAAGGAGGTAACCACCAGAGACGAATAAGTATCTCATATTCCTACCTATTTAACAACATCAGGAATTGGGTAAAGAAGTACCAACTGGAAATCGTAGGTTCGAGTCGATCGTCCACCTTGCGGAGTTTACTGGGAAGCGTTAAGGATCCTTTGGTAGCGGACGAAAAAAGCGGGATTTACCGAATAACGTGCAGCGACTGCAATAGAATATACATAGGACAAACGAAACGCCTGATAACGACGAGATTTAATGAGCACATCAAGGAAGCGGTAAATTGTGTTCGGAAACAAAAGCCGTCCATAAGGTCATCAGTGGCAGTGCACATACTCGAAGAAGCCCATATCATTCAACGCGATAACCTTGAACTCTTGCGGCATACAAACCGAACGACAACCTTGGACAATTTTTACAACGTCTTGCATATCGTTGGTGATGGCCAGGGCTCATTTTTGAACGAGTCAAACTGCGTTCCATGGATTATTTTTGCTGTCAGAAAAGAACACAAAAAAAAACTTCCAAATTATCGTATTCAAGGTGGCATTTCCATGGACTGATTGAGGTCGGACAACTGGCTGGCACCTGAAGAATTACTGTGGTAACCAACGAAATTCGATCCCAGGATAACCCAATTGACAGGTTCACGGTCAACCTTTTTTTGAAGAAAATTTAAAAACTAATAGCCGTTCTAAATCCTTTATCTTGGCGTTACCTAGAGGAAAATATTTGGGGCATCATCTGAAAGATTCTAGAAAGCGCCACCAAGAGACAATTTTATTCAGGGCTATGTCAACGCCAGGACATTTTTTCTAGGTGGACAATTCCTTACCAACTTAGAATACTCTATATAAGGGCGAATCTATGTAACGCCCCGCTTGTCATTAGACTCTTTAGATAGTTTGCCAGCCAGGCTAGAATTCTTGTCAACTTCAAGTTCAAGGATTCCACAAATTGCAAACTACCTACAACCAGCTTCAACACGTACTAAAGGAAATAGATAAAAAAAAGTCAAAATTGAAGGACTCACCAGTCCTTCAATTGAAATTTCTTCTTTGTATACTCCTACTCTGGTCGTGTAATATGCTTAAGTATATAAGGACATAAAACAAGTCAATTCGTTTAAAATAGAAGATTTAGTTTCACACCTACAGGACATAATCACATAATAAGATACACTCCAAAAAATGCGACCTTGTTATCAAAATCGACCAGTGAACGTTTCGCAATCACCAATTTCCCAACAACTTCCTTCTCTTCCTTTCCAAACTCTGATTATCTCGACTAATTGAATTTTCTTCCACTTTTTGCTTCTCATTTCCTGTGTTCCACCTTTGCCTTCACGTCCTCCTGCTTCTTATCTCCATCATGGTCGTAGAATTGGAACTGGCTTGGATCAACTATGCATATACGACCAAGTTTTATATCTGTAACTTCGTTATCCTGAATCATACTTCATTATCATTACCTTGGAAATCATCTTGCTTTTACAGCAGCTATCTGATACCCAGAATGAAGGACAAAGAAAATTTCGTCCTTGCTTCGAATCTGGATTACTCTAAATTCATCAAGATATCTTTTGCACGTATGAACACCGATGTCGACAGTATAGTCGCCGAATTATTAAAAATCTTAGGCAATACAATAGAAATTATGAAGAGAATATAGATCCAATTCGCATCTTAAGTGTAGGTTTTGTCGCCATGGAATCTCGTCCTTGGCGAAATATTGTTACTTGTATTAGCCTAGGCCTAGAATTGTATCTTTTGTCTTAGCAATATTGATGCCATTATAAGCGTTCAATGGGATAATTTGCTTTTCAATAGATATAAAAGGCATAGAATTTCGATAAGCGCTCCAAGACGATGGGAAGATTATGAATGAAAATTTCACAAGGCCAATTTTCAAGGACTCTGTACTCAGCGCATTTCACATTCCTGACGATATCCATTCAGATTTCACACTTTTCCAACACAGTTTCATCAATTATAAAAGAGACCGAGATAAATATTGACTGTGACATAACATAGCGTGAATTGTCGAATGGCCTTTTCCGGAAAATCAAACCTAATGTGTTCAGCCTTGCTTCCATCATTTTCACCGTCTGATGAGGATAATATATTTTTTCTGGGTCATTCATCATTTATTGATGACATATTTCGTCCTTGAATGGCTTTTTGCAATGTGACTTGAAGTCTCCTTCTCACTTGTGATTTTTACTAATACTTTTGGCACGTTAAATGGTCCATTAAGGATAATTAATAAAGTCTCCTGCATCATAACTGATATGTCAATGTCATTGGAGCCTACATAGCCATATTCAAGTAAAATATATTTGCGGTAATATCTGTGTTCCAAATATAACAATTATCGATGACCTTGCAGAAGTGTTTGTAGGCTCCTTAGTTTACTTTTCAGACAACCATCACACTGATTATGAGTCTTAGAAAGAGAATATTTTCCTTGTTCCTTTTTGGAGAAAAATTATTCACAATGCCCGATAGATAGTCGCCAATGCCAGGGAAAGCCTTCTCGAAGTGAGCTACTTAGAAAGCCCTCTTGTGGCCCAGTTATTAGTAGCAGACCTCCTTGAGTTTCGTGCTCAAAATTGCAGAAGAGAACCTCTTGAACTGGAAGAGGATTTCCACTTTCTTCCATCCGGAGGCTGACCATTTAGAGGAGTAGATGCCTACCTTTTCAAAGGTGGTGGAACTGAGCCCCTGGAGAGCTACATTGAAATGCCCATTCTTCTCTGGCTCTCTCCCTCTGTATTCTTGCCTAGTAAAATTTAAGTATATTATTCGTGACTTCGTGGTTTCTTTCACATAGGGTCCCATTAAAGAATAATTTCCATGACCTTGAACCAAAACCATTTTTCTAGTTCACTCAACGATAATTCCACTGTAAGTTGGATTAGTATTGTCATCACCTCATTTGGGGTAATCACTTATTAGGACATTGCTTGAGCTATTTTGGGCACGTTGAAGTGTTGACTAGAAAACACATAATTGGGTGTTATTAGTGAATAAAGTATTCACTGTCCAACAAACACAATAAAATGGAAAGCAAGCAGGCCGTCGAAGCTCCTTGTGACCATGTCCTATGTCAACATCCATTAATTTAAGTTGGCTTGCACACAAGATAGCCAGGACTCTTTCAAAGAAGTCACTGAGTCATAGAGCTGGCGTGTCAACAAGTTGATTGCTAGCTGCCATAGCACATTGAGACACACATAAGTACGTCTAAGGAAACGCGAGAACCATATAAAATTTATATCGCATCCGCCACCATTTCTTCATGTCCTCGCCCTGGAAACTTGGCCATATACTATCCTCGCTACATACAATTGTGCATCACGGTCAACTACGTGACTTTTGCGGATGACTTCATTTCCCATACATTACATATGGACGAGGGGATTATATAATCCGTATATATATATATATTCGTGCTCACAAGTTCGAAGAAAAATTCATTAAACTGAAGCCAAGCCGATATATAAGTCCCTGGGGGAGAGTCGTTATTACCCTTCGGTATGTCATTCAGCTCTTAGAAAAATTACATTTCAAGGAGGCGAAATAAAAATTCAACCTTGGAAGAACGCAAAATTTTTTTTTTTTCCAAATTTCCACTTAAAACGAGGACACGATTTCTACTTGCATTTTTCACTTGTGAAAATGGGTCAACCTTTAGCCTTTTTCGGGTCGCACGAGCGGTGTATGAAAAATGACCGGGCGGGAGACGAATAAGGGAAAATATTAAATTCAACATTTATTTGGAGCAGGCAAGAAAAATCCCTTGACATATTTTTGTGAGAAATAGAAATTGTAAAAGTTTACAATTCGATTTAGAAGAGATGTCCAGACATTCATCAAACGACGTTTGAAAGTTTTTTCAAAGATGCACCCACCCATATTGCAACACTTTTCAACACGGTGTCTGGTCACGTAGGACATAAAAATTTTTATGGCGACCTTCCATTGTGACTAGTCAAAGGATTATGTTGTGATAATGGACTTGAATACTTGTTAATGCGATTAAAGATGTTCAGAAACTTAAAGACGGAAGCGTAATATCGCTATATATATATTTTTGTATGACTACAAAAGAAGAGCCATCCTCACTGGACTACTGAGGTTAAGCGTTGTTGGGAGTTGCTGGTAGTTCGCTGGGGGCTCGCGTAGGCATAGATGAAGGTGCACAGAGTAGAACACTATAAAAAAAACCTAACGCGCAAGGAATGAACGCGGAAGGATCATCTCTGGGCGGACTCGGAGATCTACGCCACGAGCCGCCCCTGTCTTCCTTTCTTCTTCATGAGGGGGCTAGATGATACAGTAGCCCACTCCAACCTAATCGTTTGCCCCCTGCCGCTTTAAACATGATGGGGGGAGGGGAACCCTAAATAAATGGGAGGACCGACGCTTCCCGAGAGAAGGTTGGGGAGCAATAAGAAAACTTCTTTTTTTGGTGATTTATTTTAATATTCCTTATTTAAGGAGTCCATCCTCCTGTCAAACGATAGACTTGTGTTTTTCACTTGGCCAATTTTCGCCAATTGCAAACGGGTGTCTTTTCTAGCACTCATAAAACTTGAAATCCACACATTATACCTAAATGAATTCTGATCTTTTTCCCGAGCAGAAAAGACTTCAGTCTTTACAAGTTTCGACGTAACCCACTTCAAGGCCCGGGCACATACCGCACTTTTTCAACCTTCCTGTTCTCCTCTTCGTCTCCTATTTGTCTCCTCTTCTTTTCAAAAAGTCAATTCCCAGCCAGGTTGCGCGGCCAAGCAGAGCAGGGCGCCACGCGAATAAATTTCCCTTCCGTAACCGAAGTCGGTAGATTCAAATTTGAACTTTCGAAGTTTAATTTCAAATTGGAATATTCGAACCTCAAAAGCGGCCAGGAAAATTATGTCGGCGTAATAAGACATGTAACCATATTTTGGATAGAGGGTACTGAAATGATGGTAAGGATGGAATCTGTTATGGATTTCGGCCTCTGGGATTAGGACACGCGGCTTTCACAGACCCAACCGCACTATGACCAAAAAGATGGACTTATGTACTAGGCGAACCTAAAGAGCCACTTTTCGTCGTTTTTAAGATTGATGGGGTATAGCTCTAATAGAGGCAATCAGTCCAAATAGTCATTGTCAGCAGAGCCATTATAAATTCTGGAAACAGCTGCCTGTATCCACCAATAGCCTTTTCTGTCGAGGTACCCCAGAATCATACTCTATTATCCAGCCGGAAAAGTGCTCGAGAAGCTCATCAGGGGTAGACTCGCTGAAGCGATCTGTGCTGCCGGGGACTTATCCGCAAGGCAGTTCGGGTTTAGAACAGGAAAATCTACAGTGGATGCTGTTATGGAGGTCGTAGATGCGTTTAATCGAGCCGGGGCACATAGCCGCCGATCTCGACGGATAGTGCTCCTCATAACGCTTGATGTCAGAAATGCCTTCAATTCCGTAAGATGGACAGATATGCTAGGCACACTAGAAAACACCTTTCACGTGCCATGCCACCTCTTGCGGATATTGAGGGATTATCTGAAAGACCGCTCCCTGCTCTATGAGACACTAGAGGGCCAAAGGAGGATGGAAATCACGTCGGGAGTAGCGCAGGGATCCATCCTAGGGCCGGACCTCTGGAACGCTTGCTACGATAGTCAGCTGAGATTCGATATGCCCGAAGAGTCGCGCCTGGTCGGTTATGCAGACGACATTGCGGCACTTGTTGCCGGACGCACTGTTGAACAGGCGCAAAGCAGACTTGGCATGTTGATGCGACGGGTAAGCGGATGGATGACTGCTCACGGTTTCAATCTTGCGCTAGAAAAAATCGAAGTAGTCATCCTGACCAGAAGGAGAATCCCAACCTTGCGTCCCATATCAATCGGCGAGTTGACCATAGAGTCAAAACCAATGATTAAATACCTTGGTTTAATGCTCGATTCGAAGATGAGCTTCTTCGCGCAAATCAAAGCAGCCGCGGACAGGACTGCAGCAGGAGTCGCGGCCTTGAGTCGGCTAATGGCGAATGTCGGGGGCCCTATATCAACTAGGAGACGTCTCCTCATGGGAGCAACGCAGTCCGTCCTTCTCTATGGTGCGGAGGTATGGGCTGATGCCCTTGACAAGGAGGTGCATCGTAACCGCCTCGCTCAAGTGCAGAGGCGAGGAGCTTTCCGAGTGGCGTCTGCTTATCGCACCGTCTCCGAACCAGCTGTGATGGTGATTGCGGGAGTGATCCCCGTTGCCCTCCTTGCCAAGGAGCGCAAAGCTATCTATCGCCGTAAGGGCGAAAACTTAAGAGAAGTGGTTGCCCGTGAAGAACGTCAACGTATTCTTAGCGAGTGGCAACTTTCTTGGCAAAATGGGCCAAGGGGCAAGTGGACTGCGCGGCTCATCGACAAATTAGACCCATGGTTGAACAGAAAGCACGGTGAGATTGATTACTTCCTTACTCAACTTCTAAGTGGACATGGAGGTTTTCAGTGTTACCTGCACAGGGTTGGGAAGGCGTGATCTCCTGATTGTGTGTTCTGCAATAGAGTGGCAGATGACGCTGAACACACCTTTTTCTCTTGCGAGAGGTGGGACGGCCTCCGCCAGCAACTTTATGCAGACACAGGGGAGCTCTGGCAGCTGGAATCGTATTGCGCATTATGTTCGGGCTCTTCTTACTACGAAGAAGATTGAACTCGATCGGCAGAGGGATTGGACAGTAAGGGGTTCCCTGTACTAACAACAACTCCCTTCCTACCCTCCCCTCCCGTTGGTGAAAGCAATTCCCTGACTTGAAGGCTCCCAAAGCCGGGAGAGCGGTAGGGCTAGCCCGAAGTAATGTGTCAAACGGTTCCAGGCTAGTTCTCTGATGACAGGGAGGTGTTTAGTTGGTAGTCCGCCAGCGTGCTGTTGCGGGAGTGCCTCAATTGTGAATGTCATATAATTCAGGCATATTCTCAAAACAGAACCGCAAAACGTGCAAGGAAGCAAGCATCATTTATAACCCTGGCAACTGAAAATTTTCATCACATATCATTTCCTAAATCCACGTGCTTCTCATCCACGTGCTCTGCTATTCTTTTCCCATAATCCGCCAGATAATTTTAATTCCTTCAGATCAAAGTACGATTACATGAATTCCTTAAATTTCTCGTCCACTCGAATTTCACGAAACTCGTGAAATTATAAGCTTCTCGGTTATCACTCGTGCGTAAAGGCGGGAAAAATGTTTAAGAAAAGTTTAATATTTGTTGAATTCTTGTGGCAAATTTCTCTTGGCTTCTAAAAATCGGGGGGCAGTCACCCCCGCAATGCAAGCAGGCATCGAGTGATGACGTTGGTATTTTCTTACAGGTCTATATATATATATTTCGCTACCAAAAGAAACAGCCTCATATGTTCCAATTATGTTATTTTCACAGGGCTGTCAAGAAAATTTCCAATCAGAGGCAAATCACCCTCGCATTCCTCAGGGAGGGTTGCAATAAATACCGCGAGATAGCTAATGAAGTCGATTAGATATTCTGGTGAAGGTGAAGGTGAATTTACTTTCTACTTCCCAACACTGTTTTCTAGTCCAGTCTCTGCTCCCTAAAGCACCCTTCATTGCTGGGCTGTAATTGTACTTGTGACCTTACCACAGGTTCTTTTTAGGTTCTACTGAAGCCTTGAAGCTTTTTATAGATAATATTATAGCTTTTATTAATCTAAGGGACCGAATAGAAGGAACTTCGGGAAAATGATGTGTTAATATATTCTCGCCTTAATACGTCATAAAAGTGAAAATAGGCCTCAACCTTGCCTTGAAATCCTTTCACTTTTTCATAGGGTGTCTGAGATGATTTAATGAAAATATACCCATCTAATTAGGTCAACATGAACGGGAATATATGAATTTTATGGAGCACGTCTAACGCGGCCTCCCTTTACTTTCGCTTTTGTTCCTAAAAATTGCTTCGTTTCAAGGTTGCACGCGTACTATGGAGTTGCTTAGATTTCAAGGTGAAAATGATCACGTAGGTATCGTGTTACTTTCTCCCCTGAAATGGGAATAACAATATTGTCTTGGGATTTCCTCGTGTCGCGATGACTTGTGAAAATGTAGGCCAACTGGTATTATTTGAAGATGAAGATGATCTGTGGAAACACAAAACGGAATATTTAATGTCATTGTAGTCACGCAGCACTTGTTGCCGGTAAACTCCTGAATAATAATGTACGTAACCTTTCATTCAAGGACTCTTCTGAATGAATACTTATAGGCTTTGCGGTTTGATGCCTTGGATAGGTGAAAGTTTATCCTTTGATTTATGTTAAAATATAATTCGAAAGTAATTGGATGGTTTGAAATATTTACGTCTTATTTTTGCTAGCTGGCATTGAATAAATCGAATCAGCGCCATTTTGAATCCTACGATAATACTAATTATTCTGCAAGCGAGGGAATTGCCTTCAGATTGGTTTAGCGTGTAAGATTTATATGTAAATATTTTGGAAAAGTTTTTGTTTCATCCGAAATAAAGTGTATTGCAAGGATACATTTTTTAATTATTTTTTAATTTTATAATAAAAAAAATATTTAATTAATATTAAACTAAATTTCGGAGCAGACGGTTTTAATTCACAGAATCTCATAAAAAAATCAATCTGAAGTCGTTAAAGTATATTTAAAATGATATTATTTTTTTTAAACAAAACTCCAAACTTGTTAAAATGCTAATTTTATAAATAGACCCCAAGGAATTCCGCTCCTGAATTATAGCATTTATTGAAAACAAATGACCCTTTTATTCCAACTTAATTATTTGACACTCTGGTAAGATAAATTTAGAACCATTCCAATAAATCTGCTGCCCGCTATTCTCAAATAATGTTGATCGCAAGCCCATTTAGTGGGCGAGAATGAATAGTTTTCATGCTAAGGATTTTTCAAAAAAGCTGTTCTTAAATTTCCACACGAGAAGAATTCCATAAATTCCATCAGATTTGTACGCGTGTACATATCCAATCATCACCTCTTCCCCACAGTAGCGGATCTGACCGGTACGTCGACAAGCATTTAAATACCATCTCGTTCTAACTCCTCGACGACTGGGCGAAAATTATAACCATCACGAGGGCAAGACATTGTTGTCTCAAAGCCAGGGAACATAAAATTATACAAATAAAACTGACTTTCCACGATCATGCCGTACAGACTCTCCAATTTCCTCCAAAGCCATATATTCTAATCTAATCAGTCTTCATTCAAGTTAAAAATAATATTTTTCTAGATTCTTTCGCGGAGCCAGGCGCGACAAAATGGCAGTGTTGAGGTTAGAATAATGGCGCCATTTAAGCGTCGTCGACTGACGCCACAAACTTTCTGAGGGGATTCCGGATGATGACAATGATGATTTTTCAAAGTGATGAAAATTGGACGCTACATTTTGTGAAATTGAACGTTTTAATAATAAATTATATCATGACTTTGCTCCCTATTAGATTAGAGTGGGCACTGAATTCAGTTCTCATTTTTTATTTCCATTTTGAAATTTTTATTTTTTAATTTCCATTGGGTATGAGATAAAATAAAAATATTATTTTTAAATTGTAAACCTCTTCCTGTTTGATCTTATTTATGGTTGTCACAAAAAACACTAAAAGAAGAAATTATGAAATAGTTTCTAAATGATACAAGCTTCACAAATTTCATATAAAACAGAAGAAAAAAACGTGATATCACTAAAAATCAAAAATCCAAAGGCAAAAATCCCAATTAGTGTCTAGGAAGCGATTAAAGTATCTTTTCAAAAGAATCTCAAAGTTACGAGAATTCTGCCTTGACAGACATTTTCAAAACACTTGAAATATTTATATGATTCAGTGTTTCACGAAAAGGAAACACACCTGAAGCCGCTGAACCACGACAATAAAAGAATCTTCCCAGGAATCATAAAACTGGACTATTGCCAAAAAAGTTACTCAAAAGTAATAAAATAAAAATCCAACAGGCATGCTTCCTATCTAAATTATTATGTATTCCATTACATTGTTTACTATTTGTAATATTGATTGGAAATGTTTCTTCTTAATAACAAATCTCTTCTTTAATGTCCGCTTTTGATTCTAAAATTTCACATTTCTTAGTCATTGTTGCGTGGAATGATTAAACAAAGAATTGTGGAAAGTGTAGTGAATCATGATTCTGGTAAATGAAATTCTTTTTCTTATTCTTTTTATTTATTTCACTTTCCTTGAGTTTAGTGTTTTGTACGTTATTTTAGTGAAGAGACAAAAGATGTTTTCTTTTGCTGACATTTTGTTATGATTAGGGATGTGGTTAGTGGGCTGATGTCTGATGGGATTAAAAAGCATACGGGACCGAACTGCATTTTAGAGCTGAATGAATACGTCCGCATATTAGAAGTTATGAATTCGTTCATTTAATGAATCAAAAAATGAAATGTCCAGGGCAGAGACTACTCATCAGACGTTGTCTCACCTCCGCCCTGAGAGCAGCGTGAGCGAAAGAAGCGCCAGGTTGTAATCGTTCCATTTATATATAATCAAACAAACATATCCGCCGTCAGTTCAGACCTAAACCAGGTTGAAGTGGATTTTTTTTCCTGAGGATGCTGGACGTCCTGACTCCGCACCCACTTAATGACGAACCGAACAACTTGGGAAGCAACTTACGTACTCCCCTGTGGTCCACGGAATCCTCCAAGTTTCTCAAAAAGTTGATCGACAGTTTCATCCAGGGCAAAGGCAACTCATCACACGCTGCCTCACCTCTGTCCTGGGAGCAGCGTGACCAAAATGGGTTGTTTCTCAATTCTGAAATTAAATCTCTTCTCGTCAAAAGTCGTGATTTGAGGTATTTATATTCCCAAATATTGCAAACTTTCGAACAAATCAATTTCACATTTTTTCTCCATAACAAATAAAAAATTTGCAAATTTGAAATTTCGTAAAATTGTGCTAGAACCAGTTTTGTGGGGAATAGCAACCACACCTATGCCTCATTGTTTCCAGTTCACTGAAATGCGATTCAGGTCTCTTAGGACATCTCAAGATGCCCGCACTTCTCCTCCGCAGTCCTGTGCCAAGTGCTCTACACATCTACTCGTTACCCATCTGGCGTAACCAGCAATGAAATTGTTACCGCTCCTTAATGTATAACCTATACATTTCCCATCACATCGTGCCCGGGTGGCAGGCTTTTGTGCATTGTACGATGTCTAGTCAAATAAATTTACCTAATTTATTTAAAATAGTCAAAAACTTCACGCTAATTGAACACAGTTAAAATTTCAACAATGTTCTTAATTAATTTTTTAAGTAAGAATTTAGATATTCAAAATTTGCTGCCCAAAGGGACGAATAACAAGATTAGAGTGAGTGAGAAATGGCATCCTTGACATTTTTCAACCTGGTCTCCTGTCAGGGCGTCAGCTGTTTCCACGGCCGTTCAATGCGGCGCCAGAAGCGAATTCGCGGCGGCATTCAGGGTTCGCGCCTCCGTTGTGCCGCCACATCACTCCGTGCCCATCATAAACTAGGCGGATTCAGCGGAGCAAACCGACCACGTGATTCCGCCAATGGGGTCACTAAGTGAATCTGACGCTTTTCGAGCGCTTTTTTGCGACCACGGGCTCGTAGAAAGCTTTCAGCCTCGACAAGGAGAACCGCTTGGGTCCACCTCGGATGTCGAGCTTGAATGAATGCTCGCCTCGTCCCAGAACCCTAACGGGGCCCTCGTATGGTGCTTGCAGCTGCCTCCCAGAAGCGTTCACCCGAATGAGGACATGTGAACACGTCTCGAGGTACCTGGGGGTGTTGATCCCCGTTGTCGCGTATCGAAAAAGTGGAGTCGGTCTCAGCTTCAAAACCGCGTCTCTGAACAGACGTAGCATGCCAGGGTCGCTTAACTCCGCTCTGATGTCCAGCACAGGGTCGGCGGGGAAGCGCAGAATCTCCCCGTACAATATCTCCCGGGGGCTTTTGCCTTTATGGCACTTTATACAATTTGGAAATTTTTGCCATTGCCATTGGTTTCTTCTGATCTAATTTCATCTTTCTACTGAGGCTGACCAGACCAATGCTTTAATTCACCAACAGTTGTACGATCAACGGCGTTAGTTGAAAATTATAAAATTTACCAGGGGTTTTATACCTTGCAATAACTGACGATTGCCTTGTCTTGACCTGTCTTTCAAAATGATGCTCATAGTCTTATCTACTCCAATTCATTGGAATCTAACTGCCTGCCAATTCTTCTTCTTTTAAGGCGTTACAGTTCGATATCGGCCTTTGGCCTTCTGAAGTCGCCGCTTCCACTTTTCTTGACAAGCCATAGCGTCCTCCAATTTCGATATCCGAACAGGGTATAACTTGCGTTTCTTTTAACTCGCTCCCCACCCCCCCCCCCACTCCCCCCAATATTTCACCCCCTTCCCTTTGGCACTATAGTCTCATCTAGGTCAATTGGCAGGAGCGCAGTTTCCTTCATCGTGATTTAAGGTTATCTGGTTCCCTTCTTTGATGATGCATATACTTTCCCCTCTATCCGAAAGGTGTGTTTTTCGCCTCCGTTTTATAATATCCACGTTGTCCATCGTTACGGTATGTCCCTCTTCCACCATGTGCCTTGCTACCATTGACTTAATGTTTCGATGGTCGTCGCTTTTTCTTTTAATGTATTCTCTAATATGTTCCTCGAATGTTGTGGTCACTAACCTTTTAGTCTGCCCAATATACACTTTTTCACATTCTGGGCAGCTGACCGTGTAAATTCTGCTCTTCTCTTCTTTTTAAAGTTTTGTGTAAAACAAAACCTTATTAAGATTGATTCCCTGTCTGTCTGTCTGTCTACCACATGCATTTTTCTCCAAAATGGCTAAACCGATTCGAACAAAATTTGGTTGATAGATGGAAACTATAAAATTCCACGTATACAGCGAGTGACATAAATTTAGGTGGAATTTAAAGGGGGCTCCCCATACATGCAAAGGCGGGATTCAAAAAAATTTTTCACTGAATATAGTCGTGTAGGGTATCAAATGATATTAGTTGCAACTGATATTAGTTTCGCCGTGAATTGCAAAGTGCTCGAGTGAGGAGTCAAAATGTACACATTTAAAGTCAGACAGGGCTCATTTTCGGAAACTACGCAACCTAAAAATCCGAAAATCAGAGTGGTGCGCTAAGATGAAATCTAGGCCTCAAAATATGTCCTATTCCGATATCTGCTCAAATAAACTTACTAATAGCATAATGCCAACTTTTAGAAACCCCCTTAAATTCACTCCAGGACTTCCAAATTGTGTACCACCATAGAAGACAATATTTCCTATATACGTGCCAATGAATCGCCACTTCATCTAGGTCGCATTAATGCGTGAAGCAATTTCAAAACGCAGTTCTTCACTAGCTGTTAACATTAACACGAAATATTTAATTCGCTCAGTTCTGGGCAGGTTATTGAAGCTGACAGCACTGAGCTATTTAAATATCTGGAGTCAATGCTGTCAGCCAATGGAGAACTGCGTTATGCTTCTCACATATGGAAACACAAAACCTTTTATACGTAAAGCGTCAGGCTTCCGGTTTCCCGACTTATCTATGGTAAAACCTAGTTTAGTCCTCAGTTGTCTGTTTGCGCTTTTACCAACTACTTCGATGATGTTTTTTAAAAATGGATTTCTTATTTTGTTCGTTAAGGATAATAATATAATACTCATTCTGATAAGTGGATTATACCTTTTTTTTCTGTTCGAAAAGTGTTGTGAGTTGGTCCGAATTCATTCTACTATATCCATTTTTCACCGCAGTGTCTTTTATGTAGGTTATTTCCTTTTTGAAGCGCTCCTCCGTCAATGATATCACTAGTAATCTGTCTACCATACTGTGGTAAGCCGCGATTTTCTGCCATATGTGTGAGGTCCACGGTATGATAAGCTGTGTCTGAGTTTTCTTTCTGAATATATCGAACATGAGTTTATTGTTGTTTCTTATTATTGATAGGTTCGGAAACGCTATTCGTTGCTCAATAAAAAATATACAGAGTAAGGAAAAAAATCTAGTGCTTTTCTTAATCTATAACTTTCAGGTTAACCAACAAATTCTAAACTGGCGATTTCCGTCAATTCCACAAAAGTGTTAAAACTTCTTCCAACAATATTCCATCCTATTTTAAGTTCGAAAAATCTAAACTTTCTTTAAACTCGATAATTGCATCCAAAACTTTCAATTTCGATTTCAGTAAGTAAACTGGTACTATACGTTTTGATCGAGGCGTTAAAGTTTCGGTTGTTACCAGTTGACACTACTTGTGAGCCCTCTATCTATTATTCCAACTTTCTATCTATTATTCTAACGAATGAAAATCTGTTTTGAGGTCATTATGTATTATTTTGTTTTATTTACACAGTTTGGTGCAAATATAATCAAATACTTCAGCTTTTTATTCTTCCTCTAATCTTCGTAGGAACTTTTATAAGATAGCGCCCAATGTGGGTACCAGTCCCTTACATTCACTTTTATACATTTATGCTTTAGTAATATAGCAAAATTATTTACACATCTAAGATTCATAACAGACATCTGAAAAAAATAACCCCCTAAGTTTCGAGGAGTTAAAAACTGCTTCCCTTCTCAAATATCAAAGTCAAATCTTTTCCCTAAAATTCTCCTCATAGAACGGTAACAATTTCCACACTTGAGTGAGTGATGAATCCCCATCGACTTCATTCTTAATTGAAAATCAATTATCGATTTAGCATCGCGTTGATAATTCCACAACGCATTATCTAATACAACGAAAAATTCAAGGAAAATCTAAGCATGCTTTTACTGCTATCCCCATTCATTGAATGTTGGGGGCACTAGTCCCAGAATTAATAAATATTTATATTCTCTTAAATAATTTCTTTCCATTCCCGGGCTATTTACAATGAAATATATGTATATGACTCACCTCAAAGTAACATTTAATAAATATTCAAGGTTAATAATCTCACACTAGAAAATTACAACACAGATTTTCAGCTTCTTTCCGTTCAATGAATTCTCGCAGATATCCATATAGTATACAATATCGTTGCTATGCTATGCTATTAAACCACATGCTTTACACCTGATTCTTTTAGCCTTGGTGATCTTACATATGTGATCCGCACTAGCAGCAGATGGAGAAAATAGCGAACCGAAAATATGTATATCAAAAGATTTAAATGAAGAAGCCACAATAAGAACCCATACATCACCCGAAATATTCCAACCCCCAGAAATTAATTATAAACAATACAATCATATATTTTTCATGTTTTCAAGGAGGTCTTTTATATTTTGTCTATGAGTACCTTTTGGTTTTTGTTTGTAGTAATATTATTTGTTTACTTTCCACTGGAATCTAATATGTATCTACGACATACGAGTATACAATATATTCAATTATAAATAAGATGGGAGGATAAAAATTAAGGCACTTCAAATGGTTTTGAATCGTCTAAACTCTAAAGAATTCCTTCAAGTTCATTTCGATAGATTTGGCCAATCCTGGGGGCCATAAACAATCTTCACCTTATCGTTTCATTAACAAATTTTAATGGAACAATCGCACCGTTCTTTGACCTGAAATTAAAAAGCTAATTCTATGCATTAATCCTGCCAGATCAATCTCGTTCCACCCACATTCCCATTGTAGTAGGAATTTGCATATATTGTCCATGAACAATGCAAATTTTCGATAAACACATCCCATCTCCATGATCAAATTTGGTGAATGGATAAGATTTTCATGACCACAAGTGTCGATTGTTATGATTACTCAAGGAAAACCATTAAAATTACTCAAAGCATATGTGCTTGTAAATTCCGCAGGCATATGGTTTATTTGTTTGTTTAAGATCGCGTTTTGATACATATGCATATCTACATGCTATACATCAGTTTGATGACGATATATATATATATATATTAGTGAATTTCCTTTTACTGTATCATTAATAATATCCCAACAAACAAAAATGGCATAACTTCAAAAGAAGTATAACTGGGTTAATTGGTTGAATATGCATTATTTTCGTAACCATGAAATAAATCAATGACAAATTTCCAATATTTTTTAAAAAGATTTTGTTACTAAAACATGTTTTTATGCTTTTTACAGTTACGATGAAAACGGACGACAAAAACACAGTACCAAAAGTACGGATCGCCGTACTAGGCAACGTAAATGTTGGAAAATCAGGTAATTAAAATACAAATTAACACCAGATAAATATATAAACACTTGGAAAATCCGAAATATGTAGGGAAAAGCAATCTTGTTAAAAATGGATTTATATGCATCTTCTTGTTCTTAAAAATAGTACTAATTAAACAATTTCTTTTTCGCATAATATTTATTTTAAATTTGCCCCAATTTTTCTATAAAAAAGAAATAATGTTTTCTGCAGCAAATATCAATTTACATCAACATTTTGCCCACTTTTAATTAACACTAATGTGGAACCTTGGTCCTTATTTGAGGTTTATATAAGCGAATGACGAGATTTCTTTGTTTCAAACAGAAACGTGATCTCTGACACGAAGATTTGCTTGAGATTTCAATTTTATTAGCAAATAAAATAAATACAAAATTGAGCAAATATCTTTCTATTCAGATGTGAGAATTATAAATGGTTTGTAGCTCAGATAATTATTTTGAAATACAAACAATTATCATGTGCTCAGATCTTACTATATCGGATTGAAACAAAAATAGGCAATAGGTAGGGGGAGCATACTCGGATATTTTAGTCACTCGGGATTTTACCTTGAAATTAATTATTTGTATCTAATATCATCTGACATCATGAACTTTAAGATTTGATATTTTTAACCGTCGAAGGAAGGAAGTTGAATAGGAACTTGACCCCATACGTAAATGTTGCATGCTTCCATACTTAGATATCCAACCCACCATGCAAATGCACACCACATAAATTCTCCTGGTGAAGTTTACGCACTTGCGTTAGTCCATACACACCCGTATATATGTAGATACTAGATACAGTACTATATTCAATCATAACTGAATTACATGAATCCTTGAATAATTTCCATTATACTGACTTAGTTGGGTACTACCTTCCCGGCCTACGCACCTTTGTATTATGGTATTTATAGGACCGAGCTGTGGTAGGTTTCCTTACAATGCGAATGAGGTAAATTCAATCTTTACGGTGCAATCTGGTGGAAGCCTGGGGAGTGCGACGAAATAATAATGCTATATGACCTCATACTGACCTTTCCGTTCAATATAAGGAAATTCTAAAGAAAAAATACAAGGATCCACAGTAGTAAAGAGAATGAAAATTAGGCGACAGTTCGATCCGCTTATGTGTCGATTCGTTTAAATGTGGAGTCTTGCGTAGTTTTGATTTTACTGAGGTAAACGTATAAGAAAAGTTTTGTTCTTAGTAATTTGATTGGAGGCGGACAATTGAGATTTTATTATTGCAGTTTTATGGTTTATTCAATGAGAATATCGATTATGAAGCTTGGGTATATTTTCGAATTGTAAGGTTGAGGTTCACTTTGCATGGAGTGGAAAGCCGAACCCCATTTTTGAAACGGTGGTATGCTTTTAAGATGGATAATTATTTGGTATAGTAAAAACGATACTATTCATTAAATAAGGAGTCCGGCAAAATAAAGCAAAAACAAATCGGAAAGAGGATTGAAAGGGTGGCGAAGACAACTATAGTTTCCATGGGAGAGGCAACTCATCTGACGCTGCCTCACCTTTGCCCTGAGAGCAGTGTGACCAAAGCGGCTCGGAAGATGCGAATTATATTCAACGTAAATCCGCCCACAATTCAGGCCAAAACTTGGCCGGAGCTACACAATTTCTGTTTGATTGGGGTGCTACAAACCCGAAGTCGTCTTCGCCCCTCTTTTAATTTTTGAACCTTGGGTGTTAAACCCAAAAAGGAGGAAGCCGTGGACCATAAAGAGTGGGAGCAAGTTGCACTCCATTTGGTCCGGCCCGGCATCAAGTGGATGCGGAGTTAGGACTCCCCAATCCATAAACAAAAACCAAAAAAGAAATCTCGGAATTCCAGACAAAAAATGTTTTCAATGATACGAAAAGATTGGTTTTTTGATTCGGAACAACCTTATTGTTCGATTTTATACGCAGCCAGTTGCTCCCTTCTTCAGTGCTTACAAGTTAAGCGGGGGGTTACGGCTTGTACGGCGGAAAAAAGAGACTTCTTCAAAAATTTTTTTACAAGGTACAGGCAATGCATATCAAATGAAACGTAAATATATATTTCGGGAGCGACTTATCCAATTCATCAGTACAAAGCTAGGAACAGTCGCTCCCGAAATATATTTATTACCCTTTAAAACCAAAAATTGTAGCTTAGAGAAAGGTACCGTGTTAAGCTTATAAAAAAACTCCACATCGCTTTCTGATGAATTATGCATTATCATGACAGGATCCGTGCAACCGATTTTAAACTATAACCGTCATCGTCTTTGAAAACTTGAAGTGTGAGAAAATCGCTTTAAAGTTCAACAGTTCAGACGGAACGACCCAGATTTTCGAATGGTTAAAATTTCTTTAGTTTTGCTTCAATCGCTCTAAAAATTTGGCACAAAAAAGTAAAAAAATATGGGAGAAAAAATTCCAAGACCATAACCACCCCGCGCCCCCTCCCCCCCCCCTTAAAGCAGCCTTTGCGGCTATTTTTATTTGAAAAATTGTCCAGATTATATTGCAAAATAATTAGTCTGTCAATTTAAATATATATTTAAATATCCCAAGAAATTAGGCTCCATTTAATCCTATTTTCCATCGGTAGCCCGGAGATTTCTGAACTTTCTATGTAATGGTTCCTGCTTACCATATGCTTGGCTACTACGGATTTTATTCCGCCCGCGGCTCGTCCTTCCTTCAATGCAACCCGTGCTTCCCTTATATGTTCTCTGATCCTGGTAGCCGCCAATCTTTTAGTTTGTCCAACGTAAACCTGGTCGCATTCCGGACAATCGATTTTGTCGATCCCACTCCTGTCAGTCTTTTGGGGAATCCAGTTTTGTATTTGCTATTGTTTCGTGCTTGTAGGCATCGGCATTAAGCTGTTTTTTCCATTAATTTTTTAATGTCACGCGTTGTCCTTGAGTAAATGTAGAGGAATCGATTTCTGTCTGTTGCCTTGCCTTTCATCTCGTTAAATGCTTCACTGTTTTTTCCTTGTATCTGCTAATCTTAGCGGTGCTGAGGATATATTCTTCTTTCTTTTTCGAAGTGTTGCTCACTTAGCGGGGCCGCATACATTCAATAGATCATGGAGTTGAAGAAGGTCATTTTGTGACCCCATGAATAGTTAGAAATTATCGGGATGGTTTGTTGAGTGATTTTATGAGGATATCAAACCCTACCTTCCTGTCCCTGTTTATTATTTTAACATCTAAAAAAGCAAGCTGTGATCCACTTTCGTCTATATTGTGAAACAAATCTCTCTCTCTTTTTGATGTTGTTGAGATTTGCCAACACGAACTTTGCGTCTGTCTCTTGACCAGGGCAAGGGCATCATCCACATATCTTACCCAATAAAGAAGGACTTCCATTTTTTCATGAAGATTTCGCTGAGTAGTGAGCACTGAAGGGGGGGGGGGGGATTACCCATTGTACCTCCTGAGGCTGTATAAACTACCTCTATACATCTTGGCGGACTTCCTTCCTCCAATTAGGCGAACCTTCTCTCTTCAGAAGGACCTCTTACAGGTAGCAAAAGCATCTCTTTTATATTGATGCTAGGGAACAAAAGTTTCACATTGAAGGAAACTAATATTTGGCGGTTCGCAATTTCCTTCAGATTTTCTCGGCTCCGAAAGATGAGCTCTTCCCTGCCTTTCACGCGTAATTGCTTTTGAGCTCCAAACTGCTTAGACTCGAAACCAGCCATTTTACTAGTTTCTGAGGTGCCGTATTTCTTGTTTCATTTCCAGGTTTGTGAACTTTAGTTAAGCCCTTGATCCTTGAAAAAGTTAGGTTGGACACACGCAACATCGTTAGGTTTCCAATGACACCTTGACATGAGGATATAGTCTTAACATTTTTTTCCATATTTTTTTTTTTTTAATTTTGTTTTTAAATGCTCAACCAATTTCTATAACGACTGGAGCAGTCATGAGTTGCAGCCACTACCTCAAAACAACTTGTTTTGGAGAGGGGAGATTTGCTACCAACGGCTCAAATTTTAATATTTGTCGCTGAAATTTTCAGCAAATATTCGTATCATTTTATTCTATAAAATTTACAACATCCGGGCATTTTTTTTTAAAGAGTGTCTGTTTGACACCGTATAGACCGTATCGCCCCCCACTTCCAACCTTGTTCGCTTTTTCCACTTGTTTAATCGATTCTGATAGTGGGTCTTTCTTTAGTTCATGGAAGTTATCATTGTTCAACTTTTCCATGACTGCTTCATCGTACTACTCCTTGTCCATTACTATAATCGCATCTCCCTTGTCTGTTTCTATGTGAAAACTGGTTTTTCCTTGAGACGACTGACGATGCTGGCTCCTTGGTTCCCCTTGTGGCCTGTTGGGCGGTACTGAATGACCACTTAGATGCCCACTATTATGTCTTGTATTGGGAATCTGCCTTCCTTGAGAGGGTACTTCAACCCCTTGTTGAGGAGGGCTAGTTCTTCCTCTGAGCAGTTTTCTTTGGACCTGTTTATAATAAAGTTCTTTATATGCTCGATATTATTATTTCCCATCTAAGTTTTTTGCCATGTTGAAGAGTTGTATGACCTTTAGTTTCTTTTTAAGTACGGCTCGTTTCCATTTCTTCTCGCATTGAAAAACCCTGTTTGCCTTGGCTGTAATCTCCACAACGGTGCCTTTACGTTTTTTCCCTTCATCAGTACCACAAGGAGACTTGTTCCCTTCATGAGTGCTACAAATCTCCTACAAGGAAATAAGGCACGGAACAAGTGGTTCCCGAAATATTGGTATTTTCAAAATTGATAAATATTACTAGCGAAAAGAAAAGGCAAGTCTTAATTATTTCAAAGGATTGATTCTGTTTTTGCAGTTTTTGTTTGACAATTTCATCTTAACGAAAGATGAGCTCATCAACAAACTGCTCCCGAGCATCTCTGGAGATTTTTGGTTTTTTTTTATTTCGATAACAACTATTATCCGTTCAAATCACGATGCTTCCTTCCACAAGGGGTAGGTAGGTATCAGTGGCCGCTCCGAGGAGCCCAATTAGCGCTTTGGTGCGCCGTTTTGATGCCACAAACTCCTAAGATCGTAACTGTTGTTATGAGAGCAGGGAAGCAGAGTCCAGCCGGCTCGGATGTTCAGAGCCAGATCGTAGCATTCACGAAGGAAAGCAGCTCTCCGACCCTGCAGCTAGAAATCTCTCTGAGGTCCCCAAAGAATGGTTTACCCAGTGTCCGCAGCCTGACTCTAGCCAGAGCTGGGCAATCGCAGAGAAAGTGCATGAGGATTTCCCTTCCTTCTCCGCAGCTTCGGCAATGCGAGTTGTAGGGTAAGCTGAGCTAACGGTATGGTAATCTTGAATGCATTTGCACGCGTCTGCCACAGGAGCTCTCGTGATCGGGCTATGTTATAAGTGGGCCAAATTCTCCTTGACTTGGCACAACTTGTAAGCCTTCGCCATCTCAGGCCCGCGACTGCTAGGTAGTGCGAGTAGACTCGGCCCCCGACAGCCGCCAGCGGTACACCGACTGTATTCGTCGAGGGACTGCCAAGAGCAGAGCCTTGCCTGGGCAATCCGTCAGCCCGCTCATTCCCCTCTATGTTCCTATGCCCGGGAACCCAGAGGAGAGTGACCTTGAGCGTGCCGCCCAGATGGTTGAGCGCGTCTCTGCACTGCCCCACCAGCCGGGAAGATGTCGTCGTTGAGTACAAGGCCTTGATGGCTTGGCTGTCGGTCAGAATGGCTATGTTACGCTTGGGGCTCGAATCACGCTCCAACCATCGACAGACTCCACAAGTTTTTTTTTAATTTTTTGATTCTGCCTCGAATTGATTAAATTTCCGTAAATATATAATATGTATGACAATTTTTTTAATAAGTCTACCAAGTGTCATATCCCCTTAAAGTTTACCCAAAATCATTCTCCCACGATTCATGTAGAAATTCACAGTCTCGACAGTTCCAACAAACCTTCCTTCCCTTCCTTGGGGAAACCACGAGTATTCTTAAGGCAAATCAATTGTTTCTGCCACTATGACGTTGAGTCAGTTTTAAAAATATTTCTGTCACAATGCATTGAAAATTTTCCACTAAGGATAGAAAATAAAAAAGATTGGATTGGCCTAGATCGAAAATCGTCTTGTGCATTTTCATTCCAGACAGAACACAAGAAAAAAATTTACAGAATCTACGGAGCAATGGGGCAATAATCTTATTGTTTACCCAAAAAAATTGGTTCAGCATTTGTTCAAATTAAGGTGCTTTAAACTCGTAAAGAGTGGGTTAGAAAGGTGAGAAAATATTATTTTAATTTTTTTTCTGCACCGGACTAAAATTCCATACCGATTTCCTCCACTTTCTCCGCATTATGATCATCATTTCTCCTGTTATGATAATTCAAATATAAACCAATTAAATAGCACATCATTTGCTCTACAATTGATGTATCAATTAAATGGAATTTCAAGGCCGAACAGATTGACCAACATACCTAATAATTTTCCCAAGAAATTAGGCCGAATGAACATTTTTATCCAAACGTTTATTTCTCTCATTTTAAATTGCGTATCCCTCAGGCCAGAGCTAGATTAATCTGTGGTGTACTTAGGAAGTGGTACCAATTCAATAGTGGAAAAGAACGATACGCAATTTCGTGTACCACTACAAGTACAAACTGGATAAAAAGTCGATAATATAAACTTAGAATTGTAAAAAATATTTAATATAAACTGCAATCAACAGTCAACATGTTGATCAAGTTTTTTACTTTTCTAAGGAAAACGAATGTTTACTGATTTTCAATCTTTCACTGGATTTTCGGGTTTTCTTGAAAAACTACTTTCATCAGTTTTCTTGATTTGTTGGTAAATATTATCGGAGGCTTATAAACAATAACAAACTCAACATGGTCACTGCAAGGCTTGTTGTATATTTTCAGCTTTTTTTCTGCAATTTTATTGGTTCGGGTAAAAACAGGCGATTGAAACGACAAAATTTAATACCAGAACCAATAAATACTGATCAAAAAAATTGATATAAAACCATGCAATGGGGATAACCATTTACTTTCCGGGAGGATAAATATCTGGAAAAATTCGTCTTGAAAAGTAGTTTCGCATTTTCTAGTGAAAGTCATTTCTCTTTGCCAGGATAACATTTCCAAGAATCCTATGATGACGGATGATAGGTATCTTTTATAACAAAGATAATTTCATCAGAATATTGCGACTTCTCCTATTGTATTCGTATCGTGTTGAGTTCAAATACGCGGAAATTTTCAAGATTTGTGGGTTCTATTGCAGACTGATAGCACGAATTCTGGGAAATATCAAGACTTCCGGGAAATTATGTTGCACCTTGAATTTAGTTTGGGTATTTGCAATTATGGAATGTCGTCGCAGACCATACGACAAGCAAACACTGAGCCCATATTGCTTGGTTTCCACACATGAAATATTATACTTAAAAGCACTTAAGAGAAACCATTGCGTACTGGAATGGAAATGGGAATATTCTTCAAAAATTATCTACGTCGAGGATGAAAGGACATTATTCGAGGTAGAAGTACTTGATTCTTGCGTGTAGTTCACTATTTAAATCGATGTTTGAAAAATTCTCGACTCTATCTACACAAGGCCTGTGACTGAGAAAAATAACGAGGATAATGGACACGAGCTCTCTGCTGAGGCAAAGGCTAAGGAAGAAAAGAAATTGTCCATTGTGTTGTTCTGTCTTGAAATGGTGAATCCATCTTAATGATCATTCGCTTTCTTTTCCTTACAGCATAGCAATTTAATAATTCCCATAATCTCAAATTTGTAGTTTCTCTTCTCTTCCTGGAACTACAAGATATACTCCAATCTTTCACTAGCGATTCAGAGTCCCAATCGTTTTGGAAAATTGTTGCCGCATTCATTTAACTCTTGCTACCAGATTCCGTCCCACTGCCAACCTAGCAATCGCTTGAGCCACTCTGAACTTTTATGGGCCTTATCATCAGTAGTCTGTGGTCTGTCATATTGAAATCCAGCGAGTAAAGATTACTTACTTCGAAAATATTATCAAGCCAGGCCTGACGAAGCGGGTGTGGAAAGGGGTGATTCTCCGGAGTTTTCTTGGTGGCTTGAAGCGGAATGAACAGCTCCTAACTGTAGGAATAGTAGCGTATCTCCCTATATGACTGTGTTCTGGATTAAAATCCCAGTGGACGCCAAGTACCACTGAGAAGCTCCTCCCCTCAAGGGCTGTGCAGATAGTAGTTTTGGAAGTATCTGTTGCCAAGGCTATCAGGGCGTTCGACTTCAGTTTTCTGTTGTCAAAATGCAGTTTTGGTCTTGTGCCTCTTGTTTTTGCCGGGAGACCCTTTGAGAAATCTGTTCTGCAAATCTAATACACGCGCAGCGGTTGAAAGACAATGGCGGTAAAAGTTAAGCATTCCTACAAATCTTCGGAGCTTGGCGAACATTTCCGGCTTCGAATAATCTTTGATAGCTTCGGTATTGCGTAATGGATGCCTGAAACGTTATAACGAGGTATTCTACTCCTCTGCTGCCACTCTTCAAATTCCACGCTAAGTAATACTTGGCGAATTTACAGAACGAATTAACTGAGCTGCGTTGCGTATTCCTATCGGTGACCAACTTAACATAAATGAGGTGGAATAGGTTGGAGCACTGATTAGGTGGTGGACAAATGATTCCTTGGTGGCTTCGACGCAGGGACTGACGAGACTGCGTGGATCGTCAAAGGTTTGCAAGAGGTCCAGTTGTATGGGTCTCGTAATACACTGGCAGACCGTTGTCCCGTCTTGAAAATTGACAACCTTGACTAGTAGTAGCAGGGAACAGTAATGATGTTTGAGTTCCTCCTCCTCTTAAAATTATGAAAATGCTGTGAGTCGATAACCTTTTTGACTTGGATGTCGATGAGAAGATTATACTGGGAGAGGAAAGTCCGTACGATGATAGGTGATCTGGTGATACCAGCACCAACAGGATAATTGAGGCGGCTACTTTGTGGACTGACATTAGTTCAACGACTACCTACCCAGTGAGTGCAAGTGGGCTACGCTGGGTTTAGCCGCTATCAATTTCTTCACAATCGGATTCAATCCTGAAGAGGCAATGATTCTAGGGCTCGGCTGCCGCTTACCGACAACTGCAGCGGAAACATCTGGGGGTCGGCTCGGGTTCAAGATTTGCCTGCTCATCTAGATTGAATGCCTTGAGTGCCCTTGGCAATCTGCTCATTTTCGGAGGCAGTAGAACCACATGTAGCGCGTGTGATGGACGTTCCTGTCAGTGATTATCTGCCTGAGGAGCTTTGAGTTCCAGTTCCGTGAGAAGCTTGTATTGTCGGTAGAGTCTATAAGGCAGTCCAGTTCCGTTCTTTTCAAATGAGCTTATCTATCAATCAGTGTCAAGTATAACAAAATATTTGTCATTTTCTGTATGAATTTTTCCTGTCAGAATGAATCCATGGCATATTAAATGCCAATTCATCCTCCGGAAACCACAGAAGGTTAGTGGGTGGCAAAGCAACACCACTTCGAAACTTACTTGATGGGGTTCCGCACCATGCCCAACCGGATGCTGGCCACTATTGATCAAAAATGGAATGATCGCCTCATGCAACACGGTCTCAGATTGAATTTAACCAAAACTGAATTTTTGACGACCGATCCCCATGAAACAGGCACTATCACTGTCAGCGGCAGTGGTCTGCCCAGAACTGAGCGATTTAAATACCTCGGGTCAACGCTATCAGCCAATGGAGAACTGCGTTATGAAATTGCTTCACGCATTAACGCAACCTGGATGAAGTGGCGTTCCACAACTGGTGTCCTTTGTGATCGACGTATCAACGAACGTCTCAAATCTAAAATTTACCGCAATGTCGTCCGTTCAGTCGCTCTCTATGGTTCTGAGTGTTGGCCGACCATAAAAGACAATGAACGGCGTCTTGCGGTAATGGAGACGAACATGCTACGTTGGACTAGTGGCGCCACACGTTTAGATCACATCCGAAATGAGGATATCCGCGATCGTTATGGGGTTGCACCGATCGTGGAAAAGTTGCGAGAGAGGCGTCTTCGATGGTATGGTCACGCAATTCGTGCAATCGAGAATTCACTTGCCAAGACTGGTCTGAACATCGAAGTCGATGGTAAACGACCAAAAGGCGGACCTAAGCAACGGTGGCTTGATACGCTGGATGGAGATTTAAAAGCCTTGAGATTGCACCCAGATCAGGCATTCGATAGAGCCAAATGGCGAAGCCGATCACGACGAGCCGACAGATAGATAGATTATTAGTTTTAGTGTAATGCTAACATCCCAACTGCAGTAAAGTTGTACAAAAATGACAACTTTAACCAGGCCTGAAGAGAGGAGGCGGCAAGAGCGGGATTCTTCCCGGCCCCGAGTTTTCTCGGGAGCTGGAAAAAAAATGTCATTGAAAAGAAGGAATAATAGATCGGTGTAATTTTCACCCAGGGTCCCATTTACCACATAATTTTCCCCTGGATCCGGATTTTATTTCTGCGGTCCTGTACCCAGCCCAAAAGGACGCAATAATTGAGGGAGTAGAACCCTATCTGCTACTGTGAGCTTATCACTTGCACAGCATGTAAGATGATAATGAAACTGAATCACGATCTCACTGAAAATGAAAATAAAAAAACAAAGAGACTGTGTGGGTGTCCTATACTCCTTAAAGAAGTGAACAGAAGGCATATAAAGTGGCACTCGCCCATGAAAGTATGGGGACTTCAAGAATGTCACGGCAATACACTTCCTGACTGATCTTGACTGATCTTTTGTGGAGCAGAAAACCTCGTCGTCTATGAAACCGTAAAACATAAAAATATGCACTATTCAAGTTTGTACGGCAGCTTAGTTCCATGCTAAAAATTCGAGCACGTTTTCCTCCCCCTTCCTGGACGCCAGTCATGGTGATCACTATCCAATTCATGGTGGATCTTTCGTCTTTTGATCGCGGCATAGGATGAACTGCAACTTTTTATTCCTTTTTCATTGTCCGTTTCGCAACTTTTCACGACTTCCCAGATATATGGGGATATTAAGGTGCGAGCCCTGAAGCCATCAGGTTTTAAAACAAATTAACTTTTATACAGAATATGTAAGGGCCCGAATCGTTTAAATAACAGGATCTACTTTCCTGTGTGCCTGTGTTGATGGGATTTGCATCGTGAACCTGCATGATTTTGATTTGATTTTTGGTGCTTAGCGATCGCGATATCAGCCTAAGAAAAATTGCTGGTGGTCAGACCCCCATGTTGATGCTGATGAAAAGTGAAGCCCATGGTGTTTTACGTAGGCACCTGTCGTGATACTTAATCCTACGGTCCTCTTCAGACACGGATTGATTTTGTGACCACAATCAGAGCCCCGCTGAGACAAGCAACAACGCATGGCTTAGCATTCATACTGGTGGGTGCAAGAATTACCTAAATCTCTACCGAACAACACGGCACCCGTGTTGATACGCAACACCACGTCGAGGCCCGAAGGTCTCTTCTCGCTTGAGCATAACCACAACCACCATCAAACTCCCACTAGGGGGGGCCAACCGCAAATAACCGGGATGTCCTCACATACAACAGGAGTTCACCCGAAGTATGTGAGTCCAGGGGCTTTCCCGGTTCCCATGGTACCAGTATACCCCTAGTAAGGTTTCGTGATCAATTTGCCACTTCAGATGAGTCCCCGTGCAGACTCGGGTCTGATCGCCCTGATTAGACCTTTGGAGCATTCGCCTACTGAATCACGGCCGGCAAACCAAAGTGATTACAGCGTCTCCCGGTGCCACTACTATGGAGGTTCTCCTCGGCCACTTGGTTTTGGTTTGGCCGATAGGGTTGCCGCCCCATTTTCCTCGCCGCCACCTCTGAGCACCGGTGTTGATGAAAAGGCGGAAGTGACAGTAGACAGGTCATACATTAAGGAAGCATGACAGCGACAATCAACAATTGTTCGAGTGGTGCTTTGAAGACGAGCCGAATCCTACCAGCGGTGCATGGACGAATAGAGGAAATGCTGGCACACGTGTGTTGCTTCAGATGGATGTTATCTCCTGTGGTTAATTCCTGGTACTTTTTGATCAAAGGTGCATCGATAGTTGTCTGATTCTATCGACGCTAAACTCGGCGGTCTCGACTACTCACCCAAATAAAAAGCTTCCTGCTGCTTCTACCAAAGCTACTTCCCAATCCTTTGGGATTTGAATGATTTCAATCCCGAAAAGGTGAGCAAACTACCTACAATTTTAAGGCAGCCGCTGAAATTTCAAATGAAACCAATATTTCACCCAACTTCCCCCAGACACAATAAACATTGCTTTGACCCAATTCATAGTTCAATCACACTCCCCGCAACAGCCTTTCTAGCAAGAAAAATCGACAAATCCTTCAACTTAACTTTGAAAATTCATTATTGCTCCCCAGAAATTATTTCCTGATTTCTTAAGAAAAAAATCGACCACATAAAAAATTGGCTCCTGAAAATACTTTACTGAAAATATAAACAGTGATTTAAAGAAAATTCAAAGAAAATTGCTAGCCTATATTTTCAGCAACTTCCCCCCAAATCCGACACCAGGAAATAGAACTAGGTCTCGCACCCTGCAAATGAAAGATGCTTGCAATTTCTCCAACAATCTTCTGAAGTCACCAGAAAAACCACATCACTTAACTTCTAGGACAAAATAAAGTAGCAATGAAAACACAAGAGGGAAATTGAAAATTACTTTGGTGCAATAGACGAAATTTTTGGCAGGGACGACTATGGGTTCCCGGTTTCTAGGTCATATTCCGTGACACGCGAGACCAATATCTTATTTTCATAAGTGCGTGGAAGATGATTTATTTATTTCAAATTAAGATGAAAGTTTTGGAGTTGAATGGAACAAATGTTGTTGTTTTTCGCGAAAAACATTTGACCCCCGGGTGATTTTCTACTCAGCATTATGGAATTATTTATATGTGTTTGTGTATTCGAGTCTATGATGGAAATTCTATAATAGTTATTCAGTTGTCCCTCTGAGTGACAAGTGACCTTAAATTTACCATTGACTATAGAACGTGTGGTAACACGCTGTGGAAACTCTGCATATATTTTTGATTCAAATTATCAACATTTAAATTAATTTAATTTGATTATCAAAATCAGTAATTAAATTGCTAATGTTCTAATCAATGGAATTTCCGATGGCAGCATTTATTGTTAAATAGCACAATAGTGAATTATGTCAATAGATATATAACTACAATTTGAGCAAAATATTTCTGTAACATATCCTTGAAATCAATTTTTTTTATTCATTTGAAGCGTAAAGTACACCCACAAAGTATATATTCGAAATACACAGTACCGCAACCTTGATCTGTTTCGGTATATTAGACACAATAACGGACTAAACAATAACATTAACCTAAATATCTTTCCACATATTTATCGAATAGCAAATTATATGTTTTTTCGCTTTTCCCCACTTCATGACAATTCTTCATTCTAGCAGTAAATAACGTGAAATAAAAATTGTACACCTGGGAGGTAAAAAAAAAATGGATTTTCCGACGTCATTGAACATTTTTACGAGAGTAGCAAAAAACTTGCGGTATCTTTTCTGTGATCAGATAAAAAAATAGTAAATTTGTGGTATTTATATGATACATAGATTGAGTTTGCTTTTATTGTTTTGGTTCAGTATCCTTAAGTTTATGATAATTAGTAAATGGAATGGCAATAATGCTTAACAGTAGGAGGTTAATGGATCTGCAGAATTCTAAATATAAAGCAACGCCTTCAATTTTCAATATCCATAAAAATAGATTGTATATTATAATTAATGGTATCTCCGAATAGTAAGATGACTTATCAATAATGATGGTGATAATTCATTATAAAAAGGTGAGGAGAATTGGTAGGCCAAAAATGGGAATAAAATCTTTTTATAATATCTTTTATATATATACATGATAATTCCGATCGTATTGTTTATTTTGCCTATTTAATTGGGATACTTTTAGTTTTTGATGGTTTCTTTTAGTTCGGGAAAAATTTATTTTTTTATTTTTTTTTTGCTTAAGAAATCTATAAACAATTTTGAAATAATTAATATAAGAAGAAAGGAGGTTCTGTGAAGGAGGACGTTACTAAACAATATTTACTTCAAAATCCGGGAACATATACAATATGAAGTATGATTCGAGGCGTGATTATCATAAACAATCCAGAAAAACACTGAACCAAACAGGGGAATTTTGTTAAATAGAGGCCTTTTACCGAAACCCATTAGATTGCACTTCTAAGTACCACACACAACTATTTTTAATTAATTAATATTTTAAAAATAATTTAGTTATTTTTTTTTAATTAATTAATTTAATTTTTTTCATTCAATCGGCTATTTGTCTATCTGTAACAATCACCCATAATGTTCTCGGAAATGGCTTCACGTGTTAGGATGAAGTTTTTTGGAGATATGTCGTGAGTGGTATGGTTTCGTATGGGGTAGGGTTAATTACGTTTGTAAAACGGTAGGTAAAAGACTCCTCTATAGCAATCTGGGCATGCGGAAGGCAAGCCATACAAGAAACAATAACATTCCCCGAAGCCGGCTTTGTAAGGGCAAAAGTCAACGGCATCCATATCTATAGTTCCTACACTCCTTACGGGGTGTCTGGAGTTCCTTATTAAGGCAGGCCTAGACTGGATACCGGTTGTTGTGCCGTTGATGATGATGATTTCAATGCATGGGCTTTGGACTGAAGTATCCGAGGGGCAAACACCAGGGGCCAAATCCTGTTTGAAACCGTGCTAAAATCAGGCCTATTTGGTTCATAAGCACATTTAATTCTTGTCTGGTGGAAGGAGTGTTTCCTGACCAAGTGTACTATGGCTAGTATTCACTAAACCTACTTTAATGAGGCAGCTTTGCTTGCGGAAACTACCAACTATAACATCGATTCCTCTGTGTCTGGATTTTGATAAGTTTGGGATAGAGTGTGTACACCCAAGTAAAGGTGCCTTCGATATTTGAAGTTAGCGTTCTAAGGTTTCGTATGGGGTAGGGTTAATTCGCTGCAAAAATGGATACATATAGTGCCAACTTATTTAGTCAATTTCCATATAATAATGAAACAATCCAACAATATTTCCCGAAATTTCTATTGCAAAAAATTTAAAATTGAACAAGTGACAGTGAATCTCCAGAGCCAATCCAGGAAACTATTGTTCTGCGATGTGTACAGTATCTCACGATAGAATCATCAGAAACACAAAAGTCAAAATGTATTCGTTAAAGGAGATGTTGCTCGAGGTAATTCTGGAAGGATTTTTGTTTATGGTTGATTTTTCAATTTTTCGTAACACTTGGAAGCCAAAAACTCGATTTTTGGTAGAAAATCGACTAATTTAAACAAATTTAAAATTATTGGATATTAAAAAAAAAGCTCCCAAGGATACTCGGAAAATTAAGTGAAGAACCATTTCAAAACGATTGGCCCAGTATATTTTGACTTATGGCATACACGGACTTCAAAAACAGCAAGTTTCAAAAAAGTGATATAAAGTTTTGCACACACCACACAAAAGACCCCACCTAGAGCAGCATAGGTTCAAATATTCACAAATTCGTCAATTTCACTCTGATTTGACCAAACGAAATTTTGACAAAATATTCTTGAGATGTTCTGGATTCATTTAAAAACAAACAAACAGGAAAACACAAAGAAAACACTTTAAATTTCCTACCTTGACCACCCCCCCACCCCCTCACCATTAACAGGATACAAGCGAGAATGGAATGAAATTTTTTTTTTCCAAATATATCCATGTGGGGTATCAAATGAAAGGCCTCGATTATTAGTTTACGAAGTGGGGCCCAATTTTAACATAGGATCAGAAATGAGGAAGTTATGGGTTAAAATGTACATTAAGGCCCAGAAGCGTGAAATGATGACTACTTATGTGTGAGCTGCTCCTCGAACAACAAAGTCGGGAAGGTTTTTTTTTGCATTGTATTGGTGACGAATCGTCAAAAAAGCCAAATATCCATTCCCTGAAACTCGTGCCCTGCACTTGATGTCATCAGCTATTGAAAACCAACGAGCCCACCACTGGGGATCTACATCAACTGCAAATGATGAGAGCGACGAGAATAGATTGAAAAACGACGATACGAACACAAAGACGCCAAAACTATCCTTCAACATGGTAGCGCTTGACTGCATGTTGCAATTCCTGTCAAAATTCTTGGAAATACTGAAATGGAAGTCCTACTCTACCCGATGTTTTCACCGATGCCTGATGAAAACTCCTTTTGATCTGTATCTATCGATGGCGCATGACCTATTTTGGCAGCAGTTCTATTCATATAAACAACCGAAAGTTTAGATCTATTCAAGGATACCTTTAAAGAACCAAGCTACAAAAATAGGAAAAGGATGTAGCTGGCGATGGAAACTACTTTGAGTAAATATAACAATGATTTCCTCAAGACACTTTGTAATGACAAAATAGAATGGATGATGGTCCAATGACCATTTTAAGTGGCCGGAGACGACCAAGAAGAGAGAGCTATCCCAAAAACCTAAATTGACCATGAAGGTCCGCCCGCAAATATTAAAGCTCTGTCGAAGGGTTTAGAGGAGGAGGAGGTTTTGGGATTATAGGAATAAAAGAAGTTGAAGGACCAGATGAACACGGAGAAGATTATCTTCAGCGTTCTCAATCTGCATGGCCGGGACGATAAGAGGATTGGAGTGTGTCTGACATTTAACTAAGAAATTGATAGCGTGACAGACGAAGACAGCGTCGATGCGGGGAGTTTGACAAGATTCGGTTGGAGATATATTTGGAAAGGTCTTCCGTCTTGTAGATCTTGGAGCACTGGCGGAGGATCTTCCATTCTCTCAGGCAGGGCCTCTCTATTTAGGACGGTGAACTATCGGAGCAAAAGATGAAGCCAAAAGTAAGGAGAGGTCTGATAAGCTTTTTGTAACAGAACAGCTTAATTTTTTGCGGCGTTGAGCCACTGTATTTTAAGACGAGATACAGGGTTTTGCAGCCACCAGTTGCACAGTTCAAACTTCAAAATATGGGATACGTGAAAGAGGGGGAGTTCATGGCTAATCCTAGCTAGGTGACTTCGTTCATGGTCACTCCTAGCTAGGTGACTTCGTTCACAGTGGGAATGGGTGTGTCATGAACTTTGGGAGAAAGGGTGTCAATTTCTCTCGTTATTTTTGATCCTTTGGGGATTAAGGGGTAATTTCCAACGTGTCTAGTGTCTATAAAGCTCGTTCAAATAAGAATTCAGGCGAAATTCGTCGTGGGAAATATGTTTAGGGGTCCTGTAAAGGATCAGGTCATCCCCGTATTGTACGATTTAGATGAAGGATAAAAGAGATACGGATGGAATGAGAGAGAACTTCAGAAAGCTTAAAAGCGACATCGTACTACGATACGGAGTCAAAATCTTTTCTTCTTCTGCTCACTACCGAGAACTAAAGTCCGTTTTAAAGGCAAGAAGCTTATGCTCGACTGTGTGGTTAGGTCGGGAAGTGTGCAATTGGAGTTACCGTGCTTATCAATTATGGACTTAATTGTCCGCCCGAAGATCTTGGCGGAGGAGGGAAGGATGGAGCTGCAGGCTTACAGCTATCAGGATAAGCGGCTTACAGTTTTTTAGGATAGGAATTATACGAGCACTCTTAAAATCAGGGAGAAAATTGGCTTGAGGAGGCAGTGGTTGATAATTGAGGAAAGGAAGGTGAGAATGTTTAGAGCACATGTTTTTAGGACTATAGATGGGATTTAGTCAGCAGCTACCGATTTCTTGTTTTTCAACGTCACGATCGATTCCGTGACCATGCTCGGTGTAACAAAATGGATGGATGAGGGTGTTCCCTCGGTGATCCGCTTGATTGAAGGGATGGGTAAAGAGGTTTTGGGTAGTTTGGGTGCCGTCGAAAGATGGGATTGGTTGAAGTCAGGATATTGATCCGTTGCTTTGCTAGAATGTTAGCCTTCTCAGGTAGAGAAATGGTTTGGGGTAGGATTGGGGTTTGTTAGGATGTTTTGCCCAGGCGAGGACCATTTTCTCTGATTTCCCTGAACGTGCCAGGGTTCAATTTGATTTTGAAAAGGCTTTCGTGGAGGTAGTCGTTATATAAGGCTAAAATTCGTTGGCGGATTGACCGGTCAAGTTTGCGAATTTCTTCACTGAAGTGAAAGGACTGCGGGGAACATATATTTCAAAATAGTCTTTGCCCAAGGATCTTTTTCAATTTGATATCAACGAGGATATCATTGGAAAGAGTCATCTCTCAGTAGTTGAGGGGACGAGTTAAAATCAGTTCATTGCATACTCGCTGAATTACTTCAGTGTGCTAGCAAACTATTCGGCGGATGGTGTTATTAAAGGCATAACTTAAATAAGGGTCAAAAAATCCAAAATGCCGTAATTTTTCCTTTTTTTTTCAACCAAAAATTTGAGTCCTAGTACGGGTTATATTTCTATTTTGAATTTTTTTTCGTCAGAATTGTCAGAGCTGGAACATTGTGTTAACCAGTTGAAAAGTGACTTCTTGAAGCGGCATTACTGAAGCCAAAAAAAAGTACTTTTTTCTGTATAATTCATTTCAATTTCTTATGTGAAAAGGATATAATATATAACTAAACCTTCCTAGGAAGCAATCCTAATACCTTTTTTAAATGTCCACGCTAAGCCTCATGTTACTAACCCACAGATGATAGTCTTGTAAGTTAATTAACATTAAAGGGGGTTTACCAAAGGGTTTCTTTGTTTTAGTTGTGACATGTTGGTCCTACCCACATGAACACCCACCAAGATTGCATGGGTGTCCTCAATTAATTTCCAATATTCTGATGCATAGCTCAATCTATTGAAAAACAAGGGGATGTCGTGGGCCATATCACGCCTTCTTTCAAAAAGTGAATTTTTAAAATTTCACTAAAATAAATAAATACAAACTAAATATAGATTCATGCTATTTTTGTAAGAGTCCATTTCCAATTTTTGCTTTCTCCTGCGTTGCAGAAAAAAAAACTTTTCGGATGGCTTACGTATGTGCTCCTCAGCGAGTTTCAATCTATGAAAAGTAAATAAAACAAAAATTAAAAGTGTCTCAAATTCACATTAACGGTGTCTACTAAATGAAAATTCGAAGAGAAACATTGTGTAGGTACAAGCAATATATATATGTATTGGAAAAAAGAAAATCTGGTTTTAAAAAAAAACTACATTCTCTGCTCAACTTTACGTAGAAGCGGACATAGTTGTATAGAAAGCAAATGGTATCTTATTCATATGTGATTCTTTGGCTAGATACAGCAGGCAGCGAAGAGTTCATGTTCAAGGAAGGAGGGCGTACAAAACGAAGGTGCCGCCAGCAGTTTTGGCAAATGTCGAGGAACCATCGTCCCAGTGAATTTTGCTGTTCTTAGCTTCGCCAATGTTTACATTTTTCCTATATCTTTCACTTTTTTATGAAAATAGATTTTCAAAATTGACGTGAAGTTTGTCTTGAAAATCATATGAGCTGAAGCTGTTCCCTGGTTTGACGTATTTGTTTAAAAAAAATATGCGCCTATTAGTAGTAGACATGAACATTAGATGAATCAGGTGTTTATAATTAAAGGAATATTGATCATTACGGAACGTAGTAGGTTGAATCTCTTACGTAGAATGTAATATGTTTATGCAAAACATAATTTAGGACTAAAAATAACTCGTTAGTAGAACCTCCCGTGGAATAAGATTGAATTTTTGCATAGTACAACTATCAGGGTCTCTTAATACTGTCTGACTAATGCTTGCACAGTGTTAACTGCAAAAGTAACCAAGTTGAAGCAAAACAAAAAGATACCATTCAAATATACATTTACGTATGATGATGATGATCAGAGGCAATAACAATGAAATTATATCAAATCAAGCAATTCTAACCAATCTTATACAGAGTCCGATCCAGGCTACACCCATAAAGCTTGATAGATTAAATGTTTGTCACTTAACAGATTTCCGTATTTTTAATGAACACATCAACCTTATTTTTCGCTGTGCCAACCAATTCCTTCTGAAATATTATGATTGGCCATCATTGACTCTATAACATGAGCATCCACTAAAACAAATAAATATTTAAAGCTTACAAGTTGCTAATTATGATTCTCAATTTAGATTAGGAGACAATTAGATATCTACATAGTATTTGTATCTTAAAATCTTTTATAGAACGATGAACGGATTGATATTAGCAGTCTTCGGCATTTCCAATGAATTTACTGTTTCAAAGCAATTTAAAACTCGGAATTTACAGAGGCCATAAACGATGGAATGGATAGTGTCCTCTAAAATTCATAATGTGAATTTTAGAAGCAGCTGTTGAAAGTTTTCAAAATTGTTATAAAATTCTATTTTCATAGATAATGCGATATTCATTGCAGTGAGGGTTTTTATGGACATCGAAGAATATGAATTCAAAAAAAAAAATTCGAAATGATTCCTCAAAACGAGATTGAGGAAACTTTAAAAGTTTTTAGTTCGATATTTTCTGATCTATCTGAATTTCAAATTATGATTCTAATAAAATATAACCACATAACATTCATGCCACTTAAGGGGGTCATCCCGTGTGAAGGCCGTTTTTTTCGGCTTTTTTTAGAAATTTTTTGTGAAGAACTGGATAAAGATGGAAATACGAATTTTTCACCATAGATTTATTGATACCTTGGGCGTGCGATCACATAGTTCGTTATTGAAATACAGAGCAATTTAGACACCCATCTCCAAAAAAAATGTTTTTTCTGCTGCCACGCTAGATGGCGCTGTTATCGCCTTAAAGAAAAAAAAGTGAACGGTATTTTAACGTCAAACTAGGATTATTAAAACATATTAAAAACTAAATTTTCAGCACCGTGTTAAACTTATTTTTGTGAATTTTGGTGTTTTTTGGAGGCTTCTTTATTGAAAAAAAAAGCTACTCAATGAATCGCAATTATCCTAGTTTGCGGACCGTATACTATATACTATGTTCTGAATAAGTTGTGAAAATTTCAAAGAATTTGGTTTGATAGATTTTGGGCTATAGTGGCAGCGGATTTTCAACATGCAGTTTCGAGAGAAACGCAATTAAAAAAGTAGAATGTGACTTTTAGCCATACAATATTAACTGATCATTAATCTGCTATACCTAGTCCGTAAATCTTAGGTTTCTTGAAGAAACACATGCACAGCCTAGGCTTCAATTCCTGTCCAATTCCGGATTCCGCGGATCTGACGCACGGGATGACCCCCTTAACATCCGTTTAGACACACAGGATGACCCCCTTAACATCCGTTTAACCACATTAATAATAAATTCGTGGCACATGCATTCCCTTGACTTCCATTGAGAAGCAACGGCACTGACCTAAAACCAAAACTATCGATTCAATCTAATACCCTTCAATCAAATTTAGTGTTCGCCAAAAAACATGCGAAAATTCGATGGATCTAAAAATATTTGCCTTCGTTCCCATAAAATTCTATTAATAAGTAAAATAGATAAATAGATAAATTACATGAAGCTATATATTATGTTATATTTTCGGACATTTGCAAAATATCAAAATAAATCAATCGAGAAAAATGAATAGCTGGTCCCGAAGCAATCTATCCCTCACTAAATATTATTTTGAAATATTACAAGCACACTTTCGTGCAAGCTCACTCTGGTGATAAAATTGCGGTGAACGGTGTTCCATTCTATCTTTTTCTCTTCCGCATAATCTTTTTTAATTATTACAACTGAAATTAACAATATGATTTAAGGATGCTTTGAACTTTTGCTGATGACCAAATCCAGATTTGTGAATAAAGAATTTCCGGGGTCGATTTATGTTTATAGCTTGCAACTACGCAAGTGCACTGAATTTTTAAACTGGGGATGTATCTTGCAATCAGTTGGACAGATAAACATACAATTTGACTTGAATGAAATATGGAAGGCGTCTTTGTAAATAAATTGTAGCAAAATTCATTAAAATAATTTATCGTCGATAATTTAAACTGTAATTACTTTATTAATGAGTCAATCCGGCTTAATATAAATAGTGTGGGGTAAATGAATATATAAAAGGCATGGAGCAAGTTTTGTAGTACTAATCGGAGCTGATTGGCTTTCCAGCGAGCCTCCAACGATTCCCCGTGTTGAGGATATTGGCAACCATATATCCTTTCTGAGAAAAAGAGGCGAAACCGACAACTGTGGTTTTTTTTTATGAAAGGAATGAATACAAAATGAATTAATCACTTGTTGGTATGATAACTCGACACAACAAAAAAAGAATAGAAATTAAAAAAAAAACCTAAATAAATAAATATTTATTTTAAATAAAATGCATCACGAAAGATCACAAAGGTTCATGACCCTAAAATCTTTGTTTGTATACTCCTTTCTGAAATCTCAAATACCATTTTTTTTCAAATCTTATTTTTCCTTAATTTTTTATTTAACTTTATCAAATTATTAAAAAAGAAACTAATTCCTTTTTAATAATTTGTTGTTAAAACTTTTTCTTCAACTCTAAATCCTTTGATCTTCAAGTTTCCCAATTAAAAATATTTATTTATTTAAGGGGAGGGTATGGTTATTTCGGTAGAAAACTTCTTACTTCGGTAGGTTTCGCATACACCAATGGCTAGAGCCATGCACTCAGTATATACTGATACCATTGCTGCTTGTCACAAAATCAATCCGTGTCTTAAAAAGACCGTGGGGTTAGCTCCAAACGACGGGTACTCAGATAGGTTTATTTCGGTGAAAAAAAGAGAAACAGCTATTTTGCGTTGTATTTTTCTCGTGATAGAAACATTTGAAGCAAAACACAACGATGACGTCCTACAGCTTAGGTCCTTTGGTTCTGACCTTAAGCCTGCCATTAACGTACAGTTCGGTCTATCGGTTACGCCGGAAGAGCTCGCAATGCACCCGGCAGCCAGTTGAACTGAAAGCAGCACCCACATAGCGGAAAGCCGTAACATCAGTAGTTCAACTCTGAACCCGAAAGGCGTTGAGATATAAATTTGAGATAATTTTATGCATGAGCATTTATTAAAAATGTTTATTAGTGATAAAGACGCCCATAAAATTCAATCGCTGAACAGTCATAACGGACATACCAAATGCATCCCATCTACGTTATGGCTGCCAGTCAAATGGGGACTATTTAGACGTAACTGAAAGGCCAAACTGCACCTTGATGGCGGGCTTTAATTTTAAGCGTAAATTAAACCACTTATTTGCTCTTCCCTTTGAGGACATATTATCCTGTAGCTAGGAATTTACTTTCGTTGGTTTGTCATTAATTAAATAAATAAATAAATAATACAATGAGAGAAAGTGAAACCGGAAAAAACGATTCAAATGTCCTGCAGAGACATAACTACTCATCATTAGACTTCCTAAGAAATAAATGAAAAAGAAATCGCGACTTATACGAGCGTCTCCTTCACGAACTATCTAAATGCTCATATTTTTCTGCAGAAAATTATCAAGATAAAATGATAAGCCCCAAATTTATCTTTTTATCTCATGTTAATATTATCTACTATTCTTGGTTTAACTTTTGTCAAAACCATTGATATAAATATGAAGAACGTCAAATTTATCACTTTCGTGTTGGCTAGTACCCGTTTTATAGTAATAAGTTTATCAAAGTTTATCATTCTGGTATGAGTTTAATAATATTCAGATTATAAATTATAACAATTACTATCACAGCATTTTTGTTTGACGATTCATATTATCATCATACTCGTAACATTTGATAAGGTAGACAATTTGGGGTGACAAATGAACAGCTTGTAACGATGTCATATTTTTGTGATAAGGAAATTAATATATAAACAAAGCCCTGGCTTTGATAAATACACTATCTTCAGACATTCGATAGATATTGTCCCTTTTTCATTAAAATTTCCATTCAGGGCCCATGAAAAAAACTCTCGGCCCGAAGCGAATCCCCCCTTTTCAATCCCTTCTCGTCAGGCCTGCCGTTGCGAAGTGTCCTCCCCAGGTACTCGAGAAGAACGACAAAATCCGAGTCGGCAACGGACTCATCTGAAATGGCTCCCACCACGAAGCCTCACCGGAGGTTATCTGGTACCGAGGTGACCCTCTGAGCTCATATGTTGCAGGAGAATTCCTGGAGGATGTGTTCCCGGTCCGGTTATGTGCGGCCCTCTTGATTAAGTTTCGTGGTTGCGGTGGTTGTGTCCATATTGCGGGCAGAGCTTCTTACGGGCTTAAGTGTGGAGTTGCGCTGAATAATTTGGGGTCCCCCCTTAAAAATGTTCAAAGTAACCTTGAATCTTAACGCTAATTATATGATGACAATACTGTAGACGATATTTAACTGTTAACAGGAAATATATAGTGGGAAAAAATATGCATAAACATATATTTGCGGGTAAATACAAGCCTTTCAATATAGGCTAGAAACGAGGATTGTTTCTCCGCAGTTGTAAAGATAAGTACGCAATACCTTCACGGTACGCATTGTTTCATGATAAAATCTTTAAAATTGAAATGGTTCTTTGTTGCTTATCTTCAGATTGCAGAAAAAATAGCTTTTATTTTGTCTCTGAATTAATGCAAATAGCTTAGCAAGTGTAGGTACTTGGATTAAGATGTTTTTCATATAAAAATTCCATGATTACTACAGTTTATCTGGAAGATATTTGGTGTTAATATCTTATTCAGTCCGTTTTTCTACAAATGAATATATTAAGTAAAAATTTTACTGCAGTATCCTTTTTATGGTAGATTACTTGTGTTTGAGGCCTGGGTTAGCTCTAAGTCCCCATAAATAAATGAAGAACTGCACCAGTTAGAGAGAAACTGTGTCCTACACTTAAACGCACGAACCCTCGTTCGCAGACTTCAGGGCGAAGGCAACTCATCAGTCGCTGCCTCACCTCTGCCCTGGGAGCAACATGGCTGAAAGTGGCAACAGGTGGAAAACGCTCTTTTATATAATCGCAAGAACACAACAAGCTAGATTAAAGCTAGATTTTTGTTTGGGATAACGCGACGGCTGTCCTGATGTATGGCGATAGCTGCCGTTCATGGGAAATTCATTAATTTCTTTGAAATTTCGGTCATGCCCGCGCTACCCGACCCGACTATCAGACCGAGTGACAAAGTTCCCAAGCTATTGAGTGAACACGAAGTCTTTTAACTTCTCAATACATTATCTACATCCGGCCAATGATACGGTCCGCCCAACACTCGTTCGTAAGCAATATTTCTTCGGAATCGTGCACAATTCACCAAAAATCAAAGACAAAACCAACAAAAACACTTGGAATCGAAAACTAGCCAAGCATCTCCTCTACGCTAAACGTAAAACTCTTCCCAAACTATGAGTAATTTTTCAAGGACCCCACATGATTTCACACAATTTTAAGCAAAACTGTTGCAGGAAAGCAACTCAACACTTGTTCACGCTCGGTGGCTAGTTTTGCGCGTTTTAGGCCATTCAATCCCCGAAAATTCAAACAAACCTGCACGAAGCAATTAAATACGGATAATTCTCCGAACTATAAGGCCTATAAATAAGTTCTGTCGGTTTTCACAATAGATGGCGTAGCTTGTTTTTTATTCCATTGATCCACATTTCCAAACATTCATCGGAAAGCTGTCAATAAGCACAAACGTCAGTATAAACTATTTAATTGAAGTGTAAACAACAATACTTTTTTCATCAACGAAAATGGCCAATTTTGTACCAAATAATATGTTTTTGCGGGGAGTTCTACTTCATTATTTCAATATGAACAAAAAAGCAACCGAAAGTCATCGCATTTTGGTGGAAGTTTATGGTGACCATGCTCTATCTGAGCAAACGTGTCAGAGGTGGTTTGGACGGTTTAAAAGTGGCATTTTTGACTTGGAAGACGAAGAGGGCGCCAGACGGCCAACAATTTTTGAAGATGAAGAATTAGAGGCATTGCTCGACCAAGATCCATCGCAAACGCAAGAAGAACTTGGAAAAACACTTGGAGTCACTCAGCAAGCCATTTCCCACCATTTAAAAGCAATGGGAAAGATCCGAAAGGTCGGAAATTGGGTTCCGTATGAACTGAAGCCAGGAGATGTCGAACGCCGTTTTTTCACGTGCGAACAACTGCTCCAACGACAAGAAAGGAAGGGTTTTCTGCATCGAATAGTTACTGACGATGAAAAGTGGATCCATTACGATAATCCCAAGCGTCGGGCAACGTGGGGATACCCCGGCCATGCCACATCATCGACGGCCAAAGCGAATATTCATGGTGAGAAGATCATGCTGTGTATATGGTGGGACCAGCTGGGTGTGGTATACTATGAGCTGCTAAAACGATCACGGGCAAACTCTACCGACGTCAAATGATGCGTTTGAGCCGCGAACTCAAGAAAAAACGGCCGCAATACCAGCAAAGGCATGATAAATTTATTTTGCAACATGGCAATGCTCGTCCACATGTTGCACAGCCCGTTAAAACATATCTAGAAACGTTGAAATGGGAAGTCCTATCCCACCCGCCGTACTCTCCAGACATTGCTCCTTCTGATTACTATTTGTTCCGGTCGATGCAACATGGCCTGGCTGACCAGCACTTCTCCAATTACGACGAACTCAAAAAGTGGCTCGATGAGTGGATAGCGACCAAGCCGGCCAATTTTTGGCGCGATGGTATCTATGAATTGCCTGAAAGATGGAAGAAAGTTGTGGCTAGCGTTGGGCAGTAGTTTGAATAATGAATGTATAACCAATTTTTCACAATAAAGCTTCACTATTAAAAAAAACCGACAGAACTTATTTATATTTATTTTTCTTGTTTTAAGATAAATCCTCGTTGATTAAAAAAAAACGAAAATCGCGGGAAAACATAGGCATTCCTCCCATTCGATTGGAATCCGTTTTTACCGTACGTGAGCGGCTCCGATCCAGCCGAATATCGTTCACCAGAAGCAACCCTTCCACCTAGTAAAAATCAGAGCGTATCTCCTGGAAGAAAAATCATCGGACTATCGGAAGGGGGGGGGGGGGTGGTCTCTTGTCAGAGCCCATTTTTTTTACTGAGCAAGAAATCAATCTGTATTCTTGAAGACAAATTATAAAGACTTTAACCACCTCACGACTCCTTGTCCTACGAAACACTAACACCTACGGAACTGGTCTGCACCAGGCCTCAATTCTCCTCAAAAACAAGTAATACACTTAACATCAGACATCACAAAGTTGTCCTTCTTTTGATCCTCACAGTGCACCAACATCGTACTTGGAACTACAATTATACACCACCGTCCGACAGCAAATACCACTCAAAAAAAAATGATCAGTTTTTCTACTGTCATTTCCCGAACTGTATCCAAAGTTCATGCCCTTTCAGTCGCCTCTATCGAGGCAACCTAACGCTTTCTGAAATATAGTAATCTTCTATTATTAACTTTATTTGAGCCGATATGGGATAGTTGTTTAGGATATGCGGGATCCTAAGTCCACATCCACATGATGGTGGACCGGACTCCACCTGTTGGCACTTTCGGTCACGCTGCTCCCAGGGCAGAGGTGAGGCAGCGTCTGATGAGTTGCCTCTGCCCTGGACGAAACCGTCAGTAATTTTTTGATTTTTTAAGATATAGGATGTATTTTGTGGCCAAGATTTTCGACAGGTGCATCACTGCAATTTTTTTTCAGATTGGACGGTTGAGTTGGGGTACACATTTTAAGTTCTCACTCCCAATACCAAAAATAAGATCATTTTCGAAAAGTTCTAACTGAACCCTTTCATTGGATACCCCTCATGACTATATTCTGCGAAAAAAACACCCTTAATCCCCATACAAAATGATGCCACTTGTTGCCTGTAAAGGGACACACAGGCAACAATGTTCTCACTAAATTTCGTGACAATCGGTTCAGCCGTTTCCGAGTAAAACGGGTCTGACAGACAGATAGACAGGCAGACAGACATTGAATCGGTTTTAATAGAGTTTTTTTTGTCACAAAAAACTTTAAAAAGGTCGCAAATTGGACCCTTCGCTGTGGAGGGTTTTGTGTATATGTATATCAAGATATCAAATTATGGAACCAACAATAAATAGGAAAGTCCTTCCCAATTCTTCCTGATTCCTTACTGATGATTCTTCGCCCCCAGCTGAGAATAATAATAAGATGTCACATATTGTACTCGTGAAGCTCGTATTTTTCCCTTAGACTTTTGTGAAACGAAGAAAAAACCTTCGTTCGCTTTTATAATAAAATATATTCAAATAATTCTTAATTGGCCATTATGCTCCCAAAACGGATGCTCTAAAAAATGTTTTAAATTTGTCGAAAATTACACACACAGTTTCCCTATCTTAAAAATATCACAAAGGATACATCCGAGCTAAAAATGTATGCATACACTAAGCCCTCTAAACTGTCGATATCAGGGATATGTCGAAGTCGATGTCCTTTGCAATAACACACATATAATATGTGGGCTATACTCATATGTACATGTCATACCTACAGCATTTAAGATACATTTTTGTTCTTCCATCATAGAGTGTCATAACAAAAAGACACCAATTTGATGTCGTTGTATCCAATAGTGTGAAAATCTGTGATCTGTTTGAAGAAAAAGATGAAAGTTCAATGCACTAGCCCTAAAGGAATGTTTCGGGGAATTTGTTTAAAGAAAAGGACGTGTACGCACACAAAGGATTTTCATAGAAGTGAAATATGATGGTTTAAGGGAAACTTGCTCTATCCTTGAAATTTTATTTTAATATCGCATCATATGCTGTTATTCGGGTTTTGTGGAAGAAAATCTAAACAAAAAGGGACGATTTTACTGAATATGATTCTTCCCTAAATATTGCACGTATAAACAAAGTATGCAAATTTTAGGTATGCCATGGGTTTCGGGAGATTTTCAATACTCTCACGTAGACAGTCCTTTATGTCGGAATTGAATAAATAAAGTAATAGGAGGGAAATAACCGTATAAATATGTATTTAGATTAGCTTGTGGCGCAGCAAGATTCGCGGTATTCGAAATTTATTTCGAATGTTGCAAATACGAGCGGATAGATGGCGCACGGAACTCTCCACGCCTTCAGAACTCGCCACGGGAGTGAAGAGTTAGCGGTGACAATGTGCCATTGGTTGGGAGCAGAAAAGAACCGCGTGGAGACGAACCGATCTCTTCTGCCTCCAGCCTTGACCGCAGACAAGCGCGTGGTTTTCTCGTGGTAATAAAAGGATGAGTGTCCGGATAGCTGAGTGGTTAGAGTGCAAGGCTGTCGTACGGAAGGTCGCGGTTCAAATCTCACTGGTGGCAGTGGAACTTGTATCGTGATTTGGCGTCGGACACCAGTCGACACAGCTGTGATTGAGAGTACCTGAGTCAAATCAGGGTAATAATCTCAGTCGAGCGCAATGCTGACCACATTGCCTCCTAGTGTACCGTTTCGGTTTTGAATGAAGTGCTCTAACAAACTTCAAGGCCCTGATCCAACATGGATTGTTGCGCCAACGATTATTATTATTATATACAAAATTTGGAGGATTTTATTCTGTGTGGCAGCTAGTCAAGAGGGCATAACTAAGTCGTCTAGCTAAAGTGGTGACCCCGAAGAACAGGACCCTTGGGAATCCCAAATAAATCGTTCCCACCAGTTGTTCCGCAACAAACAACAAAGAAAGGATCGCAGTGTTTTCCCAAAATCTCGGTCTTCAGCCCAGTGCACGTAGCACATTCATCGAATTTGCACTTTTCTCGCCCGAAAACGAGTCTTGCCTTTCGCTACTTCGCTACAACGTCGTCCTCGTTGCTCGGCCGGTCAAGTCAATCAACTGTCGAATTGCGGAACTGGGAACTCACAGGACATCTGACGGGAAGGAAACGGCAGGTAGAGCCACGTAGCAGGGACAGGAGTAGCCGCGGCAACGATCAGCAGTAGCCCGGGGATATCAAGTTTAAGCCTCCGCCCCGGTGAATCGAATCACCCGCGACGGCCGCTCACATTCACGCCAGCCCGAGCCGGGACTCAACCGAGCGCAACAACACCTGCTTAATTTATCTTTGTTTAGGAAAATAGTTTAAATATTTAAAAGAAAAAAATCAATAAAAGTTATACCCGTTGCCGGAGACGGCGTCGAGGTGTTTGACATACTCATCATCGCGGGTTCTCCACTCTCTTGGCGAGGTTCTCCATAGTTTCGGTCTGCGCTTAAGGGCGTCCGCTTCGGGGTATTGTCTTCTCTGTTCGCGCGGACATTTGTAGGTGTGGCCTGCCGTATCGATTAGAGCAGTTTTACCGCGTTTTCGTTACAAGCTCGTACCGCAACAGTAGTTTTTTTTTGTCAGAATGTCGGTCGACAACAAAGACGCGGCAGGCTCATCGGACCCGCAAGTGAGCGCCCTCGCCATGCGCGTTCCTCCGTTTTGGCGGCGGAACCCGGAACTGTGATTCGTGCATTTGGAAGCACAGTTCCAGATGTCCGGGATCACAGCGGATGCGACCCGCTTCAATTACGCGGTGGTCGGCCTGGACGAGGAGTCCATTCTTTTGGTTTTCGATGTGGTGAAGTCCGCTTCGTGCACGCAGTTGAAGACCGAATTGATCAGGCGCCTGTCAGTAAGTGAGTCGGCAAAACTAGACCACTTGCTGGCGGGTTTAACGTTGGGAGATCGAACTCCCAGCCAATTGCTGCGTGAAATGAGGCAATTGGGTGGGAGAAGATCGGCGACGACCTGATCAAGTCGCTCTGGCTGCGGCGGCTCCCGGAGGGCACCCAGGAGGACCTCGCTTGCGTCTCCGGTTCCTTAAAGGAACTGGCAGCTGCGGCCGATAAAGTGCATGAAGTGCACGTACGCCCGACCATAGCGGCAGTTCAACCGCCGTCGGACAAGGTGGGCGACTTGAGGCGCGAGATAGCCGCCTTAACAGCCAGTGTGGCTGAGATGCGGGCGACGCTGGACGCTCAGCGTTCGGGCGCCAGATCGCGAGCTGGCTCACGGTCTGCCACTCGAAAAGAGCGTTCGGATAGCAGGTCGTCAGAACAGCCTACGGACAAAGGCATTTGCTGGTACCATCTTAGATTCGGTGATAAAGCGACCAGATGTACGCTCCCGTGTAAATTCGCGCCTACCGCAAAAAAACTAGGTCCGCGGGGAGTCCTGGCGACGTCCACCCAGAACGCAGTGCCACGTCGCCTAACTATTTTCGACCCCCTCAACAGGTGCAACTACCTCGTGGATACTGGTGCGGAGGTTTCGGTTCTTCCCGTACCCCGGCACCATCGATTTTTTCCACAACCGCTCAAACTGACGGCAGCAAATTCCTCCCGCATAAACACATACGGATATAGGCAAGGGGACGTGAGTCTTGGCTTGCGTAGGACGTTTCCGTGGCGTTTCGTCCTGGCGGATGTCAGCTTTCCCATACTAGGCGCAGACTTCTTGTGTCACTATGGGTTGCTGGTGGACTTGCAAAATAAGTCCCTTATAGATCCCATTATTATTATTAAATGGCATCTCACCCACACAATAACCTTTCCGTTCTTTTAAAAGGCATTAACCGACTCTCGTGTTCGGACATTTCTCCAAAAGTTCAGCCAGATCACTGCCGAGTGTAGTCTCTCAAAACCAGTGAAGCACAATGTGCAGCACCACATTAACACTACTGGTTCCTCGATCTTCTCGAAGGTGCATCCTCTACCACCCCAGAAACTGGCTATTGCGCGGAAAGAATTTGAACAACTTGTTCAACAGGGTATCTGCAGGCCTTCAAACAGCTGTTGGTCTTCCCCACTGCATATTGTCCCTAAGCCAAACGGCGAATGGTGCCCCTGTGGGGATTACAGAAGGTTAAATGCACTCATCCACGACTTTGCTCATCATCTCGCGAATTGCCGCATCTTTTCGACCTTGGACTTAGCGAAGGCTTATCATTAAATCCCTTTAGCTCCAGAAGACATACCAAAGACGGAAATATGCACACCCTTTGGACTCTTCGAGTTTACCCGGATGACTTTCGGATTGTGCAATGCGGCGCAAACTTTTCAAAGGTTCATTCACTCAGTCCTGCGAAACCTCGATTTCTGTTTCGTATAGTTGGATGATGTTTTGGTCGCTTCTCCCACTGAGTCTGAGCACTTAGCCCACCTCGAGTGCATCTTTCAACGTCTCATTGATGCCGGTTTAGTCCTAAACGTTGACAAATGCAAGTTCCTTCAAAAACAGGTGAGATTCCTCGGCCACTTCATTTCCCCTGAAGGAATAAGGCCCCAGACAAGGTGCAAGCGATTACAAGCTTCCCGCATCCGAAGACAGGTTCTTGGGCATGCTAAACTTCTACCGACGTTTCCTGCCGAAGGCCGCCCAACAACAGTCTGTTTTGAACGCGTACTTGTCTGGCCCCAAAACTAAGGACACACGAGAGATCATGTGGTTTGAAGAGGCTATCGGCGCGTTTGACAAATCCCGTCAACAACTGGCATTTCCTCTGCAAGATGCACCCCTAGCCGTTTTTGTTGATGCCTCTGACATCGCTGTAGGTGCTGCTCTACACCAAAAGGTGGTTCAAGTCTGGCAGCCGTTGAGCTTCTTCTCCAAGCAGTTGAACTCCGCTCAACGGGACTACAGTACCTACCCCCCAAAAGAGGAGTAGAAAATGAAGGCGTCAATTTTTTTCTGTAATTTTCGATTTTGCAAAATCGTTCTGCGTACATGATATCCTCGAATATTTTCACACCGGATATGAGACGAAATGAAATGATAAAAATAAAACGTGTGAAAAGACATTGAAACATAGAACTGTCTGTTGCCCAAATGAAACGTAATGTGATCAGGAACAAGTGACCACTTATTCTAGATACCCCAGTTATTGTTAGGCACGCGTATTATCTACAAAAAACCAGGACAATTGTCCCAGACGTGTTGAAAGCCTACCCAGTAAAATGAGCCTAAATTTAGAAGAGAAACACAGCAAACACTTCAAAACTACTCAATCTCGAAACTGCCTGGTGTATAAATTACTTACATAGCCCCCAACCCACCTGCGTCATTCTGCGTAAAATCCCTCCCAGTACGTCGCATTTCCTATATTCCAATTTGTTTTCTGCAAAGGCCATTTTAAATAAAATAAAGTAAAGAATATATAATGGTTCGCGACCGCTGAGAGAATGATCAAAGAAATTACGACTTTCTGTCTCCTTCACTGTTTTGTTATGTAAAAAAACGTCCAATTTTCACGAATATCTTTGCATAAATCTATTAAATATAATACACACAATTTTTGGCAAACTCATCACGAAAATTTCATCTGATCGGGTGTGAGGTTTGCCCAGAATATTTACGTCTTTTAAACGTCACTTATAAATATTGAGAAAATAACACTCATGTCAGTTTTATGTATATTTTTCTATCTTTATTTATAGAAATATTCATTTAAATGATATTCTTGTTTGTGCAAGGGATGGGCATGGTTTTAAATTAATCTTTTTTCCGATGTTCTTTTTCATTGCAGCGTTGACAGTACGTTACCTCACCAGGCGCTTTATTGGCGAATATCGATCAAACACAGATCTCCTCTACAAACAAATCATATCTTTAGATAGTGGACTTTTAGACGTTGAAATTGTTGATATATCGGCGGAGAATGAGAGTGATTTTCCTATGGAACAGGTAAAGATTTTTGTCAATTCTTTTTAAGATGAATTTCCAACACGTTTTCACTGAAAACTTTGCGCCAACATGAGCCATTCATAAATGTTCAGTGAAAACAACGAAAATTCTATCTTTTCTTTGTTTACAAAATTTTATCTACGAAACATTTTTAACATTTCCTCTGTCTTCACCTACTCTATTTTCATACAAACAACGTTCAAACCAAACAGATACAATGGGCAGATGCTTGTATGATTGTTTATAGTATAACAAACCGTGCCAGTTTCGAGTATGCATCAAGATCATTAGCTGAACTGAAATCCCTGCAAAATCCACCGTCAGCGTATCTAGTAGGCAATAAAGCAGATTTGGATCACTTACGAGAGGTATGTACTGAAGCATCTTTTTACGATCACCAAATTTAGACACTATTGTTTCTAAATTATAAAATTTGCACACGTTTTCAACACGGCATACTTAAGATTCTTTCTCGCTAGGCTAGATACATTTTTAAAGAGTCCATTGGAGAAGAGTTAATCCAAAATAGTTGCATGTGACTCAAATACGCTTTGCATACAACTCAGCAGCTTTCACTTAAAAAATTTTCAGTAATTTGTATCCATCAAATATCTATTTTTAACGAAGGAATCCTAACAGGGATAAACGCCTCAGAAATAAATCTCAAAACTTAAATAATTGGTGGTTTGTTGTTCCGCATATATTTTAGTCAATAAAAAATTTTAAAATGGAAGCTAGGGAAACTGAAGTTTTAAGCCATAATAAACTGGACATGGTTAAAAGAGGGTGACGAGCACGAACAGATGACGAACAAGCATTTTTTGAATACCATCTCAGATACTTTTCCTATGCACAAGATTGGCGAAAGTTCAAAATAAGCGCCAAGAATGAATCGTAAAGTGATCCCGGTTTAGCACTTGTATAATGCTCGTATAAACAAAAGACATTTTACATTTCCCTTTCACATTATTTTGCGGAAGAAATTTGGTTGACAAAACATCAAAACGGTCATCCGAAAACTTTACATTAAAGCAAAAGATGGTGTTTTTGGATAAAAACAATGAATAAATATATCTGCGTGTATATATGGGAACACCATGTCGGACATTGAAATTACACTACCGAAATTAAAAATAAAACAAAAAAAAATGGATATTAAGATGAAATAGCTACGTTTCAAAAGATATATCATCGCAGATATTTAATATATGACGATTATATTGAAGACAGAAGTCTTGTATTTTTAGAGAAATGAATAAACCTCAGCAATCTTGTCTAGCTAATGAAAATTTATTTTTAATTCTATGAGAGAAACACTTAAATATTTTGAGTTTATGGCAGGCGCCATAACAAGATTTTTTTGGAGTTTTTGATCGGAGGAACATATGAAGGACAATTTTCTCGAATGCTAAATCTTAGATAGATTTCAGCTTTCCCTCAGCTATCATACCCTTAACCTTCTTTATTTTAAAAACAGACAAGTGTAGCTTCCGCGTTCATGCACTTCTTAAGCCTATTATTCTATTCCCACCAGACAATCACAATCATCCATGACGGTGGTGCAAAATCTTAGATGGTTTTCAGCTTTCCCTCAGCTTTCACACAGTTAACCGTCTTTATTTTAAAAGCAGACAAATGTAGCTTCCGCGTTCATGCACTTGGTGAACCTATTATACTATCCCCTCCAGACAATCACAATCATCCATGACAGTGGTACCAAATCTTAGATGGCTCTCAGCTTTCCATCAGCTTTCATACCCTTAACCTTCTTTATTTTAAAATCGGACAAATGTAGGTTCGGCGTTCATGCACTTGTTAAACTCATTTTACTATCAACTCCAGACAATCACAATCATCCATGACGGTGATCGAGGTTTGAACCGGGGTCTAAACACAAATTTCATGTTTGACAGTTCCCTAATTTTTGTTTCAATGGATCATTTTTAACACACGAATATCTAGAGATCGTAGGTCACCTTTTTCAGCTCGAAATTTTCTGAAGATAACCTGTTAGCTTCATGAATACTCCTGGAACCTGACAGCGTATTATGTAGCATTCCACGGAGATACTTTTTGAGACCTCCTTAGTCACTTCGAATTGTTGACTCTTTAGTTACATGTATCCAACATAACGTCGGTTTAATTTGCAAATCGGCTCCTAACGCGCGTTAATAAAGTCACCTCTAGAAACATGCCTTCTCGAACGGGGAGAATTATGAAGCAAGCTTCAAGGAAGCGCGCAAGCAAACTACCATTTTTTTTAAAATGCAGTAAATTTAGAGGAATTCTGATGATATTCAAGGATAATCCTGAAATGGATGCACTTCTACCACTAAGCTCCGCAGGAAGTAGTTGTTTACCTGAACAGATTTCTACAGGCAAACATACAAATCAAATTGAATTAACTTCGCTTAACCAAAGGGACTGACACCGTACAGGTGCAATTGGTGCCCTATTCCGATCATTCTGATTCAGAGGAAGGGTCTCTGCTTTAAATGAGATTGATGAAAATGTAACTAATAAACCAAAGAGGCAAATGCGATATTACGTTGACAGAAGTGCTTGGGACAGCTAAAAAAATGTTACAAATCCTGAAAAAGAGAAGCTATTTTTTGGAAGGAACAAAGGAGGAGGGTAATGGCAATATGTTTCTAGGGAAAAAAGAAGAATGAAATCAAGGACGAATTCTGTTACGTTTGGAGTGAGACTAAAGGAGGCGTTAATGCAGAGGAGTGTGCCTTCCTTTCACTCCTTTCACTCTTTTCAGTTGAGAATCAAAAGATGATTATCTATAGCGATGACTATACAACTCAAAATCGGAACATTACATCGTCATATGCATTGCTGAATCTTTTCATGACTCGAAATATTACCTTTGAGCAAAAATATTTTAAAGTTGGACATTCTCAAATAGAATGCACTCGGTAATTGAGAAAAAGTCAGACTAAGAGATATAAATGTAACAAAAGGTTGTGGCGATATCTGTAAATAGGCAGGAAGCTCCCAACCATACGATCCTTCCTCACAAACATACTTTTGTTGAAAGTTTCAAAGAATTAGAACTCATAAAGACGATATGTCTAAAGATCTTTTTCTATTTTTATTTGACACGTTTTTCACCGCTAACTGCATACCTTTTTAGGTAACAGACGTACGGGGTTCGCAGAGTTTGTGTAAAACAAAACCTTATTAAAATCTATTTACTGTCTCTCTTTCCGTCTGTCTGTCTGTCATACACATTTTTCTCGGAAATGTTTATAGCGATTGACACGAAATTTAGTGAAAAGTTGGGAACTTTGAACGCTCCCGCATACATATATTCAAAGGAAGGGTGTAAATGTTTTTTCACCAAATATAGTCATGGGACACATCACCCCCAAATGAAAGGCAGCCACATTCTGAAGCCGGTTTTAGTTTTGACATTTGTTAGAAAGTTGTGGAGAGGAGGGGGAGGGGGTCGAAAGTAACCATCTTTTTAACGGACCCATTCTCAGACACTACCCAACACAAAAATCTAAAAAAAAATCTCTCTCTCTTCATTAACCTTTTTCAAATATAATAAAAAAAACCTGTTTTATCTTCCTATCATTCGACTCTCCAGCTTCCAAACACCAGATAATTGCTGCTTTTTCGGCGATTGCCAATGCTTTTCTCCTCGCCATGTCGGCCTTGTTTTGGCTGTTTGTAATTAAATGAAACTGAATATTACACCACGGAAAAGATTTATGGTAGGAATTGCATCACCCAAGGCCGTTACAGGTCACCATCCCAGCAAAAAAAGAGGCTGTCTACTAGCCGCGATATGATGCGGAACACGGTCTAGGGTAACAAAATGGCCAGAAGCTCCGTCTGCATGGTCGACCTGATCTGACGATTCCAGCAGTGACTTTACTTCGTTGACGATATATTCACTTTTTCATTCTCTTTCATTATTTGTGTGTGTTAAAACAACAAACGGTGAACGGTGTTTCCCGATTTGATTTTCTTAAAACGTCAACCCGAATCAAAACAAAATTTTCACTCTCCAAAGTACCCACCGAAACCAAGGAAATTGGTGCCAAACTGACCACTGAACACAACACTGAATTCGTTGCATACATTCTGTTTTGCGCTGGCTTTTTATAACTCGGTAGTTCCCCTAATTTGATGATTCCTTGGGGTTTACTTACTACGCTCATGAGTCCGTCAATATAAGATTCAAATTCAACCAACCATTATAAACAATATATACTTTATATTACTATAATTTTTAGTAATTGACTATAAAAACCCCCCTTAAGTTCACCCTAGAACCACACATAATTTTACAGCAATGTAGAATAAAATATACGGCATAATTCTACCAAGTTTGGTGGAAATCGCACCATTACTAATAAAGTTATAATATGTCAAATTTGTCACTCTTTGCAAATTCAAGGCTTTGAATGTCAATATCGCGTGCAAGTGGCTATTTTTACATAATATGTGCATATATTACGTGCTAGGTACTAGTCGGACAAATGCACGCCCAAATGTCCTTATAAAAGAAATACACAAAACCTTTCATACCTTAAGCGTTTACCTTCCGGTTTGACGCCTTGTTTTTTTTTGTTTTTTCATTAGCACTATCGAGAAAGAGTCATGCGATTTAGTTGCCATGGTTTCGTATTTTTTTGGGGCAACCTGAAGGTCGTTTTCCTTCGGCTTGGATTTTGAGGTTAATTTTAGTCAAGCAGGGGTAGCATGACTGTGCCCATAAAGGCGTTGCTCTTGTAAATTTTCATCGATAGATGCGACGTCATATCAGTCGCAGATGTTTTGATTTTAGTCAGTAACTTAAATATTTTAATTATTTATTTTGCTTGAGTAAAAACTGGTAGCCTAAAAAAGGCTAGCTTCAGGACTAGCTGGCCCTAAGAGCGTGAAGTTTTTACCCATTAAAAGCATCTCTCGCAATGCTGCGACTCACAGTTTCGCTGTTCAGCACAAGGACTCCGTTTCCATCTCTCTTATTTTTTTGGATAGATTATGGCATATTGAGGCAGTCCTCTAATCATTTTGCCTCCTATGAAATTGTAACCAGGTGCCCTTTTGGGGCTGATGTGATTCCACTCAACCGTCTGAGTAACTTTCAAATGAAACTGTTTGAAAGCTCCCCGTTTAGCAACATATGGTAGTTTATCATCTCTTAACTTAGGTGAAACATATCTTTTGAGTGCTGAGTTCAAATATAGCCTTTTCTAGCATCACTGCGAGCATACCCACTCATGCAGCAACCGAATTGGTGGCTCACAGAATATTGATTTGTTACGCTTCTTTGCGGCTCTCCTTTGATGTCGAGGTAGACATGTTTCCATAGTAGTATAAGAGTTCTGTTTGAGGGCCTACAGATACCCTGTTGAACGACTTGTTCAAACTCTTTCCGTGCAATAGCCAGTTTCTGGGATGGCAGAGGACGCACCTTCGAGAAGATCGGGGAACCAGTAGTGATAATGTAGTGCTGCACATTGTGCTTCACTGGTTTGGAGAGACTACATTCGGTACTAATCTGGCTGAACTTTTGGAGAAGTGCCCGAACACGGGAGTCGGTAATGTTTTCTAAACGAACGGAAAGATTATTCTCTGGGTGAGATACCATTTGTCCCGACGAATTAAGGTTGTTCGTGGAATCTATAAGAGACTTGTTTTGCAAGTCTACCAGCAATCCATAGTGACACAGGAAGTCTGCGCCTAGTATGGGGAAGCTGACATCCGCCAGGATGAAACGCCACGAAAACGTCCTACGCAAGCCAAGACTCATGTCCACTTGCCTATACCCGTATGTGTTTATGCGGGAGGAATTTGCTGCCGCCAGTTTTAGCGGTTGTGGAAATAGTTGATGTTGCCGAGGTACGGGAAGAACCGAAAACCTCCGCACCAGTATCGATTAGGTAGTTGCGCCTGCTGAGAGGGTCGTAAATTGTTAGGCGACGTGGCGCTGCATTCTGGGTGACCGTCGCTAGGACTCCCCGCAGACCTAGTTTTTTGCGGCAGGCGTGAATTTGCAAGGGATTGTACACTTGGTGGCTTTATCGCCGAATCTGCGGTGGTACTAGCAAATCCCTCGGTCCGTGGACTGTCCTGACGACCTGCTACCTGATCGCCCTTTTCGGGTGGCAGACCGCGAGTGAGCTCGTGATCTGGCGCGCGTCGCCCGCATCTCAGCCGCACTGGCTGTTAAGGCGGCTATTTGGCGCCTTAATTCAACAACCTCGTCCGATGGCTGTTGAACCGCCGCTATGGTCGGGCGTACGTGCACCTCGTGCACTTTGTCGGCCGCAGCTGCCAGTGTCTCCAAGGAACCTGAGACACACGCGAGGACCGCCTGGATGCCTTCCGGGAGCCGACGCAGCCAAAGGGACTTCATCAACTCGTCGTCGATCTTACCCCCACCCAATTGCTTCATTTCGCACAGCAATTGGCTGGGAGTCTGATCTCCCAACGTTAGGCCTATCAGCAAGTGATCCAGTTTTGCTGACTCACTTACTGAAAGGCGCCTGATTAATTCAGTCTTGAGCAGTGAATATGAAGCCGACTTCACTACGTCAGACACGAACACGATGGACTCCTCGTCCAGGCCGACCACCGCGTGATTAAAACGGGTCGTGTCCGCTGTAATCCCGGACATCTGGAACTGTGCTTCCAAATGCACGAACCACAGTTCGGGGTTCCGCCGCCAAAACGGAGGGACGCGCACGGCGAGGGCGGTCACTTGCGGGTCCGATGGGCCTGCCGCGTCTTAGTTGTCGATCGACATCTTGACTAATAAAAAGAAAACTTCTTTTCGACGCAAGTGTTAAAGCGAAGACGCAGTGTAACTGATCTAGTCGACACAGCAGGCCGAACCCACAAATGCACGTACGAGCGAAAAAATAAGACGACACCAACGACGCACCCTAAAGCAAAAAAAAACTCGCTAAAAGAGCGGAGAGCCAGTGAAAAGATGACGATGCAAACGCCTCGACGCCGTCTCTTGCGGCGATTTTGTTTTTATTGTTGCCACTTTTTTAAAACAACAAAATTTTAATAAAATTATAAATAATAATAACGCGCCGTTGTTGATGGTCTGGTCTTGACGGCGGCGGCTTCGAATCCCGCGGCGATGACGCTGATCTTGAGGGCGGCGGCTTCGAATCCCGCGGCGATGACGCTGGTCTTTAGGGCGAAGGCTGCGGTGGCTTCTCGCGCACTTTGGCGCATGTTCACGGGATCTTGCTGGCACCGTTTCCTCTTAAAGCTGCACTTCTTCCTCCATCTTCGATAGACTTTCCATTTGAGAATTTATTCTGCGCTTTGTTCCTCGGTGGAATCTGGGACAGTTTGGTTCTAAACGTATTTTAATGCGGCGATGTTCGCTCCGGGGTCACCAACACAAGAGTTCTCAGTCAAATTTAGGGGCTTGTATTTAACCTTTTACTCTTTTATTATTTGAAATAGGTTTTTGACATATTTCTCGTATGTTGCAAAGTTCAATACGCAATTTCAAGAAATTACTCTTATTATAAATTACTCTTATTATAACTCCGAGATATTAGAAATAATACTGATTTCCGTATGTAACTGTTTTCTTTCTGCACGAAAATCTTTTCTTTCACCGTGACTGCCAACCAACTATTATTTTTTCTATCTGACGTTTTTCGTCACCTACTCTGTTCTTCACTCTTGTAACGAGTTCTGAACTGAGTAGCGCGCCGGTGACGTCATCTGTCCGCTGGTATTCGCGACATTCGAAATAAATTTCAAATGCCGCGAATCCTGCCCGCGCCGCAGTAGTCTTCCAAAATTTCCTCATCAAGAAAGGTTATATGCTACTGTTTGTCTTCATTTCTGATTTTTCAACAGATTTCATAGGCATATTCCTCACCATATTGACTTTAACTTAATTCCGGTATTGAAACTAGTCGGTTTGCCATGTTGCTCATTTAAAGCTCTCTCAAACTCAGAATGTTTTTTTTTATATCACTTCACTTCACTTCACTATCATTTTTTAACCGTCCCTCAAACGAGGCATTTGCGATGTTGTAGCCATGTGAAGTAATTCAACGGTCGACCAAAACAGCGATGGTTCGAAATGCTGGGTGGTCGTTTAAGAACTTTTCAACTCCATCCGGACAAGATAAGGACTGAGAAAAGTGGTGGATCCCCCCAGATGAGCAGACTCTCTTGGTAAACAAGACAAAGGCTATAAAAAAGAAAAAAACGGAGGACCTTCTGGACAACTTCAGTTTCAGTTTTCAGTAGCATTTTCGCTTAGATTGAATTGACCACATTTTCCAGTCATAGGTTTGGCTTTTGTTTACAGGTCATTGTTTTACATGCCTCAAATGGCCCTTTGGTTGTTCTTTATCGACTTAAAGACTAATTTCAACTAGGAATTAATGCAGATGACGTGGCAGTCTTCTCTCACGAGATTTCCACGATAGAAGTGACACCACACTGGACAAAATCCCGAACTTACCATGTCCTAAAGAATATCATTCCCCCACGGAAATATTGCATTACCTTTGAACTTTACACCCACGAAACCCCATACCAATAAGGTCAATGTTATCAACGAGTAATCCGCATTGAGTTATAATCCATACATTTTCCTGTTGACTTTATATTCATCCAATTATTTTCCCATTTAAAATTGATATCATCTATCATCTGATGGATATTCTCTTCCATTTCCTCAAGTCACTCAGGGCAACATTCAATTTGCATTAAGTACTTTCGAAATCAAAATCGAAGGGAGTGGAAATTCCTCGGAAGGATGATGAGATCTTCATTGTGTATACTCACTGTGGGAGTGAAGTCACAAAGTTTCATTAGAGTATGGTTAATAATTTTCTAAAAATATCCGGGTTTTATGTGGATGCAGAATAGAAAATTTCACTTGAGATAGGCCAGATTGACATGACTAATTGTATTTAGATCAAGACCTATTTAATTATCCATTCCAAGTTGCATGAAAAACAAATCTATTACTAATAACCCAATTTTTCGGTTGACTTGTTTAATACTCCGCCGATGATCAAGATTTTCCTCGCATCTATCTTCTGTCCGAAATTTGGAGATGCATCCAATCTAGTGAAAAACAAAACGCCAACTGCTTTCAAGTAGGCTTCAGTTTTCTTGGATTTTCTCAGAAAAAATCGATCATAGCATAATAAATATATAAAAATTAAGAAATAGTATCTACTTATGAACAAATGCTCAATTCGGCATCCTAAAACTCGCCTTTTTGAGATCGCCCGGCAATTGGGGCGTTCTAAGTGATTAGCATCACTTGTGTGTTTTCTTTCGAGGCTTTCCCAATGTTTGTTGATATAAAAAATTCCAAAACTCATAGTAGTGCCCTTGGCCGGGATTTCGTACTATCTGCAGTTCTTTGGCATGAATTTATTCTGGCTTGCGTACAGTAACGCGAGCATTAGCCCCAGTGGGATTCCCGCAATTCTTCTTCCGGCACTTTTTTCAACCCCGTTGGATTCTCGGCGCGGATGTGATTCATCTGTATACGGTGTCGCTATGATTGCCGTGCCATCAGATGTTGACCTTTAGATTAAGCAAGTAAGATACTTGGGAATTTTCCTAGAAATTTTAGACAAAAACGTGGCACCGACCAAACACAAAAGAAAATTCGTAATTCCATCTCTAATCGCACTTGGAATTACTCCACAAGGCAATCAACAAGGAAGAATTTTGAACTTTGACGGGATATTTGGTGGCGAATCGAAGTCGATTATGTCTTATTACAAAATAAATAAACAACAGCGAAAACAAATGTTTAGGAGGTAATTATGAAGTTTCCTCTGGTGAAAGACGTATTTTCCTGTTCATCGTCGTGATAGCCAAGCTGTGGATTACACGAGTTGGGAAATCCACTTGGGCATTCTCTAAGGTCATTAACAATAATATATTGGCAGTTGGGAGCTCATATTTTTGGCTGAAAGTTGAACAGCACAGCAAAAAATTGGCTATTAGACACCTAGTCTTTGGGGTATTTAATAGGGTGCGGATTTTTCTGGTTTTTACGGAATAGGCGTCGTTGTGATCATGATTTTTTAGAATTTCCAACATCTTCTGAAAAATAAAAAAATGAACCAAATGGCATTCGTTTTATGGACAAAATTTATGATGCATAATGAATTTATAATGGATGTGACCTTATTAATTAAGGAAATGATTGAGCGAAAAGAAACAACATTCCTAATATTTACGAGAAAGGAGCGCTTGTGGTTTAGGCTTTTCGGGAGAGGTCATCAATTAGGCAAAAAATTTTGAAAAATCTAGAAAACTGGGTATGACCCCCTATTCTCATTTGGTACTCATTCTATCTGTCAACTTGATTTTCTTCTGGCCGGACCCAATTTCTCATGTACACATGTTTTCAAATATCTGGTGTTATTTCAGACAAGCTGAAACTATTCCCAACTTACCCGGTCGCTATACCCCAACAAATATTTTTCTCGTTAACAAATTAGAGTATCATCGAAACGCCTGTTCTGATCTATCAAATTAAGAATTTCTGAGCATAAGAAGTATGTATGAGTCGCATCTATGCAAATAGTAGATAGATGTACACCAATAGATACTTGGTCTTCCTAAAATTAGCCACACCCAGGCATGCTTATGAATTCAGTTTATGTGGACCAGCTTAATCGTTGCGAACTCATGAATTGTACTATGATACATCCTGGCATTGTTTCATTCAGAAAATTTCCACACTTTACGGATTTCCAAATATTTATATTTCGAGACGTATTGAGGATGTTGTGGAAATTTGAGAGAGATATTCATACGAAGTGCTCCCAGTACTTTTTGAATTTGCAAGTTTCCGACACGTCTTGCTGTTGGAAAAGAAAACAATTAAATATTTAGATCACTCATTTAGCTGGCAACAAGTGCCAAGTTTCATGCTATATATGTATAGGGGATGATCATAGTAGGAATGGTTGATATCTTATTTAGAAGACAAGATAGGCGGGGGAGTACTTTCAAGTGCTGTTCACGTAGGAGGCAACGAAATTTTTTTATTAATAATCTTTATTAGTTTATGAGGATAAGGGGGCTGACAGACTGCCTCGCCGAGGGTCTGGATCCACAATGGTGGGGCCAGAACCAGCTCTTGCAATCCGACCATCTACTGTCAAGTCTACTCTGAAGGGTGAAACTGCAAGGAGTCACGCATCCGAGTGGAGAAATTTGGACTCTTGCCGGCAGGCGAAAATCCTTGTGAGAGAGCCTACGGCCACTAGAGCGGCATTTTTGTTGTCCCTTAAGAAGTGGGACATGAAAACCCTAGTTGGACTTTTGACGGGACACTGCTTCTTAAACTACCATATGGAAAAGATTGGGGTAATGGTTTGGGCTATGTGCAACCAATGTGAGGAGGAGGAGGAGGCGGCCCGGCATCCTCAGATCTCAGACGAAGACACCTTGGCAAGGTTTTCTTCAATGAAGAATCTGCACACTCTCTACCTCTGGAGAATGTTCTCAGATTCACTAAAGCCTGCGAACACCGTAGGCGGGAAGGCATTGAATAGGCAACTTACGGGGATAGTACAATGGACCTAATAATGGCGTGAGTGCTCGGAGCTGCGGCTCCCCCCAGTTAACTAAACTAACTAACTAACTTTTTTAGTTTATGGAGCATTCATATTTGCCTTATATTGTCGGGTGAGAACTTACGCTAAGGGAAGTACTGTAAATTCATTGAAAGAGGAATTAAGTCCTTCTTGTGATGACTATTCTGAAGTAAATCGAGGCAGTGCCTGCAAAATAGGAAGGACGTTGAAATGCAAGTTGGAAATCAATCATCTTCAAACTTAAGAGAAAGTTCGACAGCAACTTACATCGGGAAATTATCGCATGGCATCATTCATTAAACTAGGAACAGTGCTCCCACCAAAATTTTACTCGAGTACTTCACCCACATTGGGCGCCTTTCTGAAAAAGTTATTTTTATCTTTGAACTATACACAAGGTAAAAGTACAGCAATTAAAACTTTAAGAAACGCCTTTTAAAACTGTCAGAGGATATCTGGGAGCATAAACAATACAGTAAAGTAGATTTAATTGAAGTAATTTGACGTTATTTTAGAGCGGTTAGGTCGGTGAGCAAAAGAACTGGAGAAACATTTTGCAGCTCGAAAGTTTTGTAATCAAAAGGAACTCGAAAAAAAGAGCAAACCGACAGCTGTAAATAAGGAAATTATAAATAAACGGCATAAAACCGATTTTTATAACAAAAACCAAACAGAAAAAATGCAAAAGGTTGACCTGCAATTGAGTTTTCCTAACCATCAATGAATTTTTTTCCAGAAATATGCTATCCCACGTTGGGCGCCGTTTGGTTAAAGTGTGTCTATGTGATTATTATTCACATAAAAAACATAAAATAACTTGGCTTTTACTCTTTGACTTTTTCTCTAATAGAAAACGTTATAAGGAGAAATTCACAAAGGCTTTAATACAGAATAAATTCCATAGATACAGCTCCCCTGCTATGGGGCATCTTCTAATTCCTACCGCACCAGAGTTGAGTTGGAACGAAATACTTTAAAAATGACAAGTTATCCGTACCTAGAAATGTTCTTGTGGTGGTAGTTTTGGTGGAAAACAACCTTGAATTTCCAGTAGATACACATGGAAGCGACCATCACTGTTATTTCATCAATTCATATCTAGGCCGTGTCATCGGGCCAATCTAGCCCAAGACAATATAAAACGATGAACTTTGCTAGAGTCTTTTTCTTCTTTTTCTTCAGCCTTTGTCCCATTCACAAGCGGGGTCGGCTCGTCGTGATCTGTTTCGCCATCCAGCGCACGAAGCCACCATTTTTTCGGCCAGCCTTCTAGTCGTTTACCATCGACTTCGATGTTCAGACCAACCTTGGCAAGTGAATTCTCGTTAGCTCGTTGGGTGACCATACCATCGAAGACGCCTCACGCAATTTTTCCACGATCGGTGCAACCCCATAACGATCGCGGATATTCTCAATTCGAATGTGATCAAAACGTGTCACGCAACTAATCTAACTCAACATCTTCGTTTCCATTACCGCAAGACGCCGTGCATTGTCTTTTATAGACGGCCAACACTCAGAACCATAGAAGACGACAGGACGGACGACATTCGAGTCAACTTTAGATTTGAGACGTTCATTGATACGTCGATCTCAAAGAACACCAGGTGTGGAACGCCACTTCGTCCAGGTTGCGTTAAGACGTGAAGCAATTTCATGAACTTTGCTAGAGTATGGGTCATATACTCGACGGTAAATACGTCACACATTGAAAGAAGGAACAGCTCTATTGTAGGTTAAGCCATGAAATTGATACGATATCCCAGAATAACGGACAACTGGCTAACATTAAAGTTACTTACTGCCGAACAGTGATAGAAGAGTACAAGCTTCTTGCAAAATCCTAGGGGAAGACTAACAAACTTTAGCAATGCGTTTTCCACTTTGTAGGTAGTCTTGTTTCTCTGCAGGGCAGGGCTCAACTCCGAGAAATTCTCTGAGGCTTTCTGAAGCACTTTTTTGCAATAATACCGTCCCCAACTTGAGAATAATGTCACAAAATGCTTTAAACTGCCGTGTTCGGCCAGTAATAAAACGTGTTAGGATAATTTAGAATATCGAATGTACATATAAAATGTTATGTCACCAATTTAAATTCAATCCTCTTTTTTACGAAAATAATCTAATAACCCTCTTTTCACGATTTTTTCCAGGTATCCGAACAAGAAGGCGCCTCACTAGCCGCATCACATGCTATTGGATTTTGCGAAGTTTCCGTGGCAGAGAATACTCCCAGCTTATACAAAGCCTTTGAACGACTTCTAATTGATTCGCGAGGACGACCGGTCAAACAGCGTAAATTCTCTGTGAGTAAGATGATTGGAACATTAATTGGCAACAACAATGGAACAACCAAACAAATCCCCATCAACCAGGGAACAGTGGTTCCATGCAACAAGGGTGAATTACACAAATCACGTGTCCTGAAAAGACGCCAAGCATTCACGGCCACAGCGTCCCTGTGACCAGCCGTTGCATCAGCTCCAAATCTGATGGCCGGATTAGAGAATAATTAGATAGAGAGAGAAAAAGATGAAGATTCTGATCAAAATGGAAGTGCAATATGTACCGCGGGGCTACGAAGTGGATGCGGATTGTAAGCCGTCAATTTTTTTTTTACGTTCATCATGCAATTATAGTCTATAAGAGCATTTTATTACAAATATATATTTTTAAATATACCGAGGCCAACGCGAACAAGGTAGTTTATTGCCAAATAAATGTTGGTACTCTCAGAACAGTTATATGTTCCGAATGCGCTAGAATTTGAATATTATGATATACACATCTTGGTTTTCCATCAACAGGAAAATGAGTATTTCATTCTGATCGATCTGGTCCAATTTGATCTGGTCAAGAAATCGTGATAAATCTACTCTTAAAGGATTATGCTATATGACTGAAATATGCACAAATTTTTAAGTAGATGAAAATTGAAAATGTTCCCAAACAATACTTTGGAGAGAAAGAAACTATTCGAATGTTTACATTTGTGCAGAAAATGGTTTTTGTAGTGTTAACGAACTAACAAACCATAAATTTGCAATCATAAAGTAGTTCATGAAAGAAAATGAATCGAATACAATTTTTCTGACAAAGTATTTATGTTCATCAATTTCAATAAATTTCGATTGATTTCAATCAAGCAGCTGATGATATTAAATTAGGTAAAAAGTGTTGAATAAATTCGCAGAAATTTTTTTAAGAACGGAGTAAATTCTTTAATAAAGAAATCTAGATAGAATTTAGACCAAGAATTAGGAACTAATTGCTTCTATCCTATATATATAATATAAAATTTTGCTACGCTCGAAATAAGGGAAATGAGAAATAAGAGCGAACATAAGGATTTAAATGTATTTTAACATTTTAAACTATGCGAGAATTATCCACTTGTTCATTTGCTCATGATGAGAACAGCGAATCCCTAGCCTTTCTAATATTCTGCAATAATTCGTTTAAATTCAATCTGATATACAAAGTAACTATGTATACTTCATAATGAGGTCCTATCATCTTTAAGATTTCCATGAAAAATTACAAATCCAAGACACGAAATCGCATTCTTCCTATAATCCATCTTCAATGACCGAACATTCGACACCCCAAGTTTTATGAGCTGTTTATTTTTATGAATTTTCAGATAAAATTGTAATAAGCTCGTAAAACTTTGCTCCCATAATGCTTTTTTGTTACGTTTGCTTTTTTATGTAAAAAAAATTAAATGTAAACTTGAATGAAGTGGTATTAGTGGTATTAATGCAAAATTAAAGTGCTCGTAAATTATGCCTCATATATTATATAATATAGAATTTAAAAGCCAGTTTAAAATATTCTTATGAATGTTCTAAGAATATTATAATATTTCTTATGATTTTTTGGAAAAAAAATGTTTTATTGCAATTTTGAGCTAACCATGCCAAGCATTCTGTCCTGTTTGAATCATGAGCGAATTATCCCAAAATAGATGGAAATTCTCAATATTACAAACTTCGAAACTAAAATTTCTGCTCAATTATAATGGAAATAATCTTCTTCAAATAGAACCAATTAGAAGGAAAATATTCAACATCAATTTCTATCTAAACTTCTATAAATTATCCAAATTTCAAATAAAAAAAAACTGAAAAAAATGAATATCATTTAAAATTCGAAAAAAAATTGCCCAACATTTATTGAAAATAAATTCAGTATGGCTGTGATATGAAAAATAAATTTTAAGTATAAACCAAATAAAATACTTAAGAATTTTGTGTTACCAAAGGAATGAAGTAAAAATGAATGCAACACTTTATGAAAAAAATAAAATTTACTTCTTCAAAGTGGTCATTTATTACTGGAAACAATATTAGTCAAGTTATAATAATTAAAATATTGTAATCACTAAACAACTGAGATGTAATCCATTTTCATTTTTTTAGTAATAAATGCTGATCTTATGGAATTTACCCACTTTCAATAGATTTAATTGTTTTCCCCAATCAAATTGTTTATTTTTATATCTAAATCAAACCTGGAAGGACAATATGTTTTCATCTGCTACAAACATTAATTCACATTCATTAATCGTCCAGAAAAATCAAAAGCTTTGGAAGTATCTATTATAAACCATGAAAATTTCATAGACTTAAAGCTGATATGCATGTATCCGTAAACTTTTAAAACCAACTTTTTCTGACATGAATAATAATGCTAATTCACTCTTACAATAAAGAAAGAAATATTTATTCTATATTCTATAAAATATATGCATGATTAATTATTTATTATACCTCAACTGTTTGAATGAATAACACAATATGCCATAACAGAGAAAATGAATTTGTAAACTTTTGCTGTACAGACACCTCTATTAGTAAAAATGAGTCAGTTCCATGTACAAATCAACAAATACACTTTAGAAGAAGAATGAAAAAAAAAAAGATAAATGTGCAACCCTACAATACAAAACTATGAATATATCCACCACTGATTACTATTGTTATTATACTTTAACTTTTTCCAATGGAGAACAAAATAATAATAATAATAGAAAATAAACTGTTAATTATAAACAATTTAAATCTGTTCTTTTATTTTTTAACAAAAGAAACATAAAATGGAACCTTGGTTCAGAAAGGGACTTTTCAGTTCTACGTCTCCGAAAGATTGATACTAAGTGTGAAAGAAAATGTTCAAATTTTTTTGCAGGCGTCAATGGATTTTACTCCAGCGAAAAGTTGTACTTGCCCTGGAGGCTCGGAGTAGAGACTGAAAAGTCTCTCAGAATTTGCATCTCTAAACCACATACGAAGTAGGTTTCCTTCAATTTCGGAATCCTTTCGTTAGTGCTGTTTTGATGCACACATATCTTAGCACTGTAATAAAGATTATCTCCAGACCAATAACCAGCAAATTTCAAAGCTCATCGCAAACCTGCAAGACTAAAATAAGGGAAGACTATCGAACTGGCCAACGGAGACGGTAGTCCAGCAAACTTTTGCAGAGGTATGATTTAATCCGATATCCGCATGTGTTGATGCTGCGCCTTTCTGATTTTTCATGATCTGATCACCACGCTGGATCGGCATGTCCAGGGAAAATCTACAGCGAACCGAGATTCATGGCTTTTGCGACGCATCGGAACACAATTATGTCGCGGTTGTTTACCTAAAGACCTTCCCAATGGAAAGACGATCTTGCTAGTTCCCTTTCATCTCTAATCATCTTTGTTGATTTGGTCATTGATCTCGGACGAAAACCAACCTACTCTCTTTCAATTTTTCTCGATATTTGGCCTTTCTTTAGAATCTTGACGATCAACGCTTTATTCCACTCTCTGGCAAAAGACTCGAATTTCTGGGATCTCCGTATAAATGGAAATAGAAACTCCAGAAGAAGCAATGAATACCCCTGTGAAAGGACCGTCAAGCACCTTATCTGTATCTACATCTTACGGTGACAAGCCATTTCCTCCACAAGAGCTTGAACTTTCTCAGGTGTCATATCGTTAAAGACCGTTGAAAAGTGCCGGTTTCTGTTGAGCTGCCTGTCATCGTGAATGAGAGGTCGACCGTCAACGTCCTTCACAAGACCACCGAAGCATTTGCGAACACATGCAAACTCTTTTAATATACACTTCTGAAACCATTGCGTCCTGCGGAATATTCTGCTTCCCTGACCAGCGCAATAACAAATCCCCTTTTGTCACGCACATATCACGCTGATCCTCCCAGGAATCCACTCGATATTGCTGTTCGAGTGCGTTACACCCGCTGTCACTCGCAGCAATCAATAGAGCTCTATGATCTCCATCTCTCCCTTTCAGTATTCTTCGTCTACGATAAAGAAGAGATATGTATATGTTCGTCATCTCATCGGCCAAAATGACAATTTCCTCAAACTGGAGCGGCATAGAACACAACCGAGCTTACTACCCTAGCTATAAACAACCTGGAAGCATGCCGTTGCCCTCAACATACGGCATCATCCTTGCCAGGGCCACACTCGTGGTGGATGCTTTATCAAAAGCATACTGCAAGTGTTGTTTATAGCTGAGCTTTGCGGCTATCATCACTCCCAAGTATTTGATGGAGGCTGCTGATGATATGATTCCAAATTTAAATACGGGCATAATTTCTTTTACGGTGCTTGGTGATAAGGACCGCTTCCGTTCTTTTCCTCCACAAGTGTCAAACTAGAACTCTCTAGCCAACCTTTAAGAACACTGATCCTTTGCTACTGCAAACAGCGCTATATGGTCAGTGTAACCCACCACCGTGGCTTCCTCCGGAACCGGAAGATTTAGAACATCGTTTTACATGATGTTCCACAGCAGTGGGCACAGTACGGAGCCCTGTGGGACACCCGCCGAGGCAACGTACTGTCTGTCCGTCCGTCTGTCTGTCCGTGGGACCGAGTATAGTCATGTGGAATATCAAATGAAAGGTCTCTCCGATATTAGTTTTGACATTGGTTCCAAAGAGGAGAAGTTCGGGGACGCGAAAATGGTCAATTACTCCAAGGACCCGTTCCCAGAAATTACTCAGCCCAAATATCTGCAAACGAATATGGTGATCCATGCACATGGTTTGACTTTTGAGTGGCCCTTCTTGCACTTGCACTGTGCGCGTTTTGGAATATCGAAGGAGCATTCACAACACATCGCACACCGAGATACAGGATACCCTGAGCCGCAAAGGAGTGGGAAACACCCTGGTATCTCTGAATGGGCAAAATGCTAGAAGGCAGACAAATAGAGGTACAAACAGGTACAAATTCTATTATCATGAACACCACTCAAGGCTGTCCACAGGGTGGAGTACTATCGCCGCTGATGTGGAGTATGGTAGTGGATGAACTCCTGCACGTGCTAACTAATATTGGAATACAAGTCCAGGGCTACGCGGACGACATTGTTCTAATCTGTAGGGGCAAATATGAAAATACCCTATGTGATAAAATCCAAACTGGATTAACGGTTACTAGTGCCTGGTGCAGGAAGGTGGGACTGCGGATCAACCCAACCAAAACCACCATAGTACCATTCACTAGGAGGCGTAAGCTGGATCACCTGAAAGCCAGAACATTACATGATATGGAGGTGAAACGAGAAACGGAGGTCAAATATTTGGGAATCACGCTAGACCAAAAATTGCAGCCCGACGATACTATTTTGGATATATACTGCAATAGTAAGGCCAATGATTACCTATGGAGCGGTAATCTGGGCAGAAAGAACCCAACTCAGCACACAAGCCAGGGAATTACATAAGCTCCAAAGGCTGGCTTACGTGATACACACGAGCAATGAGGACATGCCCAACGGCATCCCTGGGGGTCCTTCTGGGATTAACCCCTCTCCATCTGCACATACAGATGCAGGCCAGGAGATCAATATTCAGGATGGCCGGTAGTATGAGTGAGGCGGGGAGCTGCCTAAATCGAAGGAAGATTGATATCCTTTCTAGGCGGTATCCCGAATTACTGATACCGAGGGACAACATGACAACAAGGTTTCACTTCGATAAGAAGTTTGAAACACGTTGGAGTAACAAGGCAAACTGGGAGAGCGTGGCTGCGACATACGGCTTAAACCAGCAACTGATTACTTGGTACACTGACGAATCCCTCCCAGCAGAGGGAGCGGGTGCCGGTGTCATTGGTCCAAGGAAAATGTACTTTGAGCCAATGGGCAGGTACACTAGCATATTCCAGGCGGAAATTTACGCCATAGACAAATGTGCCTCCTTTAATCTGCAAAGGAACTACAGGGGGCAGAACATAGCTATTCTCACCGGTAGCCAAGCAGCGATCAAGGCACTTAGGTCCAACCAGGTGAACTCTAAACTGGGAATGCCTTGAGAGACTGAATTCACTCGGCTCGTCCAACAAGGTCTGGATACTTTGGGTTCCAGGCCATGCTGGGTTGGAAGGCAACGAGGCAGCGCACGAACTAGCCAAGAAGGGAGTAGGGATGCCTTTACACGGGCCAGAACCCTTCTGGGGAATCGGAAACGGTTTCATGGCTATGAATCTAAGAAATGAAGAGGAACGATTGAGCGAACTATACTGGACGGACCTACCAGGGATGGAGCAGTCCAGGGTGCCTATTCGGGGATACGAACCCATGCGTACAAAGGATTGCTTAAACCTCACCAAAAAGAACCTCCGAATTATAGTAGGAATTCTCACTGGTCACTGTCGGGTGAACTATCACCTAGGGAAGCTAGGGATAGCAGGCCTGACAGTTTCGACGGTTTAAGCGGCCAGTGATCGATTGAAAAACGATTCGGCCATCCGACTGACCTGAAAGGAAATCAGGCAGGGAGATGAAGTGATGGTGCTGTTCGGCTTACTGGTACGTGCATGGTGTTATCAGTTCAAGAGGTGGCCAGATGAACCATGGATTGTGTATGGCAGGCTTTAGGCTCGATGACACTGAATGGCTGCTTGAAATTCCACAGTTATAGCCTCTGTTAGCAATTTTGTGTTCGAAAATGTAGTTTAAATATTAATTAAATAGTACCAACCCCTCCTCTAAACAATTCTTCCTGCACCTGTTGTCGAGGAAGTTGGAGGTGGTCTACACCTTATTAGCGTTCTTTTCGGTATTTCAGTTAATTAAAATGACTCTTCTCGATTTGTTGTTTTATTTTTTTATATTGATATATTTATGTACCAATATTTTGAGAGCCATATCCTTTCTTCTTCAGTGCGTTTTACGTCTGAGATTTTTCCTCTCACGGTTGCATTTGTCCTGGTTCATGCTAGGCTATGATTCATCATATTTGAGTAATTCGTTATTGCTTCTTTTTTAGTTGATCCCACGCTTTTCCCGGCTTCTCCATATTTATAGTGAGGCTTTTCCCACCCCACGCCTACTTCATATTAGGAATCCTTGACTAATTCGTGATCAAATTCGTAATGAACACATTCAATATGAACAAATGAATAAATTCAAAAGTCAAAAACGCAAACCACGACCGTTGTCCTTCCACCATTTCTGTCACGTGCTCCGAAGCACACAACCAAATCCGCTAAATATAGTAAATTTTCACAGCCAATGAAATATGGCGTTATTTTCAATCCGCCTGCATGTTATTTTCGATATAATGCATGACCATAATATTAAAAACAAAACGAATTTATAACACGCAGCAAACAATAAACGAGATATGTAGGTGACAACGAGATAGTGAAAATTAATTTCGTCAAATATACGAGGATCCTCCTGGTTTTTCGCCATAATTTCACATCGTATACAATAAACATTTTCGCAGCACGTAACAAACGATGGAGCATTCTAGATGGAACGACCAGAAAATTAGTTTATTGAGGCTAGTCAATCTCGAAGATGCCTTTATATTGTAATTTCGGAATATAAGATATTCTCCCCAAGGACTTATCTGGCGCCGTGTGCCGAAAGCGCAAAATTAATGTTTGTATTTTTAAAATATAAACGAATTCCTAAACTCATCGCATTATTTGTATTTCATTAGATTTCTTGGCGGCGGTTCATCTATTTGACCCCGAATTCTGTTAATTTGATAAGTGGATGACAAATATTTTGTTGCTGCTGATAAATTTATTAAATTGACAAATTGCTGAATGTTGGTCACTAAAATCAGGGAAAACAGGAAGGCCAAATACACACACGATTAAGTAATAAAATGAAAATCGCCTCTACCGCATTCAGTTGCCGACAATGTCAAAAATGGTGAAACGGGAGAAACAGGCACAGGCGGCTAAAGAAAAGTACCTCTTTTTGACGGTAAAGACATGTCTAAGACGGGACAATATCCGCAGCCTCCTCAGCAAGTTTCGAATCGGAACACAGCCGCCCCACTTTCTGATATCGTTCCTGTCGCCAACGAAGCTCCGCTTCCCGCTACCGCCATATATCCTGGCACATCATCCATCCATACTAGTGGCCCCAAATTAAAGGTGGCGCCCCCACCTAAGCCGCTCTTCATCTCCAGGCTAGCGTTCACAACTTCTACGGACGATGTTCTGGAGTATATAAGGAGCAAAGTTGGTTTACTCTCTCCTCTGTCCTGCATCAAACTCACAAAAAACAACAACATCGACCGTCAGAACGTCAGGGGTTTAAGAACCAAGCAGGGGGCCTTCAATTTATCCGCGCTGGCTCAGCAACACCATGCCGTCTGTATCTCCGAAACCTGGCTAGACGATGCCATATTATACTCCGAGCTCCCCGAAAGATACTCCACTTTCCGCTGTGACAGGGACCGGGATGCTTCTCGTAAGTCCACTGGCGGTGGAGTCCTAATTGCTATAAAAGATTCACTCCCCGCTGAACTCGTCTTCTCCTCCTCTGGTTTTCCTTTTGATTGTGCTGCTCTTCGTGCCTCCCCGCCCAACTTCCTCCCGTTCATTGTTTCTTGTGTATATGTCCCCTGTGCTAGCCCTTCTCACCTGTATGAAGAATTGTTTGTCTGAACTCCTTACCGTCAGATTCCCTTCCCTCCCTTTCTTCCTTTGTGGAGATTTCAACCTCCCATGCTCAACTGGCCTAATCATCCTAGCCTTCCAATTCCTTCCAACAACCTCTCCCATTCTTCCCTCCCACTTTCTTCCTTTATGTATACTTGCTCTGCCCTGAATTTCAATACCACCAAAAACTCCTTGGGCCGCACTCTCGATCTCTTCCTTTCCAACCTCCCCGAGCGCCACCTCTCTTTATTTCCTGGCACATCTCCGTATGTAAAAACCGACGCTCACCATCCCGGATGGAAAGGAGAGTGTGGGCCATCGGCACATTGCGGGCAGCAGCAGGTGCCCGGAGTACAGGAGAGCCCTTAGCACAAATCGCAGATGAGGTTGATACAAATCAACCTCAACCACTGCGAGGCGGCGCAGGATCTACTTGCGTAAACCATCCGCGAGAAAAACATCGATGTGGCCATACTAAGTGAACCATACCGAAACCGCGATGGTAGCGTTTGGGTCAAAGACCAAACGAGCCTTCCAGGAAATAATGGAGCACCCGGAGGAGGGCTTCATCAGAGCGAAGGTGAAGGGCATCCACATCTACAGCTGCTATGCTCCACCCAGCGCTGCACTCGTCGAGTATGAGCGGATGCTTGCTGCTCTTGTTTTGGATGCAAGAAGACGTTGGCCGATCATAATAGGAGGCGATTTCAATGCGTGGGCTCTTGAATGAGACAGCCGGATAACTAATGTCAGGGGACGTGTTCTCCTCGAAGCATTCGCGGAGCTGGACGTGGTACTGGCGAATGTTGGGTCTTCGTACACTTTCCGGGGAAGGGGCCTGGGGTCTATAGTGGACCTGACATACGTGAATGCCACTTTAGCCAGTAGAATCGCTTGGCATGTCAGTGAGGACTATACTCACAGCGACCACCAGGCAATCTGCATAGAGATCAAGGGCGAATCGAGCTCGAAAGAGAGTTTTCGCAGAATGCCGGGTGGTATGCTTGGCTGGACAATGAAAGCTTTCGAGGGGGACACATTTTCCGCGGTGCTCAAATCCGACATATCCCTGAATGGTACGGCTGGAGAGAAAGCCACCCAGATCACTCGATGGGTGACGGAAGCATGCGATGCTACTATGCCCAGAAGGCGATTGCTCCCCACTAGGCAACGCAACTACAACAACGGAACAACGAAATCGCAAGTTTGCGAGCCGAATGTTTTCGGGCAAGGAGGCTTTGCCAGAGACTCAGGGGAAAACCCGGTGGCGACGGTCGAGAGGAGGCACACAAGCAATTGTGTGGCCGCCTAAAGGAAGCCATTCGGAGGAGCAAAAAGAACTGCTTCAAACAACTGTGCGACCATGCCGACATAAACCCTTGGGGCGAAGCTTACAGAGTGGTGATGAAAAGGCTGCGGAAATCACCCCAGGTGACCTGTCCGCGCCTCCTGAAACAGATTGTTACCACTCTGTTCTCTCACCACGAAAATAGGCGAAGGCAAATTTTTGTCCAGCTAAATGACGGCATAATACCGCCTGTAACTGTGGAGGAGCTGCGGGAAATATGTGGTGGGTTCGATGACAACAAGACCCCAGGTTTGGATGGCATCCCCAACCGAGCTTTGAAACTGGCAGTGAAGACTAGGCCCGACCTTTTCGCCAACACCTTCGAGGCGTGCCTAAAAGAAGGAATATTCCCTGCCCAGTGGAAAAAGCAAAAGTTGGTGTTGCTTCCGAAGCCTGGCAAGCCACCTGGAAACCCAGCGTCTTATCGTCCTATCTGCCTGTTGGATACAATGGGGAAGATGATGGAGAGAGTCATCTACAACAGACTCCTGCCCATCGTCGAAGCCAGCAATGGTTTGTCGGAACGCCAGTTTGGTTTCCGACGCGCCCACTCTACGGTGGACGCAATTGGCACTGATTTCTGGCGGCTGCTGTGCCGTGGTGGCGTTGGATGTCAAAAACGCATTCAACTCGGCCAACTGGAATAGAATTAAACGGGCGTTGGCTGAGATAGGTGCCCCCGGATACTTAGCGAATTTGGTGGAAAACTACCTCTCAGAGAGGACTCTCTGGTGCGGGACGGATGAGGGCCCTAAAGAGTACATTGTCACAACCGGGGTACCACAGGGATCGGTACTTGGTCCCCTGTTGTGGAATATCGTGTATAATGGGGTGCTTGCTCTTCCCGTCCCAGAGGGGACTACGATTGACGGCTTTGGTGATGACCTAGCTGTGGTTGTTGCAGCAAAACACCCAGAAGATGTGGAGGTTTACGCAACAGAAACAGTGAGAGCGGTAAAGTCCTGGCTAGAAAAGGCCGGGCTGACCTTGGCGGACGCGAAAACGGAAGCGGTCTTAACAACGAAACGCAGGAAAAATAACACTGTAAAAGTGGAGGTCGGTGGACATACGGTCGTATCAAAGCCAGCTATCAAATACCTGGGGGTAATAATTGACACCAAATTGAGTTTTAGGGAACACCTAGAGTATGCATGTCAAAAGGCAGCCAGTGCCACCACGGCACTTGCAAAAATGTTGCCAAATATTGGTGGACCGAAACATTGCCGGAGGTTGATGCTAGCCGGAGTGGTGCGCTCCATCCTGCTCTACTCGTCGCCTGTGTGGGCAGAGGCGCTTGCAAACTCTCAGAGACGGAAGCAGATGAACTCGGTTTACCGGCGGATGCTTTGAGGGTTTGCAGTGCTTTTAGAACCACATCAGATGAGGTAGTATTGGTGGTGGCAGGCATGATCCCGGTTGACATTCTGGCCAAAGAAATTAGTGCCCTGTACAATACAAGACATATGGAGGGGCATGCACAGCGTATAAATGCGGCAAGGTCAGAGTCGCTTGATCTCTGGCAACGCAGATGGGACGAGTCTGCGAAAGGTCGGTGGACGCACAGGCTCATTCCCAACATTAGGGTGTGGCTTGAGCGAAAACATGGGGAGACCAATTACCACATTACCCAATTCCTCAAGGGACACGGTGGTTGCTACAGGCAGTATCTGCACCGCTTTGGGTTGGATGATTCTCCGAACTGTCCCAGATGCGATGGCATACCGGAGGATCCAGCGCATGTGATGTTTCACTGCCCCCGATTTGCGATGGAGAGAAGGAGCTTACACCAGGTGCTGGGCAGGAGCGGGACCCCGAAGAGCTTGGTTACTGAGATGCTGGAGTCCGAGGAGAAGTGGCTTGCGGTTGGCTCCGCAATCATCCAAATGCAGGAGGAGTTGCTGAAGGAACAAAGAAGGAGGAAAGCCGCAAATAGGAGAAGGATGAGTGCCTAAGAGCAAACCTACCTCGCGAAGCAATACCTCAATGGTGGCCCCGCGGGGCTGGAGCTGGGGCTGGAGAGACCGGGGGTGGTTTTTAGTGGGTGTGAATCCCACACGCGCCCGCTGTAGTTCCGCCGTTCGGGCGGCGGACGTGTCTTTCTAAGATTTTCCACCTCCGTGTACGCACAAAAAAAAAATATACCTGGGAAAGCTTTAAGTGTTTGCAGTGTTCATGTTGCTGACTTGAGTAGGAGGAAATTTCCAAGTTATGTGCCCTTCACTAAGGCTCCATTTCCTAGCAATAGATAAAGCGCTTTCTCCCATATTTAGCACAGCTTTCTACCCAATCCTTAATGTCTGATTACCTCTCAATATTACAGCCATGATATCATTCAATGCTTCCATCGACGACAGATTCCTCAAATCTCTCCACGTGAATGATTCTAAAGCCACCCATTGTTGACTAATTAATTAGATTCGCATGGGCTATGCAGGGTTGCGACTTCGTATGTTCATACGTCGTATCATTTCTGTTCACCCCACGCTCCAAAAATCTCAGCCGAATCTGCTGATTCGCAGTAGAAGGACTCCGCACGCTTCACGTTTTAGTGACTATTACGACCATGTGCATAATCGAGTTCCATCGCCTCCACTAGCCAATTTGGCTGAAAAGGATTTCTGCACCAGCAGACATGATGATGAAATTATGTGGTTGAGCATTAACTGGAGTGGTTTGTTTGCACGTCAATTGGTCGTTGGGGATGGGGTATCAGAAGGAATCCATTGCGGCCATGCTCACGTGAAACCGAATTATTTGGATAATTGATGTCTGCTTTCATGTTAGATTTTAATTTAGGATTGGGGCGGCAAGTCACATGTTTCCGGTGAGCTGAAAATGAATACAATGAGTAGCTATTTACTCAACCATTTTTCCAAGGCAGGATAAGATAAACATCTTGCACATATCGGATATTGGATTCACTCCTCCATTTGACCCACATGTCTCCTTTGCGATTTCTGCATTTTTCACAGCAACAAGCCCGCTCCCAACCACAAATCGTTGGGCCGCACCGAGACAGCACTTTCTTTTAGTACACAATTGATATCCACCCATTAGTATGGATTACCTTAAGACAGGATGTTCGTGGATAGCAAATTTTCTTTAGAAGGCATCTATAGATTGCCTTATATGTGTGCGTCCATTTGTTCGGCTGGGATATGACTGCGAAACAGACGACGCCCTAGCTTCGCGCTAGGGGAACGGCACGTGTTTGTAACGGCCAATTGACGGTTTATCAACTTCTTAGAAGCAAGTTGGCCTTGGCAAGTTATACATTTTCGTCCTCGTCGACAGATATTCGAATTGATTAATTGTATGAAGTTATCCGACGTTTTATGGACGGTAGGGAATACATAGATATTCGCGTATTGTCCTATGCCTTGAATTTAGCTTTCTAGCAGGAGATATTGGAGGAAGAGATGTTAGATATTTCCTGACTATGCTGTAGCGATATTTCTGCCTTTTTCGCCTGATTTGCTTTTACGACATGGACATAGACCGCAAGCTGTTTTTTATTTGACTTTTCAATTACCCTCAGTTTGATGACGGACTGGTTGAGCCTTTTGTTAGATCTCAAAAAGGAAAATCAGGATAAAGTTTTGGAATTATTTAAGGCTAATTTTCGGTACCAATAGAACTTCCTTTTTTTTGGCTTTTGTAGTCATACTTTAGTGATGTCCTTTTTTGAAGAACATACTCTGATTAGGGTAAAATTAAATACTGACAGTATGGCGAAGCGTTGTGAATCGATGTATACACGATAATCGCCATATCTGATTTTTTTTGGGTTGGTTGGACTGTCGCAACGTCATACCGTCGGACTACCAAGTAAACACCTCGCCGTTTCCAGAGAACAAGCCTGGAACCCGTTCTCCCGCTTGGGGAGTCTTCAAGTCAGGTAACTCCTTTCATCGACGGGAGGAGGACGGGAACTCTTAGTTCGAGTGATTTCTTCCATCCGGCCCCTTGGTCGGTTGAGATCTGCCTTCTTTGCAACAAGAAGAACCTTGCACAAAGCGCTTACAATATACGTCCTCGCCAAGAACATCAGCCCATACCTCCGCACCGTAGAGTAGAACAGACTACGTGGCACTCATTAGAAGGCCCTGTCTGCTAGATGTAGGAAACGCAATGTTTGCCGGCATAAAGCCGAAACTTCTATAGTATCCTTGTCCGCTACTATTCTGATTTGCCTAAAAAGCTCATTTTTGGATCAAGTGTCAATCTGAAGTACTTAACCATCGGTTTTACCTCAATCATTGATTTGCGAATGGCATATGGACTTTTAGCAGGCTATCGCGAGAAACGTTGGAAGTTTCCAACGGTCCGACCCTTGAGGAGATCCTTATGCTATCCTAGGGAGCGGTTTCTCAGATAATTCTTTAATATTCGTAAGAGATAGCTCGGCACATGGAATATTTTGTCTAAGGTTCCTTGAATGCCTTTCCATCTTAAGGAATTAACGTGTTACGAAGAGCGTCACCCGTCAAACTCGGCGGTTGTGTGTGCCTCCACTTAATGAGCCGCCTCCACAACTTGCACTCTGGATCTCCCTGCTCTGAAATCCAACTGTCTTGGGAAAAAATCTTCAGGAGCACGTATCGCTTCAGCGAGTCTAGTCCTGATGAGTTTTTCGAGCATTCCCAGCCGTGTCGAACATACAAGGTGGTCGGTATACAGATGTCAACACACGTCCCGTCACCAACCAGATGGAAGGAGAACCCCCCTCTTTCAGGCAAGCGTTGAATGCGTCGAACAGCAGGTCTGCCGGATGTTGGAACACCAGTTTGTATACCTAACGTGTACTCCTTTCCGTGATGTTGTCCGACATTCCTAGCTTTCTGTAGTTTAATTTGTTTTTCAGCACAGTTGTCACAACGGGAACTGTAAAAACGAACTAACTCTTGAAATAAGAAGTGTTTTTAAAGTTAAGATTTTATCGATCATTACTTCCAAGTATTTAAGCTGGTTGAGGATAAATTATTTGTTAACCAATGCTAAGTTTTCCCCATCTACCACTACATGAAGCGACTGGCAGAAGTCGCGCGACTCCAAGTAGTCTAAATCCTCCTGACCTCCTGTTGGCAATCTTTCTGACCTTCTTATAGATTTGTAGGCCGTACTTACAGGGCTGCCCAAATTTAAACTTTCAGCACATACTGGAGTCCAGAGTTGTACGTGCGTGGTGCGGCGTGTAAACACAAAACCTTATTAAAATCGGTTTACTGTCTGTCTGTCTGTCAGTCACACGCATTTTTCTCGGAGACGGTTACAGCGATTGACACCAAATTTGGTAAAAAGGTGGAAATTGTTAACGCTCACGCATACAGTGGGTTACATCCTTTTACGTCGAATTTAAGGGGGGGAGGGGGGATCACACACGCATCATCAAATATACTCATGTGCGATATCAGATTAAAGGTCTCGTCTAGTACTTTTCGAAGCCGGCCTTAGTTTTGACATTTGGTTTAAAGGTGGGGAGTGCGGGGGGTTGAAGGTGATCATTCCTTCAAGGAAGCCATTCTCAGAAACTACCCAACCGAAAAATCAGAAAAAAAATCAGGAGGCTGCCACCATATGGTGCCTGGGTTCCGAAATACCTTCTATACTGATATCTGTACAAATAAAGTTAATAATAGTATAGTGATATAGGGTATAACATAGATCATGATCTCACCAAGTGTGGTGGAAATCGCACTATTGCGAACAAAGTTATAATACGTCAAAGTTGTCAATTCTTTGCAAATTCAACACTATGAATGTCAATATATCAACCAAAAGTGGATATTCTCACATAATATATGCATATATTACGTGCTACGTACTAAGAAATACACATGACTTGTTTTATTTCATTTGCAGGTTTAGCTCGCATGTGGTTTATTTTGTTAGGCGCGAATCATTAGCGTTGTTTGGTTTATTTTTCAGGACCTGGTGCGGGTTTACGTACTGGAAAGGACACGTGAGAGATCAAAGTGCTCAAAAGACCCCCACCCCATTCCCGATCCTGATTAACACAGAGGCATGCAAACACATGTCGATGGAACGTTTTGATGGAGCTTCAATATTTGTGGGCGGACCTTCACCGTCAATTTCGCCATCTTTTTACGTTTTTGGGATAGCTCTACCCTCTTGGTCGTCTCCGGTCATTCAGGATGATCTTATGACCATCGAAAATCCATATTGTCATTACATAAATGGGAATATCGATTCTGAATAGTAGTAGAATAATTTGGAAGTATTTGCAAATCATTTGGTGGTACTATCAGACTGACTTACTTTTGAGGGAATAGAATCAATGGAATTATTTTACACTTCCCGAACTGAAAACGACAAACTCGCTGAAATTTATTCCAAAATTTATTATCTAGGATGTCTCATAACATTTTTCTTTCTATTACATCTTAAATAGTAAGGATATACGCTTCTTTATCTATTATGAAGTGTTCAACGTTCAGGACTAGCAATATCTTTAACTTTATGTTTATCTGGAAGATCGAAAACTCGAAGTTGGACTCTATTAATTTCTCGTTCCGATTTTATGTCAATTTCGGTGACCTGCCTCCTTCTCTTTCTCTTCATGCTCCTACGAATAACTGCGTACACTGGTTGCTTCTTCGATGTTGAATAATTCACTGTGAAGCCGGGAAATCCTTCGGGAGTTGTTTGACCGGCAATTGCCTCAGGAATGCCAGCTACGAATTGTAATTGCAATGGTCGGTATGTTACCAAATCCATTTTAAACTCGGAGTACTTGCAGGGTCCAATGAAATCGGCTGGTTTAAGTTCAGAAAGATCCTGGTCGGCTGTGGAATATCGTGGCATTCGCTTGTTTAAGTTCTCCAGTAATTCTGCTTCCATTTCCAAACTGCCTGAGATTTCCTTCAATTTTAACAGTTTGTTGTCATTGCATTTAGGCTCGGAATAAGCACGTTCTCGTGGTACACTATAAGCTTCGAAAGTCGAAGCTTCAGTATCTTTACTTAGGAGACAACCCATTATTAATTTTTGTAGTTTTCACTTGAAACAAAGGTAATATGTTGTACGATGTTACTCCTTTGAGGTCGAATTTGAAACTGAACCGGAGAGGTTTCACAGGTAAGAATATAAACCCCTTAAAACATCTGCAGGATCTAGCTTCTACTTAATTATCCGGAATGATGGTACCTGAATTCCAGTAAATGCATCTTAGATTGATAGAAAATAGGTTTTCAAGGCCTAACCTGTAAATGATTTCTGGAGATCTGCACTGTCAATAGGCAAAGGGATCATCCCCTTTAATAATTTTCTCAAGAAAGTGGGTAATTAGATTGATGGGGCCTTCTGCCTGGGATTTATTTTCCCTTGTAAGCGGAAAATATCTCAGTAGGCAATTAATGGGTTTTAAATGCTTGGATATGCAGATGAAACTTGAAGCCCATCGTAACCAGGACCGACATTGGCATCAAATTTGCAGTGAGTCTTCAACACTGGTCGAATTCGGAGTTACGTAGACGCCCGAGGAATGCAGAGTTTTGAGAAAAACTAACTCAGTATAGGTTCTAGAAGATAGAAACTTTTTCCGCGCTGAAACTTTATAGGCTGGCATCGCCGGTTTGAGACTGACGGCTTGATAAGAAGTGCTAGTCCGTCCTCTTTTCTTTGGCGCTGATGCCGTCGTCGTAGCTCACCACGAATTTGCTACAGTGTACCATCCGCTATCGGTATCCAGTGTGAGTTGCTCTTACCTTTCCTGATTGGTCGGTTTAGTTACCACCTTGCGGAGTTCTTCTTGCTACGTTACTGGCAGCAGTCGTCTGTTCCTCATCTGGCTGACGATTTGCTTTTTCTTCAGCTCCTCATCGGCGATCATCCAACAGTTTTCCCGGTGTGCGATTAGGTCCTTTGTCTTCATTATGTTATTTTTGACATCCATTATGTTATTTTTGACATCCATTATGTTATTTTTGACATCCATTATGTTATTTTTGACATCCAGGCGATAGTAGCAGCCTTCATTTTCCATAAAATCGCCTCGCATTTCTTGAGTAACTTTTCCTCCTCTGCCCTTGTCTGTCAGATGAGGTATCTTTTCAAACCCGTACTCGATGGCTCCTTTTAAGCTGCCAGCACTACTATCTTAGAAAATGCTACTCCCTCTCTCACTACTAGTCTCCTTCCTCATTTTCAGATTTTGTAGTTCTATGCGTCTTGCCAAGGGATTTATAGTGGAATCCCACAATATGATAGCAAGAAGCCGTGAACGATTGTGTCACCGTCATTTTCGCTCTACACTTAGTGTCGATTTTATTGAATTATGGGTGCCAACTGCAACCCGCCATCTTCGCTAAATGATACCTTAAATTGCCTATGCACGCAGGTGGCTCGTTTTGATCGGTTGCCTCATTTTGTTCTCTCAAAGGCCTGATCTGGATGCGGTCGCAAGGCTTTCAGATGAGCTTCAGCCAGCCTTTCGGTCTTTTCTCATCGACTAGGAACGACGAGTAAGTGAATTCTAGCGCAAATTAAATAACCATAACATCGAAAATGCCTCTCTCCAATTTTCCCACGATCGATGCAACCTCATATCGATCGCGAATATCCTCGTTTCAAATGTGATCATGGTGTTTTACGCCACTAGTCCAACGTAACATTTTCGTGTCTATTTCCGCGAGGTGTCGTTCATTGTCTTTTATAGTCGGACAAATCTCAGAACCATAGAGGGCGACAAAGCGAACGATACTGCGGCAAATTTTCGATTTGAAAAGTTCGTTGATACATCAATCACAGAGAATGCCAGCTGTGGACCGCCACTTCATCCTGGGTACGGTAATGCGTGAAATGATTTTATAACGCAGTGGGTTGATAAAAATTCTATGGGAGTTTGGTTTGACAGTCAGGGTGAAGAACTAGTCTGGAATTCATTTCTCCTTAGTCTGCATTACCAACCTAGTGGTGTCATAACTCTACTTGCAGCCCTGCCATTATCGGAACGGAATCCGCTGCAAAATTAGGCTGAAAGCCATTTTAACGAGTTTCGGAACGAGACATCCGGAATTATGGTACCTGAACTCCAGTTAATGCGCCTTAGATTGATAAAAAATTGGTTTTCAACGCCTAACCCGTAAATGATTTCTGGAGATCTGTACTATCAATAGGCAAAGGGATCATCCCCTTTAATAATTTTCTCAAGAAAGTGGGTAATTAGATTGATGGGGCCTTCTGCCTGGGATCTATTTTTCGCACACAATTCCCTATTAAGCGGAAAATATCTCAGTAGGCAATTAATGGGTTTTAAATGCTTGGATATGCAGATGGAATTTGAGGGATTTAGTTTTGGCTGGGAAACGTGCCTAAGACTTGGGGAGGATATTTCGATTAGGTTGATTTATTGCCGCTTCCTTACACGTTTATTTTCACGAGGTAATTACCGTGCTGGAAATCGCCAAATCTATATATGAGAACTAGTGTGGAAACGCGTGAGTAATAAACTTGAATCTAACTCAATTAAGCCTTTCTATTAGGCAGCATCCTGAGATTTATGCTCGTCACTCATTACTCAATATATTTCCTGTCGAACAGATGTATTCACGCTTGATCCGCTCAATGACTAACAAGAATGCGATGGGGGGCCTCAAAGCCATTATGAGTTGTTCTTCCTCCCACGCTACCTGTTGCCGTGATAACTCTTATCTCTAGGTTTAATTAAAGATACTTGTAGGCAGTTGTTGCTATAAACAAAACTACACACGTTATTCATTCATCTGTCTGCACCCCAATATGGGTAGTTTTCGAAAACAAAGGTTAATCTGAGCCTACTTCCGCACATCCAGTATATTCATTCGGAATATATTAAAACGCAGGAATTCCATATAGGAATCTTGTGACATGAACCACGTGAATTGCAGATATTCCATGAAATTCACGTTCCTTATCAGGTGAGCAAAGTTTAACGACCAAATGAAACAATCAAAAAAAGCAAACGCAAAAGATTTCCACGTTGAAATTGAATGAAAACAATCAATGGAAAATTGTGGAAAAGTGACGTTGGGAAATGCAAGCTTGCTTAAGCTTCATCCTGTTCGGAGGAACTCAAATATTTACGAACAGTCGAAGGACGGAAAGAAGACGCGGTTCGTCGCGTTAGGCGTTTTGCCTATTAATTGATCGAGGAGAATTGTTTAAATAACAATGTCTGCTTCCGCAAATAAAACGGTTGAAATATACGTTTTAGTGGTGTTGTCAGTTTTTAATTGGAAGGATTAATTCCGAGGTGATGGTACTGAAGAATGGTACCGAGCACTATAAGAGAAATATATGAAATCGATGGCATATTAAATTGCCGCTAGTATAATTTATTTAAAGCTTCTATCTACCATAATTTCGGATTTTATAAATACTACTTCAAGGTGAAAAAGATACATCCGGGGCACACTTAAATTTTGCATATTGGCAGCCCCACTTCAAGGCTATACTGAAGAAAGATATTGTGTAGACTGAGTGGCTGATTTTTCTCGCAGTTTTCCATCGTTGATGGCACGCTTTCGTTAATAATCACGTTCCATTACGCCATTCTTGCGATTTATCGATGAAAGGAAATTATGATTTTCCAATAAACTTTACAATTTTATATTTCATTGAATATCATATTTGCAAATAGAGTGAAACATGTGCATGAGTCATGGATGGCGTATGAATTGCATCAATATCTTTTTTAAGGTTTTGTATAAACACAAAACCTTATTAAAATCGGTGTACTGTCTGTCTGTCTGTCTGTCTTCTTTTTTTCCGATGGAAGGTGGAAAGCTTGAAAAACTACCGCAGGCTCCTGTCACACGGTTATGTGGTACTCTTACCCACTAAAACCACCTCCTTCTCCTTCCGCTCTCCCCGCGGGACTCCCATTTGGTATTACGTCGCGGGGCTGGATCAGAATTTATTCTGCGCTCATGTTAATATTCATGTTCCTCTCGCGTTCATTCTTTCGGATAACTTCTTCCTGCCTAAGCTTCTTTCCGATGGCTGCAATCACTTTTTCGACTTCGGTCCATATCCCCTTGGCTTCCACCATAAGTTCGGGTTCGGGTGTAAAGTGCTCCCCGGTTGTAGCTTCTAATGTAGCCCTTTGGGCTTCGAATCTAGGACAATGAAAAAAGACATGTTCTGCGTCCTCTGCAATATTTTGGCACTTTGGGCAATATGGCGAATCATCACGCCCAAATCGATACAGATATGCTCGATAGCTTCCGTGTCCGCTCAAGAATTGAGTTAGGTCGAAACCTACTTCGCCATGGGGTCGCTCGATCCATTTCCGGATATCCCATATGATTTTATGAATCCAGCGGCCTTTTTCTGACTCGTCCCACTTCTCTTGCCATTCCGCGACAGTTTCAGTTCGTGCGAACTGTCGCCGACGGGCAGGAGATTCTCCGGTGAGGTACGTTCGGTCGTAAAGTCGTTGTATTTCTTTCGCCAGAATCTCAATCGGGACCATTCCTGCTATCACGCAAGCTGCTTCATTGGATATGGTTCTGTAAGCACAACATGTTCGGAGTAGACTTATCCGATATGATTTCAATCCTTTATCTGATTCGCAGCACAGGATTCTATCGATTAGGAAGTCGGCAACGATACGCACCAGGTACTTCGCCACGCCTAAGTTGATTACAGACTCGAGTATCTTGCTCCATCTATCGGAATTGCAGGCATTCTTCACATCAAGTGTAATCATTGCGCAACATTTGCCCTCGTCAAGTGCGGTCTTAGCTGCGTTAGCTACTAGGGCAAGTGTATCCGTTGTAGACCTCCCCTTTCAAAAACCGAACTGATTTTCGGAGAGACCGCCATCCTTTTCGGCAATTCGAAGTAATATGTTATAGATTACTCGTTCGAATAGTTTGCTAGTATTATTTAGCAGGCATATCGGCCTGTAGGACGAAGCTTCACCCAAAGGTTTGTTTGGCTTGGGGACTAGAATTAATTTCTGCTCCATTGTGTAGGATATGCTCCTTCTTTAAGGCATGTGGTGAACGTATCGGCAAACATATTTGGAGCTATTTTGACTGCTGCCTTGAGAGCTTTATTGGGGATGCTATCCAAGCCAGGTCCTTTATTTCCAACAATTTTATCCGCAGCTTCGAGGACCTCCTTTTCGCTTACCATGGGAACTTCGGCGGTGTCTATCTCGACAGTGGGAAGGTTAGCGGTACTCACATTCTATGGGAAAAGATCCGTTACTATTTCATCAAGCAGAGTAGGGGAAGAGATCGGTGGGGAACGTTTGCCTTTAATTTTTGATATTATGGTTTTATAGGCGCCACCCCAGGGGTTCATGTCAGCTTCATTACACAGTCGCTTAAAGTGTTCGCTTTTACGTTTCATGATGGCCACATGTAATTTCTTCCGAGCGTTTTTATATTCTTAATCTGATTGCTCGTATCCAGATCGATTTCTATTTCGCTGACTGCGCGTTCTGGCCTTAAGGCAGGCCTTGCGGCATTCTCCGATTTCAAAATTCCACCAAAAGTTCGCAACTCGCTTCTGTGATACAACATACCTTGGCATGGATGCGCCAATCTGTAGAGCTTTATTTTCTGCGGTTCCTTCAAGTGCTGTATATTGCTGCAGAAAATCCCCTCGTCAAACTTATTAGCTGCCCACCTTTCAGCTCTCGTCCGAGACCGTTTCATTCGTTTACCATGCCGGATTTCAAAAATGAGGGCCTGGTGGTCGCTATGTGTATATTCGTCACTGACATACCACTGCAGATCCTTAGCTAAAACATCGCTAACAAAAGTGACATCTATCACGGACCCCATTTCTCTCTTACGGAAAGTGTTCACGCATCCAGTGTTAGCAACTACAAGATTCAGACGAGAAAGAGCTTCGAGTAATATACGTCCTCTTGCGTTCGTTTCTCGGCTGCCCCATTCTTCAGCATATGCGTTGAAACTTCCAGCCACTATCTTAGGGCTATGGTCGTGTGCATCTGTTGCTAGCCTCTCCACCAAAGAATGGAACTCCTCCGTCGTAAGGCTTGGAGCCGCATAACAGCTGTAAATAGATATTCCGCCTATTTTTACTCTAGTGAAGCCATTCTCGAGGATCTTCGTGGTTCCTTCTACGGCTCGATTTCCGCATGTCCACATCTTTGCCTTTCCGCTCTTATCCGCGACTCATACTCCACTGTCTAGATTTTTGTACTGCTCGCAGAGAATAGCAACGTCGATTTTGTTTTCCAATATCGTCTAGGAGAGCAGGTCCTGAGCCGCTTGGCAATGGTTCAGGTTTAGCTGTAGGAACTTCATTTGCGCATAGTGTCGATCGCCTTCCTATACACCGGGCATGTGCTGCTGCCTGTGATATGGGCGCTGTCAATGTCGTTTATTTGTCTGCAGAACAGACAATTGGGTTTTTCCTCGCAGGCTTTTGCAATGTGGCCTTTATTTCCGCATTTACGACACAGGTCGGACCTATCGTGAATGCTAGTATATTTTTTCGCCACGTGCCCGAATTCCAAACACCTGAAGCATCCTTTCAGAGTTATCTGTTCTCGTAGCCGGCAGACTACCCAGCCAATTCTAACTTTACTGGCAGTGATAGCTCTTTTTTCCGCTTCAAGTGTTAGACTTATGGACGCAGTTTGTGTGGCGCCATATGCCTTCCTCAGCCGTAGAATATCTCGCTCCTGGACCGACTGTATTCCGAACTGGGATTGTAGGGCTTGACAAATTTCTTCCTTCGTTGTGATCTCGTCCAAGTCTTTACACTCAATAACCACACGTTTTTGGAAAAATATGGAAAAATCTCTCGACTTCCTCCAGAAATTGCAGCCAAGTAACCAGTTCAGTCTGGGGATAGAAGAGGAAAGACAATTAGAAGGAAGCAAAAGAAATTAGACATAGGAATCTACAAGGAACTTACGGACGTCAAACGAGTTATCCCCAGCACTTCAAGCCGCACTTATCAGCACAAAGTCGCCTCTTTCAACCACATAATTCACCGGATGCTAACTGGTTCCACTTCCTCGGAGGGAGTGATAAAAGAGATGATGCATATTTTCGAGGTCGCCAGACTTAATTGATATAACGAGCGCACGCTACGCCAAGCGCTCGCCAAGCTAAATTCAAATCAAGAGCCCAGCCTTAGAATAACTTTGGAATTCAACGAAATTTTCCGTTTCGTTGAAACGAAAACTGGGGAGTCACGGTTTGGACGTCGTCTTCAGTAACAAAACAACCAACTCAAAACCCTTTTAGAATCGACCAAAGATCCAATCGCCAAGTTCAGGAACACGAGTTTTCCGTCCGTAGGTAATTTTTATTAAAAGTCAGGGTATTCTCTCTTACGCTGAGATTCTCGGAAGGTAAACAGACGCCCGGTGTTAAGCGCCTGGGTGATGAAGATGAGACGACGAGAAGAATCAGGAAAACGAAAAGAAGTCCGATAGACGCAGGAAAGGAAGTTGCCGTGAGGCAGTTAACTCACAAGATATAATAATTGTAAAGTGAAGGGACCTCTACAAGACTACAACAAAAGAAAACACATGGCGGGAATTGGCGTGACAATTTCAAACTCCAAACATAGTTAAAGCATACAGCGATATACAAACAGGAGCCAGATTGCCCACTGTATGGAGAAACATGCTACAGGAAACTGACAAAGTCAAAACCGGATGAGTCGTCTGTAGAATCTGAGAACTACTTTAGATGCCTAGTTTCATACACTTTTAATTAGTCTGAGTGGAACCAGCTCACCTAACTTGTTGCTGAATTCACTGAAATTCAACGATCTGCCAAATTTACCCTCTTTTGAACGTTGTTCCCTCGATCTTCAATAGAATCTTTACCAGAAATAAACTAATCCCTTTTATTTTCACTCGAATAAAATGTAGATGCTGCTGAAGCTCTGTCTAGTATCGAAAACCGATTGCTCATAGTACTATTCCTCTTGCATAATATAAGCCCGTTCAAGACATCTAGATAACCCTCTTCTCCATATTTTAGGCTTCTTCCTACTACTTTCTGCTGCTTTCGTCAGTGGTGGATATTGCTTCAAAGCCCAAAAAACCGAAAATCCTAGCGTATAGGTAGGTGGTCAAAAGGTAGTATAGGTCCCAGGGCGAAACGTGGATTGGTACCCACGATGGAGCATAAAACCTGGGAAATGCCTGCTGAACCAACACCAACAGCTCTACTACCAAACCCTATCTCCACCTCCATGTGGTGACCGCTGGGAGCTCTTTCTTAACGAAAAGCCGCAGACGAAGAAGGATGAAGGCGAGTCTCCCGCGCCTAAAAACGGCACAAATTGTACTAACTGGTCCTCCAGGTTGGGGGTTGCGTAGGGCTGACAACCCTACACGGAAAACAACTTGTTACGAAGCCACAACAGGAGCCTCGGACAGGACGAACTTTAAAACGACGGACCCGGCAACGACAACGGATCAACGATTTGCGCATTTTCTCAGGGAACGTGCGCTCCCTGTACAGAGATGAAGCTGATGAGCAGCTAGCCGATACCCTGTCCCAATATAGGGCTGATATAACAGCGTTACAAGAGATGCGATGGACAGGGACCGGTTTCTTGCAAAAGAGCCACTACACCATATATTATAGCGGTCATCCAGTAAACCATGTGCTCGGAGTAGGTTTCTTAGTCAGCCAAAAAATGAAACCTGCTGTTATCGGCTTTGAGCTTTGAAAAAATAAGCGAACGGCTATGCACTCTGCGCTTACGAGGCAAGTTTAGAAATATAAGCCTCATAAACGTTCACGCCCCTACAGAGGACCCTACAGAGTCGGAGAAGGATACCTTCTACGAGGCAGTGGAACGAACCCTCGAAGCCTGTCCCAGATATGATATCAAAATCATACTTGGGGATTTTAACAGCCAAGTAGGGAACGAGCCCGTATTCAGGTGATACTTTGGCTCCCATAGCTTACACGAAAAAACAAATCATAACGGACTGCGGATTATTCAATTAGCAGGGTCACACGAAATGGTTGTTGGAAATACCTGGTTTGCGCGGAAAGCGGTCCACAAACATACGTGGGCCTCTCCAGACGGGACCACTTTCAACCAAATTGACCATGTCTTGAGCGAACGCCGCCACCTCTCAGCCTTGATGAATGTCAGAACATGTAGGAGGGGGGCCAATATAGACTCGGATCACTATCTCGTTGGCATGGCGCTCCGAACTCGAATAACAATACCACCCAGAATCCCCTCTGACAATCAGGTGAGAGTGAACACTGAAGCCATCCATAACACAACCCTTCGCGACACCTATAAGAGGGAAATGGATGCCGCAATAACCGCAGTCAACAGAGGACCTGGAGATGAAGCATCAACAAATGATCTTCACAACAACCTGAAGAACCTTATTATTGATACGGCCACAAACATACTTGGCTCCAGCCGCAAAAGGAGTTGGAACGGCTGGTTGGACGATGAATGTAAGCTAGCAACGGAACGGAAGAATGCCGTATATCGAGTAATGTTGCATTCTCAAAAAACGCGAGCACGCGCAGAGACTTATCACAAACTCCGTCGAGCAGACAAGCGACTTCACAGACGAAAAAAGGAAGCCAGGGAGAACCAACAAGTCTGTGAACTAGAAAAGTACAGGGAGCAACCGCACCAGGCGCGGACGTTTTACCAACAAGTCAGCAGGATGAAGCCTTATACACCTCGATGCTCCGTCTGCCGAGACAAAGAGGGAAATCTGATTTCCGATAGAATGGGCATATTAGAGCGATAGGTTGAGTACTTTGATGAGCTACTGAACAACTAGAACGTCGGCGAGTTGGAGGTCCCGCCAACTGAAGACGACGGACATATACTGCCACCACCAAGTTTAGGAGAAACAGTCCGTGCATTTCATCGGCTTAAAAATCATAAGTCGCCAGGAGCCGATGGAATTACAGCCGAATTGGTTAAATATGGAGGCGACCAGTTACACCAAGTGGTTCATCAACTTGTGCTCAAAGTATGGTACAGCGAATCAATGCCTAACGATTGGCAACGAGGCATTATCTGTCTCATACATAAAAAGGGAGATATCACACAGTGCAGCAATTATAGAGGTATCACGTTGCTGAGTACCATCTATAAGATATTCTCCACTATCTTGCTAGGCCGGATAGCCCCATACGCCCAGAACATCATTGGCCCATACCAAAGAGGCTTCACTCCAGGCAAATCAGCAACAGATCAGATTTTCTCTCTGCAGCAAGCGATGGAAAAACTGTTGGAATATGGACAACAGTTGCACCATCTGTTCATCGACTTTAAAGCCGCCTATGATAGCATAGCCAGGGTAAAACTGTACACGGCCATGAGAGAATTCGGTATCCCGATGAAATTAATAAGACTGATTAGGCTGACCCTGACCAATGTGCGAGGGCAGATAAAAGCAGCAGGATCACTCTCAAGACCATTCGACATCATCAACGGTCTACAACAAGGGGATGCCCTATCATGCGTCCTCTTTAACCTGGCCCTCGAAAAAGTGATCCGTGATGCTGAGGTAAATGCAAGAGGTACGATCCTCTTCAAGTCCACCCAACTACTGGGCTATGCTGACGATATCGACATCATGGGAAGAACCACCCGAGACGTACAAACTGCCTTCATCCAGATCGAGCAGGCGGTAATCGGGGAGAGATCTTGGGCTGCACATCAATGAAGGCAAGACAAAATATATGGTGACAACGTCAGCACCGAAGACGAATCAACCAACAACATCAAACCGCACTGGTCAAATACAAACACGAAGAAGAATAAGGATAGGAGAATACAACTTTGAGACCGTTGACAATTTCTCCTATCTAGGGTCGAAAATTACAACCGATAACAACTATGATGATGAAATCCGGGCACGGTTGTTGTCAGCCAACAGAGCCTATTTTAGCTTACAAAGACTGTTCCGCTCGAAACGTCTCACCATAGGGTCAAAGCTCTTACTGTACAAGACTATGATCTTGCCAGTCCTCATGTATTCCTTGGAAACTTGGGTTCTTAGCAAGAAAAATTGCGAACTCTTGGCCGCGTTCGAGAGAAGAATCCTCCGAAGAATTTTTGGCCCCCTACATGAGGATGGACGATTCCGTAGCCTACACAATGACGAAATCTATGAGCGATACCATGACCGTCCGGTTGTGGATAAAATCCGGCTCAAGAGGTTACGGTGGGCAGGTCATTTAATCCGTATGGATGAGGATGATCCCACCCGGAAAGTCTGTAAGGGCAATATCTATGGTAGAAAAAGAAGACGAGGCAGACCCTGCCTAAGATGGAGCGATGGCGTAGGTCAGGACGCCAGACAGCTTTTAGGGATATCGAATTGGTGGACCTCGGCGCAAAACCGGGATGTCTGGAGTTCCTTATTAAGGCAGGCCTAGACCGGATACCGGTTGTCGCGCCGTTGATGATGATGATAGGTAGGTTTGGATACACTTCCTTCCTGAATGCACAAATGGCCCAAACTATCTTTCAAACGTTAAATGTACAGATTTGGTCGATAACAGCACTCGACATAACGGACGGGGGCCTATTAAGGATAATAAGCAAAGACACCTACACTTATTGGGGCCGACTCATCCGAGGCAGGTTATCTGCTATATACTTTCGCCGCTTCGGACATTGCATTCCTCAGCAATGAGCTTATCTTCAATGAAAACAGAAAAGGCTCAATAACCGCCATCACCTTTGCCAATTGCTCTTTACGGCAAGCGCCTACACAGGAAAAGGTCCTGATATATGCACGTGTATAATATGGTCAACAGGTTATCTCGCCTGTAATGAACTCAAACTTGCAGTGACTCAAAGCAAGGATAATAGAGAGTATAGCAGTCACCAGTATAGACCAGATCAATCAATTTTTTTTAATAACTTACAATATAAATGCGCATCTTAAAGCAACATGGACGCTGTAATGATACTTTCGTAACGCGTGTTTTAAGGAAAGCAAGACCAGCAGGCGTTTGTGACGCAGCAATGAAATCAAGGATAAATTCATTCAACCAATTTGCAACTTCCACGTGTAGCCATTCGAATGCCCGTGCATTACGGACCTCATTTGCTATGATTTATCCCAAATTATCCTCGGCGAGCTCACATTCATTGGTATGACAAGTTTTCTCAGTGGGGGACCCCTGGGAGTCATTGAAGGGCAAAGGAAAGCGCCTTTGCAGGACACTAATGTCGTGGCAAACAAGCTCGTTGATGCTAGTTTAGTATGGACTCTAGACCGATTTATAGGTTTCTGCCAAGCGCATGCTGCACTTTTACTGCAGTCGCCTCGTATACCAAGCATATATAGTACATGCATACATCCTTATGTATAAATTATGTGCCTCCGCCAGTTCAAATTAATGTCATTCAACCAAACACGGATGGGATGTAAAATATTGCAGTTCATTGCATCAGTGATCAGTGGTTACATTTTCCTTGTGGAACTGAAAGGGCAATGAAAAGAGTTACTAAGGACAACGTGCCCTACTTGTCTCCACATATGAGGACACACAAGTGTGTATGGTCGCTCGCTTTGGTAATCCTTCTAAAATGATTCTGGCACGTGGTCATTTTTTGCTCTGGCCGACAATTTTTCCTCTCCTACTGTTTTCCTTATTTCCCGCAAATTGTTGTTGATTGACTCGAGAAATCAGTTATGTGTTTCGCATGTTGTATCCATAGAGTTACACATGCTTTAGGCTTCCATTGAAACTACATTTTATATTTTTAGATATCCAGGAAATAATATAAGCCACGAGCTGTCCGCATTCATTGTATTGTTTTATCGTATTACTACACATATGACTGGGGAAGAAACATAGAATGTTGAGTAGATTTTTATGAACACGCAGGAAAATTGTTGTATTATACTTTTATCTTAAATGATTTTCGATTGAAGTTTTTCATTCGCCATAGTATTTGAGAGCTTGATGTCCTCCTCGCCCTGATTGCGAGGATTTTCAATGATGGACTTTCCACAAAAGTGAAATCTATCCAAATTTCGCATAGTTGTTTGAGGAGGTGGAAATCTTTAAAAGACACTGGTCTGGACACACCAGCGTGTGTGATTTTTACCCACTAAAACCACCCCCGACTCCCTCCCTGCCCTGCGGAACCACCATAAGGTATTCCATCACTGGGTGGAGTCAGCTCACTCTAGCTTAATCCCATTTCTTCTATACGTGGCGCACGTGACCGCGTTTTTCTCCTTTCCTCTGCCTTTCGCAATTTATCTTGAATAGATACGATCATGGAGTTGACCGCATCCCAATTCTCTTGATGTGCTAGCATTTTCGGCACCAGATTTTTTGGTACCAGCACCTCTCCTAGAGTCTCCTCTAGATTCCTCCTTTCTTTCACAAATCTCGGACAGGAGAAGAATACAGGCTCTGGGTCCTCTGGGACTCCATCACAATGTGGACACTCGGGTGAGGTCTCCAATTTAAACCTGTGAAGGTATTGGAGATATCCTCCATGTCCCGTGAGAAACTGGGTGAGATGTCGTCTCTTCAACCACTCCTTAATGGCAGGAATGAGCCAGTGATTCCACCGACCCTTTCCCGAGCGTTCCCACCGCTCTTGCCATCTATTTATGGATCTCTCCCTTTCAGTGTTCTTCGTCTGCAATAAGGGAGAGATTGGCTTCGTATGGTATATATTCGCCATCTCATCTGCCAAGATGTCAATCGACATCATTCCAGAGATGACGAACACTGCATAATTTTTTTTTTTTTTTTGTGCGTACACGGAGGTGGAAAATCTTAGAAAGACACGTCCGCCGCCCGAACGGCGGAACTACAGCGGGCGCGTGTGAGATTCACACCCACTAAAAACCACCCCCCGTCTCTCCAGCCCCAGCCCCGCGGGACCACCATTGAGGTATTACTTCGCGGAGTAAGTTTGCTCTTAGGCACTCATCCTTCTCCTATTTGCGGCCTTCAGCAACTCCTCCTGCATTTGGATGATTGCGGAGCCAACCGCAAGCCACTTCCCCTCGGACTCCAGCATCTCAGTAACCAAGCTCTCCGGGGTCCCCCTCCTGCCCAGCACCTGGTTTAAGCTCCTTCTCTCCATCGCAAATCGTGGGCAGTGAAACATCTCATGCTCTGGATCCTCCGGTATGCCATCCCATCTGGGACAGTTCGGAGAATCATCCAACCTAAAGCGGTGCAGATACTGCCTGTAGCAACCACCGTGTCCCGTGAGGAACTGGGTAATGTGGTAGTTGGTCTCCCCATGTTTTCGCTCAAGCCACACCCTAATGTTGGGAATGAGCCTGTGCGTCCACCGACCTTTCGTAGACTCGTCCCATCTGCGTTGCCAGAGATCAAGCGACTCTGACCTTGCCGCATTTATACGCTGTGCATGCCCCTCCATATGTCTTGCATTGTACAGGACACTCATTTCTTTGGCCAGAATGTCAACCGGGATCATGCCTGCCACCACCAATACTGCCTCATCTGATGTGGTTCTAAAAGCACTGCAAACCCTCAAAGCCATCCGCCGGTAAACCGAGTTCACCTGCTTCCGTCTCTGAGAGTTTGCAAGCTCCTCTGCCCACACAGACGACGAGTAGAGCAGGATGGAGCGCACCACTCCGGCTAGCACCAACCTCCGGCAATGTTTCGGTCCACCAATATTTGGCAACATTTTTGCAAGTGCCGTGGTGGCACCGGCTGCCTTTTGGCATGCATACTCTAGGTGTTCCCTAAAACTCAATTTGGTATCAATTATTACCCCCAGGTATTTGACAGCCGGCTTTGATACGACCGTATGTCCACCAACCTCCACTTTTACAGTGTTATTTTTCCTGCGTTTCGTTATTAAGACCGCTTCCGTTTTCGCGTCCGCCAAGGTCAGCCCGGCCTTTTCTAGCCAGGACTTTACCGCTCTCATTATTTCTGTTGCGTAAACCACCACATCTTCTGGGTGTTTTGCTGCAACAACCACAGCTAGGTCATTAGCAAAGCCGTCAATCGTAGTCCCCTCTGGGACGGGAAGAGCAAGCACCCCATTATACATGATATTCCATAACAGGGGACCAAGTACCAATCCCTGTGGTACCCCGGCTGTGACAATGTACTCTTTAGGGCCCTCATCCGTCCCATACCAGAGAGTCCTCTGAGAGGTATTATAGTTTTCTACCAAATTCGCTAAGTATCCGGGGACACCTATCTGAGTCAACGCCCGTTTAATTCTATTCCAGTTGGCCGAGTTGAATGCGTTTTTCACATCCAACGCCACCACGGCACAGCAGCTGCAAGAAATCAGTCCACCTTTTGCCAGGTTTACCACCATGCCAATTGCGTCCACCGTAGAGTGGGCGCGTCGGAAACCAAACTGGCGTTCCGAAAAACCATTGCTGGCTTCGACGATGGGCAGGAGTCTGTTGTAGATGACTCTCTCCATCATCTTCCCCATTGTATCCAACAGGCGGATAGGACGATAAGACGCTGGGTTTCCAGGTGGCTTGCCAGGCTTTGGAAGCAACACCAACACTGCATCATCTGACACAGCCCTGAAGGCAGAGCATACCCTCAGGGCTGTCTTCCTATATTCTGAACTCAGTTTGGTAGTGTTCCCTGACATCCGCAACGCCTCCCTCCAAACCGGGGTTGCATAGAGCATGATCGAAGTCACCACCCTGACTATAAGCAACCTAGAGGTATGCCGTGGCCCTCCCACGTTCGGCATCATCCTCGCCAGGACCATATTGGATGATTTATCGCAAATATACTGCACATGCTGCTTATAGCTGAGCTTCCTGTCTATCACCACCTCCAAGTATTTGATGGTCGGCTTGGAAGTGATGATATGATTCCCGATTCTAATACAGACGAAATTTCTCTTCCAGCGCTTCGTGATGAGGACCGCTTCTGTTTTTGCCTCCGCAAGTGTCAAACCAGAGCTCTCTAGCCAACTTTTAATAGCACGGATTGCCTCGCTTGAGTATAACTCAGCATCTTCGAGATGCTTTGCGACAACAACCAGCGCTATGTCATCAGCGTAACCAACCACTATGGCTTCCCTCGGAAGGGGAAGATTAAGTACATCGTTGTACATGATGCTCCTTAGTAGTGGGCCCAATACGGAGCCCTGTGAGACACCCGCGGAGACAACGTACTCCTGGGGTCCGTCATCGGTGTCATACCAGAGCCTCCTTTCAGTTAAGTAACTATATGTCTGCCTGTCTGTCTGTCACAGGCACTTTTCTCAGAAACGGCTATACCGATTGACACGAAATTCGGTGAGAAGGTGGGACCTGTGGACCCCCAAACATGCAATGAGTGGTATCCTCCTGCGTTGAGTTTTGGTGGGGGTTCCCATGCATGTAAAAGGGGGGTGTAAACATTTTTTCACCAAATATAATCATGTGGGGCATCAAATGAAAGGTCCCGATTAATACTTTTCGAAGCCGCTCTTAGTTTTGAGATTTGTTAAAAAGGCGGGGAGTGGGAGGGGTGCAAAGTGATGATTTCTTTAACGGAGCCATTCTCAGAAACTATCCAACCGAATAATCTGAAAAAAATCATGAAGCTGCCTCTATACAGTGCCCAGGCCTCAAAATACTCTCCATATCGATATCTGTTCAAATTAAGTTAATAATTGTATATTACCATATTTTTACAAATGGGATAGTTCTACACTCAAATATACTCACAGAAGAAGCAACAAAACCTTTCATACCAGCTTCCGGTTTCCCGACTTGTTTACCACTTCAAATTTGAACAAAGAATTGCCAAACTTGCGTTTTCGTCTAGTTCTTTGGTTTTGCACGCATGAATTTGTAAAGAAAAGATGAGGGAACAACAGATTAAAATCACGCATCTTAGGAATCTGAAAGTGGATATTCTGAGTTTCAAGATTTGATTGTGCAAATCAGATGAAAATGTATTTGCAACAGAACCGCTCACCTTTAAATCAATCTTTGTATAACAGATAAACTGTCATGTTATGTGAAAACCGAGCAAAACTCTGTGGATTCAAGGAGCCTCAGCTACCCTGACATCTCTCATCCCCATTTCTCTCTTTTTCGCCTTACGAAAGAATTGAGTGGAACCTGCCTGTCCTCGCTCTGCAGCATGGCCTCAATTATGGTGTCCGGGGACGCAAGGCACCCTTCCATCGAAAGGTGACGGCGATGGCGCTTCTACCTTCTGCAAAAGAAAAAGGTGTGCAATTAATGCATAGTCGGTAAGATTTAAATCTGCTCAGCGCACATGTGTTAGGCAATAGTCAACCTCATCGTACTTTCAACTGAACATTTTTTATGAGATGCGCGGTCCATTTACCTCTCGATGGTCTTTCCAAAATACAAGCTCTCTCTTCACAAGCAACAACTTCCTTATTTCTCTCGCATTTTCTGAGGTATATAAGCCTCCGCTCGGCAGTATGAAGAGCGATCGGAATAACCTCTGCTCTAGGAGGCTCACTTCGAATCTATCATGATGCCGAGATATTCCACCGCAAGTTTTGACAAAACCATGGTTTCATCAACCTGAACTGCGAGGACTGTGGAAACCCACTCCATGGTCAGCTCACAGTTTTCCCCAGAGTCAGTCAGTCAGTCGTGGTTTGATGAGCTTCTCAAGCTGTGTCCAACACACTGAACGGGCGATACGCAAACGGCGCCTCTGGGTCGCCTTTGTCCTTGCTTATCAGCACAAGTCTCGCAATCTCCCACCGGAAGGGAAAAACATCCGCTGTCAGACATGCGTTAAATGCGTCGAGTAGCAAGTTCGGCTCGTATTTACGTACGAGTTTCAGCACTTCGCTGGGAACACCTTCCGCTCCTAGTGCTTTCTTGTTTACTTTGTAGTGATGAGTGGGCATTCCTCAACTCTGCGGCAGTTCAGATAGGATGGGCAGGAAAAAGTCCCTGCACGATTTCTTCCATCTTTGCTGCTTCCATAGAACAAGGTTATAAATGGGCACCGAGGTTTTTGGAACCGCATCCCTTTTCTATTTCCAATCGTCTTCACCGTTGGGGCAGTGGACCTTTCTACTTTTCCAGTAGGTAATCGTCTTAACTTCTCGCATCTTACAAGGAGATTTATAAAGGTATCTCCCATTTTGGTTGCCAGAAGCGGTGAGCATGGTGTATTGTCTTGTTGCTCTTTCTGAAAATTTCGGCTTTAGCCGGTTTTCCTCATGTTTGTTGTTGCTGTTCTTGTTATTTTAATTTGGGTTCTCTGTAAGCCACTATCTCCGCTAGAAAGTGCAGTTGCCTTAAATGTCTGTGCGAGTAGGGAGATCACGTGTGGGTTGACACAAGTCCTTATGAGTGTTTGTGGTCAGAGCCGGGATCAGCCGCTAGTCAGGAGCCCATCTCAACTGAGCCTGCACTGCAAACTTAATGGTGTCATAGCTTTGAACGTCCTTGCAGCATTGCTAAGGTTATTGTCTGAAAGAGGCAAAAATTATATGACTCACTTCCTGCAGATGACGTGCAGATGTAGCTCGGTGATTTCAACGCAAATGTCGGAAACGGGAAGACACCTCGAAGAAAGGCCTCGGGGCACAGTTTCCCTGATATGCCAAATGACAACGGACAATGCTCCATTGATTTTGCAAGTAACAGAAATTTAATTATAAAATTGACTTGCTTTCCACATAAATGCATTCACAAAAGGACATGTGCGTCCCCAGAAGGCATTACTTTCAACCAAATAGACTACGTTCTCATCACCAAAATATGGTCGGCATTCACGCCATGAGATCATATCGCGGAGCACACTGCAACTCCGACTACTACATGATAAAAAGCATTGTTATTCTCAAGAACTTCATGAAAAGCCCATAGATAACACCCGGCATAACCTAAAACGCGTTATCAAAACAACAGCAAAAGACGTGGTTAGATATGAATCCCAGCGCCGGAGAAGTGTTTGGTTTGGTGATGACTACCAAGAAACGCTTGACAAGAAAATAGGATATACAGAAAACATATAGAAGAAAACAGAACCAAGAGAAAAAATTACGCAAATTTCCAACGAACATCTGATAAAGTATTAAGGCAAGAGAAACAAAAACATTTTGAAGACAAATTAAAGGTAATTGAGGTAAATATTAAGAGCAACAATACAAAATAAACCTACAAAGTAGAGAAAAGCAAAACACGGGACTGTCGTCTTATTCAAAGAATTCCCCAACCCCTCGCGCAAAACTCAATCTCCGGAACTTACAAGAATTATGGTTGAGCATAATAGGAACATTGAACATTGCCCCAACATTGGAAGAAATAGGGCCAACCTCCAAATGTCAAAAAAAGGAGATAAGGACATCCCAACTGAACTCATCAAATTAGATGGTCCATGGACTATGAAAGCTAACCATATTTTGATTCTCTCTATCTGGAACCAAGAATGGTCAAAAGTTTGAGCCGCCCTTCCCTAAAAAGGTACACATGCGACAATTTCAAAAGCATCTCCCAAAATGTTAGACTGTACATCGATAAAACGATTGCTGAACACCAAGGAGGTTTTCGAACTGGAAGATGGAAAATTGACCAGCTATTTATGGTAAAATGCTGGAAATTCATCGACGTCCATCAAAAATTAGTTGACTTCAAACAAGAATATGACAGTATTGACAGAAATGTACTGTACAAAGATGCTTAACTTGGGAATTCCAGCAAAACTGGCAAGCCTCACCAGAAAAATTGTCTCCCTGGAAAAATAAAATGGCGAAGGCCGATGAAAAATGCCCTCTTTTTATTGCCTCCAATCGTCTTTTCTACTATTGCCCATGCGACCTCAGAATAGGCTCGAAGATACTCTCCAGTGTTAAAATCCTTTAGGCTATAGACTCTAGTTTGGCCCTGAACAGTGCGGACGTCAGGCATTGAAATAATACGTGATCCCCGCCCTTTGTCATATTTAAACATATCGGATCGTGCGAAAAAATAGCATGTCCAAATCGAGGGAACTGCTCCATAGCCCCGTTGATTCCACCTGCTTTTGTAATTTGAGTTTTGTGCTGACTGCCACTGGACCGCTTCAGGCTTACAAACGTTGAATCGTCACAGTTCTAATAGGCTCTCCCTCATAGACCTACAGACATACGCTTTTGAGCAGTTCCTTAGAATATTCTCCTTCATTTCCCCAGGGCCAACTTCAAGTTTCTGCTGGTTTCATCCTTTCTGAACGGTGTTGCCTACTAAACTGGCAGACAGTCAATCCAATTGAAGGCTAGTCGTTTCTATACTGGACCAGTATGTGGATTTTCTACCATGAGGTGCTTAACTTATGAGACTGATCTGGCGACACCTCTATGAAGATTTGCGTATATATTGCTTCCACAGACCTACCTTCTTCTTTTTGAACCTTGTGGTCCCTTTCGGGATATCTGGTAGCAGACAAATTAGTATTGTGACTAGAAGTCAGATATCGATGGATTTAGCGGTGAATGAGTACCTTGGTCAAATCATAATCATAGTTCCGGGCGAACGCAACACTGACCATATTTCTTCCTAGTATAGGGTTTCGGTCTTGAAAAGAAGTGCTCTAAGATGCTTCCGGGCTTAAATCCAGACTGAATTGTTACACCATCGATTGTAATTATTTCCGAGTTATCACAATCTCGGTAGATGCCGGATTTTACTTAATACTAGCACTAAGTGCCAAGCATTTAGGCTCAGACGATCCTACCTACTGTGGTGGTGGCCGGTGGTAGGTCAGTGCGAGAATCCGTCGAGTACTCTCCACAACATCGAGCATGTATGCAGAATGGTGTACTTCTGCATGGCTTGAACCATACTGTGCGAAAGTCCCAGGACATCAAGGGAAGCCGTGAGGGATTTAGGTACAATACCTGTAGCTGACAATATTATGGGAACTACAACCACCCGCTCGAGACGTCAAATTTCTTTGATTTCCCGAGCCAATGGCTCATAGTTCACCTTCTTCTCCACGTATTTCCGTTCAATGTTGCTATTATGGAGGATAGCAACATCAATAATATACGCGGAGCGACCCGTCTTGTCAACTAACAGTACGTCAGGCTTGTTGTGTGCGGTATGGCGATCAGTCAGAACTTGCCGGTCCCAATACATGCTGTAAGCAGAACTATCAAATACTGCTTGCGGCTCATATGCTTATATGCAAGGTTTTGATGGATAACCTTACATACAGCATTATGCCTGGTGATGTATTGCACCGGTGCCATAACAGTACAGCCAGAAATGAGATGGTCCAACGTCTCTAACGCCGAACCACACATTCTGCACTGGTCGTTCTCCACCCGTTCTTTCATGATGAGCTTTTTATAAGCTCGGGTGAACCCCTCCGTCTCAGCAAAAAGCTCCCCAGCACACAGCGATCTGTTCGACAAATGCAAATCGATAAATGGGTGCCAAAGACAATTCACGTGCCTTCGACTTCCATTCATCGATCCGCTCCTGGTCCTACTTCACCCCACTCAGAGGATTGAAAGATCGATCCTTCAAGTTAAGTGGAGTCAGTTCACAGTCTGCCTTACAGGCAGCCGCATGCAAGGGACTCGCCTGCTCTTTACTGTAAAAATAAGCGCGCAGCAAGTCGACTTGGCGATGATGTTGTGCCGTCACGTCAACCTCCTACCTCCGATGTCACGAGGCAGGTTCATCCGCTCCACGGCAGACTTTGGGTGATCCATTCGGAATTTGGACATAGTTGTCCGTATCCGCCGCTGGACGTTTTCCAGGTCGGTCTTCGTCCACGGCAATATTCCGAATGCATAAGCCAGTGAAGGGATAGCGAATACATTCAACGCGCTTATTTTATTCTTCCCCGAGAGATGCGATTTCAGCACCACCTTTACACGTCGCAGGAATTCGGACAGCAGAGCTTCCTTCAAATCACCAACTCGAGCATGGGTTCCTTGCAGAATTCCTAGGTACTTGTAGAAGTCTGTCTCGGTCATAGCTTGGATGTGGAGGTCATCAATGCTATGTCCGGCATGCGGCTCGTGATGACCTTTGCGGATGCCTTGGATTCGACATTTGTCTAATCCAAACTCCATCCGAATATCACGGCTGAACATGTCGATTATTTGCAACAGACTTCTAAGATGGTTGTCAGTACCAGCATACAGCTTGATGTCATCTAAGTACATCAAGTGTGTCAGTTCACACTTAGCACGTAGGCCATATTTTATTGCGAAACCATGTCCTCTAGCATCATTCAGTAGCCATGAGAGGGGGTTCAATGTCATACAAAACCACTCAGGACTCAGCGAATCCCCCTGGAAGATGCCCCTTCGTATACGGATGGGCTCTGAGGTATTAGCACTCTCAGATGTACGGACCGATAAGGTGGTATGCCACCCTTCCATGACTGTCCCCAAAAACTTAGTTTCGGATCAATGCGATACAGATGTAGGATATCGATTAGCCAGGTATGCAGAGCGCTATCAAAAGCCTTGGCATAATCGATATAGCAACTAAAGAGGTTTCTTTGGTCTCTAGTTGCTTGTCCTAGAACTACCGAGTCGATAATGAGTTGCTCTTTGCAACCCCTTAACCCAACTCGGCAGCCCTTCTGCTCCTCGGACAAAATGTTATTGGTCTCGAGGTGCGCATTGATCCTTCCACTAATAATGGACGTGATGAATTTGTAGAGGGTTGGTAAGCAAGTGATCGGTATTGTGTCTGTGTAGGTAATCCCCGCAGTATTGAAAGGTGGAAATTCCTACGGCCGACTCATGACCTCATTTATACTACGTGCCAACCGACTGTGTACGCTGGTAAATTTCTTATACCAGAAATTCTGCACCCGATCCAGACCTGGGCACCTCCAGTTCTTCGAGCTGTTTATGGCTCATCGAACTTCCTCTTCGGTAACATCCGTAAAATTCATGCCAAACGTATTGGCATGGCGGGTGCCTTCAACGGTGATCCACTCAGCATGCTGGGCGGGCAACCCCCAAAGTCCACCCCAATAGTGTTTCGCTTCCGTCACCGAGAACTGTATTGTCTGGGCGCTCTGTTGGGATTCGTTGAGAGATCTGAAAAAGCTCCGTTGGTTCCCCGCGTATGTTGCATTCTGGACACGTCTGGAATAACTTTCGCCATACCGTCGTAACCGACTGCATATGACAGAAAGTTTCTGTTTTAATGTGTCCAGAATTTCAACTACGGGTGTCTCAATGGGGATGGCATAGTTCCGACAAACCCTCTGCACTTTGTTTCTCACCCGTCGGCTGGCATTGCCAGTGCTGATCTGAATCAGTCCAGCAATGTCCTGCCTTAGTGAGTCCCGCCGACGTTCCAGACGAATTTTCCATGGTGGATCTCTTTTGTCACCCAAACCAATAACACGAAAGCGAATCTTCTGACCGTGCAATCTGATAGCCGCAACTGCACCACAATACACAAGTGATTGCAGTTGCAGCAGCGACATATCAGCACACAGTCTAGATGCAATCTCATCGTTGATTTGAGATAGAATTCCCGGAGTTGCTGGAGATGCATAGAGCCTGGGAATACCTGGTCTATGCAAAGGATCCATATCCGAGGATTCCATACACGCTCTTTGGAATTCGTCCCGAACCTCAGCGGAAACCTCAGCTGGACGGTGGAGAAGAGTGCTTCCTGCCTACTGTACGGCGTGGTGTTGTTGATGCCGCCGTCTCTGCCCCCGTCGACACTCGGTCACCAGTTTCCCCGATGACCTCCGGGCCGGGATTGTGTCGCTGCGAGTAATAAAGCGGCACTGGTCTGCGACTCGCTGCGCAGTCACGTGCGCCAATTGCGGGAAACGCTCGACGAATCTCTGGTGCAACAAGGGGCGGTAAGATGTTATACCTGCCCCCGCCCTCAGTTCGTAGTAGGAGCGGATGATGCAGAGGTTCATTTCTTCACTCCATTTCATCCGCTTCCTACGCGAACCTGCCGAAGTGGTCGCCACAGATTGTGGCACAACAGCTGCAGCAGGCGGAGCTTTGCTCCTGGTCGTCGTGGCGTCTAGATGTCGAACCGCCCCACGACTAGTGGTTTCGACACCGTGCTGTCCATTACGAGAGCCCAACTCAATCACCAAGTCAGACGACTCCCGCTGGTTATCCGTACCGGACCTTATGAAATTCAATAGCCTTCTGAATGGCTTTGTGAGTGAGTATCTAATATGAAGTTTAATTTGAAATTTTCAGTATCAATAGATTTTGTCCTTATCGAATACTGACTCACATTCCCCGGCAATCAACATTACCATAGGAGTAACCAGGTGCCCTCTGTCTGTCTGTCCACAAGTACCTACCTCCGGCTTTTTTTCGAAATATTCACAAATATTACGGTGATATCGATCTTCTTAAAATTTTCAGTTTTTCCCACCATTTTCCAACGGGCGTGGTCCATCATCAACTGAATGCGGACTCAGAACTCCCCTGGCAACGAAAACCAGATGATATGCACATTTTCTTCGTTATTACGAACGATATTTAGAGAAATTCTGGAAAATTCCACAGGATTAGAGTTGAAAGCAGTATTCCAGCTCTTTCTGAACACCGGAACGTACTTCTCCAATAATAATAATTCACCTTCCGATTCTGACTATTTCTATCCAATTAAATTTTATTATTCGTCTTGATTGCTTTCCCCATTCAAATACCGAATTTTGGCTAAATATTTGTTTCATCTAAATCCTAAATCAATCTTTACGCGCAGAAATTGGGCATACAATTTCAAACTTGAACACACACACATAAACCGTAAATATATCAGTCAGGAAATGTTTGATAATTTGCAAAGGATCAACATTCCAAATATGATGGAAATAATCAAATCTATTTTCCAAGAAATCAATTTGTCATCGAAATCGTTAGAAATTGATGCGACGTCTTTTATTCGCTTCCTGTTTATGACGGTGGCGATTTTCGTGCGTAATTCCACTGTACATGCATATTTCGTCGACAGCACGTAAAATTTAATTTTATTGGATGGCCATTCATAAGATTTATTGTGTTTATAGTATTATTTATGTTTTGAGATTTAAAAATGATGAAATTCACTTAACCCCCGCTGGGTGGAAAGATGAAAGGGTTCAAATTTTCATGATCCTTGCAAATACAACCAGAGCAAGAAGACTATATACAGGAAATTCAAGTCCCATCACATTTTTTTAAATTTTAAGGAGACGGGAAAGTCTTGCACACGTTCAACTGCGACGGGAGTTGCGCTAGCAAAATTCCACGCATAGGGGCTAGTTTAGTGACGTGTATGTGATGCAATGCATTGGTATGCGCCCACGTGGCAGCATCTGTCATAACAACAGACATTGCACAGCTAATTATGACTACGCACATCCTAGCGGGAACCAAAGGCAGAGCTTCCTTAAAGATTCATTTCGAATTATTGGTAATGGATCTTATTAGAATCACTGAGCGAATGATGCTTCAAAATTCCTCTATGGGAAGCTTGATAAAAGCAAACACGCACCACATTCTTGGCAATATATCTATGTTTGTTCTCATAGGAAGTGGGGAGCAAATAAGTAGGTGCATCTAAGATCAATCTTTCAGATGCATCCATTTCCTGCCGGGATAAAATGAAGAAACACAAACAAGAAAACTATCTAGGCGATATCGACACACCTACCACTTACCTACTTCGTCCCTACCCGAAAGGTGTACAGTGAGATTTCGCGCCCCTTTGCAGCTGAAGTTATCTTCCTTTGTATATTTTTCTTAAGCCATGGATTTACCTTATCTCCCATTCCTTCCATTGGATTGGTACAGTGTGTACACTGTGTCCCAGGCGGAACATTGGAGACGCAGCATCCACGTAACAATATGCAGTTCCCGTTCGTTACTTTCCGACTTTTTAACTTGACATAAATGAAGACTTGGAGGGATCATGGCCAATCATGGTCGCAGTGCTATCTCAATATCTTAAGATGTAAAATTTACAGTCGGGTAGCACCTGAATGCAGCTTCAATGTTACATAAGTTGCGACTTAAAGACTGGAAATGGATTCTGGAACAACATATATTGAACATTGGGGTTGATGTTTATTGGGTAGTCTCTACAACAGCAGCAGAAATATCGGCAGTAGACCAAATGCTCAAATGCGCTGCAGACTCATCAAAACAACTGTCAAAATTGTTGCAGAGCCTGCTTGAAAGACGTTTTCACAATTTTTCATAAACTGTACTAGTTGGAAAATAAGGAATTTGTCTCTATGCATCGGTCGGGCCTCATTCTACGACATAGCAATCTAATCAATCAATCTTCTGTTAAGGAGGATTCCTTGATGTTCCTTATCCAATTGCCTAGGTAAAGTATAGCCCCATGGTAGTCATCAAAGTCTTCTTCTTCTTCTTTTTCTTCAGCATCAGCTCAAGGATATTCCAGTCCTCTATTGGGTCTTTCAATTAATAACGATGAGCCTCACGAAAGACGTCCAATTTGATTCACCCGGTAGTCCAATATCAGTTTGATGTTGTCTATCTTAAAAGGGTGTACGCATGGCTACACACCGATCCGAAATCCTCAGCAGAATTGATTTGGTCAAAGCTTTCAACTAGGGGGATCTATTTGATTAGCACAGGCAACAATTCTGTAGAAACGATCTTTTGCAATGGAATCAAACCTTCAAGCCTATTGACAAATAGTCGTCACCTACAGTTTTCACTGCTCCTAAGTTGGTGAAGTGTGTTATCATGTTTAGTAATTCTTCGAAGCGTTGGACTCACCAATTCTCATTCTTCTCTAAGTCTCCGGCCAGATCCGGTATAAATATCTGGCTTTAACGAGAGGCTGATTGCTGTCGCAGTTCACACTACAATATCAGCCTACGTCGAGGATGCTAGTAGCATTTCGTTTTTCAAAGAGAACGTATATATGGAGAGGCTCACGTTCTCTGTGGGAAATAATTCTGTTAGCCTGGTTTCGCTTGCGAAAATTATGACTCCCATTCGTCTCAGATCGACTCCTTCCAACCCTAACGTTTTAAGGATCGTTACATTGTGTACCACTTTAACATAATTTGAAAGATTGGCCTGAATATAGAAATCAATCCCGCCTTGCGGAGCCCTCAAATCAAGGAATTCCTTTCACCAACGGGAGGGGAGAGGAAGAAGGGAACTGTCAGTTCAAGGAACCCCCTGCCATCCGGCTCCTCCACCGGTCGAGTTCTATCTTCTTAGCAACGAGAAGGGCCCGAACGTAATGGGCAACATGGTTCCACCTGTCAGCAGTCCTCAGCATCTCTTCGACAATGTTGTCTGGAGAGAGATCCCCTGTGTTAAAATAGAGCTGCTAACGAACCCCATCCCACCTTTCACAAGAAAAAAAAGTGTGGTGGGCGTCGTCCACAACTCCATTGCAAAACACACAATCCGGAGAACGCGCCTTTCCAATCTTGTGCAGGTAAGACTGAAAACCTCCATGCCCACTTAAAAATTGGGTAAGGAAATAGTCAGTCTCACCATGCTTCCGATTCAGCCACGCACCTAAGTTGCCGATGAGCCGCGCAGTCCATCTGCCTCTAGTTTCATTTTGCCAAGAGAGCTGCCACTCGTCTGGAGTGTGTTGCCGTTCTTCGCGAGCAACCACCTCCCAGGGCTCATCTCCCTTGCGCTTGTATATGGCCTGACGCTCCCTAGCAAGAAAGGCAACGGGGATAACTCCCGCGATCACCATCACGGTCGGTTCAGAGACAGTGCGGTACACAGACGCCACCCGTAAAGCTCCCCGTCTCTGTACTTGCGCGAGGCGTTTACGATATACCTCCCTGTTAAGAGCGCCAGCCCATACCTCTGCGCCGTAGAGCAGGACAGACTGCGTTGAGCTCATCAGGAGACGTCGCCTATTAGACCTAGGACCCCCAATGTTTGCCATTAGCCTACTTAACGCCGAAACTCCAGCCGCAGCCTTGTTCGCTGCTGCTTGGATTTGCTCAGAAAAACTTATCTTTGAGTCAAGAGTCAACCCGAGGTACTTGACCGCTGATTTTGACTCGAAGATCGACTCGCCGAGTGATATGGGACGCAGGGTCGGAATTCTCTTTTTAGTCAGGATGACTACTTCGGTTTTTTCCAGTGCAAGGTTGAAACCATGAGTAGTCATCCATCCGCTTACCCGTCGCATCAATATGCCGAGTCTGCTTTGCGCCTGTTCGACAGTGCGTCCAGCAACAAGCGCTGCGACATCATCTGCATAGCGGACCAGGCGCGACTCTTCTGGCATGTCGAGTTTAAACAGACTGTCATAGGTAGCGTTCCATAGGTCCGGCCCTAGGATGGATCCCTGTGCTACCCCCGACGTGAACTCCATCCACCTTTGACCCTCTAGTGTTTCATAGAGCAGGAAGCCTTCTTGTTTTTCATAGAGAGGACTGCCTGTTCCAACTCTTTTATAGAGAAAAGTGGACAGTCCTCTGTGCTCTCCGCGCCGACGTCAGCATCCCATACGGGGTGCGCAGGGAAGAGTGCCCTTACAATGCGGTCCATCTGCTCGGCCTTAAGTGAACAGGGTTTCCGCAGAGCCCCGATTTTTCGGGTTACCAGTTTATGCTATATAAATGAATAATAATTCTGAATTCGTTGAGTTGCATTTCGGTTTCAGATGTGATCCAAGGGAGGCCCATTGAAGTGGATTGCATGCGCTGTGACGTGGCACGTTCGTTTTGAATTCTTTTCTGATTTTTCTGATGACGGAAAGAGCTCTGCACACGGAAGCAAACGTACAGATTCGTTTAGTTTTCCACACTCAAGGGTGTGCCGCGGGAAAAGTTAGGCGTTCGTCTGCTTGTGTTTGTTGTGCTGTTCCATTCCCGGGACAATCCCCCATTGGCTCCGTCCAGGACCAGGACAGCCACAAATAGTGCAATCTAGAGACTTGTTGACACTGATGAAGGGAACAAGCGGTTCCCGAAATATCGGTTTTTGCAAGACCAATAAATAACACTAGCGGATAGAAAAATCAGGTTTTTATTATTTCAAATAATTTAATCGCTAGAAATACCGCGTAATTAGACTCAGATAAAGACCTGCGCTTTGATCGCAGAAGAAATCTCGAAACTTAAGGACTCGGGAGGGACAGTTTAGTCCCACTAATATCATGCAACGGTGTTGTTAACAGGGATGTTTCCCGTCCGCCAAGATCCTCCCATTCGATCGCGGTTCTCCGGTCTGTAATTTTACGGCTCAATACGCGTGGTCGACTCGTCTTTTTTTTTCTTTTTCAGGTTTAGCTCCAGTGTGTTTATTGTGTTAGGTGCACGCGAATCCCCATGGTTGAATCTTTTTTAGGATCTGGTGCGGACCCACGCACCGAAGGAATTGAGCGCTCAAAGGACCCCCTCACATTCCCGAACCAGGCTAGCACACGTGTCGTCGGAGCACTTCGATGGAGCTTCTAGGTTTTTGTGGGTAGCTGTCCCTTCTTGGTCGCCTCCAGCCACTGAGGATGGTCTTTTGACCATCGAAAACGCTTATTTGTCATTACCAACTTGGAGCAGTTACATATGGGAATGCGTTGACAAATCTGCAGCAGACTTCACATGTGCTCATCAAACAGTATTACAATCTTTAGAAAAATAAAACGACGAAAATAATATCACCACCTCATATCATATTGAACAACCTAGTATGTATGTATGTAGCCAGGATATACTCCGAGCAGCGTTCAATTTCTTAGCAAGCACCTCCTTAAGTAAATCACTGAACACTCCTCACTGATGAGAGTAGAAATTCTAGCATGATTTGACATCGGATTCCAATCGACTCAGCTGTGAATAAGCACCTGAGTTAAATTAGAATTATAATCCCGGACGAGTGCAATGCTGACCACATTGTCTCTAACAGGGTACTATAATCCTGTAATGTACCGTTATGGTCTTGGATGAAGTGCTCTAGCCAAGAAGACTATAAAAGGGGAGCAAATTCAGCGGCATGTCATTGTGTATCTTTGACACATGTGGTTAATGTATTGGTGATCGGTGTGTCGATGGCGGGTAGATTGTTTTCTTGTGTGTGTTTCCTCATCTCATGTAACAAGCGATAAACAGCTGTGTAATGTCACTACCACCAGACCTTATATGCGGAATTTTTCTCCTACAATTGCCGCCACGATCGAAGACGCACAATGATTTTTTGCCCATAACATTTTGAAGAATGCACTGGGAGTTGAATCTTCTGTATACAGTTTTCTTTAGTCAAACACATTTCAAGGCTCTGATCCAATTGGATTGTCGGCCCAATGATTAATTTAATATTTAATTTAAAATAATTTAATCTCTACACTTGGAAATTTTCCAATTGTCATTAAAATGTTACACCTTTAATCATCACCTTTTGATGACTAAATTGTCATTTTCGTCGCTGTCTCCTGACAGTAGGCCTGATAGCAAAAGGCATCAAGAAGAAAAGCTCATCTGTAGAGCATTGCTGCCCTTGAGTCCATTTTGAGCAAGCCACTACATTAAAAAACTATCTTATTTGGCCGACTGGAAATGAAAATGAACGATATAGATTGGTTTCCTTGAAAAAATGAGATTCCTACACAACGAAGCAAAGAAGTGAATAGCAACTGCTAGAGCTGAAGGCATGGATCACGGAGTTGAATAAATTAGGCAAATTTTGATATGCAACATCTTCCTTCTTTCTGAGAATCCAATGTACAGATTTCTGTACATGTATATACTCCTATCATATTTATTTAGATTTCAGATAATTTTTAAGAGAATTTTCCCAAAGGAAAACAAATGCGCCAGCCGCTAACATCACTCGACACAAATAATTTACGTTAGCACTAAGCAATCGATCGGAATTGGCTGCTAAAATATTTATAATTGTCAGAAGCAAAGTAGACAAGCATAAATCCAGTCGATTCAGAATTAGCATTTCTGCACTAGATATGATGCTGAGTCAATAGAGGCTATAGCCATCGTTCATAGACACATTAGGGTTAATTGTACACAATCTGAAAAGCGGCTAGGAATCTCACGACCATGACTCCAATAGATGACCGGCCGATAAAGTATTTTAAGTAAGCGATCATGCTTACTTAAATGAATGGAGGAAGCGTGCCCGCATACGTACATATGAGTGATTGTGTACAAACTGGACGTGATGGGCAACCACCGAGTTCAGCAGAAATCATATTTTCGTCCACCCGGATCTATTGCGGCAGAACAAGACATTTTGATCCACATTATTTGGGGGAAAACATTTCCTTTCCTCCTTTCATCGTAATTTTGATGGTGAAGCCCCGTGGCATCCGGAATTGAGAAATACACGTGCATATGGATCCATAAGCATTGGTGAAAGCTACCTTCAATTATATTGTAGATCGTCATCATCATCAACGGCCCAACAACCGGTAGCCGGTCTAGCCCTGCCCTAGTAAGGAACTCCAGACACCCCGATTTTGGCCGAAATCTGGTGTCCTGACTTACGTCATCGCTCCATCTGAGGCCTCGTTTTATTTTTCTACCATAAATATTGCCCTTATAGACTTTCCCCACTGAATCAGCCTCATCCATACGGATTAGATGACCCGCCCACCGCAACCTATTGAGCCGGATTTTATCCACAACCAGACGGTCGCGGTATCGCTCATAGATTTCGTCGTTACGTAGGCTACGAAATCGTCCTTCCTCATTTAGGGGGCCAAAAATTCTTCGGAGAATTCTTCTCTCAAAAGCGGCCAAGAGTTCGCACTTTTTTTGCTAAGAATCCAGATCTCTGACGAATGCATAAAGACTGGCAAGATCATAATCTCGTACAGTAAGACCTTTGACCCTATGGTAAGACGTTTCGAGCGGAACAGTTTCTATAAACTGAAATAGGCTCTCCTGGCAGCCAACAACCGTGAAAGGATTTGTTATCGGTTGAGATTTTCGACCCTAGGTAGGGGAAATTTTCAACGGTCTCAAAGTGGTTAGTTAGTTAGTTTAGTTGACTGAGGGGAGCCGCAGCTCCGAGCACTCAGGCTATTGTTAGGCCCATTGTACTATCCCCGTAAGTTGCCTATTCAATGGCTTCCCGCCTACGACGTTCGCAGGCTTTAGCGAATCTGAGAACATTCACCAGAGGCAGAGAGTGTGCAGATTCTTCATTGAAGAAAACCTTGCCAAGGTGTCTTCGACTGAGATCTGAGAATGCCGGGCAGCTGCATAAAAAGTGCAGGGCCGTCTCCTCCTCCTCCTCACATTGGCTGCACACAGCCGAAATCACTACCCCAATCTTTTCCATATGGTAGTTTAAAGGGCAGTGCCCCGTCAAAAGCCCTACTAGGGTTTTCATGTCCCACTTCTTAAGGGACAGCAAAAATGCCGCTCTAGTGGCCCTAGGCTCCTTCACAAGGATTTTCGCTTGCCGGCAAGAGTCCAAACTTCTCCACTCGGTTGCGTGAATCCTTGCAATTTCACCTTTCAGAGTAGACTTGACAGTAGATGGTCGGATTCCAAGAGCTGGTTCTGGCCCCACCATTGTGGATCCAGACCCTCGGCGAGCCAGTCTGTCAGCCATCTCATTACCGGCGATGTTAGAGTGCCCCGGCACCCACACCATTCATTCAGTCGGCCAAGTTTCAGCAGCACCTGATGACAACTCCATACCAACTGGCTTGATATGTTGTTGCCATTTAGTGCTGATAATGCCGCCCGACTGTCGGAACAGATTCGAATGGTGCGACCCCTCCTTTTCTGTCGCAGACATTCTTCTGCTGCCAATGAAATGGCATATATCTCCGCCTAGAATATGGTCGTCATTTTTCCGAGGGGTCGGGCCAGTTCTATAATCGGATTCTCCGAGAACACCCCTGCGGGCGATCCATCCTCCATGACTGACCCGTAGGTGAAGATTATTAGGTCTGTAATCTGAAAAAACTCATGGCCACTTGTAGCGTATAGCGTATAGCTGTCCCACCTGACTTTCCTAGTGAACATAACTAGTCCAGTCTTCCTAGCGTTCACCGTGAGTCCATTGCGGACGCACCAGCTGTGGATTACATGCAGAGTTCCATTCAAGCGGTCACATACCGTATCCGCAAACTTCCCGGTAATTATTACGGCTAGGTCGTCCGCAAATGCTTGCGCGAAGACTTTTTTGTCCTCCTTTTTTGTCCATTACCAAGAGCCATAACAGTGGAGAGAGAACCCCTCACTGTGGACAGCTCCTGAGACATCCTGCTTCAATAGACTTCTGGCCGACCGATATGTGGATTTTTCTCTGATTTGCAGCGGTTCGATTCCATGTTGTCTTGCCGCATCACAAATTCCCGCGAATGAGGCATAATTGAAGGCACCTTCGATGTCCATGAATGCGCCTAAGCCGTATTCTTTTTCGGACATCACCTTTTCAATTTTTGCCGTAAGTTCATGGAGTGCTGTCTCCGTGGATTTGCCTTTCTGGTAGGCGTGTTGCCTATGGTGAAGTGGCCACTTAGAAATGTGTGTATCCCTTATGAACCGATCGACTAGTCTTTCTAGTCCTTTTAGCAGAAAGGATGTTAGGCTGATCAGTCGAAACGTTTTTGCGTCTGTGTAGGTGGGTTTACCTGGTTTGGGAATGAACAACACCTTCACATTCCGCCATCTAATTGGAATATAAGCGTGTGCAAGGCATGCACGATATATATTCCGAATGTGGAGACTCAGGGCATCCATTCCTTCTATTACTAGCGCAGGGATGATGCCATCCGGACCTGCAGACTTGTATCTATGGAACGAGTTAAATGCCTATTTCACTCGCTCCAGTGATACTACTTTGCATGCCAGATTCCAGTCTCTCGGTTGAGGGCTGTATGCACCTGTTGGCTCCGAGATTAGATTTTGGATGCTGCCTGGGAAGTGTACTTCAAGCAAATGATTTGCAGTTTCTTCATCACTTTCTGTGTACTCTCCATTCTGTAAACGTAAATAACCCAGTTTCTGGCTACGTTCTTTGACCAGAATCCGCTTCAGCTTTGAGGTTGCCTCAAGAGAGTTAGTCTCTTCGCAAAAGCGTCTCCAAGATGATCATTTAGCCGATCTTATGCTCTTCTTTAGAGCCTTCTGTGCCTCTTTATAGCGATTCCAGCTAGTGCTTGATTCACCCTTCAGAGCACGATTAAGGAGCCTCCTCTGCTTTGCCAAATCCGAGTTCCACCATAGTGTTTTACCCTTCTTTGGCATCTTGAGTGGACAGCTTTCTTCGAAAGCTTCTCTCATGCTAGTTGTGATCATCTGGGTTGTCTTCCCATAATGTCAATATCGTCAGCGTAGGCCATTAGTTGGGTGGACTTGAAAAGGATGGTGCCTCTCGCATTCACATCTGCCTCGCGAAACACTTTACATTGGAGATACGTTGACGAAACGATTGTATGAAGTAAGTGGTAACTCTTTTAGTTAAAACTCAATTCAAGGAAACTTATTCTTCTCTCAGGCTTTAATAAAGATCACGTGCTTGAAACCATATGTCTCATGTGTGTCATGTCTCATTTTATTTAGCAATCAATTTCCAACCATTCTCTCACTCAAGAACTCCCTGTCAAAGTCGACTTCCCAGTAACCAAGGATTTCTTGTTTCCACAAGCATCACATTTCCATTCATCTTTCATCTTACGAGTCCGCAACTGAAATTTTCTCCACGTTCAAAAACCTCATGTACACTTTTCCCTTAATACTCAATCCCATCCTTTTGAAACAATCGTTATTTGGATAATAAATTATCCTTGGAGCACATAATGCTGAGCAAATTTTCCAAGCAACGAGCCATGTCCTGAGAAAGTGCTCCATGTTTCATTATTTACAAACAACTATCAAACAGAACAGCATTAACGCCTTGACAAAGCACAAAGGAGCAGGACTCGGGAAACACAACTGAACTCTCGGGAGACGCGACAGACCAAGAAGTGTGCCCGTGAACTTACGTGACCAACGCAGCAAGGAAGGAAGCAAATTCCGGGATCATACAGCATGCAGGGTTCAAAGACCTAATGGTGATGCCTGGCTTCACCGCTGGACTGGGATGTATGTAATCCCACTCACCGGAAAACTCACCAGGCAAGAGGCTTTCACTAAATCGCCTAATCTAGATTTATGGCTATCATCTCTACACTTCCTGTGCCACTCCACTTGTTTGCAGGCCATTATTGCACAGGGCGCTGATTTTCTGGAAAATATATTACACCTCCCAATTTGCGGACAACAAAATGTTTCATTACTGAGTTGTGTGATTCCAGGCATGGGTATGGATGGGTTACTCTCAGCGGAGGAGATGGTGAGAGGTAGCAAGGCTCACAAAATCGGAAGCTTGAATCTGTTGTTAGTCGAAAAAATGAGGACTATCTCAAGTATTGCAGTTTAGGCAAACACAGATGAATTTTCCGAGATAGACATTCTCAAATCTAACAATGCCAACTACACCTCAAACTACCAAACGGAGTGCGTGACATCCCACACACAACTCCTCCCATCACAACTCTACATCATAATTTGCTGATGGAGATTTATTGCTTCAGGGTGGATTCGCAATGTTTTCGCTTTTGCATCGCTTGGTGGTTAGACAACTTCAATGGAAAGTACTCGCAATAAATAAATAAAAGCCAAAATGAGTTCAACAGCACGCCGGGCACCCAGGATTCATTGAACCTTTCTTTGCGAAAGGATCAAAGTATATCGCGTTCATTGTCTTCAAATAATTGATTGGATGGTAAAAGCGAACAAGCACTTCCATTAAGATACTTTTTGTTTTCAGAAAAACTTTCAGTACGTTCAGGTCCATTTAAAATGATTCCCTTGTCACAAGTCGAGCAGGTCATATGAAGGGATCCGTTGAAAAATATAGAATCAACGCAAAACATATTTTGCTCCTTAGCGACTTGTTAGCCCTACAAATTTTTAATTACTTTAGATTCAATCCACTAATTAATTTCAATCAAAGTCTTCTTGGAAGCATAGCCTTCATGGACTGAAATGAAGAATTTTATTTAGAGATTGAGGGAGTTTTGAGTCCGCATCCACTTGATGACCGATCGGACCCCTGCCCTGGACGAAACCGTCAGTCAGCCTTTTGTAAAAATTTAGGTGTTTAGCCCCAAAAGAGGCTCTTGGACTACAAAAGTTGGGGAAAGTTTCTCCCCAATTGTTCCCCATCATTAAGTGGATCCAGACTCAAGGCTACCTCAAAACTCATTAGAGGCAAGCTTAGATCTGAACAAGGGTGTTTTTCTCACTAGCTATAATTGCACTGGCGTGATTCTTTGGCGATTATGCATATGTAATGCGTTATACGTTGAATTACCCTGCCAGAAACCGTCGTCCTTTTGAGAATAAAAATTTCGTCGTAAAGGTACTAATGACTAAAGATATCAAAAGACCAACATGCCTTTGATATGTTATAGTTAAATTTTTGGGTTTAAATATTCAAAAAATTGCGCTTTGCAGCGGTAGGCATTCTGTAAAATTTTCTGAATCAAAGTGCAAATCCTACGTTCTCCTTCTTAAATTGTATGAAACTTTCTACGGAAACTGTTTCAAAAGGGTCGATTAGGCCCTCGCAATAAAACCACTCCATTGCGGGTTATGTTATCTAATGGGACCCAGTGCCCCAGGATATTTATTTATTTATTTATTAAACGGACAATAAACAGAAAAAAAGTCCAATTACAGAAGGAGGAAAAAGCAAAGATCGTAGTTAAGTGTCTTCTCTATGGCAAGACAATCACAATTACGGAAGGGCGACAGAATCACGGAACAATACTCAAGGACACTTCTCACGAGGGAGTTAAAAAGCATTATAGAGAGTTGGACCGATGTGAAATCAGTACCGGAACGCAGTATGAAACCTGACATTTTGGAAGCACGGTTGGTGATATCGAAGTAGTGGCTATCAAAATGGAGTTTATCGTCAAGGTTTACGCCTAGGTCGAGGATAGAGTTCCGACAGGACAAAGCAACCAACATGAGAGTAGGAAAAAGGGGTTAGAGAGGTTTTAAGTGAGTAACACCTCGAGTGACATTTGCCGACATTAAGAGCCAACTTATTAACTGTGCACCAATGGATCAAAGTATCCACATTTGCCTGCAGGGAAGCGCAATCCATTGGGAACGGAGCAAGGGACAACAACTAGAGCGTATAACAAGCAAGGACAAGTGAGCATAGAGGGGAGGTCGTTAATAAAGAATAAAAATAAAATAGGTCCTAGAATGGATCCTTGTGGCACACCAGAGGTGGAGGAAAAGGACTAGAAGTGCAACCATCAAAGGAAACGCTACAGGACCGGAGGGAGAAGTAGGAAGCAAGCCATGTAATAAGTGATAGAGGAATGTTGAGAGAGGTGAGTTTGGACAATAGTATCTAGTGGTTAATGGAATTGAAAGCCGTAGAAAATTCCGTGTAAATAACGTGGACTTATTGCTGAGGGTTGAGGGATTTGGCCACAAAGTTAGTGACGATTGGTAGCGGTGGATCGACGTTTTATGAACCCGTACTACTCCTTAGTTATAAGGTATAGCCTTTGCGTATGGGAAAAATAAGGGGTTCTTTCCACAGGCTGGGAAAATGACGCTCTTCGAGGCTCATATTGAAAATAATGCAGTGAGAAAGGAAAATTAACTTAGAGGTTTTAATCAGGAAGGGGTTGGGGAGACCAGCGGGACCAGGTCCGACATTGGCATCAAGGTTGTCAATGAGGTACTCCACCAAAGAGGGAGTAACCATGGAAATGGCAGGAGATTCAGGAGAAGCTGGAAGAGGAAAAAAGGGGAGAGGGGTTATGCACCCAGGAGAAGTAACTACAAAGTAAATCACGGGATAGTTGAGGAGAGGTAGCGGTGGATCTAGAGAATTTGAAGAAAGTGGGAGGGGACTGGGAGGCATTGAGGGTATTATGGATGTGAGACCAGAAAGGCTTCAAGTTACCACGCGTCAATTCGATTTCAACACTGCCCAGATAATCCTTCCTAGACGTAACTATCAGCGACTTAACTGAAGATCGCGATTTCAGTGGTGAACCATAATGGGTAGCAGTTCAGGGATTTGGGAGAGGAAGGAACGTAACTAGGAAGGCGGTCAGACTGAATAGAATAAAAGGAGAGGAGGGTTTGGTCGCAGGTTAATGGTGGAAGAATGGGAGCCCAGTTGATTGACACCAGAGCAAAGTTCAAACCCTCAAAGTTGCCCTTACGAAAGTTGAGCTTAGAACACTTGCGGGAGTTGAGGCGTGGCAGTTGTACCTCGAACTCAAGAGCACGATGATAGACATCAGGAGCAACATAGGGAAGAGCTAGAGAAGATTGAGAATGGAGCCGTTCTGGCATGTTGGAGAGGACTAGATCGAAATTTAGATGATTTATGGTGGTGCAGCACAGGTGTTCATGAAAGTGAATAAAGGGTGAGATGGATGAGAGGAACAAATTGGAAGTTGTGGCGAACCGTGAATGTTAGACTAGGAGAGCAGAGGAAGGTTAAAGTCACCATAGGCAATGAAGGGAAGAGAGCGGAGAGTTACAGTAAGGACTTCTGAAAGACTGTCGAAGAGTTCAACGTGCAGATAGAAGGGGTTGAAACAAAGAAAGTATACGCAACATATAATAAAAGGACCGTCGTTGGGAGGGAAAGCATGTAAGATGATACAATCATAGAGGATAGAAGATGAAGAAAATATGGATTCGGTTCGCTGAAGGGACTTAACCGCGATCACGGTAACGAAAAGTTGCTTAGGCGGTGATGCGACTTGCAGCAAAGGGTCACCCGAGTGCGTAGAAGAGGAATTCGAAATTAAGGTGACTGATGTCTGGTACACTGCGGCGGAATGCATTGATAATCCGGTGGCAAGATAGCGCGCTGAAGATGGGTTAGCTGCTATTGGAAGAGCTATGGATCTCCCAAGCACTCCTATCGGCAGGTAAAGAGCAGCCTCTTCTGGTGAAGCAAGTTCGACGGGCGAAGTTTGGACTAGAGGGTTCGCCATTTAGTGTGGTAAGATTTATCTCAGATTTCAGGCTCTTTACAAATACTGCAGCGAATGTCGGCGAAGACGACACCATAGTACTAATGATGAAACGTAAAGATCCGTAGGTCAAAAAAGTGCAGAAATAAGTCAGTTGGCCTTGAATCTATTGTAAAAGCACTCCGCAGAATAGACTGTAATATTATAAATACACTTTTGCTTGCACATAGATTTTAAAAAGTGAGAAAAGAAGGAAATCGGAGCCAGTGTGAATCGAATTCCGAAGCTCTCGGCCGCAGGCTACACACGATATGGCTGAGCTATAAGAACACTTTCATGTTGGAAGATTAAGTGCACATTTAGGTAATCGAAAATAACTTTTCTTTCTTAGATTCCGATTAGTATGGATTATGTGAAAATCGTCAACAAAAGATTAATGGATTACACGGATTCGATTCAGAACAGTAAGAACTGAACAAGAGATGAGTTCACGCTGGAAGTGTGAAAAGTGAATAAGCCCAGAACCAAATCCTGACCCTCTCACTCACGAATGAATTACTATTAAAATAAAGTTCATATGCGATCCGCGATTTATAAACAAATTACACCAAATAAATTGAAAATTCAAGTCACTATACAAATGGAAACTAAAATAATTACACTGGAGTAAAAACAAAGCATGTTCGAACAGGTGGACATTCGTGAAGACGAGGGGCTCTATGGCAACCATTGATAGGGGTTATTATGATGCGTCACGTTGCCCAATAATGCAACCCGTTGGCTTATTGTATAACTTGCCAACGGTCATTGATGGGAGAATTCCGGTCCTAGTCGCAAGAATAAGCAAATAATTCAGTAGATGCATTCAACCAAACCCTTCTCAGGATTTGTTATTCACCATGTTTTCATTCCTAGAACACGAAACAATCAAATAGGATGGGGAAAGTTCTTTCCTCTCGTAGAGAACAATGATCGGTTATTAGACGAAACAGTGTCCTCATTGCCAGTTTACTTAGTTTCAAGGTTTATGATTGCGGTTTTCCAGACATTCCTTTATCAGCGAGCAAGGCAGATCAACACAAGCTTCACCACAGGAGGGTTTATCCACTATACTATGTGTGGTTTCAAGCCCCATTTTTATTTACAACCATTTTTGGAACGGTAAGTGCCCATTAAATATTCAGGATATTTGTTCCAATTTAGCCTTGTATCCAAGAACACTCCCAAATATTTTGCCTCATTCAATAGTCGAAGCCGTTAACCAAAAAAGTTAGGAATGTGAGGTCACTCAACTTTGTGTTTTTAGTGAACGCAGAATTCTACTAGACTCGGAGTTTATTGTACCAGCTCTGAAATTGTTTACGGGAATATTCCCGATATAATTATATCGATGTTATCAACATACACTGTAAGGTCTTACAATAGGAGTTTCCCCTGAAGGCAGTCCCTGCATGTGATGACCTACGGAGTCCTACTACACAGATGTGGTTAAACCCGCCTGCATAACCTCTTGATTTTGTCCAGAATATGAAGAAAGCAATTTGGGCGACTTTCTTCCAGAAATTTTTCGAGGACGAAAATTCGCAGAACATTAATTGCCCAGAGTACGAAAGAAGCCAATGCAGGCGGAAACTGGATGAAGCTGGGAAAGTACATAAAAACTATCATCACCCTTTAGCATTGGCGAAAGAAATACAAGATGCTATAATACCAGTTTACGAGACCCTCAGCAAGAACGACCGCAGAATAATAATGAAAGTTTTAATCCTTATGTGTGGAATGTGTCAGCAAAACATTTTCATTGCTTGAAAACTGTGGAAGTCTCTACTTTTCTCGCTCATATAGAATTTTCAACAAAGGCAGAAGTTTGAGGATTTTTTTCCGCATCGCTGCAAAGACACGAATGTTGGAGTATGCCAATAGCGTCCTTACTAGGCTCCACGTGAAAAGCATGCTGCCACCTCAGCCATCGTATTTTCAATTCATCAGTTCTTTTTCAGCAACGATATAGACGGTAATATTATTACGTGGACAAACCTCTCGCAATGTCAACTGAGCTTTCAGTTAGATCCATAAATTGGTATCTTTAGATTTTCATAGCGTCTAAATAAGAAGGAAGTTGTGTGTGCTTATAAAACTATTTAAAATGAAAACAGCGCACTAACATTAGCATAAATTGTATATTTAAGAAATAAATGCGACAATAGGCAAAAACTAATTAATTTTCTCGTCACATTGTCTCATAGACTTTGCATATTTACAAGCAATCTCCATAGATAATTTTCCTGATAAAATTCCGTGCCGTTCCATAGTATTCCAAATTGTACTCATAAAGATAAAGAAAACCACCACAGCACTTAGTAAAAATTTTGATATTGTGAAAAAGGTTTGAAGGCCGTAAACAGGTTTCGTGTCGGCAATGAAAAATAGTGCTATAGCCACCAGCAACGCCATAGATACATAGAAAATCCGATCGTTGCGTAATTTCCATATGCGAGCATTGCAAATTTCTATGCTTTCCTCTAAAACCTGCACACGGGTCTCAGGACTGTAAATATTCTCGCAAATTCCATCACCTTCATACATTTCTGGGACGTCGGCAATTTGAATTCGAGCGAAAACTGCTTCATGATCGGAATAGCTGAAACTTTGGCCTGGAACACGATTCGGGAATGGAAGGTCAAACTCTTGGACTGCAGCCTAGTGGGATCGAGAAAAATTGAACGTTTATTACTGTTTTCAACTCGCTAATATGAAATCAAATGATAACAACTTACGCGCACACTTCTTCCTGCTCGATACAATATGTGATCAATACGCTTGCCTGCTGGGCTTTTAACGGCTACTGTTTTATCAGTGTAGGAATTGCCTTCGCACTCATTGGTTCCTATCATGTCATCCTCACAAGTATCTTGTAAATTAGATGTCTGTGTTAAAACCCTGGAGAACAGAAGAACACAAAGTTAGCTTCTATTGAAACAAATTTCCTGGGGTAGTATGGCTTCTGAGGTTCCAAGACCATATTCAGAACTCGGTTACAAAGTAATTAAGTACATTCATTCGACATAGTTTTACCAACTTACTTAAAAGCAATATCGCCAGGCTCCGTATTCAAATCTCCAGCTAAAATTTGTAGAATTGAATCGCTTCGCGTACTCTCGATAAATTGAGCTGTATCAAACGCTTGAATGACACGATGAGCTTTATATTCGTCATTAATATTATCATATTCGGCATGTAACTGTGGAATGAAAACAAACAAATGAGCACAAAGGTCCTGTCTGAAATATCTAAACCTAAAGGGCTGAACCGAGGGTGACATTATCTGTAATCATTACTTTTATGAACACTCCTCAAAAGGGAAATAAACGATGTACCACAAAGAATTCATACGCTTTACCAAAAAATTCAAAGAAACTCAAAAAACTGCTCCGCTACTACTCTAAAACTTACATGAGCAATATAAAGATTAACAGGACGATTTTGTACTAGAAGACGACAAAGTCCAACACCTTTTCCACCGAACCAATCACCATGCTGAATTCTATGTGCGTATCCGTTTACAGCCCACGAATGGAAGAGTGCGGATATGATTGGATATTTGGATAAGATACAAAGACCTGAACCGAAAACGCCACTGGCAAAACAAAAAGGGAGACGTTCAAGTGATTAGTGCATGTTGTTCACAATGAAATCACGCAATTTTTTCAATAGTGGAGTAAACATTTCATCAAACGTACCCAAAACACTTACCTGTAGAAGTAGTGACTGTAGGGGAAAACCTCCTCAGTGCTTTTTCGAATGTATTCATAATCGGAATCCGACCAAACCTCCTGAAGCGAGACTACGTCGTATGTTCCTTTTTTCAATTCTGTTGTTATGGATTGAATTCTGGCCACCCGGTCGGATGAAATAAGTGGAATGCCCCTGAAATTCAAAGAGAAGCGGGATCATCATTAGAAATTGATAGTTCACATATTTTGACCCGTTAATAAAAGCATGAAAGCAGAGCTTAGATCCCGTTTCCGGTAACCTTAAAGGAAATTAAACCCTATCGTGGCATAGGTATAGAGGAGGTCGGAATTGTATGCATTATTGATGGTACCCGCTGTTAATTCAATATACCCTCTACATCAGAGCAAATGAGAGGGCTTACTATCTTCGAAACCCTAGAACGGGCCTAAGTATATGCATTCTCGATAGCGTAACCGTCCTAAACATGCCCTAGTAAGGAACTCTAGACATCCCGGTTTTGTGTCTGGCGTCCTGGGGTCCGTCATTGCTCTATCTCAGGAAGGATCTGCTACACCTTCTTTTCCTACCATAGATATTGCCCTTATAGACTTTCCGGGCTGGATCATCGTGACCTATGCGGACTAAATGACCCGCCCACCGCTACTGAATCGTCCATCCTCATGTAGGGGGCCAAAAATTCTTCGTAGGATTCTTCTCTTGAACACGGTCAAGAGTTCACAATTTTTCTTGCTAAGAACACAGATGTCCGAGCGGTAAGGATTGGTAATTCTAATTACCAACAAGGATATCGAGGCCGCCGAAATGCTCGCTTTCTCCAAATTGAACGAAAATTCCAGCGCTACAGATTGGGTGTTTTGCCTTCATGTTATTGACCTCAGACTAATCAAGATTTATTTTCGCGCTAGCATCGTTACAGCAAGATTCCGTACACATTTTCGTACGATCCTTGGCCGGTTTCCTCGCGTTATATTGGTCAATTCACTTGCAATTGGACTGATTCGACTTTTTTAAATATCGCCCTGCCATAGCAATGGGAATTAAAAGTGTAAACACAAGAACACACAATTTCAAACTGTTTGGCGTATGCGGCACTCATTTTAACTAACTATGGACAACATCATTTAGTATTTTTCGGGATTTGGCTTCCTTGGATTTTCGCCGAAAACGGATTTAGCGGTGTTAATGCGTCGAGCGACATCCAAGTTCACTGCCGCCGTCGCCAGAAACACGTCACGTTCACGTTCTGCCCATTTATGTAAATCTCAAGAGTGTGATAACAATTTAGACAGGACACCTTGGTTTTGTTGGTATCTATCGTCAGTCCGATTCTATTTGCCTTTCTTCCCAAATCCAGAGCGATTTGACCAGAGCCCATGACTCGGTGAAAGAGCTAACGGATTTTATCAGCGTAGTCATATTGTTTGAGGAAGTATAAAATCATCAAATGAACCCATCCTCGTCCTCAATCAAAGGGAACACGAAAAAGGTCACCGATAAAGAGAGGAGATTATAGGCGACAAGATGAAATCCTGGTGGACTTCGCTTTGGGCCTCAAATTCATCTGTGACTTTACCTCGATGCAGCCCGTGATATTTTACTACACCATATGTCACACTGATAACAGTTATTAATTTCTCTGGAATATCTCTCCTTTGTAGAGCATTCCAGATACAATCTGTTCACGCGATTGAATTCTCCCTCGAAATCGATGAAGAGCAGGTCGAGATGTGGCACGTCCGCTCCAGCTCCACCGCACAAACGCAGTAGCTACAGCGAGCGCATGTGGGATTCGCATCCACTAAAAAGCATCCCGCGAACTGAACTGGGTAATGTGGTAGTTGGTCTCCTCATGTTTCCGCTCAAGCCACACCCTAATGTTGTTCGTAGACTCGTCCCATTTTCCTTGCCAGAGATTATGCGACCCTGACCTTGCCGCAAACAAACGTTCCGTGTGCTGCGTCATACATCTTGCATAGTACAGCATTCTTATTTATTTTACCAGAATGTCGACAGAGATCGTGCCCCGCTCTTAATACTACACTGCAAACCCTTAGAACCATCAGCCGAGTCCACCTACTTCAGGGTCTGAGATTTGCAAGCGCCTCTGCCTATACAGGTGACGAGTAAAACAGTATGGATCGCACCACTCCGGCTAGAAATAGCTTCCGACAGTATTTGGGCCCGCCAATATTCGGCAACATTTTTGCAAGTGCCGCGATTGCACTGGCTACCTTTGTACATGCGTCCTCTAGGTGTTCCCTAGAGCTCAATTTGGTGTCAATTATCACCCCCAGGTATTTTATACGACCGCATGCCCACAGATTTCCACTTTCAAAGTGTTCTTTTTCCTGCGAGTCGTTAATAAGACCACTTCCGTTTTCACGGCCGCCCGACTCTTCCTAACCAGGAATTTACCACTCTCACTGTTTCCGTCGCGTAGACATCCACATTTTCTGGGGGTTTTGCTGTAACAACCGCAGCTAGGTCATTTGTAAAGTCGACAATCGTAGTCCCCTCTGGGACGGGAAGAGCAAGCACCCCATTATACATGATATTCCACAACAGGAGACCAAGTACCAATCCCTATGCGTCAATGTACTCTGCGACAATGTACTCTTTGGGGCGCTCATTCGTCCCGTCCCGAGTCCTCTCTGAGAGGTAATTTCCCACCAAATTCGCTAAGTACTCGGGGACACCAATGTCAATCAACGCCCCTTTAATTCTGTTCCAGTTGGCTGACTTGAATGCGTTTTTGACATCTAACATCTCCATCATCTTCCCCATTGTATCCAGCAAATAAATATAACGATATTATGCTGGATCTCCAGGTGGCTTTTTAGGTTTGGAAAGCAAAATCAACTTCCACTGGACAGGGAATATACTCTCTTTTGGGCAATTGTATGTGTGCCTCCTCTCAACCGTCGTCACTGGGCTTTCCCCTGAGCCTCTGGTAGAGCCCCGTGCCCGGAAATATGCAGTTCGCAAGCTTGCGACTTCATTGTTTCACCAGTAGTTGCCTCCTGGGCATAGTAGCATCGGATGATTTTGGTGGCTTTTTCTTTGCCCGTACTATTCCGGGATATGTCGGATTTGAGCGCCACGGAAAACGTGTCTCCCTCAAAAGCTTTCACCGTGCAGCCGAGCAAACCACTCGGCATTCTACGAGAACTCTTTTTCAAGCTGGAACTGCCCTTGATTTCCATGCAGATTGCCTGGTGGTCGCTGCGAGTATAGTCCTCACTGACATGCCAAGCAAATCTACTCGCTAAAGCGGCACTCACGTATGTCGGGTCCATTGTAGACCCCAGGTATCTTGCCTTGAATGTGTACGAGGATACAACATTCGCGAGTACCACATGTAGCTCCGCGAATGCTTCAAGAAGAACACTTCCCCTCACATTCGTTTCCCGTCTGCCCCGTTCAAGAGTCCACTCATTAAAGTCTGCTGAAATTATGGTCGGCCAACGTCCTCTTGCATTCAAAACTATAGCGGCAAGCATATGCTCATATTCGGCAAGTGTAGCGCTGGATGAAGCATAGCAGCTGTTGATGTGGACACCTCCTCCTGGTACTTCATTATATTTTCGAAGGTTTGTTCTCCACAAGCCTATAGCCCTGCTGGCCCCTTTGGTCTATGACTGGAATTTTATTCCATCATTCCATAATTATGGCCACATCGGTGTTTTTCTGCCGAATGATTTGTAAAAGTAGGTCCCGCACCGCCTGACAGTGTTGAGATTGACTTGTATCAACCTCATGTGCGACTTGTATTATATTAAGGGCTCTTCTGTATTCTAATCACCTGCTGCTGCCTGCAATGTGTGGATTATCCACACTCTCTTCCCTTTTGTACAGTAAGAAATTTGGGTCAGCTCCGTAGTCCTTTGATATGGGCTTCCACTCCGCATTGCTTCGACCTATCATTTGAACTGAGGTATGCCTTCGCAATATGACCGAAGCCAAAACATCTAAAACATCGCTTGAGTGTCACCCGCTCCCTAGCCCAGACTATTCTTACTCTCCCTGCTGCTAACAGTTTGAGTGATGTCTCTACTGGTGACCCGATGATATCGATTTGTTCCTCCGTAGGCTTTCCTAAGCGTTTTCACCGCTGACTCCTGCAGTCCGACACTCGGACTACTTCTCCAAGGCTTCGCGAAACTCCTTCGTGGCGATTTCATCTATATTTTTGCAAATTATAGTGATCTCCGGCCTGGTAGCCCTTATGTCTACTTCCTGTCTAAAAGACTTTCCGATTTGGCTCAAGAATTTGTTCGTGGTTACATCCTTGGATTTCTTGAGCTCCAACATAAGATCTCTTTTTTGGGACCGTCTTATGCGGCTGACATTATCTTCCAAGTTGGTGGGTTAAGGGTTTGCCTTCACTTTCTAGAATGGCAGCGTTTGGCAGTGTTTGACCTCCCTCCCCCCCTTTTTTGGGAATGATAATCACTTCCGGTATTATCTTCCTCCGATCCACTTTTCTAAAGGCTTGCACATCCTTTTTTAGAGATCCAATCCCCCTTCCCAAGGTCGCCACTGCAATAGTTTCGTCGGCAACTTCAATCGTAGTCCTCATGTGCTCCGCCTTTTTGGGAGTTAATTCCTTTTTTTCTTTTCAGGGTTTGTTGTATTTAATCGTTCAACTTTTCAACTCTTTCCCGGTTTCTCTTCTTTCGTATTTTTCGTTCAACTGCTTCCCCTTTTTTCGTCTTGGGCCTTGTCGTACGCCAAATGGATTCCTCTTATCATGGCCCTTATATTTTGATGAATGCGCAGTAAAGGTTGACTGATCGTTGCCTAAAACCTCGGGTGATTCGGCCCCCAGGATTCCGCTACACGCTTCACACTGGGGGTAGCGCGGACTTATGCCCATTTGGGAGAGGGGAGATCTGCAAAGAATCTAGTTTTTCTGAACGGATCCGCCGATGTATGTAACATTAGACGCCACAGCAGCCAAGGTTTCCACTACTGAGGCACTGCGGTCGTTGCCTGCCCACTCCTAAAAGCCGCCGGAACTGGGTTTCTAAACCCTGCACTAACTTACTTCTTTTCTACTTCTCGCATGTTTGGTTTTATTTCTGAGTATCGTTCCCATAGCCAGTTTTTATTCACGGGCAGGCTTTTTGCTCCCAACTACACGGCATGCGCATAATCATGCCCATATACACACTTCTCCGGATGCATGCATGTGTATACCCATAACCCATCCGCCGAGCGTTCCCTCATCCGGACGAAGGGACCCGCCTGATGAGAAATTTGGCAGCTCCACACAGGAACTATAGTCTAAACTCCACACACTGCCAAATCATCATGCGAAGGATATTAATGTGGTATGGTACAGGAGGACTCAAAGAGGAAACCAGTCTGTTCCCGGCCGATCAGGCTTTCGAATGATTTTAGCTAATATCTTCGCGAAAGCAGGAAGCACGCAAATACCCCCTGAAAGACCATCCTTTCCTTGGGAAAGATCTTAGGTTCTCAGCATTTTAAGGTGGTTTGCTATATCATATCATCCCCAAGAGCTAGAACTTCACTAGATCTTATACCATTGAAAATCGTGATGAAGATTTCCCTTCCCATCTTCACCTCTTCATCATGGCGGGGTAGAAGTCTACCTTTAGCGTCCCTCACATGACTATTGAAAAGCTGACAATCACCTGAAAGCTCTTTAGTGACGTGGGGCATTATAGTTATATACGACAATGTCTGCTTCCCTGACCAATGCAATAGCAAAACCTCTCTTTCACTAGCAAGTCGCATTTACCCCTATTCTCAGGTAACAACTGAACTCCAACCAGCCTTCATGTTTCCGCAGTCAACCAGGTCCGACCGACCCTCTGCTTTGCAGGGAAAATCACCTAATAGCAACATTTAAGGGGAGATAAGCAACCATCAAATGGTGGTTCCTTTCGTCAGTACTTTTTTTATTATGCACATTCGGAAGGCATCTGCTAAATCTGCTGACCAATGAAATGGAAGCTTGCACAAGTAACACATCACGCAAGAACCTGAGGTTCATTAAAAGACGACTTCAATCACAATTTGGCATTGGCAGATGCATAGCAGGGGAGCAGAGCTGGAATGACGTTCGATATTCGAGTTGGCAGGTGTCCAGGTCACGAGTTGGAGTTGTTAATAAGCGGGCCAAGTTGTCAAACCAGGAAAGTATTATGAATAAAATGAGTCTACAGCTTGAAATCTGAGGGAAGCGCTCCTCAAGGGTTTGTAACTTCCCCAAACATTTTTTTTTTTTTTTTTTGGGGTAGAGTAGGTGAATGCATTTACGCATACAGTGTTGGACTCCCGATTCGGTACGTCGTCGGACTACCAACTAAACACCTCCCCTAGCTAGCCTGGAACCGGTTGTCACATTATTTCGGACTAGTCCCCGAACTCTCCCGTCTTGCGGAGCCTTCAAATCAGGGAATTCCTTTCACCAACGGGAGGGGAGAGGAGGAAGGAAACTGTCAGTTCAAGGAACCCCCTGCCATCCGGTTCCTCCACCGGTCGAGTTCTATCTTCTTAGCAACGAGAAGGGGCCGAACATAATGGGCAACATGGTTCCACCTGTCAGCAGTCCTCAGCATCTCTTCGACAATGTTGTCTGGAGAGAGATCCCCTGTCTTTAAATAGAGCTGCTGACGAACCCCATCCCATCTTCCACAAGAAAAGATAGTGTGGTGAGCGTCGTCCACAACTCTATTGCAAAACACAATCCGGAGAACGCGCCTTTCCAATCTTGTGCAGGTAAGACTGAAAACCTCCATGCCCACTTAAAAATTGAGTAAGGAAATAGTCAGTCTCACCATGCTTCCGATTCAGCCACGCATCTAAGTTGCCGATGAGCCGCGCAGTCCATTTATCTCGTCTAGAGTGTGTTGCCGTTCTTCGCGAGTAACCACCTCCCTTGGCTCAACTCCCTTGCGCTTGTATATGGCCTGACGCTCCCTAGCAAGAAGGGCAACGGGGATAACTCCCGCGATCACCATCACGGCCGGTTCAGAGACAGTGCGGTACGCAGACGCCACTCGTAAAGCTCCCCGTCTCTGTACTTGCGCCAGGCGTTTACGATATACCTCCTTTTTCCTCCTCCGTAGAGCAGGACAAACTGCGTTGAACTCATCAGGAGACGTCGCCTGCTAGACATAGGACCCCCAATGTTTGCCATTAGCATACTTAACGCCGAAACTCCAGCCGCAGCCTTGTTCGCTGCTCAGAAAAGCTCATCTTTGAGTCAAGAGTCAACCCGAGGTACTTTACCGCTGATTTTGACTCGAACATCGACTCACCGAACGATATGGGACGCAGGATCGGAATTCTCTTTTTAGTCAGGATGACTACTTCGGTTTTTTCCAGTGCAAGGTTGAAACCATGGGTAGTCATCCATCCGCTTACCCGTCGCATCAACATGCCAAGTCTGCTTTGCGCCTGTTCGACAGTGCGTCCAGCAACAAGCGCTGCGACATCATCTGCATAGCCGACCAGGCGCGACTCTTCTGGCATGTCGAGTTTAAGCAGACTGTCATAGGTAGCGTTCCAGAGGTCCGGCCCTAGGATGGATCCCTGTGCTACCCCCGACGTGACCTCCATCCACCTTTGACCCTCCAGTGTTTCATAGAGCAGGGAGCGGTTCCTCAGATAGTCCCTCAAAATCCGTAAGAGATAGTTCGGCACGTTGAAGGTATTGTCTAGTGTGTCTAGAATGTCTTTCCATCTTACGGAAGTGAAGGCGTTTCTGACGTCAAGGGTTACGAGGAGCACTACCTACCGAGTTCGGCGGATATGTGTGTTGATGACCAATTTACAAGGAACTACTATATGTGCTCCATATTCTCTCGATAGATTGTAGGGAAGGTTTTATCCTCTCCCTTTTACTGTCGTCCTGAAGCTAATTTCTTCTGTGCCTTTTTGTTAATAAACCTGGCAAGTTCCCTAAAGTGTATACAAAGACCCGACTTTGTTCTTTGTACGTAAGCCACGGACGTAAACTGAGTCGATTACTCACCAAACGTTTAAAGTCAGTATGCACAGTTCTATTGCCATTTTCACTGATAAAATTCTTCTTAATTCAAAAAACACGGAATGAACTTTTAAAAATAAATGTAAAACTTTCCATCAAGCAAGCCACATTTTCACAGATGCTTCTCGGGGACTCAACCAGCCGTGACCTGTCAACGCGATGACATTTACACTGGTCCCCTCTCCCAAATTGGCAGCCAATGACACATGCTAAGTGGAGTCAATTCCGATTATTCTTCAGTTTATGTTATTCAAAGCCATGAGTAGAATTCAGGAATGGAAGAATACCGTCCGCCGAACAATTTCTAATTCATGATTAGACGAATTTTAGAAAAATCCCTCCTTGGGGACTATGGTTGTTAATCAGGTCCTGTTTGTAAACAGTACTATCAGCACGGCAAATGTCAGATAACATCGCATCTGAATTATCCTTAAAACGGCAAATATCTGGAAATAGGGATTTGGCGGCATCGGGGTGGAATCCTAGTTTCAATTTTCCCGTTGTCCGCTACCACTCCAATTAGCGCACAAAGCAAACATTTATAAAAACAAGGATTTAATTGAGAACATCGCGATGCAACCAAGTCTGCCAACATAACCAACCCATAAGTCCCAGTCATCCATTAAACTGATTAGAATTCGAACAATTGAAAGCTGCACTAAATTCCGTGTTTTGTTCAAGTCGCGTTGCCGTGAGGCCAGTTCCGTGTAGTCGGAAAAGTGCCGGTAAAGTTGCGAGAATTCCTTACTGAAAATCGCTTTCATTCGTTTCCACAAGGTGCGTTTCTCGCGTCTATTTGAGTTTACCCCTCACACAGGTTTTAGATTTTCCACTCGGGCAGTGCTTCCAGAATATTTTCCGCGTGAGGGAAATTGGTCGCGAGGGACCTCATAGCAGTTTTCCATCGCCGAAGGGGATTCCATCGTCCGTCTGAAAGGTGCGTTGCCTCAATCGAAGCAACCGCGACTTCACCCCGAGATCGTCGGGAAATTAGTGTGCCTGGAAAACCTGACGTGCAAAAAAAGATTTGCGGAAAATCGTGGAAAAACGCTGTCAGTTCCGTGGCTAATCGATTTTTTTTCTCGTTTCCCAATTGCAGTTGACCGCAAGCACTAAATTTCAGAATCGATTATGAGGTGGAAATTTGTTCTAGTTTTGTTGTTCGGGTTGGCGTTAATTGCGACCGTGCGAGCAGAGGAGGAAGCGGACGGCGATGATGGAGCAGAAGTCGACGATGGAGATGATTCAGACGATGTAAGTTGGGAAACTCGCGACTGATTGAAAGCGCACTTTCCATACCATTACGTGTCCCAATTAGGAAGGGGGTCGGCGACGTTTGAGGTTATGTCGGGTCATTTGGGTTTTTGCACTTTCTGGAATATTTCGATGATTGTTTGCGTACAAGATTTAGGGAACAACCCCTTCTTATGAGTATCAGCCTTAGGCAACACTCTCTACCATGGAACGTTCATAATTAAATGTACTTGTGGCTGCATTAATTGCCTTTGTTCTGGATTCTTCGAAAATCTCGGTACCGGATCTTGACAATGAACCCCTTTGGCTTTCCCAATTTTCTATAGTTTTTCTCTGTAATGACGTGGAGTAACTAGGACTTAAAGTTTGTCAACAACTTGGAAACAGTGTTAAACTCCAGCCCATTCTCTTCGTTAGACATAACATCTAGCAATTATCTTGGCAGATAATAAGTTGTCTCCTTTGAACTTGAAAGACCAGATTAGGATGCTATGTTGAATGTAGCAGTGCAGGCTCAACATTGGATCTTAATATCAACACAACACTTGGGGGAAATCGATCATCGGAAAAGTTTAGCCGCAACATTTTAATGTATGTGGTCAAAGGGTAGTATAGGTCCCAGGGCGAAACGTGGATTGGTACCCACGATGGAGCATAAAACCTGGGGAATGTCTGCTGAACCAACACCAAGAGCTCTACTACCAAACCCTATCTCCACCTCCACGCGGTAACCGCTGGGAGCTCTTGCTTAACGAAAAGCTGCAGACGGAGAGGGATGAAGGCGAGTCTCCCGCGTCTAAAAACGGGACAAATTATACCAACCTGTCCTCCAGGTTAGGGGTTAGGTAGGGCTGACAACCCTACACGGAAAACAACTTTAACGTTCACGCCCCTACAGAGGAGACTGCAGAGTCGAAGAAGGATACCTTCTACAAGGCAGTAGAACGAACCCTCGAAGCCTGTCCCAGATATGATATCAAAATCATACTTGGGGATTTTAACAGCCAAGTAGGGAAGGAGCCCCTACTCAGGCGATACGTTGGCCCCATAGCTTACACCAAAATACAAATGATAACGGACTGCAAACTATTCAATTAGCAGGGTCACACGAAATGGTTGTTTGAAGTACCGGATTTGCGCGGAAATCAGTCCACAAACATACGTGAGCCTCTCCAGACGGGACCACTTTCAACCAAATTGACCACGTGTTGATCGAACGCCGCCATCTCTTAGCCTTGATGAATGTCACAACATATAGGGGGGCCAATATAGACTCGGATCACTATCTCATTGGCATGGTGTTCCGAGCTCGAATAACAACACCACCCAGAATCCCCTCTGACAATCAGGTGAGAGTTAACACTGAAGCCATCCACAACACAACCCACCGCGACACCTATAAGAGGGAAATGGATGCCGCAATAATCACAGTCAACAGAGGACCTGGAGATGAAGCATCAACAAATGATCTTCACAACAACCTGAAGAACCTTATTATTGATACGGCCACAAACATACTTGGCTCCAGCCGCAAAAGGAGTTGGAACGGCTGGTTGGACGATGAATGTAAGCTAGCAACGGAACGGAAGAATGCCGTATATCGAGTAATGTTGCATTCTCAAAAAACGCGAGCACGCGCAGAGACTTATCACAAACTCCGTCGAGCAGACAAGCGACTTCACAGACGGAAAAAGGAAGTCTGGGAGAACCAACAAGTCTGTGAACTAGAAAAGTACAAGGAGCAACCGCACCAGGCGCGCAAGGTTTACCAACAAGTCAGCAGGATGAAGCCTTATACACCACGATGCTCATCCTGCCGAGACAAAGAGGGAAATCTGATTTCCGACAGAATGGGCATATTAGAGCGATGGGTTGAGTACTTTGATGAGCTACTGAACAACCAAAACATCGGCGAGTTGGAGGTCCCACCAACTGAAGACGACGGACAAATACTGCCACCACCAAGTTTAGGAGAAACAGTCCGTGCAATTCATCGGCTAAAAAGTCATAAGTCGCCAGGAGCCGATGGAATTACAGCCGAATTGGTTAAATATGGAGGCGACCAGTTACACCAAGTGGTTCATCAACTTGTGCTCAAGGTATGGGACAGCGAATCAATGCCTGACGATTGGCAACGAGGCAAGATCTGTCTCATACATAAAAAGGGAGATATCACACAGTGCAGCAATTATAGAGGTATCACGTTGCTGAGTACCATCTATAAGATAATCTCCGCTATCTTGCTAGGCCGGATAGCCCCATACGCCCAGAAAATCATTGGCCCATACCAAAGAGGCTTCACTCCAGGCAAATCAGCAACAGATCAGATTTTCTCTCTGCGGCAAGTGATGGAAAAACTGTTGGAATATGGACAACAGTTGCACCATCTGTTCATCGACTTTAAAGTCGCCTATGATAGCATAGCCAGGGCAAAACTGTACACGGTCATGGGAGAATTCGGTATCCCGACGAAATTAATAAGACTGACTAGGCTGACCCTGACCAATGTGCGAGGCCAGATAAAAGCAGCAGGATCACTCTCAAGACCATTCGACATCAACAACGGTCTACGACAAGGGGGTGCACTATCATGCGTCCTCTTTAACCTGGCCCTCGGGAAAGTGATCCGTGATGCTGAGGTAAATGCAAGAGGTACGATCCTCTTCAAGTCCACCCAACTACTGGCCTATGCTGACGATATCGACATCATGGGAAGAACCACCCGAGACGTACAAACTGCCTTCATCCAGATCGAGCAGGCGGCGTGAGATCTTGGGCTGCACATCAATGAAGAAAAGACAAAATATATGGTGGCAACGTCAGCATCGAAGACGAACCAACCAACAACATCAAACCGTACTGGTCAAACACAAACACGAAGAAGAATAAGGATAGGGGAATACAACTTTGAGACCATTGACAATTTCTCCTATCTAGGGTCGAAAATCACAACCGATAACAACTACGATGATGAAATCCGCGCACGGTTGTTGTCAGCCAGCAGAGCCTATTTCAGCTTCCAAAAACTGTTCCGCTCGAAACGTCTCACCATAGGGTCAAAGCTCTTACTGTACAAGACAATGATTTTGCCAGTCCTCATGTATTCCTCGGAAACTTGGGTTCTTAGCAAGAAAAATTGCGAAATCTTGGCCACGTTCGAGGGAAAAATCCTCCGAAGAATTTTTGGCCTCCACATGAAGATGGACGATTCCGTAGCCTACAGAACGACGAAATCTATGAGCCATACCATGACCACTTGGTTGTGAATAAAATCCGGCTCAATAGATTAATGTGGGCGGATCACTTAATCCGTATGGATGAGGATGATCCCACCCGGAAAATCTATAAGGGCAATATCTATGGTAGAAAAAGAAGACGAGGCAGACTCTGCCTAAGATGGAGCGATGGCATAGGTCAGGACGCCAGACAGCTTTTAGGGATATCGAATTGGTAGACCTCGACGCAAAACCTGGACGTCTGGAGTTCTATTAAGGCAGGCCTAGACCGAATACCGGTTGTTGCGCTGTTGATGATGATTTTGAGGTATACATGTGCCGTGCTTGATGCCTGGCGATGATGCGGTCCTTACTGCTAGGAGAGTTTCCTCCTAAGCTATTCGCAATACATATTATCGCAACCAGATATACTGAGTCGTCCTCTCCCTTCGATTCTATAGCCTTGGCTACAAATGAAGACTTATCCGTTGCTGACCGAGTCCTCTTTGCTATCCTTTGGGCTGGGGATTTATATAGTCAGAGGGCCGCTGCGGCTCGATTTGCCTTTAGCTGTAGATAACCCCGGCGATCCTTTCTCCTCAGCATTGGCACTACCCGTAGGTTGAAGCTTGCCTGAAGACAATTTGCTCAGAGGCAATGTTTTACCAGAAGCCCGTTTACCCGGATAATGTTTTCTGTCAGAAGGCAGATGCTTACCTATAGAAAGACCTAAGCCTAAACAGGTGGCGACGACTAAAGTCCGGGATAAGTAGTGCTGGCAAAAGGGACCTGCTTCAGCTCGTCCTTTACAGGCTAAATTCGAATAGGATTGGTTCCCAACTGATTGAATAAAGAACTTGAACCTAGGGTTGAGCTTAGGGGGGAACGATGAAAAACTAAGCGAAATATTGAAAAGTTTTCAATATTCCGGAAACTAATCGTAATTTAATTTTATCTTATGTTAAGAGAATCCATAATCCATGGCCACCGAAACCGTAACCCAAGTGCATGTTTTGACTAAGGGCCGATTCGAAAACTTCAATATTCGATATTTCAAAAACGGAGAGAGATCTCGAAAATTGTTACTTTTTATTTTAGTCTTATTTCGGGCCAGTGTACCAAGTTCCGTCATTAAATCGCGGGGCCACAGAAACCGTAATCGTCCCGAGATCAGGAGATCGAGATAATAACGATGCCAAATAATCCAATGTAGCCAATAGAGGCCTTTGGAATCCTTAAAGCTTACGTTTTTGTTTAGTTCATTTACGGTAAAACTTAATTTTACGTCATAGAGCTTCTTCGATCTTTTAGGAGGATTTAACTTTACTTCTGCTTGTGCAACACTAGTATTGGTCATAGCTTGGCTAGTTAAAAATATTCCTGGAGTTACTGTCATCAAGTCGTTCGCGTCTGCTCCCAGATGGTCCTCGAGCTCGTCCTAAAGTAAATAATAATGACCACATAAATTAATTATTTAAGAACAAAAATCGAGAAGGAGGGAGCCGCAGCTCCAAGCACTCAGTCGTTTGCTAGGCCCATTGTACTATCCTCGGAGATCGCCTAATCATCAGCCTCCGATTTTTCCATGTAGTTTAAAGGGCGGTGTCCCGTTAAAAGCCTTACTAGGGTTTTCATGTCCCACTTCTTAAGGGACAGCAAAAATGTCGCTCTAGCGGCCCCGGGTTCTTTCACAAAGATTGATGCTGGATGCCAACAGCTGGTTCTGGCCCCCCCCCATAGTGAATTCGGAACCTTGGCGAGCCAGTCTTATCAGCTTCCTCATTTCAGGAATGTTTCGTTCAGTCGGCCAAGTTTCAGTAGCATCTGATGACAACTACACACCAACTGGTTTGCTATGTCGTTGTTTATTGCTGATAATGCTGCCCAACGGTCAGAACCCCGGCATTGAACCTGAAATCGCCGCGAATGAGGCATAATTGAGGGCGCCTAAGGTGTATTCTTTATCAAACGTTGCCTTCTCAATTTTTGCCGTTCTTCAACCCTGCCCAGTTCTTTCCTACTTGCTCAAATCTCCTAATTCCGTTTTCGACTCCTCACTATTTTCATCTAATTTACTTTACACTTCTCATTAGTGTATACTGCAAAGTCCTCTGTCTCCCCTTCTACACCCTATCTACCCTGTTCATCGAATTAGGGCCACTAACGTTTTGACCAGTTTAGTTAGTTTAATGTTAGGCGATGACGCATTTACGGTTTCTTATCAGGGCAGAGGCGAATCGTCAGGCGCTGCCTCATCTCTGTCCTGTCTCGGTCCATGGACCAAAAAAAAAAAGAGGGAGTAAGTTGCTCCCCATTCAGTCCGATCCGGCATCAATTTGATGCGGACTTAGGACCCCACAATTCTCAGAAAAAAAAAAAGAGTTAGTTTAATTTACGGGGCAAGCCGCAGCTGCGAGCACTCAGGCCATTGTTAGGCCCATTGTACTATCCCCGTAAATCCGGCCGACGACGTTCGCAGGCTTTAGCGAGTGTGAAAACATTCTCTAGAGGCAGAGGGTGTTCAGAATCCTACCAAGGTGTCTTCGTCTGAGGAGACTCCTCCGACCACCCCAATCTTTTCCATATAGTATTTTAAGAAACAGTGTCCCGTTAAAGGTTTTCATGTCCCACTTCTTAAGGGACAACAAAAATGCCGCTCTGGCCACCTCAGGTTCTTTCACAAGGACTTTCGAATACCGACAAGAGTTGAAATTTCTTCACTCGGCTGCGTGAATCCTTGCAATTTCAACCTTCAGAGTAGACGTGACAATGGCCGGATTCCAGAAGCTGGTTCTGGCCCCAACATTATAGATCCAGATAGAGTCAGTCTGTGAGCCTCCTCATTACCAACGATGTTTGGGTTATCCCGGCACCCACATCAGGAATGTTTCGAGCAAGTCGGACAAGTTTCAGCAGCACCAGATGACAACTCCATACCAACTGGCTTAATGTGTCGTTGCTGATAATGCTGCCTGATTGTCGGAACAGATTCAAATGGTGCGACCCCTCCATTTTTGTCGCAGGCATTCTTCTGCTGCCAATGAAAGGTCCTATATCTCCGCCTGGAATATGGTCGTCCTTTTTCCGAGAGCTCGGGCCAGTTCCATAGTCGGATTCGTCGAGAATACCTCTGCGCCCAAAAAGCCCAGCAGAAGGGTAGGTAATGAAACTGTATCTGTTCGCAAAAGCGAAGACTCTAGACCCCTAGAGGACTAGCTTATATCAAAAGAGAAACATAGTTTCATAAAACGTCGGTTTACTACCTGCAAACTGTTCGGTGTCTTAATTCAACCCAGAATGTACACATCATTTACAATGGTTTTTCAAAGCCTTTTATTCAGTCGATCACGATATTCTTCCTTCTGTCTTTTCTCCTTCCTCTGGTGTCTCCCAGGGTTCAAGGTTGCTGCCTTTTGGTTCGCTAATGTTTTACAAATAAGCTAACCCTAAACATGAACAAATTCCCCTCAGTGCGTCGCTCGCTCAAATCCCTTCTTCGAATCTCTTGTTGGTCAATCCCTTTCAGATCAATAAACTCTGTATGAATTACCACTTCCTTGATATCACCAACCTTCCATCATGCGTTCCTTTTTGGCTTCTCGACCCAGTTTTCTTCAACACCCTTCTTCACCCTCGTTGGCAACATCCTTGAATATTGCTTCATGATTAGGTCTCCTCTTCGCAGATATGATTGCCTTACAATCTGTTACATAAGAGCGTGGTCACTGTTAAATAATAACAACAATTGATTTTTCGAAAATTCGCAAATTTATTGATAATTTGGTCGTCAATACTCAATGCAAATACCTCAGTAGCAAGTCCAATCTCCTGCATTGTCAATTATGGCCTGGCACCGTCGGGGCATACTTTCCACTAGTTTTTCTGCATATTCTACCGGAAAAGACCTCCGAATTTGTCGAGAAAGTTGATCTAAATTACATGGCTTGCGTCTGCGAAGCTGCATTTTCATCAGAGCCCACACATTTTCTATGAGATTTGTATCCGGTGGCTGAGATGGCCAATCTAAAGTGACAACTTCGTTTTGCGCCTTCCACTCGCTACACGCTCGACTCCGATGTTTCGGATCGTTGTCCTCTTGAAGGATTCAGCTTTCATTTTTCTTGATATACCATTGCTTAGCAGATGGTAACAAAGCCTTTTCATATATTTTATTCATTTTTTCGGCATTTAAATTCTCCGTAAATAAGAACAAAGTACCGAAACCTTTGTTTGAGAAGCACCCCCAAAACATGGACTTTGACGGGGTGTTCAACAGTCCGTTGAAGCATCCTACTGGTGGAGGTTGCCCAGGCCTGTTTGATGCTCGGAAATGCCCAGAAGGAGGATTCATCAGAAAAAATTACATTGCTCCAATCGCGGTCCAAGTTTTCCTTCGCCCATTCCACTCGTTTTTCAACGTGTTTTGCACTCAACATTGGTTTTTCCAAAGTACTGCGATATTTCAGTTTATTGGCAAGCAAGTGCCTGCGAATCGTTCCGTAAGATATGTCAACACCTCTTGCTCTCAATTTCACAGCAGCTCCACGTAAAGTCAAAGTTGGATCTTTCGAGAACAATGCGAGAATCTTTTTTTCGTCTTTTTTTGAGACTTTGCTTGCACTTCCGCGATCAGGAAAATCATCAACGTTACCGACCTTTTTATAGCGATTTATCCACTTGCTAACGACCTGCTTCGACTTTCCCATATATTTCGCAGCAGCAGTTTGCGTTAATTTGGGTCCTTTTTCATGCAAACATAGAAAAATTGCCTCAAAGCGAGAGGCGTAAACAGCACTCATTTCGAAAAACCACTCCATTGAAGAGTAAATTTGACAGAGAGCTGAGTTTTTACAAAAAGCATGAAGGACTGAGGTGCCCTCTATGTCATAGAAAAAGAAACAGGACCCTCAGATTTTTTATCTACGTGTAACAGTGACCACGCTCTTATGTAACAGACTGTAGTCTTAGAGCGGTTCAACGTAAATTCACCCGACCCGACTCTCTCCATGTGTATTACTCTACCAGCCCCCGTAATCTCACCTGTGAAGGCCTACCGTGACATATTGGCCATTTACCATTCAGAGACCCATCGTTGCCCTTTACTGCAAAGTTTACCGAATTCCAGCTGCATTAATTACAACTTATATCATTTTCCCAGTATGATTCCGATGTGGAAGAAGAGGATCCAGCCGCAGAAGAAGCCATTCAAAACTACCAAAGTCCCGAAGCAAATCCCCAAACTTTCTATTTCGCTGAGCATTTCGACGATCTGGACCGGTTCGGAAAAGCATGGATTAAGTCGCAAGCAAAGAAAGATGATATAGCCGAGGAGATAGCCAAGTACGACGGCGAGTGGGCGATAGAGGCCCCAGCAAAGCAAATTCTCAAAAACGATTTTGGTCTGGTACTAAAATCGAAAGCAAAACATGCTGCTATCGCGTCGCGGCTATCGAAGCCATTCGATTTTCGTGACCCCAATAAAGCTCTAGTCGTTCAATATGAAGTTACCATGCAGGTAAGAAATTTTGCTTCTAATCATGCTTGCCAAGAAGTTCCTAATAATTCTTCGAAATGCAGGACGGACAAGACTGCGGCGGTTCGTATATTAAATTATTGTCGACTGGCAAAGAGACCGCTGACCTAACCAAGGTAATCGCATAATATGCTTACAATGCACTCTCAACAAAGTCTGATGAAATGATATATATTTTCAGTTCCACGACAAAACGCCGTACACTATTATGTTTGGGCCAGACAAGTGCGGCAATGACGTCAAGCTTCATTTCATTTTCCGTTATACTAATCCAATTAACGGATCAGTAACTGAAAAGCATTGTCGAAAGGCGAAGTATGTATTGCATCATGTTTCCATATCGCACTTTCATAGATGATTTTAAATATTCTTAATTTGTTTCTCGCAAAACAGGGAACGTTTAGAAGAACCATTCAAAGACAAAAATCCACATCTGTATCAATTGTATTTGCAACCAAACGGACAGTATCGAATTCAGGTCGATGAGAAGACAATAAACGAGGGCACACTACTGAATGATTTCACCCCGCCTGTGAATCCGCCCCGGGAAATCGACGATCCATCTGATCTAAAACCAGAAAATTGGGACGAACGTGAAAAGGTAATAGCGGGCTCAGAAAAGTTCCAGGAAGACATTCTCTAACGTCTAAGTTTATCTGTTTTCCAGATTCCTGATCCAGACTCGAAAAAACCTGATGATTGGGATGAAGATGCTCCACCACAAATACCAGACCCCAATGCTGCCAAGCCTGGAGGGTGGCTGGATGATGAGGAAGAAATGATTCCAGGTGAGGATAGTCTTCACTATTTCTTTCTCTCCAGCAAGTGGAAGCTTCAGACGAACTTTTTGCATCTTCAATTTCCCTCTCTGTCACCACAATTCACCCTTTGATTTCCCAACAATTTTACTACAGATCCAAATGCCAAAAAGCCTGAGGATTGGGATTCTGACATGGACGGCGAATGGGAAGCTCCACTCATCGAAAATCCCGTATGTGAAAAGGCGCCTGGCTGTGGACCATGGAAAGCACCGTTGATTTCTAATCCGAATTACAAAGGCAAGTGGCGTGCTCCTTTAATCGACAATCCCAACTACCAAGGAAAGTGGGCACCACGCAAGATTCCCAATCCGGACTTCTTTGAGGATTTAGAACCATACAAGAAACTTACCTCAATTGTAGGTCGATTCTGCTTTATGCAGCTCGGATCACTTGATACAGACTCAACCTTTTTTTCTTTCGGAATTTTCAGTCAGCTGTTGGCATTGAAATCTGGTCGATGTCTAATAATATTTTATTCGATAACATCATCATAACGGACAATTTAGAAGATGCCGATGCATGGGCTAAAGCAACGTATTCGCTGAAGCGACATCAAATTAACAAAGACTCGGTAAGTACTGAAATGATCTGGTCGTACGCATCTAACTGGGAAAATATAATGGAAATAAACATATTTTGAAGAAAACTATTTGGCACCGTATGATGCGTCATATGGGCTACAAGCCGGGATGGTGGGCGGTATATTTTATTTACTGTGCAATACCGATTGCGATATATGCCCGCATTCTTGTCAAGTTTGCGAAAGAGGTACCAGAAACGTATTATTGCAGTGGCTATTTATTGTATCAGATGCAAGGCTTATTTTAGTTGGCCATTGTATTGTGTAGCGTATAATTGAGTATTCAGTTAGGCTCGGTTGCTATCGGAGACATAATCCCAGTCTCCAGAACTTCATCACTGTTCTCAGAAAACATTAGGATAGACATGTTGCTCAAAACTCATTCTATTCCTTTCAAATTTCATGCCATATTTTCATATGTTGTTCATTTTTTTCTTCATTTCTAGGAAAACTTCCTTAGTAAGCTAATTAAATACACAAATGATAACCCATGGATGTGGGCGCTATACATTTTAGGCATAGGAGTACCGCTATCATACACTATTTATAGCTTGTGCTCCAGCAAGGTAACTAGTAGTTTCAATTCGCTAAACTCATCCATCAGTCATGGCTTTGTAGTAGTGATTCCTCCTTAGGAAATTTCTTTTCTCTAATGTTTTCTAATTGCTATTGAACAGGGCAAAGACCCACAAGCAGACTCAGCAGCACGAGCGAAAAAAACAGACGAGCCAACAGCTGATGATGATGAACCAAGGAATGGTGAGAAAGGCGAGAAAAATCAACCTCACAAAAATGCAGCAGGCGGTGATGCTGAAACACACCAACAAAAACCTAGTCCTAAAAGTAAAAAGTCTGATTTAGAAGTAGATGATGATATTGAAACGCTTCAAGATAACAACGTCGATGATGAAGAGGAGGGAGGTGAAGATGAAATTGTAATCGAGGATAATTCAGCGGAGGTAATTAAGATTTAACTAATTAGAATATTTGACACGAAAGTACAGGGAAAGTCAGCTGTTTCTTGTGCTTGAAGAAGTAAATTTTCACGCTAGATTATCGACTAATTGATGGATCCAATACAACGATATTTGAAAAGGATCGTCGATGCCCTTATGAAGAGTTCTGCTTTAGTTTTTATCCTATTCAGTAGCGAGGTCGGCCCGTATGGATCTAGTTTGATGCTTTATATTTATTGGACACTTAAGGACAACAGCAGTTAATAGGACTTGTATCGACTTTGTTGTCAATTCATATAGCGATAATATCCTCACGATATTTTACTTATAACAGCAGATGTCCTTTTCATCGACGTTTTGATTTATCTTATTGGTTTTGCTGTAAAAAATGGAGGAACAAACTTATTATCGTACTCCTCTATGTACACCACAATACCTCAAATCCGGCGATATGCTATTGCTAATGTTATTGGGCCATTGCGCTGGTATAGTATCCTTCAGTAACGGGTGCCAAGTTGATTCTTTCCCTCTAGAAACTTCCCGGTGAAAAAAATTAATCGGCCTCAACGGGCTGAGGCCTGAACTGGACGTTTCTTAACATGAATATAATTCATATCCAGGGAGTGTTATGGATTATATGTAAGAAGGCAAATAACACCCAGTGACGACTTCGGTCACATTGCTCCCAGGGGAGAGTCAGCGTCTGGATTTTTTTTGTCCAGAGGTCTTACTGAAAATGTAACAGGAACGAAGTGAGCATTTTGAAGATTTCCCATTATCCTACAACGTTATCCGTTCTATCCGACAAATTAGAGAAGAAACTGGACAAGTTTTGCAAACAATGTTAAAGTTATTTTGTGGCGGAATGAGTAATTTGTATGACGACCACATGCAATAGTGAGCCCTCTGTAAAGAGTCGACCATGACTTTGAAAAACAATTTTTTTGAGTCAGTAAAAAGTTGTTTTTCAAAGACAGTTAAAGTTAAGAGTGAAGAAAAGCAGAGTAGCCTTCGGAAAGTGACTGCAAAGTGGTCTAATGGAAGCGTCCAACCTAATTGGGACATGCGTGCAGGAGTTGAAATTTCTGAGCACGTCGGCCACGTTTTTCTTGGTTGACGAATGGTTGTGACTTTGTTTTCAGCACTGCTCCTTGAGCAGACGCAGCAATCTAGTAATGTAAAGGCCCGAACTAATGTCTAGTACAAATTCACTGGGAAGTCTCATGTTGTCACCGCATACCAACTACGCGGGATTAGCCATTGAGGTAGGCCAAGTAGAACGTTTGGCAAGACTTAGATCAAGAAGAGTCGTTTTCGCTCTTTATAGCAGCCTTCAGTGTCCTGCGCCATCTTTCAAGCACTTCATTAGACTGCGAATGGTACGTAGTTTCCGATGGTGTTTGAAGCCGAGTAGTTTGGCTAACTCCGAGTAAATAGAGGACTTGAACTGCATTCTTTGGTCCGTGATTATGACCGAAGCGTGGAATTCACTCCCGACGGAAAGCTTCGCCACAAAATTGTGCAAAGATATCGTCTCTGGCCAACGCGTGAATCTATCAATGTTTATGAGGCAGACAATATCAGAAATCGAGCGAGTTCCAATTATATCGAGTTAGATTATGTGGATGCGTTTGGTGAAACGGGAGGCACGTCTACATCTTACATCGTAACTAATCGATTTATTTGGCTAGGTGCCTGGATACGGTAGGTCCTGAACGGCGTGAAATACTTCACAGAAATCCGCCAGAATATATGGCTTTTTGTTCCCTTATCTGAGATCTTAGGAAACTCCCTGTGTATTTGTAGTAAGTCCTGAAGAACTGAAAATTGCGACATTCGCGATTGCCGGAAAATTAACGATGGCGAGGATTTTTACCCCTTCTACAAATAACAAAGCGTCCCCAACAATGTTATCCTTTACAGACACGTGATGAAGGTCGGAAGTGAAGTGGCTGATGAAGATCAGGTGCCGAAATTGGTGAAACGATCCTTCACCGAGCTTCTGTTTGAAAGCAAGCGAACTAACTAGTTGGATGCCTTCAGGAGTAATCAGGTGTCCTAGGATTTCCACCGGCAATTGCAAAAATTTTCATTTATCAACATTGAGTAGCAGAGCGGCCTCAAAGAGACGTTGAAAATGCACTCGAGGTGGTCTAAATTCTCGGACTCAGAGAATGATGTGCCCAAAACATCACTAAAACAAACGAAACAAAAATAGAGATTTCGCAGCACAGAGTAGATGAACCTCTGAAAGGTTTGCGCTGCACTGTAAAGTCCAAAAGTCGTCTTAGTGAATGTATACAGGGATTTGGTAATATGCTTTGACTAATTTCAAGGTCAAGAAAATACGGCAATTTGTTATAGAGTACCGAAAGTCGGATGAATAGAATTAGGGTATCGATCTGGAATTGTCTGAGCATTTGGACGTCTGTAATCGCCACTAAGCCTCCATTCGCCAGTGGGTTTAGGGACAATATGAAGTGACGAAGACTGACAGCTGTCTGAAGGTCTGCAAATATCCCACTTAAGCAGTTCTTCAATCTCTTTCCACATAGCTGTAAGCTTCTGCGATGGTAGTAGACGCTTCTTAGAAAGGGGATAGGGGAGCCAATAGTATTGATGTGGTGCTAAACATAATGTTTAGCTGGCTCAGCGAGATTATGCTTGGTAATGATGTTGCGGTTGGCTGGGCAACCTCTTCAAAAACGACGGAAAGTGTGTCGGCCATGCAGGTTGAAATTCTTAATGATAACCTATGGGAGGTTATTGGGTCAATAAGAAATACGATATGCAAATCAAATAGCAATTCATTCATTGATGGCATAGAAAGTCCATCTAAGATGGAAGTGTTGATATCTGCTATAATGAAACGTAAAGAAAACGCTCGTGCCTGTAGCCATACGTGCGGGTCGATGAGAATTAATGATTTCGGGATCTGGGGAGGACTGATACTTCAAAGCCTGTATCGACTAGTTAGTAGCGCCGCCTCAAGAGGTCTTTAATTGTCAGGCAACGTGAGAGCTCCCGATAAGTCTAGCTTTTTGTCGAGAAAATGCAGAGGCCGGTACATTTTGTGGCATTCTCGGCGAACCTACACTGGTACCACCACCACCACTGATGGTGTCCTGGTGGTTGTCCAGCGCTTCGTTGACCTTTTACTCGACATACTTTTAGGTATATGGAGTTAGACCGCGATCTTATCCTACTTCTCGCAAAAAAGGTGGTTATTAGCACTACAACAACTATTGCTGCTGAGCCACCTGATTTGTCGTCTCATGAGACACTATAGCAAGTAGGGGTCACGCGTGGTCCTCGTGGATTTTATCTGCGATGACGGCCAACTTGCTCAAGGACTCCGAATCCAACATTGGTGAACACTCAGCTGCCATTAAAAGAACCTTTATTTCTGGTGCGGATGAACTTGTCGGCCAAATCTCAAAAGACCCGGTTGACTATGGAAATCTCGAGACGAATCGATTAACGCAAGGAACTGAGAGCTTTGTTGATGGCTGCGAGCGGAGGCGAGCTTCGTTCTTGTGACAAAGTTAGAGAAGTGCAACGTAGCGTACGCGGCGAGAAAAGAAATTCCACCTTTATGTTGGTGAGAGAAGCAGACTTTCGCCTAAGATGATGAACAGCTAAATTGAGCACTTCAACAAAAGCGAAATTATCTTCAATCAACGCGGTTAAACGGAGGGAAGCATTTTGATGGTCTATTCCGTTCAGTCCCTGCAGTCGCTCCAGAGTAACTACTTCCAAACATTCGTGAATTCTGGGAGTTTGAGATCTTTCCCAATAAATGAAAGAGGAAAATGATCATTGCGATCCCGAGATGGGCGCTCGGGTTGAATGTGATAATTGCAGGGACATTTGTGCGTTTCCTACCGTTACAAAAAATGTCTAAAATTATTCTGAAACACTGCAAAACCCCCAAAGCTTAATCGACGAAGAGCAAAATGGCTTTCGCTCTGGGTTACTCTGCATTGCCCACATCAGCCCAGTCTGGAACAGCGTGTGGGATTCAGATTTTCGCTTGACCTAATCTTTATCGATTTTGGAGAAAGCTGCCAACAATGTGAACAGGATGTGTGCGCAGGAGAGACAATCCGGTCAAACTAATAGCAGTTAACAGAGCAGCCTATGGCCGCGTAATATGACACCTGCTGCATTCAGGTAAAATTTGTGAGAAATTTGAAATTCAAAGCGGATTCAAGAATTTTGTCACCAATACTTTTTTTTCTCGTTATCGGTAACTTCTTCATGCTACCTTAGCTGGAGGATTTGACCTTTTCATTTAACGATGTAATTTTTTCTCGAAGCAACTCGACTAGCGCTATGCTGACCACATTGTCTCCTACAATATACTGTAGTGTACCGTTACGGTCTTGAATGAAGTGCTCTAACACACTTCAAGGCCCTGATCCAATATGGATTGTTGCGCCAACGATTATTATTATTAACTGCACTACGTTGTTGACATTTGCCTGCTTCTTCACTGAGTCAATATACCTTGGCCAAATAGCTCTGGATTTGAAGGCGACAAGCAGAGTTGGAGTGACGAAAGTTCTCAATCTGACATATTTAAAAACTGTGTCGCAACGCCATAGATTCTACCCCAGATGGTGTTCTCTACAGGATGAGTTTTTCTATGCAGCGGAAGTCCGATTATTCGTATTTCCGGCTAGTTCGTACAAATTTCCCGGTCCCCAGAATTTTCTTTACTTTGCGCTCCCTATAATTGGTAGTCCCCAACCATACGATTTATCTAGATTCTCATCATCATCATCGTAGCAGTACTACAGCCCGATATCGGGCCCTGTCCGAGGCCGACAATCTATTACTCGATCATCCATCCTCTTAGGGAGATGGATCTAGACCATGATCTTGTCCTACTTCCCGAACTCCCGACATTGTTGTCCTCCAATCAACTCGTTCACGTGACCGTATCTTCCAATCATAGAAACCCAGTAGTTGCTCATTCGTTGGACATGCTCTGCCCACTGAAGGCGTTTAGTTTAACGAATTTCGAGACTTTTAGCTCATCGTACAGTTCATATAACTCATGGTTTTTCCGAATACGCCATCCATCACAGTCCCTAATTATTCCGAAAATTCGCCAAAGAACTTTCTTTTCGAATGTGTTTAGCAAATTTTCGGAGGCTTGGGTTAGGGCATATTCGAGTGCTAGGTTAAAGAACATCGACACCAGTCCGTCGCCCTGCTTCAAACCAGTACGTAGTGTACAAAATTGCAGCGTTATACAGTACTCCACGATCTATACTGTCGGGTGCCTACTTGAGGTCGACCAAGATTTGGTACACGTCAACTTTATATTACCAGCATTTTTGGAAAATTAGTTTAACGGTAAAAAGCTGGGCGGTTGCGGAGCATCCGACCTGAAACCTCCTTGATATTCGCCAATGAGTCGTTCGACGTGTGGTCTTATTCTATTCTCTAGAATTTTTGTCCGTATTTTATAGAACGAACTTACTAGTGAAATGCCTATGTAGTTTTCACAACGTAATCTATCTCCCTTTTTGTGGATGGGGCAGATGATGCTCATGCGCCAGTCGTCTAGGATCTCCTCGTCCTCTCAGATTCGCAACAGTAGTTGGTGTATCGCATTTAGTAGACCCGTTCCATCAGATTTAAACAGCTCAGCTGAAATCTCGGCCACGCCCGCCGCTTTATTTGTTTTCAGGGACCGAACGGCGAAATTAACTTCTTCTACTGTTGGAAAATGTGTAGTGGAGCCAGGATCACCAAAACCGCGATCGATTTGAGCTACTCTTACGCTTTTCAAAGTAGGACGCTCAGGAGTTTATCAGCTACGAAGATTTTGGTAGGACTGATTTCCGATTAGTGCACTGGGGAAATTCTGCACCGATATGTTGCCATCACCAAGTGATGGTCCGAATCGCAGTTTGCTCCCCGATAAGATCGTACCCTGGGCGCCCATCTGCATACGACTATTATTATTTAATCAAAAAGAAGATCATGACGTATTTAGGTTTCATTGCCCTTTTCACAGAATCTTCTGCTAATATCCTCGGAGAACCTCAATTTCGATAGATGGTGAATACACCCACAATGATCCTAAGCCATTTATTGGATAGGCGCATTTTAGACTATTCCATTTCTAGTAAGCTCCCCCGAATATTTCTGGTGACTGTTTTTTCTCGTCCTTGGGTTTAACGGGTAGGTATCAGTGGATACTTGGAGGATCCAGCTAGCGCTTTAAGGGCGTAAACTCTTAAGATCGTTATTGCCATTGGATGGATAAGGATGAATCTAGTCGACTCAGTTGGTGTATCTCATTCAGTAGACACGTTCCACTGCTTTTTAACAGCTGGGCTGGAATCTCGTCCGCGCCTGGCGCAGTGTTTGATTTCAGTGACCGCGCGGCGAAATTAATTTCTTCTGCTATCGGAGGATGTGTAGTGGAACCAGGACCATCGATTTGGGCTACTTGTATGGGGGCAGCAGGTGTCGGATTCAGAATCACTTTAAAATAGAAGGCCCAGCGTTTGTTGTTCCATCTTTGTCCTATGAAAGGCTAATCCTGGATTGATAACCGTTTGTATTCATTAGTATATATGCTTATCTAGTGTTTCTATTAGCAACGCTTTTAATAATGTCCACCAACTGCTCGTAGAAATATTTTCGTTTCTTACTTCGAATTATTCTATTCGAATTTCGCCGTAGCTCGTCATACTTTCCTTTTTTAGCTCCGGTTGCACGTTGAACATATTGTCTGCTGGCTTCGTTCTTTGTGTCAAATGATATTCTGCATTCATCGTCAAACCAGTCAATTCGCATTCGCCGGGATTTGTATCCCATGATCTTCTCTGCGACTTTCTTGATGATGGTGCCTTTAAATTCTCACCAGAACCCGTGTACATCTGTGTTGCTGAAGTCATGTAACAGAGATGATAGTTTTTCCTCCAGAGTGGTTGTATACGCTCAGGAATTTATCAACTCCAAAGATTTTGGTAGGGCTGATTCCCGTTTAGTGCACTGAGGAGAATCTGCACCAAGTGATGGTCTGAATCGGAGTTTCCTCCTCAATAAGATCTTACACCCAATACACTGGACACCCATCTTTTATTAATGAGGAAATGGTAAATTTGGTTGAAGGTATATGCGTCTGGTGATTTCTAGGTCTGTTTGTGAATGTGTCTATGCGGGAAGCATGTGGAGCTTACGACAAGATTCCTACTACTGGCGAAGTCAATTAATCGTTGACCGTTATGATTACATTCCTCATAGAGACTGTGTCTTCCAGTGGTTCCTCGATACCAGCTTTCGTTTCCGATTTTCGAAGTGAAGTCGATGATGTGCGGCTTGAGCTGTTTGCTCACTATAAATGCAACTCCAAACTCCTTGTGGCTCGACGGTTTGCCACTTTCGAAAATTGTGTGTGAATTCATATCGCTTATTTCGCTAAACCATGCTCAATTTGTAAATCTCGAGCTGTTGAAGGAGTAGGGTCTTGACGGGACCTGATTTGTTCAAGGAGCGTACATTCCAGAATTCGAAAGAATAGTCCATTAGGCGTTTGCTTAGTCGTCATCGTTTATCCGTCCAATCTTAAGGCAAATGTTCCGGGTTTCTGGAGATGGCGTAGTTTTTACATACATGGGTTGTCGCCCCATCGCAAAATTCTATCCAGGGGTGGCCTCGGTGGTAGCTGCTTCAGGTGATTTGAAACATGCCATAGTTTATACAACTATGTTGTTGCAGACTGGGCTACGTAGTTCGTGACACCCTACTCACCTGAGACACTTAGGTGTAACTCAGCCATTCAGGCTACAGCTTTCCCTCCCTCCTCCTTTCTCAATTATCGCTTGGGACAGGCTACAGGGGAGTTAATCGGGATTCTACTGCAATAACAAAATTGGTAAGATGTGTGTGCGCATCAAGATAGAAGATAATTTAGCCATTCAATTCGGATGACCCTTAAAGGTTGTTCCCTTACTTTCGTGTCGTATAAAATTTATTGTTAAACAAATCATAAATTCTACTATTTTTTCTGAAACCTAGGAAGCGGTTCCTGAACATACAGAAGGCGTGAAGAAGCGTCGGCCTCGAAAAGAGTAAATTAGTATCTAGTGTATGTTGTGAGATACACAGAAAACGATCCAGTAGACAAAATATCTCCATGAAACAAATTTATGTAATTGCGATATTTTCTCAAGTCGTTTTCAGTTTTTTCTTTCTTAATTTTAGCGCTATTTAAATGAAAATTATATAAACGGTAATAAATATATAAAAAGAAGGGCAGAGGTCGCAGAAAGAGGAGAAACATAAACGAAATAGAACACCGAGAAGTGAATTACGTATGTTGATTGATTTTCTTTACCTGTATTACGTCATTACAAAGTGCGGTGATTGTTCACATGAAAACATTCGTTTCTATATGTTCAGTTTTTTGTTCACAATTGACTGGGAATGAACCGTAAATTTATAAATCGAATATTTCATTGGAGTTTATTCTTTTATTTCGTATACGAGCTAGAGGTTCAATGGTCTAAGAATAATGAATGTTTCTCAAGCAACAATTTCAATTTTGGGCGTTTAGGGTAAGGTGATCAGGGATCATGACGAGTATTGCGTTTTTCTGTTTTCTTTTTATTCTTATTTTACTTGTTTTTATTTATTCAGTAAAGTAACTTGGTAAAGGCGCGCATTTTATGGGATGCAGGGATATAAGTTCTAACAACATAGTTCGCCTAGGCTAGAAAACCCAATCTCTCAGTATTTCTTTATTATTAAATATCGCAAGTGTTTGCGTCCGAACAGAACTCTTATGGGTTCAGTATTGAATACATTTCATTTTCTACCAAAGATTTATTACGTTTTCACTAGAATCGGATTATATAAAAAAGAACTGAACTGAAATAGTTGCTTCCGAAACGATAGCATGTAAACAAATGCAACGCTGACTAGTCAGGGTGTGGAATTGATTAAAGCTTTGGAGGTTGATTTCCACTCGCTGGATTCGGAGGATTCGGAATGTGAACGATGAAATTTTCAAAAGAAACGCGGGGCAAGAAGTTTAATTTTTTTCGCAAAGTTAAGAAGTCGGACTTTGATTTTATTCGACACTGCACTGGCGCTCTCCCAAATATTCCGAATACAGGACGAAAATCGGGAGAAAAACTGACCTTAATCACTCCAAAGCGAATTTGCTTTCGCGCGACCACGTTAACAACATCGATTACACTTAGGCGTACATTCACATTATGCAACATTAAACATTCTCACGAACATTAGAAACGCATTTATCTAAGAAAATATTGGGTTGGGGAAGAAGTAATGTCGTATTTGTGATCGAATTTTAACGCTTTATTTAACATACTTAGAATTATCCGATTTAAGTCCGCAAACTTGTTGCCATTTAGAAGGCAACTCCATTATCACCCTCTTATAAAACCCCCCTCCTTATTTGCAAAAAACTCAGCCAGTTTTCGTAAGCCTCTTTTCAGGCCAACTTAGTAGCACGAAGAGCGTTTTGCATGGACCGGAAAAGATGGTAATCACTTGGTGTCAGGTCCGGACTATACGATGGGTGCGATAGGACATCCCATCCGAGCTCCCGTACCTTCTGGCGGGTCATCAAAGATGTGTGAAGCCGAGCGTTGTCCTGGTGGGACGCAACACCATTCCTATTGACCAATCCTGGCCGCTTCTGGTCAATCGCCTGCTTGAAACGGTCGAGTTGCTCACAGTAGAGGACCGAATTGAGAGTCTGGCCATAGTTGAGCAGCTCATAGTGGATGACTCCCTTCCAATCCCACCAAACACACAGCAAAACCTTCCTGGCCGTCAATCTGGGCTTGGCGATGGTTTGGGTCGACTTGGCCACGATCTTTTTCGCTTGAGATTTTCAAAAATGATCCACTTTTCATCACCAGTCCCATCATCCGCTTCAAAAATGGGTCGAATTCCTTCCGTTTCAGCAGTGCATCGCAGACATTGATTCGGTCCAAGAGATTTTTTTCCGTCAACTCGTCTGGCACCCAAACATCCAGCTTTTTTTGGAATCCAATCTTCTGCCAATGGTTCCAAATGGTCCTTGCCCAGTTCCTGACCAATCGAGCGAATGCTCACATGCCGGTCTACCTGGATGATTTCGACGATTTTATCGGTTTTGACGACGATTGGCCTACCAGGACGGGGTGTATCTTCGACATCCACTACTCCAGAACGAAATCGATCGAACCAACGCTGTGCTGTGCGAATCGTTACAGTATCGGACCCATAAACTTCACAAATTTTTTTGGTCGCCTTCGTTGCATTTTTACCTCTCAGGTAGTAAAAATATAAAATATGACGAATTTCTTCCTTGGTGGACTCCATCTTTGACGCGCTATAACTTGAGACTGAAACGTACGATCATAAAACTGTCAAAGAGGCACCTGCAGGCCAGATTGTCGCCGTATAGTATGACCCGATGCGATAAGTACAACACAAGATATGTTTCAGTGTCACCATCTATTGACAAAATACGATATTACTTTTTCCCCAACATAATATGTTAAGTGAATTTTACATCCCCAAGGAACCATAAACAAATGACAAAAAGAAAATCAACCCATGCTAGGTCGGCACTTCCTTTACATATCCCAACCATGAAATATTCCCAGACCTAGGAAACCTCCACAGCGTTAAATATGAAGTCATAAAGTCATAAAATGTACAGTTTTTGGATAAACACTACCTTGTTAAATTGTTAGGAACAAATAGAGCAGCAATAGATGAACGAGTTTATTCACAACCAATGCGGAAAATACACGATAAGATTTTACTTCATTTTTCATACATCAAACTGTTTCTCAGATCAACGAACATTTTGCATATTTGTACACATTGCTTAGCCTTAGACAGTTTTCGTTTCGATTTTAAGCGGGTCTGTAAAACCGCTCCGTAATCTCTACGTATTTGATATTCGTGATCGATCGTCTATTGGAGTAGAACTATTTCTAAGCTAATCCTTTTTCATATTTACGATTACTTGTGCAACGGAATCAGAGGAAAACTCATATTGTCTTAATTTATTGAACGGGAAGCGTTTTTTTTAAAGAATGTTCGTGTCGCTTTGTTTTTCATAAATATTTGTATTTACATGTAAGGATGATGATAAATTGATTATTCCATTCAATCTTAGTTTCTCGCGCAGCTTTTAAGGGTAATATTGAACCAAGAATCAATAGATTAATAAAGTGGACTAATAAGAGTTAGTTATATATTGTACTATTGAATGAGAACCAAAATCTATTAAGTGAATAAAATGATTTTTTTGATTGTAATTTGGCCTATCGTTACTTATTTCAAATCTAGCAGGAAACAATGCTTACGAAGCACTGAAGGATGCAAACAGATCAGCATAGGTTTGTGGCGGAGCGATACTGGGCACACTGGAACGAGGTCGATTTGAAAGAGCGCAACTACTTCACACAGAGTGTCGTGTAAAGTACGTCTTGCCGGCTCAATTGATTTCGAAAAAATTGAATTAGTGAGAAGCAAAAAGGCTATAAACAGTGGATGAAACTTGGGACACTGATGTCAGCCAAAATGAAGCACCACGAAAAGGTCCTACGCAAGCCAAGACTCACGTCAACTTGCCTGTAGCCGTAAGTTGCGATAGCCAGGAGTTTGCTGCCGCTGCCGGAAATAGTTTATTGGGTCTGGAGATGGGGAGGAAACTTACGCGCCTGGGTTTGCCAGATGTAAAGTGGCGTGTTGCTGTGCTTCGGGTAGAGGTCGCCGTGGACATCAGCGAACTCAGTTTTTTGCAGTCGTTTAAAATGCAAGGGGTAGTACATTTTATGGTATGCAAACGTACGGTGGTACCTGGACACGTCACAGTTCTATGTGGACCGCGGTATCCGGCTGCCCGAACACCCATTTCTCAAGGTGACCATTGAACGAGTTCGAGACCGTTCTTTCGAACGCAGAGCATCCACCGCCGCCGGCAGTATGGCCACAGTGTTTGTAAGCGCGACTAATTGTCTCCAAAGTTGCGTCACGTCGACGGATTCGTGAAACACCTCCATGACCACGGGGCGCGCGTACACATGTATTTTATCTGCAGTCACGGCCAGCACCTCAAGAGAATCGCTCTCCAATAGTCGCTGAAGCCAAAGAGACTTTAGTAGTTCCGCACAACCTGCATATTTCCCCTAAGACGCAGAAGACGTTCCCAGTGGAACATTCATCAGAGCTATCCAATATGCCAAAAGTAGAGGCATGGGGGTAATAGCAGGATGTGATGTCAACGCTCACCACATATGCTGGGGAAGTTCGAACATCAATGCAAGAGGATCGAGACTACTGGGGTATCTAGTAGGAACCGATTTGCAGATCCTAAATGTGGGTAATGAACCCACTTTCTTCAACGTGATCAGGCGGGAGGTCATCGACATCACGGTGGCATCTCCTGACATCGCGGCTCTGATCGGAGAGTGGAGAGTATCAAACGATATCACACTCTCGGATCACAGACGCATTGATTTCGTTATGGGCATGGATCCACCTCCACCCACTCCATTTCGGAATCCGAGGAAGACAGATTGGGTAATATATCAAACAGAATTGAACGTCCGAATCACGATCCCTGGGAAGCGCATCAAATCCATTGCTGGAATTGAGAAGACAACCCAGATGATCACAACTAGCATGAGAGAAGTTTTCGAAGAAAGCTGTCCACTTAAGATACCAAAGAAGGGTAAAACACCATGGTGGGACTCGGATTTGACAAAACAGAGGAGAACGACAAGGATGCTCCTCATTCGTGCTCTGAAGGGTGAATCAAGCACTAGCTGGAATCGCTATAAAGAGGCACAGAAGGCTCTAAAGAAGAGCATAAGATCGGCCAAACGATCATCTTGGAGACGCTTTTGCGAAGAGACTAACTCTCTTGAGGCAACCTCAAAGCTGAAGCGGATTCTGGTTAAAGAACGTAGCCAGAAACTGGGTTATTTACGTTTACAGAATGGGAAGTACACAGAAAGCGATGAAGAAACGGGAAATCATTTGCTTGAAGTACACTTCCCAGGCAGCATCCAAAATCTAATCTCGGGGCCAACAGGTGCATACAGCCCTCAACCGAGAGACTGGAATCTGGCATGCAAAGTAATATCACTGGAGCGAGTGAAATGGGCATTTAACTCGTTCCATAGATACAAATCTGCAGGTCCGGATGGCATCATCACTGCACTAGTAATAGAAGGAATGGATGCCATGGGTCTACATATTCGGAATATATATCGCGCATGCCTAGCACACGCTTATATTCCAATTAAATGGCGGGATGTGAAGGTGTTGTTCATTCCCAAACCAGGAAAACCCACCTACACAGACGCAAAAAGCTTTCGACCGATCAGTCTAACGTCCTTTCTGCTAAATGGACTAGAAAGACTAGTAGATCGGTTCGTAAGGGATGCACACATTCCTAAGTGGCCACTTCACCATAGGCAACACGCCTACCAGAAAGGCAAATCCACGGAGACAGCACTCCATGAACATACGGCAAAAATTGAAAAGGCGATGTCCGAAAAAGAATACGCCTTAGCCGCATTCATGGACATCGAAGGTGCCTTCAATTATGCCTCATTCGCGACAATTTGTGATGCGGCAAGACAACATGGAATCGAACCGCTGCTAATCAGTTGGATCCTTCACATGTAGAGTGGAGAAAAATCCACATATCGGTCGGCCAGAAGTCTATTGAAGCAGGATGTCTCAGGGGCTACCCACAGGCAGGGGTTCTCTCTCCACTATTATGGCTCTTGGTGATGGATACTCTGCTGTGGCTCCTGGAGGACAAAAAAGTCATCGCGCAAGCATTTGCGGACGACCTAGCCGAAATAATTACCGGCAAGTTTGCGGACACAGTATGTGACCGCTTGAATGGAACTCTGCATGTAATCCACAGCTGGTGCCTCCGCAATGGACTCACGGTGAACGCTAGGAAAACTGGACTAGGTATGTTCACTAGGAACGTCAGGTGGGGTAGCTATACGCTACCCACCTTAGCAGGGGCGGAAATCCAGCTGGCACAAACAGTCAAGTACTTAGGAGTACATTTCGACTCCAAGTTAACGTGGAATCACCATATCCAGGAACAATATCAGAAATCCTGCAGATTGCTCTGATGCTGTAGGAATGCGATAGGTAAGACCTGGAGACTTTCACCTAAACGGATATACTGGATGGATAC